>NC_045760.1:22602000-23267500 GCF_009193385.2 Nasonia vitripennis
TTCTAAAACCCGCTCTTCTCCGTTGATTACTTGGAAAAGTACCGCACCGAGCCCGGTGTCACTGGCGTCCGTCTGCAACACGAACTGTGATTCGAAATCTGGGCGATGAAGAATCGGTGCAGACGCTATTAGCGCTTTCACTCGTTGGAAAGCGTCTTGTTGTTCCGTCCCCCACTCGTACTTTCTGCCTTTCTTCGTCAGGCGATGGAGTGGTTCAGCGACGGTCTTGCAAGAATTCGCGATACCACGACGCCATTCCTAGGAAATGTCTCAGCTGTTTTAGGTTTTTCGGCGCTGGATACGCCACAATGGGCGCTAGCTTCTCTGGATCTGGCCGAAAACCATCGTGATTAACCAGGACGCCGAGGTACTTCACCTCTTCTCGCCAAAAGACACTTTTGTTCCGGTTTATCGTCAATCCAGCCGCGTTCACTGGCTGGAGCACTTTCTCTAAGTACTCGAGATGCTCTTCGAACGTCTCTGTCGCGATGATGATATCATCGCGATACGAGTACGCGCATGGCTGGAGTTCTGGGCTGATCACTTTGTCGATCATACACTGGAAGGTCGCTCCAGCGTACGCTAAACCAAACGGCATACGCGTGAATTGGAATAAACCTAGCCCAGGAACTGTAAAGGCCGTCAGAGGTCTCGCCTCCGGTTTCAAGGGTATTTGATGGTACGCGCTGCTAAGGTCCAACGTCGATATGTACTTCGCTTTCTGCAGTTTACGAAGGATATCATCCATGTTAGGTAATGGATATGCGTCAGCCTTTGACAGCGCATTAACTTTCCGGAAGTCGACGCAAAAACGATATTGCCCGTTCGCTTTGCGCACCATTACTACCGGACTTGACCAAGCACTGTCGGAGGGTGCGATGATTCCTACAGCAAGCAACTCTCGTACTTGTTGATACATCACCTCCTTTATTTTTGGGATAATACTTCTGTTTTATCGGCTTGGCCGATCCAACGTCTATCCCGTGCTCAATCAACTGCGTCCGTCCTATCGTACGATTGGATTTAGGCAGGATGCTGTCCAGCATTCTGCGAATCTGCGCGTGCTCGTCGTCACTGACGTACGCGAGTCCAACCGCGGCGATATCTATCGCCCCGCTGTAGCTATTACAGCCACCTGAAGTTGGACAATCTTTCGCTCCTTCTTCAGATACAGGACGTTTTCATTTGGATCGTGGACTGCGCCGAACAGGTGTCCGAAATTCGTCCCAACTAGACATTCGTTGGTCGCTTCGGGCATGATCGCCACCGTTACGTCGCGTTGTGCACCCGCGACGTCGAATGGCAAGTCCACAAATCCCACGATCGGCGACGTCTGACCATTTGCACACTGTGCTTGACGGCCATCGCGTTGTTGCAAGGGTCGACCGCAGGCGCTAGCGATCTGAAATCCTAACGACCCCATCACGGTCATAGCGGCGCCTGGGTCGTAGAGAGCTCTTACTCCGAACCCTCCGATGCCCACTTGTACCCACCAGCGCAACTCGTCTTCCTTTGGCGATATCGTCGGCTGGCGAGACTCGCTGGACAACAGTGCGACTATAGGATCAAAATCGCCTGAGGTTTCGAGGTTTCGCGCGAGGTATCAGCTACGTCCTCCGTCACGTGTCGCTCTCTCTCTCTCTCTCTCTCTCTCTCTCTCTCTCTCTCTCTCTCTCTCTCTCTCTCTCTCTCTCTCTCTCTCTCTCTCTCTCTCTCTCTCTCTCTCTCTCTCTCTCTCTCTCTCTCTCTCTCTCTCTCTCTCTCTCTCTCTCTCTCTCTCTCTCTCTCTCTCTCTCTCTCTCTCTCTCTCTCTCTCTCTCTCTCTCTGGCGAATACAGTTGACAGCTATGCTGATACATCAATTTTTGTGTACTGTTTTTCTGCTGGTACTTGCCTTCGGGCCCTCTTCTGTTGTAGATAGTTGCACGATTCACTTTGCAACCTGCACGTCGATATATAAATCGCCGAAGGCTGCAATTTTTCTCTTTTATCATTTCCACTGCAAACTTTCTACAAGGCCCCTAACCTCCAAAACTGCGTGACTTGGCTTTGCTTGATTTCTCACTTGCACGGCGTCTCTTTCTCACTGCAATCAACATCGTGGCGACATCTGCTGCCTCGCGGGAGAATCTTCACGGCGTCTTCACACTTTTTCGAGGTCGGTACTTTCACACTCTCTCCACTAACGCTCCATCTAGCCGTAAGTGCTACAACATCTACTCTCTCACTCCATCGATAACGTATCATCTTCCTACGAATATCTACTTTATCGACTGCTAGTAAGTTATCGACGAAAAATGAGTTCAAACGGCGAGAAGAGTGTGAAAGTGCCTTTTCAGTCATACAGCAGCTGTACACAACCTATACAGCACAAAGACCCCAAAAGGTGTGAGTTTTGTGGTCTGTACTACCACGCCAGGTGCCAGAACACAACCAACGTGAAGGCCATCGTGGTGAATGACAGGCAGACCATCGCCTGTCTCCCATGTGCAGACAAAAACAACGCCACGGGTGCCAAAGTGAGGACTAAGTCCACCTCTGCTACAACATCAGCAACGGGAGTAACTGCATCAACATCAGTAGGCAAGAGCACTCCCAAATAGCAGCAGCCGGAGAACAAGAAGATAAGGTCAGCACCACCATCAACGAACACGTCGAAAAATCCCTGACCAGCCCACTCGGCCGGTGTGACAACATCTACGCCGTCCGTTGAGGCTGCCTTGAGGGACATTCGCAGTGCCCTTGACGACATTCGCAATGCTCAAACGGAGGCCCTCAAGACACAGAACATCGTGTCGGAGAGGATCTCCAAAATTGAGCAGCGTCTGGGCCCAATTGAGAGGCGACTCAAGGCCCTCGATGAGCTGCCTGCACTCAAGACCCGCATACAAAATGCTGAGTCCACCATCACCGAGCTGCAGGCACAAATTCAAGGTCTCTCATCGAGGAGCCTGACAATGCAGCAGGACACCAGCAGCACTGTGCCCAGTGCTGCGGAGATTTGCAGCCTGCGCAGTGAACTGGCAGAGGTCAGGAGGCGACAGGAGCAGACCTCTAACAGTGTGGTTGTTGTCACGGGCCTGCACTACACCCGTGAAACCTCGCTGCATCTCCTCGCTTTCCCAGTCGTGAGCGCGCTTGACCCCACGGTCCTCAGAAGACATAGCATCAGTCAGGACCATGGGGAGGCTTGATACAACCAACAGCTCTGCCAGGGGTGACGGCAGACTGCCACCATTAGCCGTCACCTTATCCTCAAGTGCGCTTGCACGCTCGATCGTCATCGCCAAAGCTCGGAAACGCAAGCTGCACACCAGCGAATTGGACGCCACATTGCTGGAGGAAGCTAAGGCTCTGAGCCCTGACCATCAAGGGCTCGTAAGCATCAACGAGCTGCTTCCCTCTGACGTCCACAAGCTGCGTTCGAGGGCCAGGCTGGAGGCCAAGAAGAGGCAGGGTTGCCGAACATTCATCAGAGATGGGAGACTCTACATGCGCTGCAACGACGACAGCGAGCGTGCTACCGTCATCAACACCGACGTTGAGCTGGAGACTTTTTTAGCCCGGCTTCCGCTTGCTGCCGACGTCGTTCAACACTGAGGCTACAACACAAACACATCATTCCACCACATCCACCATCAAGCTCATCTGCCATGTCTTCATCCGGTTCTAAGGTATCTCTGTCCGAAGGTCTACGAGTCTGTCATTTCAATGCGAACTCGCTTACGGGTCACATTGAGATGATCAGGCTTTTCTTATCCACTCGCTCTCCATTCCACGTAATAGCTGTTACCGAGACCTGGTTGAGCGACAAGGTTACGCCCATCCCTTCACTGGGTGACTACCTACTCTACAGACGGGACAGAAACAGAAACGGAGGAGGTGTGGCCCTCTACATACATAAATCACTGACAGCTAGCGTTATTTCAACAGCCCTGGCAGGCCAGGTAAGCCTGAATATCTCTTCTGCGAGGTAACGGCAAAGGGAATCTCTCCGATCTTGGTGGGGGTTGTGTATCGTCCTCCTCACGCTCCATTCTTCCAAGGCTCTAACTTTATTGACCAGCTAACAACCCACATGCACAGCTACTCCACGAAGGTCATAATGGGAGACTTCAACTCTGACCAGCTTTCTTCATCTGAAGATGCCAAGTTTATCAAGGCCTTCATTGATGAAAATTCCCTTTCTTCTGGCCCCTATGGTGCCACGCATCATAAACAGGGTTCGGATACCTGGCTTGACTTGTGTCTAATCGACGAGCAGGAACGCCTGCTGTCACACTGGAAGACAGACTCACCTTTCATCAATGGACACGACCTTATCACGGCCACTTTCGACGTACAGATTACACAATACGTACCTAACACATACTCCTACAGAAACTTTAAGGGAATCAACGCCGAGAAGCTAAGGGACTTTCTTAGCGCATGTGACTGGTCATCCCTCACCGCTTCATCACTTGATGAATGCATCTCTACACTTAACGCTAACCTCACTAACGCCATTAATCATCTCGCCCCATTACGGACTGTAACACCGAGAAAACAACGTCACCCGTGGTTCACCACGGCTCTTCGTGACCTTGTATCTGAGAGGGAGAGACTTTACAGGCGTTTCAGAGACTCCAGGCTTGATTCAGATCTCCGCTTATACAGACTAGCTAGAGACAATGCTCACAAACAGGTCGAGGAAGCCAGGCTGAATTATTACTATTCACGCCTGTCAACCTTGACTGATGTTGCCGAGATCTGGAGAGAGCTGAAGAAACTTGGAATTTCTGCAACTAAGGCCCCTTTGCCACCTCGCTTTAGCACAGATGAACTCAACAAGCATTTCAGCTCGATCTCTAATGATCCATTAGCTCCTGCTGTTGAGGAGTATCTTCTAACCCTGGAAAGTCTTGACCTCCCGAATCATTTCGAGTTTGGCACCATAACAGAATCGGACGTGTTGGCTGCAGTATCGCACTTCGACACCCAGGCCAAGGGAAGCGACGGCATCCCTCAGGTTGTTATCTCAAAGGCACTGCCAGTTCTCGCTCCTCTACTATGTCACATTTTCAACCTGTCTCTAAGCGAAACCCGTTTCCCATCTACCTGGAAATTGTCACTTGTGCGTGCACTCAACAAAGTCCGATTTGACTTCTCTGCTTTCTCTCCAAGGCCCTGGAGTGGCTGGTGCACAGGCAAGTCTCACAATACCTTGAATCAAGGCTCTTACTAGACAACTATTAAACAGGCTTCCGCACTGGCCACAGCACTCAGTCTGGCCTAATTAAGCTAACTGATGATGTCAGGGTCGGGATAAACAAAAAGAAAGTGACACTCCTTCTACTCTTTGATCTTAGCAAGGCGTTTGACACTGTATGTCACGTCCGGCTCCTGAGGAAGCTATCCAATTTAGTCCATAATGCTGAATCTTATTATTGTACAACATAATGTACGCAAATAAAAACTATCTAATCTAATCTAATCTAATCTAATCTCCTCTCGGTAAGACTCCCCGCGCGACGGTTCAAGAGGAGCAGTAACCTCCCCTACTCCTCCCTTTTGCCGTTTCCCTTACCCAAGAGACATTCTCGGGCAATGTGACCTTTTCCACGGCATTTGAAGCACATTGGCTTCTTTTGCTCTCTTTGGTCCGATCGACCGGCATTCTCGTCAGACCTCTGGCTTTTGCGCTTCGGACTAGGAGACTTGCCTCTCTCTTTCCTAGGTCCGGAGCGTCCTCGCTGAGGGGCTGATTTCTTGTCGCCTCCTCCCACGTTGGCGTGTTTCGCCGGTTGCGCCATTGCTGCAAGCTTCGTGTCGAACAGCTTGCCTATGGCGTCAACCAATAAGGACAGGGTGTCGGATTGCTCCGGTCCGTTCGCCAGGCCCTTGCGTCCTCGAAATCACTTCGCTCAGTAATTTCTGTCGGTAGCCTTGCGTCTGCCCGTACCATCGCTTGATGCACTCGCAGAAATTGTCCCAGCTAGACCATTCTCCCTGTTCAGAGAGCCGGTTCTGTAACCACTCGTACGCATTATCCGTCAATACTTCTTGTAATGACGCCAACATCTGCGCATTGGATAGGTCGTCTAGCATTCTGCGTCCTTCCATGCGTTGCAAGAAGTTCTCGACGCTCTGTGACGAGTCCCCGGTGAACTTAATCCCCCATTTGTTCACCGCAGGACCGATGGGTCTGTTGCTCTGTCTTCGCGATCCATCGCAGTTGCTACTCTCGTTCAGCGCTTGCGTAAGCGCGTTCGTCGCATTCGCATTCCTCCCCCCCCCCCCCCCCTAGCAACTACTGGGGGTTGCGAATAGAGAGGATTCGCCGGGATCCAAGTGTTGGAAGTACCACCAACCATTGCGCCCGCGTCTTCGCGGAAGCTACTGTGGTTCATGTGATTGATACTATACGTATCCTGGAAATTCACATGACCGGTTCTGTGTGAGCTCTGTGGGTTGCCCTCGCTTGCTGGTGGCTCCACCCTTGTACTGGACGCTATGTTAGTTGGCCATTGTGACATCATGGCCTCCATTTTTCACATCAGCGCCCTCATTGTTGCAGTATTCTCAACTATCGACTGACTTAGCATGTCATTCTGAGCTACCGAATTTTGCGCTGGTACCTCGTGACTCTGGCGTATTGTGCGCTGCAACGCTCGTCTTCACCGTAACCTCGGTTGAGCGGTCGATTGCTCATTGTTACAGCGTTTTGTTGGGAACTGGCGTCTAATCCGCTAGTCACTACCGCTGCGCCCGTGACTGCGCGTGGTGCAGTGACCTTCGCGCCTGGCCTCCGTGACTGGCATTTCTGCAAACGTGTCTCGCATTGTCATCGCGTTTAGCAGTTGTAGGTTAGACCCTGTCGTTTGGCCTAATCCTTGCGCCGGTTGACCGTAGTTCATCTCGATCGCCGGCGTCACCATGACATCGTTGGCCTCGATCTCTTGTTGTAACAGCTTCAGAGGGTGTGGCTGTTCGGCGTCATAATCGCCCGTATAAATCGAGCGTGTCGATACTTGCTCGGCTGTTGCGTCGATGAAAGACTTTCGCAACTCCTCTCTCTTCACTCTCGCCATTATTGTCGAGGTGTCTAGGCTCTGTCTAAAATCTGACTCGGTATACTCTCCGAGGAGCCACCTGTTTAGCCTAGCTACGCGATCTAATCGCTTGCCGTCTGGCTTCAACTACATACTCTCGAGGGCATCGTCCATCTCTTCTTCGTCGATGCCCCAGCACCAATTCTCGACGACCTTCTCTACTTTCTTCGCCATGTTGGTGTGATCTGCTTCCAACGACGTTTCGCGGTTGCTCAACAACGACGTGGCAGCTCCCTATCCTTCGCACTCACTCCAGATAGCCCCTAGATTGTATTGTTGTTGCTACAACGTAAGCTACAAAAATACAACCTTTCTACTCACACACTTGCACACCTAAGCGCGTCGCTGTGACGTAGATTATTACGCGAAATTGAATAAAACGAGAAATCAAATTCGTATAATCGGAGCGAAATCCGTAAAAAAATAAAAGAAATTTTTATTTACGCCAGATAAGCGCGAATTGCTTCTGGCGTGCGCATTAGTAGCACCGCTGTACTCTCACTTGTAACGCACGATTTGTGCTACAGGCATATACGCACTCACACACACACGAAAAAGAAAAAAAAAAATACGAAAAAATGACGAAAAAAATTTTCGCGAAATTGCGCGTATACCTCGAGCTTCGAGTCGAGTGTGTTCTTCTCTTGAAAATTCTTGAGGTCTAATTTGCTGAAAACTGGGCGTATACTATTCCGCGTCTTCTCGTGGAAGTGACTATATATCTCGCGCCCGCCGCGTTCTCGTGGAAGTGACCCTCTGTAGCGCCGCAAGCGCTCGCACTCACTCTAACACACTCGCGCCGCTGCGCGCTTCGCTCTACTATAGCGTGCGTGGACTGTACTATGCAGCTACACCTGTTCCTGTTGCCGCTTTGCTGCCTTTTATTGTTTATTTGTTAAAAAATAAACAATTTACAATTTCGCCTTTACGCTCTATTTTCACACGAGACGTCACGAAAAAATAATTATGCAACTCTCTATCCTAACGAGAGTGCTTTAAAATTCTCCCGACAACAAATAGAAAATTATTCGACTCGGAGAGCATGCGATACTAGTGTCAGCTTCAAGTTTCGCTGCTCCGAGTCGTTTAATTCTAAGTCCTGTGATAATATCGGTAGATATTATTCACAGACTTCTCGTGTGAATTGCGTTCGAAATATTCGTATACGCCGCTCGAATATATTCGAACGCCGCTCAAATCCGCTTGATTTGTGCGCGACGTAAACAAGGGGATGAACGTGTTTACGTCGCTCGCGCGACCTACTTGATTTCGCAACGGTTTTTCGCTCGCACCGCAAATCGCGAAAATTACAAACTCTTTACACGTTCCTTCCCGATTAACCCACGAACTGGGCGCCAATGTAATGGGGTGAGGATTTATTTAACAAACCATTTCGGTAAATTATTAAACGTGCACGAAAATAGCAAAGAATTAGGGGACGAAATTCACACTGCTGAACTCCACGTGAAGGAACCGAGCTACCAAGAAGTAGAGGCCGCGATTAAATAACTAAAAAACAACAAAGCAGCGCGAAATACCAGCCGAGTTACTCAAGTATGGGAAATTGGAAGGAATCTATCATTATACCGATTTTTAAAAAGGGGGATAAGACAGACTGCAATAACTATAGGGGGTATCTCACTTTTAGGAACGTGCTACAAAGTTCTGTCAAACGTAATACAAGCTAGACTCACTCCATTCGCGGAAGATATAGTAGGAGATTATTAGTGCAGATTTCAGTGCAACAGATCGACGAGCGATCAAATGTTTACCATAAGACAGGTGTTAGAGAAAAAGTGGGAATTTTGCGAAACCATACACCAACTATTTATAGATTTAAAAAAAACGTACGACTCTATTAAGCGAAGCAAAATGTATCAAATTCTAGTACTTCTCGGGGTAAAAAAAACTCGTGAGATTGATTCAAATATGTCTGAACGAAAGCACGGGAAAGGTCCGAGTAGGCGGTAATGTATCAGAACCCTTCACTATACGCGATGGTTTAAAACAAGGGAATGGGCTCTCTACGGTACTGTTCAACTTAACACTGATTGACCAACATTGTTTTTTAATAATAAATAAACCTTGATCTGATGTTATAGACGTGAGTTACCTTTCAAAATTAGTTTGAATAATCGTCATAGCAGTTTGAAAGTTACTAAAGTTAGGGAGATTATGTCTCAATGAATTTATCAAAATTTCATTTTTAAATTTATTAACTTTGTATTGTATACAAGTGATAATATTTATTGTAATGTATATTTTATGGTGTGTGTGTACTATCTAGTGATAATAATCAAAATATTTTGCTTATAGATATAACAATGAATAAAAAAATCTGCTCAAATCACGCCAAACATAGATATTGAATATATTTTTAAATTAATAACGCTTTTAATATTTCAACAGCTTTTCCTTCACTTATTATATTTAAAAGAATACTATTTTGTATGTAACAATTGCAGAACTTCATGTATAAAATATAAATGTAAAGTAGTATCGACAACTGAGTAGAATAACGACGTATCTCGGTGACAGCTTATTTGGATCTCAGAGTTGGCTTAAAAAAACGTATCCCAAATAATAACTTTTCCTATAATTTTTGAAGTGATTGACTTTTAAATAATGTAATACGGCCTTTTTTACGGATAGAAGTTCTTTACAAAATAGCCACTGCGTTTTTGAAGTAAATCCTAAGGTTTTTTTCAAAACGCCGCCGAAATACGTCGTTCTTCAACTCAGCCATCGACACGTAAAATTTAAAATTGAACATCTACAGTAATATTTCTGACAAAAATATAAAAATATTTAAGAAGCGGACCTCGTCAGGAGGAACGGTAAAAAACCATATAGACGGACTTTTGTCGCTCCAAAAAGCCATTTTGCCATATTTTAACAATAAATATTGACTGTTGGTAGTAAGAGGTGATCGTAAAAGATACTTCTGGGTACATTTGGTGTAAAAAGGCTCGCCTGGATATGTTTTAGCTACCGCTTTCGATCAGCGGACCTCGACAGGACGAACGGTAAAAAACCATATAGACGGACTTTTGTCGCTCCAAAAAGCCATTTTGCCATATTTCAACAATAAACATTAACTGTCGATAGAATTAGGTGATAGTAAAACATATTTTTGGGTAGGTTAGCTGTATAAAGGCTCGCCCGGATATGTTTTAGCTACCGCTTTTGATCAGCGGACCTCGGTAGGAGGAACTGTATAATACTATATAGAGGCACTTCTTGTTTAAATTTTTATCGTTTATCCCAACCCTAAATAAATAATTATTACTTTTGTAAATATAACGTTCGTTACGTCGTTCTTGTTTTGATGTAGCGCGGCAAGGATTTTTAGAGTGTAGGTAAACTGACTGAGAACGATACTTAAACGCCCTCTCTCGGTGGCGTTATAAATTAGTACGTAATATAGCCGCCACCTTTCATCTTGGGCTCGTGTCACCTCGCAGAGTAGTTCCAAGTTTTTAAAAAATTGACGGATATTTCACTGGCAAGATGTGATTTACCAGATAATTTAGTGTAACAGTAAGGGGGGACAACTCCGCAAAATGCATCAAAATCAGTGATTTTTACATACGAGTCGAAATGATGAAACGAGACTTGATGTCGTCTGCTTCCCCTACTGAAAAATGTCACTTGATAATCAAGTGAGATGTCAAGTGATTATCAAGTGACTATCATGCCAAAATCTCAAGTGATTATCAAGTGATTATCAAGTGATTATCAAGTGATTATCAAGTGACTATCAAGTGATTATCAAGTTGAATACTGACTTTATATAAACAAATAATTTTTATTAATGATTTATGACATAGCATGCATTAAAAAAGATTATTTCGTGGGAGAAGTAAATAAATTGCATTGCATTGACTGTTAATTAATAAATTTATTTAAAAAATGTAAATTCTTTAATAAAAAAATACAAAATTGTTTTTATCGCTTACATTGATTTATCTATAGGCATTCAATAATGAAGTAAATTAGGTATTGGGCAAATATAGATAATTTGAAGAATTTTCATAAAAATACAAATAGTCATAATTTCTTCCGTTGGCACAATAATAGAATCGTTACAAATGTTGTCTATTATTTGCAGATTACTATATTTATTCGCGAAACGATGCCTTGTTTTTATGACATTACATATAGTCAACTCTACTTTGGTTTCCTCGTCAATAATAAAACTTAAAATTTGTACAAATTTATTGTTTCTCAGTTGTGCAAATGAATTATTAGATCTTTTTTTAATTTTTAGAGACGATTCATATAAACAGCCATCTTTTACCATTTTGTAATATACTTTAGCACTATTTTCTGACAGCTGTACTTTTTCCAGAATATCATCATTGACGCAGTCACCTAGCCCAAAATATGTAATTTTCTTTAATTTGCAGACATTCTGTACTTTGGCACAAAGAATATTGTCACAGTACATTTTAACTAATTCATTCGTGTCTGAATAAATGTATTCTTGTACAATAGAAATCATATGGTTTATATTAACATATCTTATGATTTGTAATGTGACATCTTTTGAACATTTTATTGCTCCTAATAAATATCGATTCGCAGATTCAAAACAAAATGTAGACTGACACCACAATGGCCCCCAATTTAATACATATTCAGATATATGTAGTAATTGGTGGACATTATAGGTCATTGCTTTAATTCCGAAATATTCCTCACATTTCGCTACAAATTCGTACAACATTTCATTGGCCTTATTTAATTGTTCGATGTTAATACTACTTTGCAAAAGAATATATAAGCTTTCTACAAAAAGAAGCCAATGAAAAAGGTGCTTTCTGCTTATATGTTCTTCTAATAGAGGTACACTATAATACAAAACATAGTTCTCCCACTCGCCAGCCTTCCAATCATTTCTGGAACTTATTGATCTGGTTAAACGAGAAATTTGGTGTGGAGCTGTAATTTTTTTTATCTTTTCATCAAGTTCTTCAAGATCATCTTTACTCATTGACAGTAAATAATAATTCGTAAGCTGGCTTGCAACGCCCTCTAAACAACAATGAAGATAATCGACTGAGAAGCCAGATATAATATTAAACTTTGAAAAGTTTATAAGAGGTGATGGATATTTAATACCGTTAATAGGATTAGTAGGCGTTGCAATCATCATGTCTTCCACAGTTTTTGTATGAACTCGAGACTCAGGAGGAGATGTTAGTAAAAAGTACCTCATACTCCCTTCAGCCCATTGTCCTGGATGCAGGCACCAGCTACACCCACAACTACCATTGAACTGTTTAATACCCTGAACTGGCGCTCTAGCCACAGAATCTACACAGCAGGTTACAACGTAAAGTTTTACAATTTTTTGTTGATTATGTACAGTACACACAATATCTTTAGTGGATTTATTAATAATATCAACAAATGAATTTAAAAAAATACTCATGTTTGGTTTTTTTTTATTAAACCACAATCCACAGGTGATTAACTTCTGCATTCGTTGTTGTTTAGGCAATTCATTTAACATCAGATACAAAGGCCAAATAGAATATTGTGAGCACTTTTTCTTCTGGCGGTAAGGTCTTAACAAATTTACGATATTCTTTACCATCGTATACATCTTCTATACGATCAGGTTTTGAAATTCTTTCGTTTACAACGTACTCATAATGATCTTCATACAAGTTTAATAAATTTTGTATTTGTGTCGATGGATCAAGAAGAACGAAAAAACTGGTACTACTAGGGTTATCTAAATCCAATTCAGCTTCACATATTTTACAGTTCTTTACAGAGGATATTTCGCCAAATTTTCCTACATAAGCTGTACAATTATGACAAACTGCATGAAACTCTGCGTGTTCTTTTGGGTTCAACAATTTATCAAGAGAATATCGAGAATCTGGCAGGATTGGCGAGTCAAAAATTATATTTATCAATTTAAATAAATTTGTCATGGCTGTAACCGATAAACTATTTGTAATACAAAATTTTAAAATCATTAAAAATAACTCTCCTTTTTTTATATTGACAGATACTTTTATAGAATCCATAAAATCAACATTATTCATCATTTCAGCTAAGCTTTTAGGGCACTTAAAAGACTGATCTTGGTTTTCTTTCACGCCATCTAACATAATGCTACCTAAATAGCTGCTCAAGTCGTGATCTTGTGATTCATATGCAGAAAATGTCTGAAATAAATATAAAAATTTTAATTTCGTGAAGTTAAAAGTTATTGGAGGAGGAAGACACAAGTAAGTAAAATTAGAGTCAGGTAAAGAAAAAGAAAGAGAGGGAAAGGAAGGTAAAGTAAAACAGGGTTTTGTGCACACTACGTCCAGAACACAATTCTTAAATCACGATTTGTACAGAACATGTGTTGTGCGAGAACATAATTTTCCCTTGTGTGACCTTTTTGCAATCATGATATATTATTACGCACACTGTCCATGACTTGGTGTACGTAAAATTGCACTTGTTGCGCATGGAGCAATGAACTATTTTTCTATTTCTATTTTACTTTTTTCAACAGATTCATTATTCACTAAGAAATCGGCGTTAAAAAAAATTAGGGATAATCTTTTAAGAAGTAAAATTTTCTGAACCTTACAAAAAATGCGTATTAAAATAGTACAATGTGCAACTAGGGAGAAAATTGGATTTTTCTAGCGAGGATGATGTTTCAGCATGAGTGAGAGTCGAGGGCACCCGAGACTGAAAAAGCCACTTCCCCCCTTGTTACACACCGTGCTTTTTTTTAACTCGGGCCTGCATAGGCCCCTTTTTGTGCACAAAAAACGAATAGGAAATTGAGGACTCTACAGTGTATATCACTTCAATAATACATTTGCGGGAATAAAGTACTTTATTCCCTCATTTGCGGGAATAAAGACTTTATTCCCGAAAATGCGGGAGTAAAAGATACGAGGGAATAAAAAGCTACTATAGTCCTGCTTTTCAGGGAATAAAGTGGCTATTACAGTTAAGCAGTGAATAAAATTACATTTTAACATTTTTATAACAGGTTTTAACATTTTTTAAACAATTTTTAACATTTTTTAACAATTTATAACAATTTATAACAATTATGACAATTTTTATAACAATTTTTAAAATCTCAGTAAACTGTGACGAAATAGTATATTGTGCAACTAGGGGGGAAAATTGAATTTTTCTAGCGAGGGTGATATTTGAGCACGAGTGGGAGTCGAAAGGGTGCCGTAGGTGCCCGAAACGGACACGAGATTGGATTTTTTGGGTCGCTCATTATGAATTCACTATCACATTTTGAAAATGTGCGATGGCAAATCCAATATAATGTTCAAAGATTTTTTAAAATTCTGACATCATAAATCAAAAGTTTAGAAAATTTTACTTTGAAAAAGACTATTCCGGATTTTTTTAACACCGATTTCTTAGTAAATAAATCCATTGAAAAAAGTATTACAAACCCTTGTAGGAAATTGAGGTGTTTACACTCATATTATGTCAAAAAATATGTACAGTCGGCAGATTGTATGACCCACCTACTGGCGACGGTAAGTGGGCATAATACACGCGAAAAATTAAGTTGAACGATATTTATAACTATTTTATGTATGTCTTTTGCATTTTCTAGTTCGTATATGAACTCTTTATTACTGCTTGTATCGTCAATACTTGAAATTTAATTATTAACATCACATATGGGTAAAATTCAAAAAATTTATTATTTTTTTTTCGATTTTATTTAAATGTATTTTTTCAACGTACACACAACTTTTTGCACCAATGACTCTTTTAATTAATAGAAGACAAACAAATATTGATATTTAAAATCATATAGTATTAATTTTTTTACTTCTGAAATATGTACACCATATGTATGAGGGCTAGCCAGTGTGTCTGAATCTTCTTCATTTATCACACTATATTTATAATATTGAAGATAAATATAGAATTAGTTGTAAAATTATTTGTTTAATTATGGGTAAACTGCCTGCGATGACAGTTTTTACTTAATTGTCTTTTTTGAATGTATTTTATTAAACTCTATGGTGTTGGCGTCTAAATTTACACACAGGTGCTGATATAAAAATTAAAATTATACCATTTAAACTTTTTTTTTTTAATTTTACAACTAATTCTGAATCTGGTTTTAATATAATTATTACGAATAAAAGAAAGTTATAAACATATAATGTTTTTGCCAATAAAATTCGTTGATCATGGATACAATTAATATAATTGATACATTAAAATAACGTGAATTATTTATAGTCCGTAGCATGAAAATAGATATCAATATTCATTGAAGCAGTTTGTTTAACAAAAACATTACTTGATAATGTATGTAGGCTAAACTAACAATAATTAATTATACTAACCATGTTTTCGTTACTGCTTCCTTCGCACAATTCATCGGTGGAGTTATTTTCCTCCGCTTGTACAAGTGAGGTTTGACTACTGCATATCTATAACAAATTTATTATTATTTTTGATGTAAGAAGAGCTAGATTTTTTAATTCAAAAACAGCTTACCTCATCAAATGTATCTGTTTGATTAAGAACATTTTTATATCGTTGAGCAGTTCGTTTTGTTATTCCTTCATCTCCTACTTCAAAATATTTTTTATACCTATTCATGTTGACACTGTTTCCATAAATTTATTTACAATACCTTTTGTAGTGCTGATAACAGTTTAAAATGAGTTGTTCTCTTTTTGATTAATATTTTTTCATTAGCTGCACAAAACACATAAAAATTTTTATATTGTTATCTATTGAAAAAAAATTAGTAACTAATATTATAATCCCAAAGACAAATAATCTTCCTCCTAAGCAAGTAACATTAGAAAGATGTTTATATGTATATAACCTACAAAGAGATTATAGCTGTACCTATAACAGTATGACGAATAATGCATGATACACAATGTTCAAACTGTTCCGAAATCCGTAGAATTTCGGAACGTTCCGAAACATACAATTTTTTTTATTCACAAAAAGGTATGATTGAATTTTTGTCTACTAAAATTAAAAATTATCCAATAAAGAATGTAGGAGAACATTAAAATCAATGTTATTTGTATGATTTTTGCCACAAAAGACTGTATATATATATATCTTCCTATATTATATAGTCATTTTGGCAAGCCTCCCCCCCACCACCCCTCCACCACCCCCCACTACCCCCCACCACCCCCACCACCCCTCCACCATCCCACCACCCCCCCGCCTGGCCCCCCACCACCCCCCACCAAACAACATATTAAAATAAATCTATGATGATAAAAAAGGACATATTGTATTTGAATAAATTAAAGCATTACTATAGATTCACTCCAAGTAATCATATTAAGAAATAAAAAAAATTGTTTGTAACGCAAGCATGATTCCCATGTCCTATTAAGGGGACAAACCACTTTTAAACCCTGAAAAATAAAATTATATTAAACATTTTTAAAAATGAATTATTATTAAAATAAAGTTTTTTATACCACTCTAATCTCAAAATGCAAACTTTAATTGCAATTTTCGACTCTCGTGGTATAAAATATCGTATAAGACTGTTGTGGGAGGTGTTTTTCTACCTTGCTCGATTTTCTCACTCGCTTCGCTCGTGCGAAAAACCTCGAGCAAGGTAGAAAAGCAGTTCCCACAACAGTGTCATAATATACTATTTTCTAATATATAAAGATATAATCTTGACTTTTACCAGGCTAAATTGATAGTAGCCCCTGCGTACATGTGTTACACTCCGTGCACTATTTTATGTGTTCGAGCACTGTCCATAGGATTCCAAGGGAACGAGTAGTCAAATTAAGCTCAAATTTTAGGAGGATGTTTCGTACACTTGTACTTTTGGTATGAATGCAGGAATTTCGTTTTGAATGATAAGAAAATTTTTAATGCTGAAAACATTGAATTTTTTTCTTGTTTTCGACCAATTTTGTGATATTTTTTTTTTATAAACGGATTTCGAGCGTGTTCTACGTAAAATTTTCTATAAAAATAAGAAATAAAAAAATTAATCGATTTTTTTTGAGTTTTAAAAGTGGTTTGTCCCTTAAATCAATTCATTTAAAAAATACGAAATTTGTTATGTTTTTATAACATTTATTAAATAATAACTGATTTATTATTAATCATACTAAATCATTACTTGATAAATAAGTTGATGAATAACTATCGTATGTGCTTGGAGCAAATACATTATTGCGTATCCTTGGTTACAATTTTATAAAGATCCCGAAATTTCCGGACAAAAACTACTCTAAAATTTTTTCATTCACTTTTGTTACGTTTCAAGATATAATAATTAAAGGGGACCCAACCACATTAAACATTTTAAAAATGAGTCTTTTTTTAGACTACAGGGATGTTTTGCCTCTTAATGAAAAAAAGATTTTTTGCACGATTTTCGCGTTTTTTGTACCTATTAAGCGGGCGTAAAGTACCATTTTTTACCGGCGGGCGTAAAGTTCGATCAGCGGGCGGAAAGTTTAAGCAGCGGGCGTAAAGTTCGAGCAGCGGGCGTAAAATTTGGTGTTTTCTGTTATATTTTAAAAATTTTGAAAAATTTTGTTTTGTTATATTTTAAAAAATTTTGAAAAGTTTGAAGTATTTGAAAATTTTAAAATTGGAAATAAATGTGTTAATAAATAGAAAATGTTGATAATCCATAATACTTTATTTTATAAATATTTGTGTTAAGTGGGCTTGTTGGCCTCGCGTCGTTGCAGTACTCGTCTGCGGCTCGTAAACGCCCTCACCTTCGGCTCGGGCTAACTCGCCTTGCCTCGTACTGTCAACTCCACCTTACTGAAAAAAATCGCGCGATTAGTCGCGTGATTATTCGCGTGATTGATCGTGGGAATAATCCCGCGATTAATCGCGTACATTTATCGAACTTTTTTCGACGCGATTAGTCGCACGACTAATCTCGTCGAAAAAAGTTCGATAAATTTACGCTATTAATCGCGGGATTGTTCTCGCGATTAATCATGCGAATAATCGCGCGATTTTTTTCAGTAGGGCACACTCGGCCTAAAAAAGCCCACTTTACGCCCTTGGTACACAATATACTATTATTTGTAAAATTGAACTATAACATCTAATTTAAAAATTGTTGTGAGATATGATACTCTAGAAAATATCAATATCTAAAGAATAACATAACATTACATAACACTGCTGTCCGGTAATTTCCGGATCTTTCTAAAATTTTAACCAGAAATATTTCAATTTTTAAAACATTAAATTTATATTAAAATATGTATATATATCATTCAGATATCTCACCAATAGGAGGCTCTTCAAATCTGTCTGGATCTAAACATAAACGTATTGTTAGTCCCGAAAAGGCAAAAGATTCTGCCTTATCTCACACGAAGTCTGTTTCCCTTCCCGTTAGTCTAAGAAAATCGTCGAAGCTGATATCGCGCGAATTGTTCTCTTCTACTCAGACACATGTATCGCGCACCGCAGACAGATCGCGCACCCCAGGTGGATTGCGCACCCCTGATGTAACGCGCGTCCCGGATAGATCGCGTACCATAGACAGATCGCGCACCTTAAGCGGATCGCGAACCCGGCATGAATCGCGCACCCCCGATGTATCGCGAACCCCAGGTGGACCGAGCACCCCAAGCAAATCGCACATCCCAGGCGGATCGCGCACCTCAGTCGGATCACGCACCCCAGACATATCGCGCACCTCAGGCGGTTCGCGCATCTTAAGCGCATCGCGCTACCCAGGTGGATCGCGCATCCCCCCAGGCAGATCGCGCATCTCAGGCGGATCGCGCACCCCAGACATATCGCGCACCTCAGGCGGATCACGCACCCCAGACATATCGCGCACCTCTCGTCAATCGCGAACCCCTCGTAGATCGCGAACTCCTCATCGATCGCAAACCCCTCGTCGATCGCGAACACCTTGTACCCCGCGTAGACATCATACCCTACCTGATATTCCGACACCACAACGTCCTCAGCAAAATTATGAATCTAGACCACGCCGTCCATGTCCAAGATGTAGGACACAAAGGAACGAACCCGAGATTCGAAATGAAGCAAGAGACAATGAAGGATTGTCTGATTCTGAGCCGTGTGCAGTTGGCATGATGAAGCAGTATAAACCAAAATTATATAGGGCGTATAAAAAGGCTGGATATGATTTAGAAACAGGTATATTAAAAAAAAATTCTTTGGTAATAATTTATAAAAAGGCAATAAAATAACAAACAATAATTGATAGCACTAGTGTCTTAAACCCGCACTTACCGCACGGTTATCCGTGTCTTAAGGAGCATATTTTGGTACGTTGCAATAATGAATGAATTATTTACTTAAGCTGTACGGTCTCGTAGTAAGATACTAAAGTCTAAAAGCATTCGAAATATATGTTTTTGTAACACAGGCACGATTTTCGCGTTTTTTGTACCTATAAAGGGGGCTTAAAGTACCATTTCTTTTACCGGCGGGCGTAAAAAGTCGGCAGCTGGTGTAAAGACCGAGCAGCAGGCGTAAAGTTTGAGCAGTGGGCGTAAAGTTTGAGCAGCGGGCGTAAAGTTCGAGCAGCGTGCGTAAAGTTTAAGCAGCGGGCGTAAAGTTCGAGCAGCGGGCGTAAAGCAGCAGTTTTAAATTGGATTAGAGGTTTTAAATTTTTAGGCGGGGGAGGGGGGGCTTCGCCATATCGAACGCTAACCTCCCCTCTGGGGGTGACGGGTTTAAGCCACGCTTGCTATAAAATAATATACGATACGCGCGTCTTAAGCAGTACTTCCGGCACAGCCAAATTAGCGCCCAAGCGTAGCGAGAAAGTGCCAGAAATTGCCACTTACGTCACTTGTATCGTAATATACTATTCTCTTCCTTATTAAATATTTAAAATTGTTCATTTACTTATCATCAAATATTTTTTTTATTTCAGTCACCGCAGAACCGCATGAACGGTATGAAATCGTAGATGATAAAGTTTACCTCGGAGAAAAGGTCAAAGTAGGAAAGGATACATGGAGAATAATGAAACGTAGCAGAAGGTCAAAATTTTTAAGAGATCTAGGGAATGTGTTATGGACAAAACGAATAATAGCGCATAGATGCTTAGACCTTTCTAAATTAAAAAATAAAAGATTTGGCAATCAGCCTATACAGTTATTTTCACCGAAGAAGATAAATTTATATCTTAGTAGGATAAAGTTTATAAATATTTAATTTTTGGACGTCCTTAAATATGTTTTGCAATTCATCTTATGTTTTTCATACAGGTTTATACCAGGATTATCTAAATACCTCAAATTATTATAACGAATTAGATCGAGACGTTAAAGATATATATATTAAAAATGCAACTTCTAGTTTAAGCTCTGTGCATACTGAATGCGCGGTCGGTAACCGACAAAAATACAGAAATAATATTTTTAGCTTATTTCGGAAAAGTAATAGTTATCCCCCCTTTATTTCTATATTACAAGTAACTTCCTAAAATTTCAAGTCAATCGGTATGTTTGATTTTGAGAAAATTTTGAATTACGAAAATCGGATAAAACGATGGTAAAACAGGAATCTTTTTTGTGTACGGCGTCCTCTTAAGGCATTTCTGTAACTTTAATAAGAATAAGTAAATAGAATATAGATTATTTATTATTAAATGTTGAAGAAAAGCTAATGAGTTCTGTTCGGGTTATGTAAGAGCGGGAGGGTGAATTTTGAATTTCGCGCCGTAGTGCGTCGAGCACTGCAGCGAGAGCGGTCGAGCGCATGTGCGCGCTGATGTGGGCCTCTCCCGTTTGCGCGGGCTCCGGCGCGAGGGAGCACGTGCAGTTCAGTTCTGACAGCTTCTCTCGAGTAAGCAGTTTCAGTTCAGGAGTTTAGCCGGGAGAGTTGGCTAACTGTGCTCTTTGGTGGCAGGGCCCGGCGTGGCTATCACTGTCTCCAACTGAGTGGCCTCAGCCTGCTGACCCGGTTTGAGTTAATCACGCTCGTCCAAGATCCGAGGAATCCAAGATTCTGACTCGATTTTCGTCTTTGACTAGGCTCGTTCGGATTGTAGCGGTTTGCAGACGTGCTCTCGATCGAATTCGGATCAGAGGAACGCAGTCAGAGAGCGCTTCGTCTCTTTTCCTGACCACTGCTGAGCTTTCTGCAGCTCGGGTGGCAGTCATTCGTCTGGCGCAAGCAGGGGCGTTTGCTGAGGAAATTAGGTTGTTGAGATCGGGAAAGAGACTGCCGAAGGGCAATCGACTCTGCATATTAAACCCATTTTTGGTCGAAGAAGATGGACTCTTGCGTGTAGGAGGTCGATTGGCTTACTCCGGTCTCTCTTTCGATCGAAAACATCCTCCGATCTTGCTGCAAAATTCTGCTCTTAGTTTGTTGTTTGTCCGACACGCTCACCATCAGTGCCTTCACGGCGGTCCCACCTTGACGTCGAGCATTCTAATGCCTCACGTTTGGATTCTGGGTAGAAATCGGATTGTAAAATCGACGATTCGCGCATGCGTGCCTTGTCAGCGGGTTAAGCCTCACTCGGCTCAACAACTCATGGGTGAGCTTCCTGCTAATAGAGTGACAAGCAGTAGGGCTTTCTCTCATTCTGGACTCGATTACGCGGGTTTCTTTCCAAATTCGGATGTCAGAGGGTCGTGGAAATCGTTCCTTCAAGAGCTACATCGCGTTGTTCGTATATTTCGCTACTCGTGCTATCCATCTGGAGCTTGTTGGTGACCTGACTTCAGCGTCGTTTATCTGTGCGTATCGTAGGTTTGTGGGACGTCGAGGCATTTGCCAAAATCTTTACAGCGACAATGGCACCAACTTTCAAAGAGCAGATAAGAAGCTAAGGAGTATGTTCCAGCGTGCCTCAGACTTCTACAAGAAGGTTGGCGCTGTCCTTGCCAACGATGGAACCAGCTGGACGTTCATTCCCCCTAGTGCGCCTCATTACGGTGGTTTGTGGGAAGCAGGTGTCAAGTCCGTGAAGCATCACTTGAAGAGAGTTGTTGGCGAGCATACTCTCACTTTCGAGGAGTTTTCTACAGTTCTGGTAGAGATCCAGGCCTGTCTCAACTCTCGTCCACTAGGTGCCTTGAGTGCTAACGTCAACGATCTACGGGCGCTCACTCCCTCTCATTTTCTCAATGAAGGAGTCTCGGTCTTACTTCCGGAAGATAATTGTCGAAAGTTGCCAGATAATCGTTTGTCCAGATTCCTGCTGCTTCAGCGCGTTCGAAACAACTTCTGGAAGCGTTGGTCCACGGAGTATTTGCTTCATTTACAAGAGCGAGAGAAGTGGAGGGACTCTAGCAAGAACTTTGCGGTAGGTCAGCTCGTCTTAGTCAAGGATGATCGGTATCCTCTATCCAAATGGCCATTGGGCAGGGTCCTTGAGGTGCACCCTGGCCCAGATGGTTTGGTGCGAGTCGTTACCATCAAGACGGCTACTTCTTCTCTCCGACGACATGTTGCTCGGCTCTGTCCTTTAGCCTTGGACGAGAAGGTGAAGAAGGGCTCTGCAAACTCGGTTAGGGTCTGATTCGTCTGTAGGACGAAGGCGGGCGGAATGTTCGGGTTATTTAAGAGCGGGAGGGTGAATTTTGAATTTCGCGCCGTAGTGCGTCGAGCACTGCAGCGAGAGCGGTCGAACGCATGCGCGCGCTGATGTGGACCTCTCTCGTTTGCGCGGGCTCCGGCGCGAGGGAGCACATGTAGTTCAGTTCTGACAGCTCCTCTCGAGAAATCAGTTGACCTCTTGCGCCTTTGTACTTGCAATTGCAAAGGCCTCTGTGTAAATTGCGAGTGAATAGAGTCGTCATCATCGGCCTTTTCAGGACGATCGACACTCTTTATTGTATCACCGTGCGTTACGTAGTGTGTGTGCATTTTGCATGCGGTGTGCGGATTGTGTGAATTCTTCGAGTGTTCGGATTTCGGCCACGTGTGAGCTTCCTCGCCGTGTCGATCTCCACCCGGCGATTGCTACCTACGCGGCAGGGCTGAAAAGGCCTGCCCGTGGTCCAGGATTGGTTCCCTCGAGACGTCGAGGCGTCCTGCGACCGAGGAAGATGCATCCCACCAACGTGCGGCCAGGGCTTTACGTCGCGCCGTCCACGTCTCGTTCTGCGTCTAAGGTAGGAGAGCTCTCCAGCGTGCGAAAGGTACCTCGAGGCGATAGAATTAAGCTACTTGCGTTTCTTTCTCGGTTGTTGTCTATAGTAGAGTCTCCTTTTTTGTGTATAAGCGTACATTGTAATTGCGTTTCTTTCTATTTGTTTAGTCTATCCTAGAGTCACTTTTCTTTTTAAGTATATGTATAATTTCCTTATTTCTAAAATAAAGCTATAGGCTTGTCCCGGCTTTTCTCTCTACTCCGTGAGAGTTTTTACGCCGCGGCAAGTCGTCTTTTTTCTCCCGCGAAATTCATTGTGTTTTGCGTCGATTTATTCACCCAAGCTTCCCTCACTCATTCCACCATTTTAATTTAATATATATATAATTTGAACTCATTAGCTTTTGTTCAAGTTCGAAATACATATGTATATACTAAATTTAAAATGGTGGAATGAATGAGGGAAGGTTGGGAAGTCAAATCGATAGTACACAAATTTCGCGGGAAAAAGATGACTTGCCTCAGCGTAAAAACTTTCACGAATTAGAAATAAAAGCCGGGGCAAGATAACTATTTATTAATTAGGCAAAGGAAACTATACAAATGAAAAAGACTCTAATATAGGCAAAATAGAGAGAGAAACGCAATTATAATTTACGCGTATACAATAAAAGAGACTCTAATATAGGCAAACAGAGAGAAAAAAGCACATAAATTAACGTTATCGCCGCGAGGTACCTTTGCGCACTCTGGAGAGTTCTCCTACCTTGAACGCAACGAACGTGGACGGTACGACAAGAAGTCCTGTCCGCCCATGGGTGGGATGCACCTTCCTTGGTCGCAGGACGCTTCGACGTCCCGAGAGAACATATCCCAAACCACGGGCAGATCTTTTCAGCCCTGCCGCGTAGGTGACGACCACCGGGTAGAGGTCAGCACGTCGAGAAAGCTCGCACGTGACCGACGTCCAAGCACACGAAGAAACACACACACTGCACGCCGCTCATACAATTCGCACACACAACGCGCAGCACGAAAGGCCCTACGGCGCGAAATTCAAAATTCTACTTCTCGCTATTACATAACCCGAACAAATGTTGTGTCTGGGCTCGGTTTGTCCTCAGGAGAATTCTTATATATCGGTCGGGACTTTTTCGTGATGATTTTTGGATAATGGCCGTAGAAGGAGGTTTAATAAATGTTGCGGTATAAATGAAGGAAAGGTGTTATGGTAAATAATAATAAAATGTATTTTTTTTTAATTTATTAAAAGTTTATTCAGGAAAAAACATAATATACGCGAGTTTTCGCGCTAAGGCGAACATAAACATGTGACCTTTTCTTAAGCACGAGTTCGTTACAGCGATGTTAATACACGCTACATTCCTGTTGATTGTCCGCTGGAGCGTTTGCACAAGTTCTAGTTTCTTGAAGGGCTCCAAGAATTCTAAACTGGACGTGTAAAACGCTTGTGTGCGATGGACACGGTCGACACGGTATGTTTGATCTGCGCCCGAAGATAGTCGCTCGTGATGGCGCAGCATTTTCTTGTGTACACGCAGACTATCAGTGTGCTGATTATGCATTAAACCTTCATCTATGCGCAGAATATCTTGAAATATCTGCAATTCTTGGGGCTGCTCCTGCTGTTGCGTCTGCTGCTGCTGCTGTTGCTCCTGCTGTTTCGCCTGCTGCTGCTCTGCTTCACAATCAGTCGGTGGAATCAGGGCGAGTATTTCGGCAGTCATGAGGCCAAACATTTCTTCGTCATACGCTGCGTCGGCTGGCACTTCGAATAATTCTTGGAACAAATTATCGCCAATTTGCTCAGATCATACATTAGACACTGCACTAGTGGGATCATTGCCGAGCGCTGAACTGTCACTGTCTGGCACATCACTAGTCGTAATAGTCGCAGCAGGCTCTGTTGCAGTCCTGGACTGCAATTCGTGCAGAATGGTGTCCAACTCTTCCGGGTCGTACTGGGCGTCCGTCATAGCGCACACTTGATCGATTAAACTGTTGTCGAAAGAGGCCATTTCTACTTTTTTTCTACGCTTTGAACGTGGAACTACGTGTCGAACTATACGGTTCGGAGAAAAGTTTTTGACTGAATTTCGTCCTTTAAGACACCGTAGCAGAATAACTTTTTATCTCCGAGAAGCTGTGTGCTTTGGAAAAAAAACGGTGGGTCTAAATAATATCGTCGTTATCCTGCCGACGGGACATCTGTATATTTTTGTATACTCAAGGTGCCGCTGTTGAGGTGGTAATATGCTGTTTAAGCCCACGCTAGGATGTTCGTGTTTTCCGAAACATCTTTCACGGAATGTATACAAATGCCTTAACGAATGATTATCTATAGGGATCGGCATATGTACGTTACAACCGCATATCGATGGCGGATGACGTCCGTCGTGTATGAGTATACAAGGGGGTAGTGGCGAAATGGCGCTAGCATTACAGCTGAATGAGTTCTGTATACGCGTGGCGATTTCGGCGGGGGTGTTATAGAAATCCGTTTTTATTTTAATCGTTTTCCCTATTAGACATGAAAGGCGAAGCACAACGAGAATTGTGTGTCACTTTTCATGAGTGTTGTGCACGGAAAAGACCTCTTTCATTTACCGTTCATAATGGAAAACTCTACTGAAAATAAGTTTCGCGGTATTATTATATGTGTAGTGGATTTATTGCGATTAAGCGCAAATCATACTGCTATCTGGAGAGTATGCGACTTTGAGTGGCGTCGTCACTTGAGACGCATGAGTTGCGTACATCTGAAAAGAATGTTTCGTTGGATTCTTAGCTGCTGTACTATTCGTGAAATTGCTCGCCTGTATCGCTTGATATTCTGTGGAAATCATTTGGCTGTAAGCACAGCGGCCGAATTAATTTTACTACGTGATCTACATCAGATGGTTCCTTTGCAGTCTTTAATGACTGAATACGACGAATATGTTGGTAAGTACTCAACTTTGTAATATTATTTTTTTAAATCAACGCATTCCTTATAAAATATGTTTTACAGCGCGCGAAAATCTTCTAAGGGAAACGCGCGATGACGACGATCATGGTGATGAAGAAGATAGGCAAATTTATACCGTTTTGTCCTCGAGTGATGACAGTGACGGCGACACTATACGTCGATGGGTATCATTGCGATCTGCAAAACGTAGATTGTCTTATGATTTGGACGATGACGACGGTGACGATGACGGTGCTGAAACGAGTGTACCGCGATCACGCCAACGTGTATCGGGTCCATCAGCGCTTGTGCCATATACCGACGAGGACACAGCTACAAGTGCGTGTGCAACCTCAGTTCCCGCGACAGAGCGTTTAAACGACAATCAAGTCATCAAGTCGAAATTTTGAGCGGATTTACGATGCTTGAAAGTAGCGGAGAGGGTGACGCTGATTTCACGCCGTCGTCGCCTATAGGGCCTCCGCAGGCGTGTTCGACCCCACGTGCTGATAAAGAGAATGACGAGTCGTGTTCGGAAGAAGATTTTTTTTCGTCTCCAGATGTCGAAGCTTCTAATCGGGCTTTTATCGGACGATCATATCCGAGAGGTGATTTGGTATGTGTGATTCATCGTAATTATGCTGTGCCGAACGAAGCTATGCAGTGTGCTATCGATGCACGATCAGTATCTGAAAGCAGTGACGAATATGATGAACCTGCCAATAGCACAGCTACAGCAGCAGCGGCAGCCTCTACAAACAATGTCCCAGAGGCCGAGTGTTCTTATCATCAGATTGTCGATCGCGCCCGAATGACGTATCATCGGTACGATGAAAGAGATGCTTTTGACAATAGGATAAATGAGCGTAAGATTAATCTTTATTTCTTATATTTTATAGGTTGAGCAAATTTTTAATTTACATTTTTTTTTTCATTTTTTTTTTAAAGAAAAGTTATAAGAAGAGTCGAAAATGGCACCGATTCCATAGAATGGTTCAACGCGCCAAATTTAGAGGTTTATATTGATCGTATATACAAAGTGCGTAGAGCCCAAGAGTTGCGATGGTTGTATACACAGGCCGAAGACGAATATTCTCCTCTGTATACGGCGCCGGACATCGTAGATTTACTGGACCGTGTTCATGAAAGTTTTAATGGGCCGCCAGAAGAATGAATTCAAACGAAAGCATTTATTACTTCGCGCATGTGTGTTTTTAAAAATAAATAAAAATAATGGCTATATAAAATAATAGACTTGCTTTTTTTTGTAAAACATAAATACTGTTGTAAACACGCCAACACAGATAGGTGGGGGATCAGAGGTACGTCGTCGGCCTCGTCGTCAAAGTAGCGATAATGACAGCTCTACCACCCGAAGCAGCAGCGGCAGCAGATATCGCAGCTGCAGCAGCAGCAGCCGTAGCAGCAGCGGCACCCGTAGTAGCAGCAGCAGCAGCCGGAGTAGTAGTGGTGAGCGTAGTATACATAGCGACAGTAGTGTGCATCCTGAGGAAAGTGCGCATAGCGGTGACGAGCAACGTGTACACAGCGATAATGATAGCGTCGAGGGTAGCGTTAGAGAAAACGATAATAATATGGGAATTCAAGGTCCAGGTGTTCGATTTGCCATCATAGAAGAGCGTAATCACTATGTACGTAGATTTCGTGTAAATGGTGTGTGAATAGTCATGCGTGTGTTAGAGACTATGCCTGAAAATTTTGATCCTATTTTGTGGCTTGAGTTAGTAATGCGCGATATTCACGCGTATTTAGTATCAATGGCGGGTAGTAGTGATTTGATAGGCGTTACGATAAATAGTGAAAATTTCGCGCGCGGTTCAGCTGGTATTTCCCTACGGCCAGTCGCAAATTTTTTCGTGGATGATTTATGGATGCTTGTCAGCGGAGTAACGCAGAGCAATGAAAATTTTGAAATAGACGATAATTTTTCTATTGAAGCTACATACGTGGAGGTGCCGCTTGGGGCTGGACGAAAGAAAAGTTTTGGCATAAATATACTGGGTCAACGGTCGCGAGCATTAGTTGTTGGTGAGGCTTTTGTTAACTTAAAAGAAGACGCGACTGACACGACGAAAAAAGCATGGACTGTAATACGGGACAGTCGTCGCGCCTTACAAAAGGAGCATGCGTTAGAGTTAACTGCTGCAGCTGGCGTTACAATACCGCCGGCTGGGTGTGGGTTTCGCGAAATTCAAAAATTTCAATACTATTATGCGCGAAAGAATATAGCGATAGTCGTGTACGATAGTCAAACTTTTGGTTCTGGGGAGGCTCCTTTTTTGACTGTCGCCTTATGTTATACAATCTTCTATCACCAAAAGTCGTTAATATTTGTCACGACGCAGCCGTGCATCAATTTGATACAAGTTTGAATTTAACGGATGCTGCTAAAAGTAAATTTTTTTGCGACCGTTGTAATAAAAAGTACGTTGATCGACACGTGTGTAACTCGATATGCCCGCGTTGTTTTGTTACACCTAGTTGTAGCAAAGACGACATTCAGCTGATTAAGTGCAACGACTGCTTTAGAAGTTTTTTCGGAAACACTTGTTTTCAGAATCATAAAACGGTGGGGTCGTATAAAAAGCGAAATAAGAAAATTTGCGATTTGTTGAAAATATGTCAAACATGTCAGAAACGCGTACACATACATCGTGGAAAGCATGAATGTGGCATTTTATTTTGTAAAATTTGTCGGTTACGGCACTCTACAAACGCCGCGTGTTACGTGCAGATTGTGTGCGCTCCAAAACAGCTAAAAGAATCTAAAAAGTACCTTTACGTGTTTTACGATTTTGAAACACAACAAGATACGTTGTATAAAATTCGATCCTACGTGAAAAATCATCCTCTAATGAGTCGAATAACTTTAAATCCGCGAGATGCATTTTTTGGAGGGCGAACAGAAAACATCATACCTTTTTACAAAGTCAAAGATGGCGAGAAAATCAAATATACAGACATTTATTCGCTGTACCCGTACATCTGTAAGCGTGGAAAATTCCCAATTGGTCATCCGCGTATTTTCGTAGGTGAAGAGTGTCGTGAATTGATTGGCGATGATTACAACAATCTTGATGGTGTCGAGAGCTTGGTCAAGTGCAGAGTTTTACCGCCGCGAAATTTGTATATGACGCTGCTGCCTGTTAAAATGCACGGTCGCCTCCTCTTTGCGCTATGTCGCTCTTGTAGCGCCGAGGCACGCACCGAAGATTGTCATCACGAGCAAATAACGGATCGTGAGTTTACCGGTACTTGGGTGGCGGACGAGCTGCGCAAAGCCGTTGAGCTCGGTTATCGCATAAGCGAGATACACATCATTTGGCAGTACGACACGACGCGCTTCGATGGTACGAAAGGTGGGTTCTTTGTGCAGTATGTAAATCTATTTTTGAAGATAAAACAAGAAGCCTCCGACTGGCCCAGCTGGTGTATCAACGAAAATGCAAAAGCGCGGTATTTAGCCGAGTACGAGCGCGATGAGGGTCTCGTTCTAGATCGTGAAAAAATTAAGAAAAATCCTGGATTACCGGCTGTTGCCAAACTTTGTTTAAATAGCTTATGGGGTAAATTCGGTCAGCGCATAAATATGAAACAAACCACTGTTGTCAAATCACACGAAAATTTGTTGAAGCTTTTATTTACTAGCGATAAGGAGGTTTTCGACATCTTACCTATCAATGATGATATTCTGTATGTAAATTGGTAATTCAGAGAAGAAGCTGTAACATCGACACCCTATACGAATGTCGTCATAGCAGCGTACACAACGGCGCAGGCACGCCTCGAACTGTATGGTTACTTGGAATCACTGGGATCGCGCCTACTATACTGCGATACAGACTCGTGCAATTTTGTGAAAAATGAAAACGACCCGGCCGAATATGAGACGCCAATAGGTAATCTATTAGGTGCTATGACGGATGAGTTAAGAAGTTATGGCGAGGGTACGTACATAGAAACCATGATGTCTGCAGCGCCGAAATTTTACGTTTTTCGGGCAATCACACCGGGCACCGGTGCCACTATAGAATGTTGTAAAGTCAAAGGTATACGTCTAAATTACAATAATTCTTTAAAGATAAATTTTGACAGCACAAAATCTCTAATTGACGATGAATTTGGTGAAAATGCCGACAAAAGCGACAACGACAATGACATTTTTCAACAATCAGGCGCACACTTACTCACGAGGTTGTGACTCGCTACGAGTTCAACACTTGTAGCGTTGTTCTTAAAAACAGACGATATGTGTCGAAAAACTGTTCTCTTCCTTTTGGTTATAAAAAATAACTAATCCATTGTAAAATATGTCTACATCTCAATAAATATGATTGAAAATAAAAGAAAAACCTTACCTTGATGTATTCTTATCTATACTGTAAAAGTAAAAAAATAAATATATTTACCATTACCCATCACTCCAAAAATCAGCTTATTACCGCGGCGGCCGATCATCAGCTGATCACACCGCGTATAGTAGGCTAGAGAGCAACGGTCGCGTCGTTTTGCTTATCTTGCGCCCACCCGCCCGGGAAAACAGCTGATAACGAGGCACGCGATGAGCTGACTGTGACGTGCCTCGACCGCGCCGCCGCCGCGGGGATCGTCGACAATAAAACAGGTAGACGGTTGTTTGTTTTTGTTAGTAACAATGTTGGATATTCGTTGGAAGCATCCATTCACATGCATCATATCAGGCCCAACGATGTCTGGAAAAACCGTATTCGTAAAACGGTTTCTCGCTAATCTGCCTGAAATGTGCAACGTGCGCTTTGATCGCGTCTTATTTTACTATGGCGAATGGCAAGATATGTATAGGAACGAATTCAAAATACCCGGTAATTTGAATATAAAGTTTCGGGAAGGATTGCCACAGCCAAGCAACTATTCCAACGATAACGATTAGAAAAAATTGCTAATTTTAGACGACTTGATGCGTGAATCTTCTAACAGTGTAGTACTCGATTTATTTGTACGTGGCTGTCATCACAAAAACATATCCACTATATATCTATGTCAGAATCTTTTTTACAAAGGTGCAAATCAGCGTGATTTGTCTCTCAATTCGAATTACATCGTTCTGTTCAAGAATCCTCGCAACCGTGCGCAAATCCAGTACCTAGCGCGACAAGTTTATCCCGAAGATTCGAAATTTCTGCAAGAGGCCTGCATGGATGCATGTAGTCGCCCCCATAGCTATCTACTCTTGGATCTAAAACAGGATATGCCGGACGACTTTCGATTTCGAACATGTGTTTTTCCTGACGATCAGCTGCAATACGCGTACGTGCCTCGTCGTGGCAAATCGACTCGACGATAGATGCAGGGTGCGATACACAACATTATTTAATGTGCCGATTGTAATGAGATTAAAGCAGTCTCTCTGTGACGATGGCCGTACGAACATCCTGCAACAGCAGCACCGATCCACGTATTGTTTGTGGTAAACATTTTTCAAAAAAACACGTTGCACTTTTGAACGCCCTCTGTCACGCCAACGCAAAACAGCGCGATGCCTTGATACGGACCGCTGATAAACAACTCATCAAGTGTATCTGCGAGTGCGCGCTCAACGTCTTACACGGAATAGTCGAGATCAAGGAGTGCGAAAAACATCGTCTAAAAAAGCACAAACGCGTCTTGAGAAAATTGATCGAACCACCAACCGCCGCTCGGGGTAAGGTAGCCGCAACAGCTACCGCCGCCGCCGCCACCGCTGGTAGTTGGAAACATCGAAAACGCCCTATAATTCAGAGCGGTGGTTTTTTCTTACCACTGCTTCTCGAGCCGCTCATAAACTATTATCGAAAGTGTGCCAAAAGTTCATCAGAAAAAAGCACGCTTGCTGCTTAAACACAGGCAGGCTAACGAGTCCGATCGGCTCAAATGGAACAACACGGGTGGCGTTATCATAGACAGTAGTCTCGTGCCTCAATCGAATATAGCAGACTTACTGAGCGATATATTGATAAAGCCAAAAAAAGATACCCAGTACGGTCCGCCCGTTGGACAATTTCAATTTGCAAAGTTTATCGCCAGCTCCGAAACGCCGAATGAATTCGTCAGGAATACACACGTTTCAAAAATGATTAGACAAATATCGGCTCGAATAAAGGTGGCGAAGCGCAAAAGTACGGATACAGTCTCGTCATCGCCGCCGAGTAAAGTCAGACATGAGCCGCGGCCGCCAAGACGATCGGCTTGTGAAAAAAGATGGTTAAATCTGCCGGTATGAAGTTTGAGAAACAGTATTATGATCCCGGACACGAGGCCGGTTACGCCGGTGCTCGAAATCTCCTCCGTGTCAATACTCGAGGCAAATCTTTAACCGACAAAGAAAAGAATCGCATCTACGAATGGCTGAGCAACCAGGACACGTACACACTTCATCATCCGGTACGCAAAAAATTTTCATGATTGCACTATAACGTCACCAACATTGACGACGCGCTCAAAGAAGCGAATGACGGATTCTGTTACATACTCGTCGTCATAGATGTTCTCAGTAAATTTGTATGGGCCGAACCCTTGCGCGATAAATCAGCTCAGACAGTCGCTACAGCCATTGAAAAAATTCTCAAACGAGCCGGTAATCGTGTGCCTCAGTGTTTACAATCGGACAAGGGAAAAGAGTTTACAGGTAGCGCTGTTCAAAAAATTCTCAAAAAATACGACATTTCTTTTCGCACCGCCCGAAATCCGGATATCATAGCGGCCGTAGTTGAACGCGTGAATCGTACGCTGAAAGAGCGTATGTGGAGGTACTTTACCCACCGCAACAGCAAACGTTATATTGACGTGTTACAGAAAATTGTCGACGCATACAACAACACGATTCACACGTCTACAAATATGAGGCCTGCTGCGGTTAATCTCTACAATGCGCACATAGCCCGCAGCAACGTAGAGCAGCAGCGCCACGCTGGAGAAAAGAAGCACCCGATACAGCCTAAATACCGTGTCAACGACTACGTGCGCATCAGTCGATCCAAGGGCACCTTTTCGAAAGGGTTCGAAAAAAACTTTAGCGAAGAAATTTTCAAAATCAAACGCGTAACTCAGCGACAAGGTATCTAAACATACGAATTGAAGGATCTCAATGGTGAAATCATTGACGGATTTTTTTACAACGAGGAATTGGTGCGCGAAGGCGCTGCTCGTATGCTAACAAATCAAGAATTCAAGATAGAGCGTGTAATTAAAACCAACGGTAGCTGAAATAAAAAAACAATTGTTTGTCGAGTGGCTGGGGTATCCCGATAAATTTAACTCTTGGGTAAAAGCGAGCGATATCAAAGGTGTTTAAACTATGGATAACGCGAACGACTTTTATCTCGTGCTACCGAGTAACAGCAGCTTGGTCTATTTTCCCAATAAGGCGACAACTTGTTTCAGCACGCATCTGTGCCGCGAAATAAGACTGACAGAAGATTGGCACGTGGGCCTAGCCGAAATCCACGTGCCGCGCACCGTTATGCACATTCAAGAACCCGAGGCGTACTACACTTTTAAACTTGGCAGTGAGACCAGCAAAGACGGCGATCAGTACTACAATTTTCCTCATAGAATATACGAAAATATACTGGTCCACCAGCTGGCCGAAGAATTGAACAAAGTACGAGATATTCGCGAGCATCAAATACTCGCATCAAAACAGCTGATAACGAGGCACGCGATGAGCTGACTGTGACGTGCCTCGACCGCCCGCCGCCGCGGGGATCGTCGACAATAAAACAGGTAGACGGTTGTTTGTTTTTGTCAGACTGAATTTCAGAAAGGCTACTACACCTTGAGACGTACTTGTAAATGTAAATATCCCTCATTATACAACCTTTAATGAAAAAATTCGACGCGTATTTGGATTCGAAGATGCCGTGCACAGACAAACGGGCACTTTTGTAACATCGAATTTGGGTGTAAGCAATAACGTGGGTAGCAGACCTGCCTCTTAGGCACGCCCTGTGCCCGATCAGCTTTACGTCTATACAGACATATGCACACCGTACACGGTCGGCGATACGCAAGCAGCACTTTTGCGCGTAGTCGCTTTTGAAAATTCAAAGTACAAATTCGGCACGTACATGGTTAAACAGTTTTCACCGATCCATTACATTCCACTGCTGCAGCACTCTTTCCAAAATATCGTTATCGATATAAGCGATCAGCATGGTGAAAAAATGTAGGCATAAAAATGAGTCATTATATTCATTACTACAACGACCAAGTCGGTGGCGGCACCGGTATAAAATCTGTATACACCGGAGCGACTTATCAACGAGGTTCAGGTATTGGAAGCTTTTTGGGCTCGATTTTTCGTCGAATAGCACCTTATCTCGCGCGCGGTGCCAAAGCGGTCGGCAAAGAAGCTGTTAGCGCGGGCCTGAATGTAATCGACGACGTAGCCAATAACGGTGCTAATTTCAAACAAGTCCTCAGCGGTCGACTGAAAGAGTCGGGTAAAAATTTGAAAAGAAAAGCAGAAAACAAGCTTGATCAAATGATGATGAGCGGCAGTCGAAGAAGAGCCGTGCACCGGTATGCAACGTGCGTCGCAAGGCAAAATCAAAAAAGCGAGTAAGCAAAAAACCAAGCAAGAAATTAGAGCGCAAAAGAAGAGAAAGAGGCGGATCAGAAGTTTGACAAATATTTTCGGTTCTAAAAATTAATAACAATGGCGTATCTACACGCGTGCAGCGGAGAGGGAATGAAGAGCGAGCTAGATCTCTTTACTCTTCCTCTCACTCAAACATCCATCGAAAGTAGCGCTTATCTCTAATACAAACCCATTTCGTCGCTCAGCGACGATGGTGACTCACCCTTGGAATATTTAATTCCAAGTTCAACAGATCACTACATCGATCTCGTGCACACCATGTTGCACCTGACCGTTCACATACTACCAGCTAGTGATACACCCAGCGAAAATCTCAAAGTTAGCCCTGTGAATAACTTTATACACTCAATGTTTGATCAGATTGACATATTTTTCAATCAAAAGCTAGTTTCACCGCCAAATAATGCGTATCCGTATAGAGACTACATAGAAACGCTGCTAAATTATGCGGCACCTGCTATACGCTCTCATCTCACGTCTGCTTTGTGGAGCATCGATACCGCCGATGCCATGGATGCCGCGCCAAATTTAGATCGTAAGGCTGATGGCGTGAATCAAGGTCTCATTAACAGACTGTTCTTTACAGCTGGTGGCAAGGCCGTCGACGGGATCGGACATTTGCATTGTGACGTTTTTAATCAACCGAAATTCCTGATCAACGGTGTAGACGTGAGAGTAAGATTGGTCCGTAGCAAAGACGCCTTTTGTTTCATGGACTGGTCCGACAACGGAAAATTTTCGGTGCACAACAAGGAGGCCACACTGATCGTGCGTCGTGCCAAGATAAGCCCGGGTATTTTACTAGCGCACGCGAACGCTCTTGCTAAAATAACAGCCAAATACCCCTTAACAAGGACCGAAGTCAAGTCGTTTACGCTGCACAGCGGTATACTCGGCGACACCCTGGACAACGTTATACTAGGACAGCTACCCAAAAGGATCATCCTGGGCTTTGTTAAAAATAAAGCCTTCAACGGCAATAGAAAGCTCAATCCTTTCAATTTTCAACACTTTAACATAAACTTTATTTCGCTCTACGTGGACGGCGTTCAAGTCCCCAGTAGGCCGTTGCAGCCACACTTTACCGGTGGCCATAAACTGCACGTAGACGCTTATCATACGCTTTTTTCCGGCACAGGTATACATTACCTAAACGAGGGTCTCGATATCGATCGTTACGGTTATCCCAACGGATTTTGCCTGTTTGCTTTCGATCTGACACCGGATTTGTCAGCGCATTTTACCAGCCATTGGAATCTCGTTCGCTCGGGGTCTCTACGCGTTGAGGTGCGTCGAGGAAGGGACGTGGTGGACAAAATCGACAGTGACGAAGACACCTGCGGCAGCGACGACGACGAATACGCGAGTAACGACACCGATTCATCTACAATAAAAAATGAATACGGCCGAGATCCCTAGAAGGCTTAAAAGCCCGGACAATCGGGGTTTACGCTGCAGATCGGATACCGCGGGTGCTGATGACGCCAGCAGCAATAGTGTGTAACACCGATGATCACACTAAACCAGGAACACACTGGGTAGCTATTTACATTGACAAAAATAGATTTGGCACGTATTTCGACAGTTATGGCCTGCCACAGGTATCAAGACGTCATCATATAGAACGCCTACGTAAGAACTGTAAATATTTTCGCTGGAATACAAAAACTCTTCAAAGCATCGACTCGATTTGCTGCGGACAATACATTATTATGTTTTTATATCACATGTGTTGCGGTACGAGACTCGGGACATTTTTACCGTTTATTCTCACAAGACACTGGGCAAAACGATACCCTTGTCGTCAAATTTTATAAAAAGATTCGCAATAAACATAAATATAAAAAATGTAAGCGAGCGTCTACATATGCCGATGAGCGTTCTGTAGGCTCAGGACCATGTAATCAAGCGTGTACCGCTAGATTAAGATGTGTTTGATGTATTTGTAATCTTGAATAAAGAAAAATATTAAACTTAATATAAATGTGTTCTCATTCTACCTACGCACATGTATTCCTTTATTAATCAGTAATGAATTTTTCTTTTCTAAACAGACGGATGTCGTCCATCGTACTTTTCTCTGATGAAAGATTTATTTTTTATTTTTAACAGCCAGTTTGCAACGTCCTTACGCCGTATTTTCAACGACCGTATAACTGTTGGACTACGAAAGGGTAGTGGGGAAAATTGTATTAAAGAGACGACGGCGGTCGCGAGATTTCATAGTAGTATCGAGACTCTCTGACTGTGCACTTGTACGCTATAACAACTTTTTTTTTACAAGTGAGATAGTACCGTGAATTTTTTTCGTGCTTCACCATGGCGAACTTGTCAAACACCCGGCAAACGTAGTCCGACTGCTGAATTTCCAAATCTACTGCTGTCGATGACCTACGCGCTCAACAAATCCAACTCAAAGAGAGTCTGCATCGGCCTGGAATACAGTGATGGGTACTATCATCAAGTTATTAAACTCATAAGTAACGGGCCAATGTATAAAAACATAACTCTTGACGAAAACAGCTGGACTCTTTTAAAATATCAATTTGACGCTATAACAGCTTATTTCAACAATTCTTATTCGTTTTATCACGAATTTGGACACCCGGTTAAGATTTATCTTACAAATCACAACTTAAACTTTTCAACCGCGTACGTCATCAAGTTAATCAAAATCGACGAAAGGCCTAAAAACACACAGCCAAGCGAAGAAGACGAAGAAGGAGAAATCGCTCAACCGGTTTGTAAAAAAATGAAAACATCCAACCCACCGGGTATAGTAATGCAACACCCAACATTTGAAGGACTCCATCTACATAGTTCACTAGTCGATCAACGTTTGGATGCTTTGAAAACTCTAGTCGGAGGTAAACTGTACCTACGACTACGTTCTCGAATATTTGAAGTCTGCTCTGGAAGCCGAAGAACCACAAAACATTAAGAACATTTTGACAGCTTTCAAGGAATTTAAACAGTTTTATTCGAGACATAACATCGCTATCGAAGGCTTTGTACTGGATAAAATGGTCGACGATAACAACGACAATTTTAAAGAGCAATATTTGAGAATTGTATTATCCGAAATCCTCGTGTCCGGTTTACCGTTCATCGCAAAAGATGTACTAAATTATGTAAAATTTGCCTAAAAATTTAACCTCTTGCGTACACCATGTATATACTTTCCTGAATAAACTTTTAATACATTTAAAAAAAAACATTTTATTATTATTCACCATCACATCTTTCCTTATTTATACCGCAACAATTACACAGCCCCACAATAAAAAAAATTGTAAGTCCCAAAAACTTGACCTCGGTACTTATATGTTTTTGGGATCGCTGAATCCGAATCCAGGATCATTTTAACCCCATCAGATCTTAAGTCAAGGTCAAATAGGGGTCAAATTATCGAAATACATGAAAAATACACTAAAACCATGGTATCTTTGGATTTTTTCGGGCGCTGAATCCGAATCCGGGCTTATTACAACCCTATCAGGTCATGGTCAAGGTCAGTTGAAGGTCAAATCATAAAGATTCATAAAAAGTAAAATCTAACCATGACATTTAGGGGTTTTTGAGGTCGCTGAATCCGAATCCAGGGTCAGTATAGTCCCATAAGGTTATATTTATGGTCAGTTCAAGGTTAGTTCAAGGTCATGGACGTAAAGAGAGTGAAAAAAATAGTTATAAACTGAAACAATGCAAAAGGTAATGTAAACCATAAAGCAAAGAACAATATATATGCAAGTACAATCGTATCCTTTAAAACTATATCATAGTTTGCTGCTCCTTCATTTGCTTTAAATTTGTTAGAAGTATATGCAATTCAATAAAATACCCGTAAAAATATTAAGCCCATTACTCTTTTTTATGGTAACGAACTATTTTATTGTCAAATGATCTACGAAGTGGATTACGCTTCCGCTTCTCCGATGTTGATCTTCCTGCTTCCTGATCTCCCTGCTCTTCGCTGGAATAACCTAGATTTTCTGAAAACTCATCAACATGCGAATATAAAAAGTGTAATTTTAGATTCATTAGGCAGTCTTGATTTTTGTAACTATTTACTAAATTTAAAACTATTTGTTTGTAATTTGGGCTCTTATGATTTCCAAGAAAATTTTTAATTACGTCCTCTAAACATAACCATGCTTCTCTCTCTGTATGATTCATTTTCGTAACAAAAATTTCATCATTTACCATCTTACGAATCTGAGGGCCATCGAAACAATCACGATATTTCTTATCTCTGTCTCGGTAGTAAGAAACTTGAATTTTTCAAGCTTCATTAGTATTTTCTTTTAGCCATGAAGCCAAGTACTCCGCCCCATCCTTTGGTAGGCCCAAATCGCGTATGAGATCATTCACTTTTACTTGTGTAAGTGGACCTTTCTCCTTCTTAGCATTATAGGGGATGTATTCCTCGTCACTTGTATCACTTGTACTAGCAACGTCATTGTCTTCATCAGACGATTTTTCTTCTTCCGCAATAACATCTCCTTCCTCCATTTCTTCTTCTATCATTTCATCTTTATCATGTCTTTCTAAATTTTCCTCAAGATCCATACTTCCACTTACGTACGTACCCAGTGGATCTTCTCTTTTATCAATTGACGATTCATATATAGGTTTCGTGACACTTTCAACGTTAGCGTAATTAATGTGCGACTTGATTTTACTATTAACTCCATGCAAATTCGTATTACAAAAATAACAGTCTTCTTTCCTTAAAGGTTCCTTCCATATCGTAGACACTTTCATTTTTACTTCAGTTTTACCATTTATGCCTTTCTGTAGCATTTTCCTACATATTCCGCATATGATTTTAGGAACCCAATCAAATTCGTCAATTTTCATGTCTAAGTCAAACATGTTCTTGTACTGCTCTTTAATATTTTGATTGATTTTTCTTCTATTTTTTGGGGTCTCATACTTGCCACAAATGTAACAAAAACTATCCCGTTTTGCTATAAGGCATTCTTGGTCACCAGACCTCAAGTGATAAATTCTTGTAGTATTATACTCTGCGAAAGCCAAGTTTCCCACTAACAAAGAGCTGCGGTCGCTCGATGACGACGCCTGCGGGCCCGCTTGCTCACCCTGACCAGCCGCCGATACTGGGGTTCCAAATCCCTGCATCGTATTTTTTTGCTGTTTGTCTGCCATGCCGGCTGTGAAGCCTTCACCCAGGGGTTTAGCCGACCGAAAAAAAGAATCGTTCGTATCAAGTAGGAAATACAAGTGATACAAGTGAGATGAAGATTACTGTAACATGACTTTGGAAACCTTTTGGGAAAGAAGACCTTAACACAAACCCAAGATAGTCAACATCAATCGTCTTGGGACTTACACTGAGAGAGACACCCGATAATGAAGACTGCCTAATGAATCTAAAATTACACTTTTTATATTGGCATGTTGATGAGTTTCCAGAAAACCTAGGTGATTACAGCGAAGAGCAGGGACAGAGATTTCACCAAAATATCAAGGAAATGGAGCGCAGGTACCAAGGAAGATGGGACGTAAATATGTTAGCAGATTACTGTTGGTCGTTAAAAAGAGATCTACCATCAACATCGGAGAAGCGGAAGCGTAATCCACTTCGTAGATCATTTGCCAATAAAATAGTTCGTTACCATAAAAAAGAGTAATGGGCTTAATATTTTTACGGGTATTTTATTGAATTATATATACTTCTAACAAATTTAAAGTAAATGAAGGAGCAGCAAACTGATATAGTTTTAAAGGATACGATTGTACTTGCATATACAGGGTGTTTCATTTTAATCCGACCACGACAAAAAATCATTTAAAAACTAATTTTAACGAAAAATGACCTTAACAAAAGTTGAAGGGGGTAAAGGGGGCCATCGAATGACACAAACACCTATGACCTTGAACTCGATTTTCAAGGTCATTTGAGGGTAATTGTGATTTTTTTTAATAGGAACCCCTATTTTTGACCTCGGAATACGGAGCAGCGGAAAAAATTACGTCGGAAATGACATTTCAAGTTTGCCTTAGTGACCTTGAGAAGGTCAATTCAAGGTCAAATAAGAAGTATCAGCCTAAGATTGTTTTTCTTTCAATTTTTTCGTAGAATTATCATTTTGTTATTATAATAAACATTAAGAGAATAATTGACTTAAAATGTGATTATGATTGATATTTTATTGATTCTTGGTGAATATAGACGTAATTATCGACAAGCTGCAGCCTTGTATCGAATTCGATATCCCGATAGAAGACATCCAAGTCATACAACCATTCGTGAGATTTACCGTAGAGCTCAACAAGGGCAACTAGCACGGGTTAGAGAACGTCGTAATTACAACGAAGATGATCTTCATGTAATGGTCATTTTAGCAATGGTTCATTTGAATCCCCACGTTAGTACCCGTGAAATTCAAAGGCAAAGTGGTATACCTATGGCTACTGCTAGGAGAATACTGAGAAGTCAACGTTATCATCCATATCATATTACTTTGACTCAGGATCTCACACCTGCTGATATGAGGTTAAGGCTACAGTTTTGCCAATGGGCACGACAAATGATTGCTAATGATCGTCACTTTTTTCAATACGTAATGTTTTCTGATGAAGCAAAATTCAAAAGCAATGGAGAGCTTCACCGACACAACTGTCATTATTGCTCGAATGTTAATCCGCATTGGTACAGGCAGATAGATAACCAAAATCGTTGGAGTCTAGATGTTTGGTGTGGAATTGTTAACGGATACCTTGTAGGCCCATACTTTTTCGATGAAAATGTAAATGGCCATAATTTTTTACAGTTCCTGAGAGAACGTCTTCCAGTACTTCTTGAAGAAGTAGATTTATACACAAGAGCAAGAATGTGGATTCAATTAGATGGAGCTCCTGCGCACTATGCTCGAATAGTTAGACAATATCTTAATTAAAATTACCGTGACAGGTGGATTGGACGCACTGGACGTGGAGATTTGGGTGTTCGATGGCCACCGAGATCTCCAGATATGACATCACCCGATTTCTATTTGTGGGGGTATTTGAAAGATGTTGTTTATGAACATGAAACTACAACAAGGGAAGATATAATCAGTAGAACATTTTCAGCAGCGAATTGAATTGTGTATCCAACAAAATGGTGGTGTCTTTGAGCACCTGCGTTGAATTTTGAGCAAAAGTGAGAGGCAAGGGGGCTCACTCTAATTAAGCACCCCGAAAAGTGAGAGGCAAGGGGACTCACTCTAATCAAGCACCCCGAGAAGTGAGAGGCAAGGGGACTCACTCTAATCAAGCACCCCGAAAAGTGAGAGGCAAGGGGACTCATTCTAATCAAGCACCCCAAAGGGAACACAATCCTATTACGTCCACGTCGTTGTTCCTGGGTAACGCTAAAGTTAGGATATAAATATGGACTTCACATAACATTTGATATTGCATTTTTGTATTTTGGACCTTACAAAATGGCTTTAAAGTCGGCAAAGCATAATCACATTTTAGGTCAATTATTCTCTTAATGTTTATTACAATAACAAAATGATAATTCTACGAAAAAATTGAAAGGAAAACAATCTTAGGCTGATACTTCTTATTTGACCTTGAATTGACCTTCTCAAGGTCGCTAAGGCAAACTTGAAATGTCATTTCCGATGTATTTTTTCCGCTGCTCCGTACTCCGAGGTCAAAAATAGGGGTTCCCGTTAAAAAAATACAATGACATTCAAATGACCTTGAAAATCGAGTTCAAGGTCAAAGGTGTTGGTGTCATTAGATGGCTCCTTTTGCTCCCTTCAACTTTTGTCAAGGTCATCTTTCGACATCAGTAAAATAAAACCAGACAAACAGCTGTTTAGCAGATTTGTTGTTATTTGACCTTGAATTGACCTTCTCAAGGTCACCAAAGCAAACTTAAAATATCCTTTGCGACGTAATTTTTTCCGCTCTATCCGATTCCAAGGTCTAAAATAGAGGTTCCTATTTAAAAAAATCACAATTACCATGATCAAATGACCTTGAAAATCGAGTTCAAGGTCATAGGTGTTTATGTCATTCGATGGCCCCCTTTACCCCCTTCAACTTTTGTTAAGGTCATTTTTCGTTAAAATTAGTTTTTCCATGGTTTTTTGTCGTGGTCGGATTAAAATGAAACACCCTGTATATTGTTCTTTGCTTTATGGATTACATTACCTTTTGCATTGTTTCAGTTTATAACTATTTTTTTCACTCTCTTTACGTCCATGACCTTGAACTAACCTTGAACTGACCATAAATATAACCTTATGGGACTATACTGACCCTGGATTCGGATTCAGCGACCCCAAAAACCCCTAAATGTCATGGTTAGATTTTACTTTTTATGAATCTTTATGATTTGACCTTCAACTGACCTTGACCATGACCTGATAGGGTTGTAATAAGCCCGGGTTCGGATTCAGCGCCCGAAAAAATCCCAAGATACCATGGTTTTAGTGTATTTTTCATGTATTTCGATAATTTGACCCCTATTTGACCTTGACTTAAGATCTGATGGGGTTAAAATGACCCCTGATTCGCATTCAGCGACCCCAAAAACCCCAAGATACCATGGTTTAGTCTTTTCTTAATGTATTTTGATAATTTGACCCCTATTTGACCTTGACTTAAGATCTGATGGGGTTAAAATGGCCCTGGATTCGGATTCAGCGATCCCAAAAACATATAAGTACCGTGGTCAAGTTTTTGGGACTTACAATTTTTTTTTATTGTGGGGCTGTATTATTAAAGCTCCTTATTCGGCAATCAGCCAATGCGCAAGATGGGTGTATGCGCAGGAAAATTAGCGTTAGCGCGCTCGAATGACAGTTTGGTAAAAAAAGACTGTTACAGAGAGTGTTATAAAAAACGACACACTAAACTAGAAATATTTCGTAGAACCAACAGAACAGATAATTCAAACGAGAGAATCGTCTTTGACAATGAATGTTTACCTATCTGGAGATCGTAACGTTTTTCCCTCTCTTTCCAACTATTATTTTACCGCTATAAATAGCGCCCGATAAGCGTCGCGTCTCACTTGGAGACGACTAGACAACCACGATGGGTCAGGAGCACAGCGCAAAAATGACCGTCTATAAGCCACTCATCGATGATAAGAAAAACCAAAAGAAGGAAGAAAAAACGCCTTCAAATCAATTACAAAAAAATACTCTACAAATACCGGATCTATACCCGAAAAAAAGGGTTATCAAAAATTATAATTTATATTTCATAGAAACCATCGGCCCTTTTCAGGGTCACAAAAACATCCATACGTATAGAACAAACGCACACACATGAAAGTGGAGAGCGCAAATATAGCGCTTCTACGCCATGTTAGCCTCAAATAAGGACATATCTGTTGCATTATTTAATGTCCACTTAGCAACAGGTACACCTTATCTGCCCCTCGAAAAATCAAAAATGCCCTACATCATAACAGACTCCCAGGCCGAGAGGGAGATAACAAGATAGAGGGGATGTACTCTATACCGGCCAGGCCCCAAAGCCCAGGAGAGGGGGAAAATCAATAACGCCTATCTCGCTATATGGCCCTTCTTACTACTCATCGTTTCAGATCAATGCACGAGATATAAGTTGTAATACTAAATATTTGGGATTCCATATCTGAAAATTACGCACTATTAAGGGGATGTCGGCGCAAAAGCTTCGCAAATCTTCCACGGGGTATTTTGTATTTCCAAACTTCTAGAAAAACAAAAAGTCCGATCGAAATTTTCTTTCGGTAGAATGATTCATTAAACTTAACACTACGGCGCTACAGACTCGGTTTTTCATTTGCAAACTTTATTCAAAAAGTTTTATGTAATAGAAAAACAGTGATATTGGGACGACATCCCCTTAAAGTTTATTCCAAAAATATTAGAAAAACATTTTGTTTATGACTGTAAACAAATTTTTTGGAATATTAATTCAAATGTTTTTTGTTTCTTACAGTTCGAGATAATAGCAGTTGTGAATTAAATATTTCTGATTTGCGTAATGATGTCGATGTTGATAGTAGAAGTAATTCGATGAATCTGACACCACAATTAATTTTTAATGTGCAAAATGATTCTTATACTGACGAGTGGGATAACCTTACCACTAGTACACCGATAAATGTACCTCGTCCAATACATTCCAAAGGGCAACTTAAGCTACGTACTAAGCAATTTTTGGAATCTCCTAATAGCATCAACAATGTGAATAACTTTGAGGAGTATGAAGACTCAATCGAAACAAACGGTTCGTATTTTATATTTCATTCCATATAAACACCTATTTATAACAGTTGAGTAAGGGGTTATACCGGTGTAATAAACATTTGCATCATCTATTTAAAATACTATTATCATAACGCGGGTTGTCACCGACCTTTACTACTCCTTCTATGAATTCCGGCTGTTTCATTTCTACTTAATTTATATAAAAAGTATATCAATATGAAAAATATAATTTTTTGATCAATTTTTTTTATAGTTAAATTATTTTGAAATTATCTCTTAAAATTTTGAAAATTAGTCGGGAAGACCAAGGTAAAGCGAACCAAATACTCTAGTTAACTGTTAATGTCGCCCTAACTAGCGCAACTGATTGTAAACTTCTATTCAAACACTAAAGATGTTATAAAAATTGTGTACAGGTTTCGGTAAAAATGTGGGAAGCCCCTTTTAGGATGATTAAATAGCAATAAATCCACTTCAAACGTTAGGTATGTCGCTTTGCCCCGGTTGCCCCTATAGATGAGGCACTGATTACGAATCTTGCAAAGGTAATATCTACATCGCAATTCCCCGGTTTCCTCATCTTTCTTCGGCCCGTATATTTTTCGCAAGACTTTATCTTCAAATACCCTAAAACGGTTGTCCGCCTGCTTAGTGAGAGCCTACGTATGGAGTCTCTTGTTTATTTCGACATTAATCTCGTTTCTATGATTTAGGGTCGTACCCAGATACCTAAATTCGCTAACATTTTCAAAAGTAAAATTTCCAACTCTGAGATCTCCCTCCCCTCTGTAGATACCTAGTTTATCCACAATCATGTACTTTGTTATTGATTCACTCACTTCTAACCCTGTATACTCCGCCGCTTTTATGAGGAACTCCGCGTTTCTAGCTACCGTTTCCCTCCAATCTCCCAGTAAAACCAAATCATCTGCGTAGCCTAGTATCTACGTTAGTCCATTAAGCGTTGCGCCCAGCTGGCTAACCTGCATTTTTCTAACGACATACTCTAACGTTAAGTTGAACAGCATCGCGGATCGTGAAAGGTCCTGATACATTACCGACTACTCGGACCTTTCCCGTGCTTCCGTTTCGACATATATGAATCAATCTCACGAGTTTTTATTGGTACACCGAGAAGTATTAGAATTTGATACATTTTGTTTCGCTTAATAGAATCGTACACTTTTTTAAAATCTATAAATAGTTGGTGTATGGTTTCGCAAAATTCCTACTTTTTCTCTAACAACTGTCTTATGGTAAACATTTGATCGCTCGTCGATCTGTTGCACTGAAATCTGCACTGATAATCTCCTACTATATCTTCCGCGAATGGAGTGAGTCTAGCTTGTATTACGTTTGACAGAACTTTGTAGCACGTTGCTAAAAGTGAAATACCCCTATAGTTATTGCAGTCTGTCTTATCCCCCTTTTTAAAAATCGGTATAATGATAGATTCCTTCCAATTTTCGGGTATTGTTTCATTTTTCCAGATGGCACATACTAGTTTATAGATTTTGAAAGTGAGCTCGACGCCCCCATATTTGAGTAACTCAGCTGGTATAGAGTCATTTCCCGCGACTTTGTTGTTTTTTAGTTTTTTAATCGCGACCTCTACTTCTTGGTAGCTCGGTTCCTCCACGTGGAGTTCGGCAGTGTGAATTTCGTACCCTAATTCTTCGATATTTTCGTGCACGTTTAATAATTTATCGAAATAGTTTTTCCACAGCAACAGTAATTCGTTGTCGTTTGTTACAAGGTCCCCGTTTTCGTCCTTCATCAATTGCGCTCTACTCCTAAAACCCTTTATGATGGCGTTAATCCTTCTGTACATTTCGCGGGGGTTATTTTCCTTACTCTTAGTTTCTATTCTCCTAATAAAATTCTTTTGATACTCCCGCTTCTTATTTCTGTAGATCGCGCCCGCCTGTTTCCTTACGTTAGAATACTCTTCTACGGTCCTATCGCTTCTATTGTGTAAGCTATCTAATTTAGCCTTTTTGCACGTTTCAATCCAGAGTTCGCACTCTTGGTCAAACCATGGTTTGCTCTTTGGCTTTTTCTTTTTACCCAGTACTTTGTTCGCGGCCTCTTTTACCGTTTTTTTCGATGTCCCCAAGAGGTTATTCGGTTCGTCATTCCCCTCCGGCGATGTGTTTGCTTCTTCGAGTGCCTGAAATCTGTTATTAATTTCTATCTGGTACCTAATTCGCTCTGTTCTATCTCGTAGCTTTTCAATATCGAAGCTTTCTACCTTGTTTGTTCGCTTACTATTATGATTCGCTACTAATCTAGCTCTTGATTCGGCTACTACTAGGAAGTGGTCCGAGTCGCTATCTGCCCCTCTATAAGCCCTTATATGGAGAACGTTAGTATGACGTCTTTTTTCAATGAGAAAATGATCAATTTGGTCTGTGTGACCCCCTCCGGTGATGTCCACGTTGCTTTGTGTATGTCCTTTTGCTTAAAACACGTAGTTTTGATTATAAGATCTTTTGCTGCCGCGAAATTTATGACCCTAATACCGTTATCGTTGCTGGATTCGTGCAGATTTTCCTTCCCTATAGTCGGCCTAAACATTTCCTCCCTACCTATTTTAGCAGTGAAATCGCCTAATGCTATTCTTGTGTCGTAAGACGCGAACTGATCGATTACCTGCTCTAAAGTTTCGTAATAGAGATCCTTATCTTCTTCTTCTTTGTCCTCCGTAGGACAGTGTACATTAATAAATACGTATCTATACCATTCACCTTCGATGATGTTGTACGAAAGCCTATCATTGACTGATTTGAAACTTTTAACCGAATGTATGATGCTTTTGCTTACGAGAAATCCGGTGCCTAGGGATCCCCCGCTCCCGGCCTCATAGAGGTACGTGAAGTTACCCGATGCTAGTACTCCGACATCTGGCCACCAAATCTAGATTGTACCTATCAGCTTCCTTTATGAGTTCTTTAAACGCGCCTGCTCTGTATAGACTGCGAACATTCCAAGTTCCGACCCTTAAGTCCCTTTTATAACCCCCATACCTCTCTAGAACTAAGTATGAGAGCTTTCCGACTTTGCCGAGGACAGTGTCAACTCGTCGCCAGACACACTACGGTTTCATTGTCGCATCCTAACGCCCCCCTGCAAGGCAGCGCGCCTTCGCTGGCATCGTTACCGCGTAAGACCAGGTGACGAATCAATCTACACATCCCCTTTCGGGGCAGTTGTAATCGCTCCCGCATTCTCCTCGACACCAGGATTTTTACCCATTTTTGTAATGTATGATGAAAGAGATAAGAGATAATGTGAAGTGTTTTTTGTTTTGGTGCTTGCGTAATGTTTCTAGATGAATGCGTTCGACAGTGTGGGCTCATCACACCCACGCCTTGTTTCTTGTTTGACCAGGGCAAACCCATAAATATCGTTCGTGCCAAACGTGTCATTGTTACTCCGTGCGATAACGTGAAAACGAAGTTTCCGGACTCTCAGGCAACGCGCGCAGCGCTGTGTAATGCCATGAACCCCGCCGCCCTGAAATTAAAAGTGAAACGCCTTATTCCCACTAAGGATTCACTATCGGTCATAGTTGAGGGTGACTCTCTCGAGCCTCTTTTATGCAATCAAGCACTCAAAGACATCGGTCTTACTGCATCCTGCGACACGCAACTGGATCCACGAGTCGTCATCCACGGCATTCCCGTAGAATACTCTAAGGAGGAAATTAAATCTTTTGTCAGCCAAAATTTTCCGACTATCGCGCCGGATCGTTTCTAGGTCGTCTACGTCTACCCCACAGGCAAAAAAAAGTTTAGATCTAGCGTCGTACAAATGGACTCCGAACTTAGAGAGCTCTTCTTTTAGAAGGACAGAATAAGCATCGGGTGGCAACTCTGTCGCTTTGCGGACCACATTTCCATCTTACAGCGCTATAAATGCCTACAGTTTGGCCATAAGTCAGCTGACTGTGTTAACGATCCCGTATGTGGTAATTGTTCGCAAGCAAATCAAACAAATCAGTGCAGGAATAATAAGCAACTCTGCTGTGCCAATTGTAAGAAGGAAATCCGCGCTGACTCTCACTCGGCGTTCGATAAAGCCAAATGCCCGTCTCTACGCTTGAAAATTGAGCGCAAAGCCTCCCGCATTAATTATGGCTAATACAGCCTCATCACCGGATCAATGCAATTTTACTTTTGGATATATTAATACACATCCTCTCCCTGCGCATCGTCATGACATTCAGGCACTTATCACAACCTCTGGCTTTTGGTATCAGTGAGTCGTTTTTAACAGCTTCTGACTCCTCTCTGCGTGAGCAGATTCCGGAGTATGCATTTTATAGGCATGACCGTTTACGCAGGCGTTGTGGCGGCGTTGCTCTGTACGTGCACAAATCAGCAAGATGCAAAATTATTGACTCATCTGCTCGACCGGCAGAGTATCGTAAAGCACCTGAGTTCATTCTAGCAGAAATCTCTATAGAACGTCTTAAATTTCTCTGCGTTGTAGTTTATAACCCACCTAAAGCAGACTTTTGGCACCACGTCGAGGAAGCCATCCTCGATTGCAACTCCGCATATGACCGTCTGATCTTAATGGGCGATTTGAATATCGAGTGGCACAAGAATTCAGCAAGCCGTAGAATCCTTGCGCAATCGCTACAAACCCTTGGCCTTGTTCCTGCCCTGTGGCTCTGTGACAGTTAACTATGCTTAAAGACTACATATTTGCGCTATTACCGGTTCACATCAACATTTTCGATGCCTCTTTGCAATCCGGACTTTTCCCAGAGAGTTGAAAGGCAGCTAACGTCAGGCCTATACCAAAATGCGGAAATTCAAGGACCGCTGGCGATCTCCGCCCTATTAGCATCACGTCAGCTGTGTCTAAAATATTCGAAGCAGTTGCTCTAAATCAAATGATTGACTTCATCGCTTGTAAGAATCTGCTTAATCCCATGCAATCCGGGTTTAGAAAGGGATACAGTGTTCATACAGCACTGGTTTCGGTCAACGATGATATACGCCATGCTATCGATGAGGGAAATATCACCCGTACGGTCTCTATTGATCAGACAAAGGCGTTCGACTTGGTCAACATCAATCTTCCTGCTGAGAAACTACGCACTTTTGGCTTCTCTGACATGACGTGTTCATGGGTGCGATCATTCCTCTCTAACCGCACTCAAGTCATCATTTCGAACACAGCTGAAACCTCCACGCCTCTCTTCAGAACTTCATGAGTCCCCCAAGGTTCGCTTCCCGGTCCTCTTTTGTTCTCGCTTTACACCGATGACATGCCCAACGTCTGTAATGGCTGCAGCTTCCACCTGTACGCCGATGATTTTTGCATCTATGCGCATGGACATATTCGTGAAGTTTCCGACATAATTAACAGAGTGAACACTGCGCTCGCAAATATCGTCTCCTGGGTGCAAGATAACGGGCTTCGTACTAACGGTAGCAAAACTAAGCCATTTGGTTCGGATCGCGTGCTTATTGTAACAAATTAGAGGAGCTGAGAAAATTGGAGGAGTTTACCTCCTATTGTGGTCGACGGACAAAGCATTGCACCTGGCGAATCTCTCAAACTGTTGGGCATCACTTTTGATAGCTGTTTGATGATGAAAGAGCAGTGCAATATCACTGCAAATAGATGCTTTGCTGCCCTGGCTCGACTCAGAAAATATGCCTACTTTCTTCCACATCAGACGAAGCTTATGCTTGCCAAAGCTCCCGTATTTCCTTATCTCGAGTTCTGTCCATCTTTATTTATCGATCTCACAGACGAGCTAGCCACTAAACTAGATCGTTGTAAAAATGCCGCGTTACGGTTCGTCAAGGGTATTAGTCGGTTTCAGCACATCACTCCGACCTACAAAAAGTACGGTATCGCCTCATAAAGGTGTAGGCGAACGCAGCTAACGCTAAATCTATTGGCATCTATCTTACGTTCGAGCACCCCCTCTTATCTCAGCGCACACCTTAAATTCCGAGGAAATAACACCCCTGGCTCTAAAAGGGCTAGCGAGCTCGATATTATCATTAAGCAATACCGTACTGAGTCTTTTGCGAATTCGTTTCGGGTGGGGCAACTGCACAAAAGTATTTATCCGTCGTGAGGGGATTTGGTTTAAATTTCATAGAAAAAGTTTTATAAGCATATTACTGATTTTTTTATAAATTTTTGATTAATTTTAACATAAGTATCATGTAACCTTTTTTCTATGAAATTTAAACCAAATCCCCTCATTCATACCATAACTAATGTACTTTTAAACAATATCCTGGAGTTAGAGCTCCTTTGGGCCATTTGTTCCTTTGGAATCTTACGGTAAGTGAATTATGGACTCCCTACTATACGTAGGTATTATAGAGGTATATAGAAGGTCTAAAACCATCAAAATAAAGGTAATTATGTCTAAGAATAGTAATAAAAATTTGGTTCATTTATATTAGTATTTATAAATTTTTAATGAAAATTTTTTATTTTAATTTCAAAGGTGGTGTGCCCCCTTAAGGTACTGCCGACATCACCACTATGAACGTTATTAACTTGAATTTCATTTTTTTAATCTTTTTTAGAGAGTTTTTCGTCAGCTAATTTAATTCTTTTCACGGTTTCTTTCATGTCTTTGTAGGTCTGGTCCACATCGTCATCATCACGGTTATCTACATGTTTATCTTTCTTCAAATATCGATTTGGACCTCTCTTTAACTTAGTACCTCTTTTCCACGTCTCTTCTTCAGATTTTTGCCCTTTTTCTTGATCATCAGGTAGATTCTTCTTCTGCATCATGAATTTCGGCTTTGTTTTGACATTTTAGTTTATTTATTTTTTGCCTAGTCGTTTGCAATGGGTATTTTCTTTCTTTTATTTCAGCTCGAATAATTTCTCCATTTTTCTGAATAAATAGCGGAATAAGAATACCTACCTGTAAACTAAGAACCTGATATTTTAAAATTTTAAAAACATTTTCCGCAATGGCATTACTATCTCTTAATAGTCTAAATCGGGGCGCTATTGCTGCAGCATACCATACAGAAAAATAGACCATTAGATAATTCACAACATAATTTATTAGCTTTTCACTGTAAAATTTATGTTTTACTGCAGTTGTGTTCATGCTATTCAGTGTTACATCTTTCAAGTGACAACATTTTTGATAATAGAGCGAAGATTTCATTTTACCTTTTGTGAATTCTAGATTCGCATTGACTACTTTCTTATCAGATTCATCATCTTCCTCTCTATCTAAAAGATCTTCATGTTCTTTTATCTTTAACTGCGTAGAGTCATTATCGCCATATCCGATTAAATTATGCAGATTTTCATCTTCATTTGGAGTTCCATATATCCGAACTAATTGTTCAAAGTGAATTTTTGATCTTTTTTCGAATGGTTTTTATCACATGCGATGAACAAAAATGAAGTATTATCAAGTCGTTGTCATTCTCTATACCCTCTTCTGCTTCATCAAAAATATTATTCATATATGTGTAGAGGTTAATGTTATTGAATGTTAAACATAAAGATTGTAACAAGACTAAGCTAAAATCGGTCTCTATTTTATCAATCTTTTTGCCAGAAATCATTCTAAAGTTATCTAAAAAAGTTTTTAAAAAGAATAAAATACTTGTTTCGGTATGACATGAAGTTAAAGCCTCTGCAACTTCAAGCGGACTGATATTTTTTCACCATCCATTTTACGGTCATGATATTTTGGCTGCGCTGTTACATTTCCAGTAGCATCCAAATGAAGAGCAATCGATTTTAAGGAACTCAGATATTTCATTTGATTTTCTGTAAATAAAAATACCATAAGTGGATCATATGAATTAAATTGAATACATCCTTCTATTTTATCACGATACTGCTCTCTATACATTTTTTGGAGTTTTTCCATAAAATGGTAGTAATCTGAATCCAGATCATTTTTCGCTCTATCATCGCTCATAATCTTTTGTAAAATCATAGAACTTGGAACACCATTCAAGTTCCCTTTTGCTAATTTATCCCCATCATATTTGACAATTCTTTTCCGCTTCACCACCGCTGCAGAATCTTTTGATAACTCCTCTGCAAGTTGAGCTCGCTTTTCCCCCTTAAAAAATCTACGATGTTATTCGTCCTTTCCATGATTGATATTTTTTTCTAGGAAGGTTAGCATTGTAATGTCAGAGTTTTCTGAAATTATCTCAGTTACTACAAATTTAAATGCAGTACAATCAGAATGCCTGCACCTTGCGATTGCATAAAAAAATACATTGTTCTTTGTCTTTATTGAATAATACCTTTGATCTTCAAAGGATAACACGCAAAATCTATAATGTTTTTCAAAAACATCTTAAACGGTTCTGTCCATCCTTTTTTCAACCTACACTTGCCATTTTCAGGAATATAAGTTTTTCAAAATTCAGCTGGTAAAATAAAAGACAAGTCCTATTTCCAATTTGTAGTGCTACTAAAGTTTATTTTAGAATTGTTTTGAATTTTTGCTATTCTTGTTTGCAACTCTTGTTGATTACAATCAGTTTTACAACCATCTGTTTCAGAATTATTAAGGATAGTATTCGCCTTTTTTGTAAAAGTTTCATCGCCACATTTGCTGTTGTCTGTTTTAACATTATTTCCCTGTAGGTTGATTATAGAATGGTCCTTAATTTCTTTATTAAAACTATCGCTAAATGATTCATTTTAAATTTCTTGAAAATCATTTATTCTGTTGTCAAAATCATCTAAAGAATTGCCAGAATTGTGATCTGTAAGATAAAAATCAGGAGATGCATTAGTTTCCTTGTGATTATCTGTCTGCAATAGAATTTCGTTCCAAACTAATATTTTCTTTTTTATCTGTGAAATTCTTGGTCAATGTAGCCTTAATTTTGGTTTTATGAGAACTGTATATCTTGTGACATCCCTTTTGATAGCTTTTGATGGTTGCAGAGGTCCAGTGTTGTGGCAAAATAGCTTTGCATAATGCAAACCAAATTTCTCTACAATAAGTTTCCTTGTCAACAATGGTAAAAAAATTCATTAACGTTATCGACATATATCTTGTGAATCACACCTCAAGATAAATTGCCAGACTTTACTCTTTTTGGAACTATTAAAATCGTTTTAAAAAATGTTGTATATTTCGTGAGCCAAATACAACTGTAACAACAAAAATAAAACATAAATACACGTTTAATTTTTTGTAAAAGCTTCCACGGTAAGATTTTGACTATAAATCTGCTTTAGTGCATAAAAAATCATACATAGTATCAGTGGTGTCTAATTATCATGAACAATGTTTTAAAAAGGAACGTACCATTTTCATATATATGTCATATTTTGCAAAACAATTTTTCATTACAAATCTTGTTGCTCGAATGCAATAAAATTCTACTTTAGTGCGTATAAGAATGTCATATATAAAAATGTTGCAAATCGTGAAATTTTGAAAACTAATGTAAGAAGTTATTTTACAATAAGTTGCTTTCATAAATAATAGGTAAGAAAATTTACTTAAATGTGAACGCTATATCAAATGAGTAGGATTTATTTTAAAAAAATTTTATCCAGGGTTTTTTACTAAACAATTCATCTAGCTCCTAAATTAAAAAAAAAAGTTCAAACTTTTTTTATCATTTTTGATAAAGTATTTTACATTTTTTAAGAAAAATAAATGCTAGTTACCTCATAGAAATTACACGTTTTCTTATCATTTTCGCTTTGAGCGTTGTGGTCTTTCACATTTTTATAAGACCTTTTCAGATTATCCATTTTTGAAGTGCACTGGGAGTAACTTACATCATACCCTTTAGACAACATGCCATCTGTAATCTTTTTCCAAAACTTTTTGTTCGTCAACTTCCCTTCACTATAAGCAGCATCGTTCTCTTGATACAAGTTAATTAGAAGTAGCGTTGCAGCCTGAAACACGAGTCATCATCAGCGCCCATTTAGCGCCATGCATGTTTTGGGTTGCGGAACACAGCTCCGGTAGTCAGCAATCGTTATTGACCGTTTCGAGACGTCAAATCTCGGTAACAGAAATTACGCTGTTGCCGGATTTACTTGATGTTACCTTATCGGAACATACCCGATGTTGGCGGAATGACGGCACCGAGACTGCTCGGAATGGGCCACGCGTGACGTCCAGGTACCCCTGCTCCTGAACACGGAAATGACGGCATTGTGCTCAGCAGAATGCTGGAACGCGATGCCAGCATCGTGCCTCGTGCTTTTTAAGAAAAAAGAAAAATATTATACCCGAGCGGGGATCGAACCCTGAACCTTTCGGTTAGCAGGCTGGCACTTTACCACCCGACCACGAACACTTGTTACATGTCATGGACAATTGTGTCCTTATATACTGCGAGTAGCTGTTGAAATTAATAAAGTTGCAAGTAATCGTAATAAACAATAACCAGAATTATTATCAACGCGATAACAACATCGATATTCGCCGTTTATTTCGTGTATAGGCGCGAAACCTGCAGGCTGCTATAAATTCGGTAGTTATAAAAGAGTAGTCATAATAATATGATTAGCGAAAATTGACAACGAACAAAGTCCGGTGAATAAATTAACAAAATCAACCGCCTGAACAATAGAATACATTGAAAAGCCTTATTTCATGAATTGTGCGATCGAAAATTTTCTAAATTTCGCAGCCAACAAAGCCGGCATTCTGCGGGAATTTGGAATTTCGAGCTGACATTCTGCCAGTGCTCTGACAGCGCCAAATCGGGGTAAGGAGCGCGGCAGGCGACGTGCGACTCAGCGACGACGCGCCAGGCGGCGCGAGCGGTGTACGCGGTGCGCCGTGAACGCACCTATACATACCCGCGCCGCGCGCCTTTATAAGGCGGATCGCGCGGCACGATAAGCAGTTCTACTCGAGCTCCACTCCGGGTAGTATCGTGTGCACACGTTACTACAAGGAACAGCGAGAGATAGACCTACGCCGACGAAATCGTCTCGTGAGCCCACGTGACGATTTGGTAGACGAACCGAAACCCGAAACTCCGAATTGCCATCGTGAGCACACGTGGCGATACCCGGTGCCACTGTAAAAATCCTAACTTACATTCCGACACATTGCTGCCAACCTCTGCCACTATGAGCCCACAGTGTTGAGGGAGTAACAACTACACCACCGGCGATTCACCAGGTCGTGCGCTCACGTCCTGGTGAAACAACGGTAAATTCCTAACCAACAAAGCCAGCCTTACGCCGACATCTCACGACTCGCTTTATCTCTGTGCGCACACAGGATAAAGGGAGGAACGAGACGAGCGACGAAGATTTGTGAAGCCGTGCGCTCACGACTCCACGAATCCGAGGGATAACCTCAAAACACCATTGCACTATCCCGGCCGCTGTGTGTTACTGTGCGCATGCAGAGCGCTCGAGATCCTTGTTACGCGACACATTCGGATCGGCGCAACCGTGCGCACACGACTCCACCGTACCGAATGAATTCCTAACCTCAAAATCCGCCACCGATCCGTAATACCGCCACCGTACCTAAACAAAATCTGAGTTCGTCCTTCCGTCACTATAGGTATAGTAATTTTTCGTGAAATATATATAAATATTTACGTGAAAATTGCTCTCTGTGTACAACTAAGTATATGCACATAAACTTAAAAAATTATTAAGAAACAGACTACGATGACTCTTTTAACTTATCTGCCTTGGTTGGACAGTTCTCATCAAACCCCGTGGCTCGAGCGTGGAAATTTTATTATCAATTACCTATAGATATTTGTATGAAAATCAAAACTATATCAGTTAAGATAAAAACAAGTTAATATATTGTTTCACCATGTCAAAATATATGATCATTCATAACTTCAGCTTACTAGCTATGATAACTAGTTTTTAACTAAGAGCCAATAAAAATTTGCAAAACACAAGTAATCGTAAAACAAGTGATAACTAAAAATGTTGTTTTTTAGTTATCTCCCGTTTTCAAAATATCAATTACCAATTAACTATTTTGAACTTATTTAACGCCATAAAGTACATCTGATATAAAAACTTCAACCTTTTTCTGAATAGTGAAAAAATTTGAAAATTTATACAAAATTTTTGCTTCAAACTTGTCAAAAAAATTTTTTTAACCATATCTTTCAATTTTATTTTCAATTTTTACGTGATTTCAAAATAAATATGATCATTGTTCAAAATATAAAATACTTACTTCTAGTTACCAAACACTCTGTGCGGAAAATGCGCGAGTTGGCTAGTCTTTGCAGGAACTTTTGAGTTGTACTAGTCTAGCGTGCATCAAGTGCTATGCTACTTGACGGAGAATGTTATTAGTGCTAGTCTTCATATTAAGCGATGATTTTATAGATAATCAATTTTTTTATATGAAACCATCAAGTGAAGCTCAACCCAAAATTCTCTGCGAAGAGTAGCACAGTTTAATGCCGCCAAGGGTAGTACAGCTCAGGAATCGCCAACCTTCGCGAGAAATGAGCAAGTTGTGCTAATCTTAGTAAAAAGCAATGATATATTTTTGCTCTCTGCGACAATTAACACCGTTCAAATTATTCGCTCATACTAGCACAACTTATTTAAGGGCCACTAGACTAAAACAAGTCACGAAGAATAGCATCGCCCATTAGCTGCAAAGACCAACACATCTCGTGAACTGTGCTATTCTTTACAGCAAATTTGAAGTTGTGCTAGACTAATAATATCATAAAATAATAACAATTTGCGTAAAATTAAGTGCATTGTCTTAACGTAAAATTGGAATTATATTACAGTAACAAAATAAGCGGCAATATTAAATTTGTATACAGTTACCGCCTTTGTAACTGAATTTTTTAAACGTTTAGACACATGTATGCCAATTTGAATTATACTTTATATGCACATTATTTAGACTTATGCATAAAAAACAGCTTTTATAAAGATAACCAAATTTACAAACTCATGTTTTTGCAATCTAAAATTTCCGATGAAACTTAATTAAAAAAAAAAATGCGTTCTATCATAAGTAGTAGAAAAAGGTGTACACATTCATTTTAAATGTATCTGCTCAGTCATGAATGAATGAAATCCATTAGGTTATCGTATGATAATATGTTGACACAATGTATTGCAATTACTATACATATCAATGACGTAAACGATAATTGAATTTTAGTGGATATATAAACCACAAAACACCTTTATATTTATCTTTCTGAACATTAAGCTTGATTTAGACGATCATTATGAAGTACTTTACTATTGCATTGTTAGTTGGTGCTGTAGCCATCGGTAAGTTGTATTTATTTTTCGTGAGTAAAATAAGTCAATAAAATGATTATTGTTTATAACATATAACATAAGGATTATTGTTAATGACATATTCATTTTAATTCAGTAAAGTATAATTCTATTTGTTATATTTTCTTTTGATGTGACAATGTCGAATTTTTTCTCTGTCTAACATACATTGTCTCACCAATTAAAAATAAAATACTAATATTTTAAAAAGATGTGATAAATCAACATTTTTTAATTGAATAAAAGTTTTAAAATTTGATTTAAACATCGAACATTAATGTTTGAAATTCATACAGGAGCCGACAATAGACTTTTATACACGTTTTATAAATATTTCATTGTTTTACGCTCTAAAAACTTTTTTCCCACTTTATAAGCGACCAAAATTATATTATTTGATGTATTTTCGTTCCTTTTGATTTATTTTTTGTTCATCTCCTGACTAAAGCTTTAAATCGTTAAAAACTTTTGAAACAATTTCCAAATTATTTTCCAAAATTTTCCAAACTTATTGAAATTTTCAAAATTTTGATTTATATATATATATATATATATATATATATATATATATATATGTGTGCATCTATGCACGCACACCGTAGTGGACTCAAAAAACTCTATTCTTGATCTATTTCATAGGCGACAAAAATGGTCTTCCTTATAGACTTGTTTTAAAAAGCACGGTGAACAACGATGGGCGAATGTGCTTTTCCAGACTCGGATGATGTTTGAGCACTCGTGTCCGTCTCGGGCGCCTCGACTACCACTCGTGCTCAAACATGATCCTCGCTTGGACAAGCCCATTTTCGCCCCTTGTTGTACAATGTACTATTAATAATACATAAAAATCTCATCTAAAATCAGGAATATAAATCTTAAAAAATGTCTAATAAGCTCTTAAATATGTAAAACAATTCGAAATTTTGAAAATCTCTTAATCTACGACTAAATTACGTTTCATTTTTCGTAACACATGCACGATTTTCGCGTTTTTTTTTACCTAAAATTATTGACAAAAGTAATCGTTTTCCGACCTGCGGGAGTAAATAGTACATTACGATACGTGTGACTTAAATGGTTCTTTTTTACACGGCGCAGTTAGCACCCGAGCGCAGCGAGGGCGCTAAGTGCCGTGTAAAACTAAACCATTTAAGTCAAGAGTATCGTATAAAATTTTATAGCACAGACTGCTAAAATCCGCCAGTCTCGCCTATTCGTAACTAAAGTAGTCCTTACTTGCACCGTGAGGTTAGCGCACGAGCGTAGCGAGTGTGATAAACACGGTGCAAAAAAGGATTGATTTAGCCACAGATAGACTTAACAGCGAATTTTAGCCACACTGTTCTATAAAGTACTTTTTTGGTACAGTGTGCATAAAATACACTTTTACGCACGCTCCGCGTGCGTTCAATCGCATTTTCCGCGATTGAACGCACGCTTATAAAAAAAATAACGTTCGATACACGTGCGGAAAGTTGATGCTACACTTGTGAGATTGTCACGCTCGCTTCGCTCGGGCGAAACCTCCCACTCGTGTGGAATCAACTTTTGCGCATTTGTATCGAAATATACTATTACGCCCGCTGTTACCTGGCGTAAAAGTACTTTTGCGCCCACTACTCAATTTTTGGCAAATCTTCTAAAAACGCGAAAATCAGTACATGCGTTACAAAAAATATGGTGTGCACCAAGGGCTAAGCGGGCTTTTTGGCCTCGTGTGGTTGCAGTACTCGTCTGCGGCTCGTAAACGCCCTAACACTCCACACTTGGCCTAAAAAACCCACCTTTCGCCCTTGGTACACAATATACTATTTAATTATACTACCATCTGGCCATCTCTTTTTCGCTCCGAATACGATATCGTCATAAGCCTTTTCAATACAGTACGTTAGGTACTTATTTTGCATAGGTGCTCCGTACTTATGGAACAATATCCCACACGATTCACGGTTACTATATACCCTACACAAAAATATTTCCCTACACAACAAATTCTACATGGATATTTTGTATACGAACATTAACATGGTAACATCTACATGGTAATCTTTTCTTAAAAAAAAGATGCCTATATTGTAGATTCCCAAATGTTGTAATAATAATATTAAAATAGGTTATACGCTTGTGTAGAATTCAAAAAATCTCATATTCTACATATATTTTAATAAATTATTTTGTACTAACGAAATTGCAGTGATAAATAACACTGCATTTCACTCCTCTTGATTTCCGATTCTCAAATTATTGTAGGCTCGTTCTACCTTATAGGGAGCGAAAATGGATTAATTTATACATGTATTATGACCAGGGACTCTTGCTCTACATTTTGTCTTAAGCTCGGAAAACCCTATTTTTGGTCCACTTTATAGGCGCCGAAAATGGTCTTTTTTTATGTACGTGTTATAAAAATTAATTAAATTATAAGTGCGCATAACTTTATAAAGTACTGATATAATCTTGATTAACATTTTCATGGATAACATTTCCAGTTTTGTGTTTCATGGTCCCGTTTCATTTATATTAATTATGTCATAATCCTAAAATTTGAAAGGTATCGTAGTATGGTTATATAATATTTTGCACTCAATTTATTGTGCTTAGTTATTCAAAATCATAACTATATTCAGACCGGATACTTGTTTCACAGTGAATCAAGTCGCTTTATTAACGTCTTGCCATCTCTTTTTTAAAATACTAGCAAAGCCAGCACGCTCAGTTTTGTTGCCCAGTTCGTTACTTGACCTCTAAAACTTTACTTAAAATTTTACAATCCTTTCTTTAAAAAGTGATACGGGAAAAGTAAAGCCGCTGAAAATGCTAAATTCAAATTTTTGATTCAGAATGATTTCAAAATAATGATTTTATTGTTATAATTGAAATTACATTTTAAATTTTGGCGCCATTTAACACAGATGTCGCTTCATAACCAATAAACCATGGCAACCAATCAGAATCACGTATAAAATGCTTCAAAACGTAGGCCATCACTTTTTTTAGACTAGGAAATCTAAGTGCACTTTGCGTACTCCTTATTATGTCAACAATGAACTATTTCCAGAATGATTTTAAATTCTGTCGCCTACTGAGCTCTAACAGTTTAAAGTGTTTATAGGTTATGTAATAAAATTCGCCGCTTTTAAATTTAATGAACCATGACGACAAATCAATTTCAGTTAACAACCAATGAAAATCACATATTAAACGTGTCACAACGAAAACTATAACAATTTAGAAAGAGGAATACGCAATTAATTTGCGTTCCTGAATTCTCGTCCGAGGAATCTCATCTTTTTGGGTGGATGTATATGGGCATTTCTCTGTCAACTTCCATAAGAACACGTGTTAAAACGACACTGCGCTAGTGTCGTTTTAGCCGTGTGAGGGTAAACATTTTGAAAACTAAAGATTCGAAATAATGTATTTATAATGAAAGGTAAAATTTTAAAAGTAAAAATATGAGGACCCTGGTAGAAACGTTCGCGAACCATTCGCCAACGGCTGGCCAATTTTATGAAGTTTGGCCAACAGTTCCGGCAGCCATTGGCCAACAGACGCGTTTATTTCGTTACGCTTTTACACTATCTATTGGGCAACGGTTAGCAAATTTTAAAACTCGTACAAAACGATAATAAATAATTAATGCCTGCTCTAATAATTTATTAATATGACTCTATTATTAATAAATAAGCATTAGATCAAACAATAATATGGTTTTGACATCGTAGAATTAGATTTTAAGTGAGTATAAACATTCATTAAATGTTGGAGTTATGTGAAAAGGTGTACGCACGAGTAACCACGAGTGACTATAGTGCGCATGCGCGGCATCAGCTCCAGAGCGCATGTTTGCTAATACACACAGCTTCTAATAGATAAATTTAGTTGGGTAGCGGTTTGCCAACGCCGTGAGCCAATCGTTGGTGAATAGGCCATCCTGGTTGGCTTATTTTCTACCAGGGGAATGTAAGATTACTAGAAAAACAAAAACAATAAATTCGAGACCTAGAAATAAATTATTAAAAAATCGTGATACTTTCTGTTTCGTAGTATTTCAATCCGATATTTTCTTTTTAGAAATTATCTAATTTAAACATTCCAGTTTGATATTTTTTCTACCGTAATTTAACACTATCTAATTATCATTTTTTAAGTCCAGGTAAGGGTAAAAATTTTGAAAACTAAAGATTTGAAATAAGAAATTTACGAATTGATTTGTAACAAAAAGTAACATTTCAAGTCATAAAATATTAAAAAGGTTAATAAGGATTTTGAACTTACTAAAAATATCCCATTTGCAATATTTCAACTAAAAATATCCCTTTCGCAGTACTTCAATTTACCGTTTAGGTTTTCTGAATTTTGAATTTCTAATCTTTACTCTTTCTAATTTTTATTTTTCACAATTTTTACCCTTACCTTATTCTGACAAAATTTTGCGTGTGTACAACAAATTATAGATGCTTTGTTACATTATTTGAGTCTGCAAAATTTTATATATAATACAAGTTGCTCGTGTAATTTTGAAATAATTAGAATATCATTATACGGATAGAAGTGCAAACCCTTTAATATTTATATTCTTATATTTTATAATTTTAATTAATTAATTGATTTATTATTTTTTTTGTTTTATTTATTATCACATTTGTAACATCACATGCTGATTTCGGGACATTACACAAAACCAATCATATTTTAAGTAACTTTGCAACATCGGCCATCATTTCCTTATGGGGTGATTCCTTTTTGTGCTTTAAAAGTGTTTTGTTCTTGATACATATCATTTAATATAAAATTAGGAATAAAAAATAATGATCATCTTTTACATTTATTTAGGCTCAAGCGCAAGTGAAATAGAAAAATTAGTAGGTGCTCAAAATGCAGTAGTGGGTGAATATCCATACCAAGTTTCACTTCGAGTTGCGGGAAACCATTTTTGCGGAGGTGCTTTAATAACCAAGAAACACATTCTTACGGCAGCCCACTGCGTCTACCCAATCAAGAAACAACCATTCCTTAGAAGAGTCATGACAGTTGTAACTGGCACAAACAGCTTGAAAAGTGGTGGTAAATCTTACAAGGTGGATAGTCTTTCATATTATGAAAAATATGTCGACAAAACGGAAGACCCAGATTTTATGTATGACATTGGTGTAATTACTGTAAGTAATCGGCCGGTCATGTTGTTTCGTTGCATCCTTATCTATTTATAAATTCATATATTTACTTATTCATTAATTCATTTACGAATATTATCTTGCAATAGCTCGCTAAAGAAGTTGAACTATCAAAATTAGTAGAGATTATTCCTCTTCCTACTAAAGATGTTAAAGGTGGAGAAGATGCAGTCATTACTGGATGGGGAACTATGAAAACACCTGATTCACCTCTATCTCAAACTCTCAATAAGTTAAATGTGCAGGTTGTTAATAATGCTAGATGTCAATTATATTACCTTGGCGCACGTACAATTCAAAAATCCCACATCTGTGCTTTTCGCAAACGTGGTACAGGCACTTGCTCGGTAAGAATTTCCGCAACATTTTGTATTAAAAACTTTTCTACTAATTTATAATCAAATATTTAAATACGAATTTGGAATAAATAAGCTATTTGGAATCAAACTTAGAAAAATTATAATCTAAAAATTTTGTAGAAGATTAGAAATAGATACTTTTGGTTTTTGTAATCTTAAACATTTATATATTTCGCACCTTTTTACAAGAAAACCTTCAGTTTCATTCCAACGTACGCTTCTAAAAACAAACATTAACAAAAGTAAAATACGCCACATGATTTGTCTTAAAATATAGTTTGATGCAGGTACTATAAAGTGATGCAGTACGCTATTTGTCAATTCATGTATTTTATGATTACAGGGTGACTCCGGCGGTCCGCTGGTATCCGATGGAGAAATCATCGGAGTGGTTTCTGGCGGAGTAGCTTGTGCTAAAGGATTTCCTGACATTTATACAAGAATCTATTACTACCTAGATTACGTAAAGGAAATAATTGGTGACAAATCAACCAAACAATAAATAAGGGATTGTCAATATGAATGTGAGAAATTTTAGTTATTGTTAAGATCGTAATTTATATGTTTTTATAATAACAAATAAACCAGCAAATTGAACTGTACTACGTATGGCTTTTGTAATCATTATAAAAAAAAATAAAAAATAAAAAACTTAAAAAAAAAAATAGTTTTCGTGACGAAGGCCAGAATGTTTCTGCGGCAATGCTGACACATGTCTTCTTGGGATAATTAAAATCTCTAAAAGAATAAACTTTAAAAAAAGTAAAGGGTTAGGCGAGTTTGATATATTCCGCAACGAAATTACAGATAAAAAAGAACTGAGATCAAACAAACAAAGTTAATTATATATTTAATCATAATAAAGCAAAAAATTGTTCAGTTCAATTAAGGGCTTACTTAACTTAGAGTTAAGTTATATGTTGATCCATTAGAAACAACTCTCAAGATACCTACTACGTAACTTGCCATGCCCGTTTCATTTAGTTTTCTGGTGAACAAATAAAATTTTCTTTTTATGTATTAGAACGTGATACAGACACCATAAGCACAATAAAAAGGGCCTACTTACCCTGCCTCTAATTACTTACGTTCTGTTTAGAGTTACCTCTTGACCCAGTTTTTGTTGCATCCAATCCTCTATTGCCTTCTTGTCTCCTCTTCTCTCCTGCCCGCCTGTATTCACAATATTTTTTTTCTTCTCGTCTTTTTCTCTTTCTTCTTTCTTCCATCTCAGCTCGTCTAACTACTTGTTCTCTCTCTGTTTTAGTGCCTCTTTCTCCATCTATAATAAAGTATATATAGTCTCTGTCATCGTATTATTTAGTATTAACTTTATTTATTTATACCAAATGTAAATAAGTTGAAAGTATTATTTATTACAACATCCTTGTAGAAAATTTGCCCCATATCTGCGCAGAATCTGGCGAATTTTATGCTAGGTGGCCAGAATATCTTGGAGAATCTGGGCAGAATCTACTCCCAGTGGCGACGGTACTCGGCCAGAATCTGGTGGCGAGCAAAATAATAGTAAGCATTTTGAGGTTATACATTAATTAAAACGAGTTTTCTCCTGAAGTTTTGATAGAATTTAAAACATAATTAATCGAAACTCCTTACTCGGGGGTTTTCGAGGTCGCAGAACCCGAGGTACCTGGTGCCCGGGGTGGCCAGTATCAACGTCGTCTCCTAGAGTTTCACGGAAAATCAACAACATATTTCGTCGAGACTCTTTATACGCATTCGGTGCATAGTATTTATTAAAATGAGTCCAGCTTTGCTACTCAGGAGTTTTGGGGGTCGCTGAACACGAATATCGCGACGGCAACGGCCTCCTAGGTACCTGGTGCCCAGGGTGGACAGTATCAACGTCGTCTTCAAGAGTTTTAGGGGAATGTGTAACATAATAAGTCGAAACTCGTTACTCGGGGGTTTTTGAGGTCGCTGGACACGAATATCGCGACGGCAACGGCCTCCAAAGTACCTGGTGCCCAGGGTGGACAGTATGAACGTCATTTCCAAGAGTTTTATGGGAATTTGTAGCATAATTAGTCGAAACTCGTTATCCAAGGGTTTCGGTGGTCACTTATCACTTCGTAGTTTATGAGGTATGTGTGGATACTGGTTGTAGGAATTGCTGTGGAGATAGATTCTAGCATGTATATCTACTTATTTTACAAATCTTATTTGACGGTTGCTTTTGAACTAAAACTAATACTCACTATTTTAACAACAGTTTAATGATTCTCATTCAAGTTAGTGAGGTATAATGTAATATATCTATCGAGAGGATTGTTTTTATTATAATTACTGATTACCCTTAAAAATTCGTGAAATCTTTAAAGTAAAACCTTCCTCAAAAGGGAAAAGGTAGGCAAGTATAAACTGGTTTTTATTTACTATTAATTTTCTATTTGGTGATGATATAATTCATTTAAATAATTTTTTATATAAGTGACAAACTATGTTAAAAAAATATATGAAATTAAATAGTTAAATGTCAATTACGTATATCGAATAAATTTATCGAATTATTCTTTAATACGATTTATAATTTAATTGTTTTCCTAACGTCATTGTTAATTTACTGGCGGTATTCTACGCTACTATGAACATACATAAACCCGTCGGTTGATAGTTCCTAATGTGAATTGTTTGATTTGATAAAAATTAATAACATTGTCAAATAAACTTATAACATCTTTCAAATTAAGTGAAACACCACATCATTAATAATGAAGTAGATATTGAAAAATGAAAAATTATCATTGAAATAGTACATTGCGATACGTGTGACTTAAATGGTTCTTGTACAAAACATTTGTACAAAATGCGTACAAAATTTGTTTGAGAGCTGATTCTGCTTTGACCTCTTGAAGCGGTATCATAATCATAGTCATAGATTATTTAGTATCATAAACAGAAATTTTTTGAAGTATGCTCAGGTTATCATTTATATTATCTCTCATTTGAAGTATGTTTGATAAATTCAATAACTACAACCTTATGCATATATTGACATTATAGGTTTCAATGGAGGGGTGCTGTTCATTTTAGCGATCGGTGAGACGGGTCTGAAATCGTTACCTTTAAGTCGAGGCTATTGCACAAGGTTGTTTAATTAATTAATGATTTAAATGAGATTTTAATATAATAGAGAGGTCACTCCAATTCATAAAAAATTATGAACTCAGAAAATCGGAGAACCGGAGAATCGGAGAACCGGAGAAACGGAGAACCGGAGAACGCCAAAATGGATTTCTTTTTAATATAATAGGGGTTTTCGTTTTGTAGCTTTTAAACTTAGTCTCGACAATAGCTAATGATGTTATCGAAAAATCGATAGTATATCATTTTAAGTGTCTCTGTAGGCATGAATTTAGAAATTTTATAAAAAATATATGCTAAATATTTTGTTTTCCTGATTATTGTATTATTTTTCATGTGGGTGTCCCACTTTAGCATGCTATCAAATACTATTCCTAGATATTTAAAATTGTCTACCCCAGTTATATTTTTATCTAGAATTTTTATGTTCATTTGAGCTGGTACACTTCCAGTACTGCTTCCAAAAGTCATGCAAACAGTTTTTTCTACGTTTAATGACAACTTGTTTAATGCCTGCCACTCCGCTATCACAATAAGAAAATTGGTCATGATAACTTGGGCTCCTATCCAATCATTATCAGTGGCTAAAATAGCAGTATCATCTGCATACGAAATTATAGCCTCTGGGGAGGGGGGGGGGAGTCTTGTTTAAGGTATCATTGATGTACAGGATAACAAAATCATTCGTTTTTACGTGTTTTTTTTTGAAATATGAAAATCCCCTCCCCTCTATACCCTCCACAGCTTCACAGCTTTTACAGATTTATATAGCAGTACTGACAGGTTTCAACAGATCCTTCCACAGATACTGAATATGTACCAGAAAGAAAATCAAATTATATATTCTTATACTGAAGAGAATTTGGATTGTTGTTTAGCGTTTCTTTGTTATGTACTAAAAAGTGCAGTATATCAAACTGTTATAACTCGAGGACTAATCTGTGAAATATATTTCTTAAAAATAGTATGCTAATCTGTATAAATATCGAGATATTTCACTATTTATTTCCTAGGAAAATTTAATTTCTGAAACAACCCGTTTTGACAAGCCGTGATAACTAAAAAGAAGGAATTAATCATGTTCAAAACTTGGCTACTGAGAGCCAGCTGAGATTAAAGGCTGATTTGAGTAAAAAGAAAACAATCGTTGTGCATTCAGGATTTTTTATAATCAGTAAAGCGTTGGCAAGTTTGAGAATGGCAAATTTGAACCGGTCCCGTGTATTGTGGTTAGGTTAAAGCAGCTTTTTGAAAGTCTTAATTATTTTAAATATATCAGGACAGGAGCAAAAGCTGTAATGACAACTGAGCTTAGTAAGGCATACCTGCACTGCTCTCTAAATCTGAAAGAGTGAAAAATCACTCGAATTAGAGGCGAAATTGAAAAAATTGCTCTTTGCAAAAAGTGACTTAATTTTGACTCGAAATGAGTGATTTTTCATTCTTTCAGATTTAGAGAGTGAGTTTAGAGTGACTTAAGGTAGTACCGTCATTAATTAAATACCGTTCAGATATTGATAAAATTGAGGGTATCGATTTATATTGGTCTAAAAGTGACTCAAAAAAATTTTTATGAGGCTAGGGTACGTAAGAGAAAAGTTATGAGCTTTTTAATTTTTACTGATTTAACACTTAGTCTTATGGGAATCCGCGTTTCCAGCACGGTTATCCTCCAATTGTATCAAAACTACCATGATCATGGTAGGCCATGATTTATTAGATGTGGCAACGTCGCAAAAGAGGGTAGGCACGCACTCTGTTTGAAATTTATCGTGCTACTTAAATAGTGTAAGTTGTTTCAGTGTATAATAAGAATATTAAAGACTACGTATAAATGCATTTATTAACATATATACAGTTTTAAACCAAGTAATATAAATAAAAGTAACATCAGCCTATAATATAATAAATTAACTCAATTATTTACTTTTTACTTTTAAAATAATTGAAAATCTTCTGTAAAATTTTATTATCTTTGGTAACTTTAATAATACCGTTCTCATCTTTGCCCAAGACATTCCGTAATCCATCTAATTTATTTTGTGTGTACGCATCGAGCATCATTTCCAAAGTAACATTCGCAGCCACCATTTTTTTTATTTCTTGAGATGTACAGTCTTTTAGAAAATTAAAATTTTTCATTGCATTTGGTAAATTTTGGAAAAAAATGATTTTGTTCTGAGCACTCTCCCAGCTTGAAAAGGATTTTTTCAAGTCATCGTTTGAAACGTTCAACTTTTTCAAAACTCCATCCAACATGATTACATCGTGTGCTTTTTCACAATCGATCTTAAATTCTACAGCAAGATTTTCCAATTTATTGTCACCTTTACCCTTTTTTCCGGTTTTCATTTTGATTTTTGGAAGAGTATTATAATATCCGTGTACTATGGCATGAAAATGTTCTGTCATGAAACATTTTTGAATAACATTCATTAATCGAGGATAAACAAATTAACAGTTGTGTGCAGTCAAAATACACTTTCGTTTGAAGGTACATAAACATTGATACAATTTGAGTAACGCTTCTGATAATGAGACGACTGTAACTGTCTTTCCGTGAAATAGAAGTTCTCCATTTACGTATTACAAACCATGCGCATTACTCGCCTCTTTCGAAATTTTCTGCGTTGGTCTCAGATAAATTGTGTTTCTCTGTTTCTAAATTAAACAGTACTGTGATCGGATCTTCATCTTCATTCTCTAATGCTACGATAGGAATATTTTCAGGTAAATTATTATGTAACCCAATAACAGTCTCATACGTCGTGCCCTCTTTGGCTTCAGTCTGGTTTTTTAATGCAGTCTTAGCTTTTTTTAATAAAATACGCTTTAGCTTTATTGCTCTTGTTACAGATTGAGCGTATCTTTTTTTACTAATGTCATCAATTTTACTATACTAGATAGCAAAAAGTATATTCACAATTTTTTCCTTACTGCACAGCAACTTTTGATACAATAAGTATCATAAATTGGCGAATATATAGTAATTTTTAGTATCAGTATAGTAAATAAGCTTAGCAGTCAAGTTTGTCCCCTTATTCGTAAAAAGTATAGTAATTCTTACATGAATAATTCTCTCCGTATACAGTGCTCGGCCCACAACAGCCACTTTACGTTATGGTGGAGTTCTAGCAAATATTTTACGTTCCAGCTGCGCGGATCAAAAAATGTCACTTTTCAACTGCTTTGGCACGCAAAATAGTACGCACCACGGCCGGAAATAAAAGAATGCTCAAATTAGAATTTTACCATCCTCGGCTTCGCTTCGTACGGAAATACACATGCAAGCCGAGGCATTCTTAATTTTCCCGGTCTAGGTACAAAATATAATATTAAAATTTTATTTAAATGTAATATTTTCTCCAAATTTGCACTTATATTTTGTATAAAAAAGAGGAAGATACCTAAATTTTGAGTAATATTTATACATTTTTTAATGAAATATTACGAAAAAAAAACATTAAATAACCAGTAATATGTTTATAAAATTTTAATTTAATTAAAATTCATAAAAAAAATTTTATATGCATATTACTGATCTTTTAATCAATTTTTGATTAATTTTAACATAATTATCATATAACTTTTTTTCTATGGAATTTAAACCAAATCCCCTCATTCATACCACATTTAATGTACTTTTAAACAATATCCTGGAGTTTGAGCTCATTTGGGCCATTCGTTCCTTTGGAATCTTATGGTCAGTGAATTATGGACTCCCTACTATACGTAGATATTATAGAGTTATATAGAAAGTCTAAACCATCAAAATAAAGGTATTATGTCTAAAAATAGTAAAAAAAATTTGGTTTATTCATATAAGATTTTAGAAATTTTTAATGAAAAATTTTGATTCTAATTTCAAAGGTGGTGTGTCCCCTAAAAAAATTTAGGAAAATTGCGCAAAATTTAGGTATTTTTTATATATCAAATATGAATGCAAAGTTTAAGGAAATATTAAAATTAAATAAAAAAGTTAAAATATTCGGTATAACTCCATCTTGATAGTACAAATTTTTAAAAACGTTTTTTTAAAAGCTATAATTTACTATTTAAGATATTAAAAATTAAAAGCATCTAAGTTTGTTCTCATTTTACAATCTTAGAGAGTAATTTCTACTATTCAATTTTTTCATTTTGTATTTTAAATAAAATTATATTTAATTATTCATAATTCTTTCAGACTGACAATGGTAGTCCCTTGTGTATCAAAACCAACTTATAGGTGTTGCAACTAATGTACACGGTTGTGCTGGTGTAACTCCGGATGTCTTTACCAAAGTCTCTTATTATTTGAAATACATTACTGATAAAGTCAACTACCTATCTGCACGAAACTGAATATTTAAATGTATTTCGATTGGATAATTAATTTCAAGTTTTTTTTTCAATAAATGATATTTTATTTATACTAACGATTCATGATCAAAACATTTATCTGCCGAATAGATCAATCATCCCTATTCAAATCTCTAGTACGCCACACTTACCAATAATTGTTGTAGTTTAAATTAAAAATATAATTTTGACACAAGTTCGCAAAAGTTGATTCTACATAAGTGTGAGGTTTGTTGCCTGAGCTTAGTAAAGGTGACAATCATATAAGGGAGTACATCCCATTTAATGAATAATTAAAATTTTTCTTAAAATTTTTTTTAATAATCATGGAGATAAACTTGATTTTTTCTACTATCAGTAGACATATTTACCTACATTTTAACCGGTGTTAAACCTCTCCCCGAAAAAAATATTGGTTTTGTATCATTCTCGTGGTAGTCTCTCGAGATAAGTCTGGCAGTCGTCTCGTCAAATTCTCGCATAACTCTCGCTGCGGAGACTGTCCGAGACTTGCCTAATTTCTTTCGACAAGTCACGCATCGGAACCGAGACTATCGAGCGAGAGTAGTTGCCATCGATGCAGTAGTCTCCAAATAAATTCGAGATTACTGAGCGAGACAATAAGACGAATTTATTGCTGACTAATGTCGCCGTAACTAAGCGAGACTTATTGCCATCGATGCATAGTCCCGCAAAAATGCTAGACTGTGAATTGGAGAGCTGAAACATAGTATCGTGAGAATGCCAGATTATAAAATGATGTCAATTGAATATAATAATTTAATGTACATGGTATTCTATTGATTATTAGCTACAATTCTCGTGTAATACAAAACTTTGAATTAATAAGAATAAAGCGAATAAGTATAGCTTTTGCCCAAGCTAACGAACGATAAACGTGCACAAATAATCAATACTTTGGCCTTGTTTTCGTGGCATCCTTAGACTTTTTAGGATTCCTGAGACCATTACATAAATTCGTCAAGGTCCTTCTATATTGTAGCATTGACATTTTGTCAGTATTACCCTGAACTTTCTTATAAACATACACTGAAAAATATAAAATTATGTGTTAACTCATAATTGAATACACAAGTATAATGCAAAATACAAATGAATTTTAACTTACTGAAGACAGATTTATAAACGTTAGCGGGTATTCGTTTCGTGCCTGCTCTTCCAGTTGGCGTCATTTTTCTTAGCTCTTTTCGGCCAATAATCAATTTCATGAGTCGTCGGGTGAATTCGAATGACTTATTTCTCCAAAGTGATTTCAAATACGACAGCTTATTCGAATCTATATAGATTTTGCAACCTTTCAAAAGTTTAATCAGTAAATAGTAATTGAATGAGGTAAGTAAAATATTATATACATAGTGCTACGTTACTTGCTAAAAAACGCATCATTAAATTGTAGGTTTATTTCTCTGTTAAAATGTGTGTATGTGTATGTGTGTGCGTGTGTGTGTGTGTATATATATTAGCAGAGAAATGAACCTGCAATTTAATGATGCGTTTTTTAGCAAGTATCGTAGCGCTATGTATATATATATATATATATATATATATATATATATATATATACGCACGCTCGTTCGTCGCTAGAAATCAGGTTAGACCGGCAGACGTCGCCGTCGGACGGCTGTACCGACGGAAGACCGAGGAGAGGGAGGTCGAGAGGGAACTCGAGCGCGTTGAAAAATAGAATCGACAGACTTTCGCTACCAACGCGCGAGACAGGAGCTCATCTCCAGAACCGCGAAAAACCCGCTAGTAGGACGGATCCCACCCGTGACCGTAAGGGATCTGCAAGGGGAGCGCCGACAGGGATCTGGAGGGACGCCACCATCGTTCGAGGGGAAACGCTTCCCGATGTCCGGGATCGCATCGCCACGGTGAAAGGTGCGAGTCGAGACCATCTCATCGCACCAGCGTAAGTCTCGCATGTGTTTACCGCGGAAAAGCCCGGTCCGGTTATAAGCCGTTTAAAAGTTCCTGTATGGATCCCAGAATGGCAGAGACCCTGTATCTTTGGCTAAAAATGAAGATATTTATAAATTTGTGCTAAAATTATTAAAATTCATATTTGAAACCTGTGGCAAAGCTTATGGATTTCTTGGAGCATTCCTAAAATAATCACAGAGGTAGAAAACATCAATGTAAAGAAAGTCACCGTAGGAGAAAACTGTTCCTTAATGTCCATCATTGACTAAAAATTAAAAGCTTAGTGATAAATTATTTAAATACATGTTTGCTTATAGAAATAAATCGTGTCACTTGGATCATCGTCAAAAAAAAAATCATAAAACTTGATTTTATAGTTACAAATATTCCTACTGAAGTCGAGGAATCGTAAATATATTATGTCTCTTGCAAAAAATTAAAACATAAATCATACACTCGATCATAATTTTTCAAGAGACATAATATATTTACGATTCCTCGACTTCAGTAGGAATATTTGTAACTATAAAATCAAGTTTTATGATTTTTTTTTGGCGATGATCCAAGTGACACGATTTATTTCTATAAGCAAACATGTATTTAAATAATTTATCACTAAGCTTTTAATTTTAAGTCAATGATGGACATTAAGGAACAATTTTCTCCTACAGTGACTTGCTTTATTTGTTTATGTTACTTTCAACAATATTAAGGTTTAAATGGCTTATAAGATAGGTATGACATATACATATACATACATACACACACACACATATATATATATATATATATATATATATATATATATATATATATATATATGTGACTTTAAGGGTATTTTAATTAAAAAGGTGAGAAAATTTTACAAAAAAAAGTATGTTTATGTCTATAGCGAAAAATGCTTCTCTGAGGAGCTATGAATTAATTAATTTGTGCTAAAAACCCAAAAATTGCCAAAATATACATCTTTGCCTCCCTACCATTTTGGTAAAAAGTAATTTAAAAATCTGAAAAAAATTCAGGTGCATTGGAAACTGTTTCTGGAACATATTTACGACGTGAAACGACACCAAAAATAGATATGCAAGATCAATGCGCACTCTGCTTTATATTAAACATTTTTATAGGTTAGAAACAAGCAATCACACGCGTCCTGCCATCTATCTCGTAATCTTATTGGCCAATCGGCGGCCAATCAGAGAAAGAATAGAATGATGATTCCTCTCTTTTTTAAAGTAGGATATTGACGGAGTAGTCCCAGAAATATTACGGTACATACCTCCCCCCCCCCCCCCCACACACACACACACGCAGGGTCCATCATAGTTCTCACGTTTATCAGCAGCTGCCTGATTGGCTCAGTTAGCTCGTGGATGGTGAGCAATCGTTATATAAACAGTGACCGCCAAGCGATAATAATGGAGATAAGAATATCTAAACAGAGATCCAATGGGAGGACAACGATAAAAAGAGTCGGCTGGAAAACGAAGGATTATGATAAGGAGACATTCCTGCTGGCTCTAGAAGAAATACAGCTGTCTGGATCTGCGAATGATAAGGTCGAGCAGGTAATGAGAAATATTACCCGAACCTGCGACGCAACAATGCCAAGGGGAACTCCCAACAATAGACAACCGCCAGTATACTGGTTGGATAAAGAAATCGACGCGACCCGCAAATAGTGTCATCGAACCAGAAGACGGGAACAGCGGACTAGGAAGAAATACTATAAGACTGGTCGTGGTAAAAAAATAGTAAATAAAGAGATAAAGAATGCTAAGCGGATACTCAAGAGTAAAATCCGAGAGAATAAACGACGGTGCCTGAAAGAGTTACAGGACGAGGTTGAGCTGGACCTCTGGGGGCGACCGTACCAAGTGGTAATAAAGAAGATAAAGGAAGGTTATATCCCCCCTCCTAAAAGCCCGAACTTGCTGGATCGTATTGCGACTACACTGTTTCCCCTTCAACTGGAAGTAACAGCTATTCCTGAAGCGGAGGCGAATAACGAAACCATTCCAGCAATCACCACAGAGGAATTACTGGCTGCATGCTAAAGAATTGGGAACAACAAGGCTCCAGGCCTGGATGGCATACCCAATATTGCACTGAAACAAGCTATACAGGCACGCCCCGATGTCTTTGTGGACTTACTATATAAGTACGTAGCTTACTACATCCCTCTAAACTATGCTAAATACCTAAACAATCAATTTTCTAATATTCTAATTGAAATCCTACAAACGAAATATCATCCTTTTGTTTACTTCCTCTCGAAAACTGCGATACAAAAGTGTTGTATTATTTATCTGAAATTACAATAGAATAAAATTAAAATAAGATATATTTTAAGAATATCTACAAACAAAAATAAATAATTGATACAAATACAAATAAGTTACTAATTTTCCAGTAGTTTTGATGACCGCCAGAAGAATACCAATCAAAACTTTGACAACAATATTGAAAAAAAACAGGATAATACTGTATATAAGCACCGACAGGCATTACGAACGCGAAGCTATGCAAGGCGGCAAGCCAACGCGGCCGTGAGGCCGCGCGTGGCGCGCTAGTTTAATTTTGTGTCTCGTTGAGGTTTTCACAAGAATTTACTTTCCCGTCGATCTCCTCGATTGTGAGTTCGTATCGGGTTTCATAATTATTTACATAATCTTCGTAAAGATTATTGAGATCCGTGTGGTACCCTTTTTCGGTGTATCCACCGGCGTCTTGAATTGTTATCGACGTGAATTTGTTACTCGGTATTTTTTGTCTACGTATGTTATTACCCCGTCGTTGTTTTGTACCGAAAAGAGAATTGTTCGTGTACCGTGTCAATTAACATTTTTAATGATTTGATTGTGTCGAACCCGATTATACAAGGCTTGACTAGCTTTGGCATGACTAATAATATGATTTTTTCAGACAGTTTTTCGAATTTCGTATTTAAAAGCAATTGTATTTTAAGCTGATCCGATTTGCTACCCGTAGCGCCTTTTATGACTTTACCGCAGATAGGCAATGTTGGACAAAGCTTAAGAGTTTCATAATTTTGATGATAAAATTCTTCGGAGATGGCGATTTCCTCGATTCTATGAATATTTTAATTTCTGGGCAGTGGGATATTTCCACTTCGCAACCGTCCGGGTTGATGTCGTGCAATAGTTCGTTACGCGGGTTTCCCATGATGGACGCGATTTGAGCAGCTGCGTCGTTCTTCCGTAGAGAAAGAAGTGCATCCGCCTTGGACGCAGCTACTGTATGTTTCCCGAATTTTGTTTAGTTGAAAACAATCCAAGACGTCGATGTCATAGGCATCTTTTTGAGAGGGTTTATTATTTCCCTGTTTTTTGCTACCACCCTTGTTTTGTGACCCTGATCCCTTGTTGGATGTGTCGTCTGCTGTCTGCGTAACGTGCATATTATGTCCCGTCCACGTCTTTTTCTGACCGGGGTTGTTGCTTTTTGGCTTGTTAGGCTGATTGTTTTTCGACTCGTTATTACCCGCGGGTGGGTGGGTGGTTTTCTGATTCTGGTTATTTTGTTTGTTTTGCGCGTTCTGATTATTTTGCGCGTTGACTCGATTTCGATTTGTGTCATCGTTATCGTAATCGGCAAGTATCTCGAGAAATTTGTTGACCGATTTTATCTCGTGCCCGGTTACTGTACGCCGTATGTCTCGGTCGAAGTGCTCCGCGATCTTTTTCACAAGCTCGTGCTCTTCTAGATTTAGTTCTAGCTCGCGGGCTAGACGGAACATATAAGTGGGATAGCTGACACGGCTTCGAGGCCCAGGACTGTACTGACCGAATTTTACTTTACAACCATTCGTTCTTTGAATTTGATTGTTCCAGTAGCGTTCCCTGAAGCGCGTTGAAAACGTCTCGAAACTATTCATCTCTGCTTGAAGCAGATACCACCAGTTATGCGCGTCGCTTTCTAAGGTAATTAAAGTCTCTCGAACTGATGTTAGAGACTTGTGGATCTCGAAGGACTAGTTGGCAATAAACAAAAACACTCTCAACCGTTAACTTGAATTAATATGCCGTAAGAAAAAGCTTTGATATTTATTGAAAGATAGAGTGTATTTACAAGTGTTTAAAACTACGGAAAATAAATGAAGGCTACAGTATTAAAGTACCGACGCGTGAACAACGACATTGTTACGGACGACACTGAGAGGCGAGTATGTGCGCTCTACACAAATCAGCGAAAGCGCAGAAGACCGCTCGCGAAACAGGCGGAGAGAGACAGAGTAGGAGCGAGCGAGCGCGCGTTGCCATGGCAACCTCATTGGTGCCGTGCGAGCTAGCGAAAACCGTCGAATTTGAAATTAAGATGACAAGCTTCTCGAACCTTCTCGCTCTCTCTTCGCATATTAAACTAATTTTTGGACACAAGGCTTGAGATTTTACATATTTCAACTTGTGGTCTTCCGGTTTGACTAGCTTTATATAATTAACTAGTTCTGATAAGAACTTCATGGGTCTTTTGCTTGCTAGGCCTTTGAATTTCGGTGTAGCTATTTTCACGCGTTTGGTAATTCCGGGAGTAGATTCCGAAGAGCCACCGTTACTTTTTATTAAGTTTTTCAAGTCGTGTAGACTCTCTTGCCTGTGCTTCGATAATTTTTTGTATTCGCAGACATAGTTCCGTCTGGGATGCTTTAGTTTCAATTAGTGCGCGTATGTCATTAAAATCTGACTGTAGTTTACTATGTTGATCGGAGAGGGTATCATAATCTGACTCAACTGTCTCTAGCCTCTTTTTCATTGTGTCATGGCTTTGTTGTAAGTGATCTATGTCGGTCTTATTATTGTCGATCTCTCTTTTGATCTTTTCTAATGTTAAGGCACTATTTACATTTGGCTACTAGCGCCACTCGATCGGTAACTTGCCTACGCTACGCAAGTTAGCTGTTACTGTTCTCTTATCCCCGGGCTGGGCCTGCCGCCACAGGATGTTGAAAATGCGTTTTACATCATGTACGATGGCGTACTTAGGCTAGAGCTACCCGAAGGTGCAACAGTTGTAGGGTTTGCAGATGACATTTCAGTAGTGGTAGTAGCTAAGCAAAAGGAAGAGGTGACCACGATTGGCCACGATAATCCACGATTGGCTAAAGCAGACTGGACTTAAGCTTGCTAGCCATAAAACGGAGGCTATTCTTATATCCAGTAGAAAGAAAATAGAGACAATAACGCTGTCAGCGGACGGACACGAAATAAACTCTCAGCCGAGCATTAAGTACTTGGGAAACACCATAGACGCCAGACTAACGTTTAAACAGCATCTTGAGAGGGCGAGTAATAAGGCAGCAAAAGTCGGTGCTGCACTATCACGATTAATTCCAAATGTAGGTGGGCCAACGCAGGGCCGAAGGTTACTCCTAGCCAGTGTAACTACATCAATTATGTTATATGGTGCCCCAATATGGGCGGACGCTATGTTCGTAAAGTCCTATGCACGAAAGCTGTCAACAGTTTATAGAAGTGCATTGCGGGTCGCTTCTGCCTACCGAACAGTATCAGAAGATGCAGTGTTCGTTATTTCAAGTATGCCGCCTATTGACCTCCTAGCAACAGAACGAAAGAATATTACGAAGAAAACCGGCGTGGTGACAATACTCAAAAGGAAGTTTGGAAATCCGCAAAGGAACTAACCCTAGCTGAGTGGCAAAAACGATGGGACTCCAGTGGAAATGGGCGATGGACGCACCGCCTCATACCATGTATTGTTGGACCAATAGACGACACGGGGAAGTGAATTACTACCTTACCCAGTTTTTGAGCGGACATGGGTGCTTTCGAGCCTACCTACACCGCTTCGAGATAGAGGATAATCCAAATTGCCCAGTATGTTTGGAAACAAACGAAGATGCGGAACATGTCTTCTGCAACTGTTCGCGATACGAAATGGAACGAGAAGGACTCGAGCGGTACCTTCAGGCTAGGGTAACCACTGAGTCAATGATGACAGCTATGCTAGCGTCGAAAGATGGCTGGTGCACAGTAAACAACTACGTAAGGACTATTATCAAGAAGGTTAGAAATGACGAAGAGAATAGAAGAGAAGAACATGGCGAAACAGCTGAGTAAAACTGTTGCTAGACGAAGGCCACTAGGTAATAGATACAAAACGCTCCTTGGACTGATGCAAAGGAACGTAGGTCACAGAGTTGAGCCCAGACTCCCTCACCCGATGCAGAGGAACGTAGGTGTCGGGATTGAGTCTGGCCAGAGGATGGCCGGTCGATACTGCTCGAAGTAGACGACCAGACGATGCGGCAGGAAGCAGACGGCTGGACGATGCAGAAGGAAGAAGACGGCAGGACGATGCCAAATGAAGAAGACGAGTTTGATCCTGAACCCCTAATCACCTTGGTAGATGGGGGATGTACGGAAATGTCAAACTTCAAAGGAGAAGCCAAAAAAAGGCTTGTTAACGGGCCCCCCGGAAGTATTGTTCAACGATAGTACGTGGGGGAACCGGTGTCGGAGGGCCACTTGTGCAGAGCTTGATCTGCCTACGCCACATAAAAAAAATACACACACACGCACGGACATTTTCCAAAAACACTATATTTCGACTAAAAATACATCAAAACACATTTTTAACATGTTTCTAGACAAACTCAAAAAATCACTATTACAATGCTTCCTCTAGGAGGAAGCAAAACTGGGGAAAATATAAAAAAAACTTAAACGATAACTACCAAATGATCATACCGGACAACAGGGATTTCTCGGTAGAATAAATCGAAAATTACATGTTTGAAATAGAAATTACTATAAATAACGCGATAGATGAAACCACACCTAAGCTTGAACAAGTTAACAAACTAGAGTTACTGACTAACTTTAAAATTAAAAATTTACACGAACAAAAGCAAAATTTGCAAACACTTATCTACAAAAAAAAAATATATATATATAATTTAGACCCAGATTCTAAAACAGAAGTAGCTTTAACGAAGGAAAAAATTAAAGAAATTAAAAAAGATATACACGCAGAATTCTGCAATAATACAAAAACCCACTGGGTAAATGAAATTAAGAAAGTAAACTACAAAGAATCTGCTAAATTATTCCCAAATTTAAATAGAATTTTTAGAAAAAAAACAAATCACAAAACATTGAAAACATATCGCTCAATAAAAATTTGCACAAAAATTTACTAGATAAATACAAAATTGACTATTCATATCCAAACCCGGGCAATCAGACTGATCACAAAAACCCCGACAAGATCGTGATCAATGACAAAGAAGTGCTACCAGATATTATAGGCACATACCTACAAAGCATAAATTCGCTAACCAACACGGATAATCTAGCCGTAGTAACAAAATAAAAAATAAAGTTAACAATTTTAAAGAAGCAAGTAAGAACGCCCCCCCCCCCCACCCCCACCCACCACTAACTGAATTCTCAGACAAGAACTCAGCAATGAGACCACTAGTCGAGGAAATAAAGCACTAAAAACGGCCTGACTGTCGATTTTTTGAGCAGTAAGACGGATCGTAATGCGGTTTTTTGCATTCGATTCGTCAGAGTGTCAGGAAATTTTGTGACCTAGTGTGATTAATTACTTTTTGGAAAATGCATTATTGCATAAATAATAAGCATTTTAAAATTGCATTCTGAGGAGACACTAAATAAAAAGTTTACAACTCGACAAATATTGATAGAAATGAGTCCAGTTTTGCTACTCGGGGGTTTTTGGGTCGCTGAACACGAATATGGCCTCTGAGGGACCTGCTGCCCAGGGTGGCCGCATAAACGTCGTCTCCTAGAGTTTTGTGGGAATTTAAAACATAATGAGACGAAACTTGTGACTCGGGGGTTTTCGAGGTCGCAGAACACGAATATCGTGACGGCAACGCTCCCTGTGTACCTGGTGCCCAGGGTTGACAGTACGAACGTCGTCTCCAAGAGTTTCACCGAAACTAACAAACATATTTGGTCGACACTCGTTACTCGGGAGTTTTTGAGGTCGCTGAACACGAATATAGCAACGGCAGGGTCCTCCTGGGTACCTGATGCCCAGGGTAAACAGTATCAACGTCGTCTCCTAGAATTATCTTGAGTAAAACACCATATCCATGTTCATTAGCCCGAGAAATCCCTGAGTAACGTATTTAACTTAATTACTATCAGATTACCACAAAACTCCAGAAGACAACGTTGACGCTATCTACCCTGGATACAAAGTACCTCTGGGAGCGTTGCCGTTATAATATTCTTGTTCTTCGACCTCGAAAACCCCCAAATAAAACGTCTCGACGAAATATGTTGTTGATTTTTCGTGAAACTCTAGGAGACGACATTGATACTGGTCTACCCTGGGCACCAGGTACCTCGGAGGCCGTTGCCGTTGCCATATTCGTTAAGGGGACCTAACCACCTTAAAATAATTATTACAATAATGTCTTGATTTTTGTAAAACTGAATGATTTTGTATGCCAAATTGTAAAGTAATTATTTAATTTAATATTATAATGTAAAAAACTGTAGAAATAATTTTCTATATATGCCTCAATAGATATATTCTCTTAAAAACTGCTGCAGTGTAAAACATGCTATTTTTTTGAGTACCGCAGGATTCGAAGGACAGACTAAACGGATCAATGAATTGTACCAAACCAAGGCTTGTTCTATTCATTAGACATCTCTCTACGGAGTGAGTGTAGGATTTTGTAAAATACTGAAAGCGTATAAAGTTATAGCTTTTTAAAGTTAAAAAATTCAATAACATACAAAAATACATAAATTTGGGCAGAACAAGCCTTGGTTTGGTACAATTCATTGATCCGTTTAGTCTGAATCTTGCGGTACTCAAAGAAAAATACAGGGTATTGAAACAAGCATTATTAGAATAATATTTAAAATAATACAAAAACGTGTTTTCATTATTTTTCTGAAATTTGCATCATAATTGTGTATTAAATATATTACAATATGTTGTTCTACTACTTTCTTACATTTATTTGGAGTTCTAGCACCATACTTTAACTTTAGTAGATCATAACCTGTAAATCAAAAGTACGTGTATTTACAAATTGCAATATGTTTCACATATCATTATAAATACTTATATAAAAATGTCTCATAATATACCTGTATTTAATAATGTAACTGCAGTTCTGTAAAACTTTTTATAGGTTATACTATATTTCTGTATATATTGTATACTGTTTATACTGTAACAAAAAAAAAATAATATTTACATCTACAATATTACAATATTTTGAATATAATTTAGATACATTCATACATATAAATTTGATTAGAAATAACATTTTAGTGTCCGCCACTGACATATGCACCATCATCAACAGTTGAAATGCGTAACACTCTTTTCAATTTGCTTGCCTCTTTTGTATTACACTCTGTTTGTTTTTCAGCATCTTTGATACGTGCTTGATCTTTTGTTACTGCAGCGAATAACGCATTTTTGCCAGGCTTGATATTCAACTCTGACATAAGATACAGTAATCCTTTCCAGCCAATTGAAAACATTATACAAGCTAAGAAGGCAGATATTTCTAGAGTCTCAAGTCCAACAAAGTCCGTTTTAGGAGCAATATTCCACAAAACATTATTAAAGGACTCATTAGCATTCTGAGTTTTTCCACCCAAACATTTTCTTAGAAGCTCTGGCTCTGACAATTTTTCAAATACAACCTTGATCTCGTTGAAAATTTCTTCTGGTAGTGTTCGTGGATGAACATACGCATCTTGTTTACCTTCAGCTACTGCTTTTTGGTATTTAAATCAAGATTCGTATCCAGGAGGACAGTGCATGTGCTGAGGATTTTGATCAGTTGAGGCTTTGTGATAAAAAATTGCTCAAATTGCAGTCATGACTCTAGTCATGTCTTCTATTGAATCCGTTTGTGCTCTAATAGCATTGCCATAGCAAGTTTGTAGTGTATCTATAATTTTATCGGTCAGTTTTCCTTTTCCTCCAAGTTTTTTGTTTTTCTTCAAGTTTCTGAGCTGCGTTCCAAAGCGTTTTTGAACATGACCACAACACTCTTTCTTACTTATTGTCACATGAGTTCCATAAAGTTTAGAATTTATAATGTTTAAAAATGTTGACGAATCTCCATCTCCTAAGTACGACACATATTTTACATTATATTTTTCTATTGATCGACTAGAAATATCCACAATCGCTGAAGACTCCATTGACCCAGAAGAACCCCAATGGTTTTTTATACAGGATGGTAAGTGTGCGCTGTACCAAATTTCCCATTCTTTAGTACCTTCTGATCCATGAACTTTTTCATACTGGTTGCATTGTAAACAGTAAAAAGAAAGAACTTCTAAATCAATAATCTTTCAACTTTCTTGACCCAAGATTGTAAAAACTCCATTGTAGGATCTATGACCTCGACGCTGCCACGTAACATCACCTTGAACACCTATTTCTCGTTTACAAGCTACGATTTCATCTGGAGTATTCGTAACATCTGATTCATCATCTAACATATTTTCATCTAAATCTTCAATACTCAGTTGACTAATAGCTTCTGGATTAACACTTTCAGGTTCACATATCTCATTTTGTGAATTAGTACGTGTATGTCGAAGTTCTTCGTCTACAGCTTCAGACAACTTATCCGCAACTCTTGATGTAACTTCAAAAAGCACATTACGTATTTTAGTAAAAGTTGCATTTTGAATTGGACGAGGAAAGAATATTACTCCACAAAAAGTTCTCAGACTTTCAAGGCCACCACCAATCAGTCTCATAGCTAGGACACTGCGTCTATTGATTTCATAAATATTTGATTTTTTCCAATTTTTTTACAGTTGTGAAAATTCTTCTCATGTAAACACTTATCACACGTAATAGAATAATTGCCACCTAATCCATGACATTTTTTGTCATAATATTTTATATTTCCACCACACTTACACATCAGATTGGTCTCTAAGAAAGTAAACAAAAGTCTCGTATCAAAGATTCTATAACCTTCGAAATCAACCTCAGGATAATCTAGAGACGACAGTTTACGGGCAGAAGAACTTTTTATTTTTATATTAGCAGAACAAAATTTAGATCTTTTTTTTCTGCCTTATAAATTTATTATGAAAACACTGTTTTTATAGTATATATTTCACTATAACTTTATAGGATATATTTATAGTATATATTTATAGTAATATTTTTATAATATATATTTTTATACTATAACTTTATAGTATATATTTATAGTATTTTTATATTATAAATTTCACTATATCTTTTAGATATTAGATTTTATCAGATCCAATAAATGGCATGTAAACATTGGCATTAGAGGTTATGTTATCCTTGTTGGCCTTATGAAAATTGTACATATAGATATAGATCTATGTATAAAAGTTACTGTGGCTGAGAGCGCCCCCCGCTGCTCATGATGGTCTCTAGTCTTCATGAACAGTAGCGCATTTTTTTCGACCTAACGCTCTGAAGTTAGCTCGTAAGCTTGAATTTGCCAAATTACGTTGTATGTATCTTGAGAGTTGTTCCGAATTGATCATTATATAACTCAACTTTAAGTTAAGTAAGCCCTTCATTGATCAAAAAAAATTTTGTTGCTTCATTGTGATTAAATATAATAAACTTGACTTTGGTTGATTCATCTCAGTTCTTTTTTATCTGTTATTTCGTTGCGGAATATATCAAACTCGCCTATAACCTTTTACTTTTTTAAAAGGATTTTTTAGAGTTATACCAGAACAACAATTTGGTTTCAAAAAAAAAATCACTCGATAATACACGCAATCAATGAGCTAATTTCAGATATTATTTGGCATCAAACTAAAAAAGAAATGGTGGGAGCGTGTCTGATAGACCTCAGAAAGGCATTCGATTCAGTCTGGATCGAAGGCCTGATATTTAAACTAATCAAACATAATTTCCCCGATCATCTAATCAAAATCGTTCTTAACATGATAACTAACCGTAGATTCAAGGTCACAGTAGGGAGAAACCTATCCAAAGGGGCCTACAGCAAGGCACGGTGAACTCACGTACCAACGTTGTTTAACATCTACAACGCATACCTCCTTATCTTATTTGACTTAAATAATAATAATAATAATAATACTCATGCAATAGCACTCATGGATGACTTAATCATATACTCGGGAACCTCCACTAGAGGGTAGGGCACTTTTCCATGCCACCGAGCGCGTCCACAGGGTGCGGATAATGGAACGGCCGGGCAGAGCAGTGCGGATGGGAAACCACCCCCAGTCTCTCCGGTTAGTCGCTAATACTAAATACGCGACCGCGGACAATGGAATCTTTGATGATGGAAAGGAGTTAAAAAATATGGAAGAGAGCAATGAGAATACAATTAACCCAGGTGGTAATCCACCCGCTGAAACAGCGGCCGAGCCCCATTCGGATTCTGGGAGGGGCTCATCATTGCCCTCTTCGTTTTTCACCGCGCCCGCAGTGGGTTACTTGGCTGCGGGAACTTCGCGAAAAGCCTCAAGTGAAAATAAAAACAAAGAACCCGAATCCCTGGCAGGCAAAGTCAGCCCAAGGAGCATCTCTGATCGGATGGATGATATGCAGATCGACACAGCGACTGGAGACGATAATATGTCTATCGGAAGTACAGCGGACTCAGAAACCGAAAGGAGGCTCCTTGAAGAGACCGACAAAGCCGAAAAGGGGAAAAAGGGAAAGAAAAAGAAAAAGAAATTTGACCACGAACACAAAGCCAAACGAGGCTACAAGAGCGCGGTCAAATTTCTTGAAAAAATGTAAAAGAAAAAGCCGGAAGATCTCAATAATAGAGAAAAAGAGTTTATCCGGAAGAACGAAAAAGTGGTGGAGAAGTACGAACGAGAGCAAAGTACTTCACAATCACTTGAAACAATACCGGAGGAAGCAACGACCGGAAACAAGATCGATGCACCCTCCGGGAGAAGAACTGGAGACGGAAAACAGCTACGGAGGGCTGATGCAGTAGACTATTCTCTGACGTCGGGAAAATCCAAAGGGCAAATGCTCCCGAAAAAGGGGCAGGCGACCAAAAGGATGCGCTCAGGCGAAGGGGAGGGGAATGCAACGAAAAAGCCTAAACCCTCGACGAGCTTCCAGTCACCTGAAGAGCATCAGATAGCCATCATAGATCGATCAGATCCAGATGGAAGGATGAGCTCAGAAAGGTGGCTGGAGGTCGAAGCAAGGATCCTAGTGGCTATTGCAGAGGGATCCGAAGGAGGCAGGGAAGTCGAGGTAAGCTTTGACGGAGCCGGCTGGCAGAAGGGAGTTAAAGTTGTGGGTTGCAACAACAGTAAGTCTTGCGACTTCCTAAAGCGAGTGATCCACAACTGTGGCGAACTCTGGCAGGGGGCGAAGCTCGAAGTGGTGCCAAGGTCGAAACTGCCACTCAGACAAATAATATCTCTCTGGGTTCCCCCACCCGCCCCAGAGAATGACGAAAACATCAAAAAGATCATCATGAGGCAAAACAAGAGTCTCGACACTCAAAGCTGGAGAATTATCTCTTCAGCAAAGAGCAAGAGTGGAAACGGCAAAGACCTAGTCATAGCTGTGGACGAATAATATCTTAAATGCCTCAAGATATCGAGCGGAAGCATAAAGTTCGGACTGGGAGTTCTGAAGGCGAGACTTCCAAATGAAAAGAACATGGACAAGGACCACGGGACTGCAGGTGGTGCAAATTAATTTGCACCACTGCGAAGCAGCCTCGGAGGACTTGATGCTGTCCATGGAAGAAGAGAATATAGACATCGCCCTGATACAAGAACCATGGCTCGCAAGAGACAACATTCAAGGACTCAGGGCGAAAGGATATGACCTGTTCTATTCTCAAACAACAGGTAAGAAAAGAGCCTGTATAGTAGCAAAGAGGGAATTAAAACTCAAACTACTGTCACAGCATAGCACTAATGATATGACGACGGTTGTACACGAACAGAGGAACAGCCCAGCTCACATCTGTATACATGCCGTATGACCAAAAGGAAACTCCACCAGAAGCACTCCGAGATCTAGTGAGGAATATCACAGACAAGAGCAGCCAGATGGTGATAGGAAGCGACACCAACGGACACCACGTCCAGTGGGGAAGCACGGACATCAATGAAAGAGGTGAGTCAATTTTGGAATACATACTTTCTAACAACCTTATAATATGCAATAAAGGCAACGTGCCAACCCTTGCAAATAGGATAAAGGAGGAAGTAATAGATGTAACTCCTACCACAATCTCGGACCTTATCGCGATTAAAAATTGGAGGGTATCCCTCAAAAACTCCTATTCAGACCATAGGAGAATCCATTTTGAAATCAATCGCGATACCTCGGAAACTAGGACCTTTAGGAACCCAGAAAAGACAGATTGGACGAAGTTCTCAGAGCTAGTGAAGGGAAAGCTAGGGACATGGGCACAAACTCAGATCTCGGCAAACCCAGCTCACGAAAACATTGAGAACTCCGTTAAATGGTTAGAGGAGGCGCTAGAGGGAGCCTTCCGAGAAGCATGCCCCATAAGATACAGCCGCAAAAACAAGTAACCCTGGTGGAATGCGGAGCTGAGAAATTTGAGGAAAGCAACAAGGAGGCTCATCGGCGCAGCCAGATACGAAAATGGTAACGATAGCTGGGAAAAGTACAAAACCAGTTTTAGAGAATATAAAGAAAAAATTAGGTGCGCAAAGTGGGAATCCATAAAAAGTTTCAGCGAATCCATCAAGGACACACACGAGGCGTCTAGGTTCAGAAAGATTCTCAAAAAGGACCCAACAGTTCTAAAGAGTATCAGAAGACCGGACGACACGTGGACTGAAACCAGCGCAGAGACCCTTGAACTACTAATGAACACCCACTTCCCAAGATGCCACGAGGAGGAATCTGAATGCGTAAAAATGCAACAAGAGACAGCCAACATGGACAAATGGGAGGTGCCGGAGAGAATAGTTTCAAGGGAAAAAGTAACATGGGCGGTCAATACATTCAACCCGTATAAATCGGCGGGAACGGACGCAGTAATGCCAATCATGCTACAAAAATCCTTAGACACGATAATCGATCTATTGGTAAAGATTTACACTGAATGTGTACTTCTAGGATACTTACCAAGAAAATGGAGAGAGATGAGAGTGGCATTTATACCCAAAGCAGGTAAAACAAGCCACACGACACCAAAGGACTTCAGACCCATCAGTCTCTCATCGTTTCTGTTAAACCTTGTAAAATCGTTGACCAAAATTCATGACATTTCACTATATAAATAAGTGTTTTTAGTCACTTGCCACGGTTTTTTGAAAGATCCGGACCGTCTTCTTTACTCTATCCGGGCTTAAAATGTACTTTAAACATGCCCCCTCGGACCGATCGAGAGACATTGCAATTAAACATTGCTAGCAACAAACAAATTTTGTTGCTAGCAATGTTTAATTGATATTTTTTAGATAACAAAATTTGTTTTTTTGCAGAATTTAACCCAGGCTTGACCCCTTAAGCACGATCACAGGAGTAGTAACAGGTCACTGTGCGGTCGGAGTCAATGTCAAGAGATGGGGAAAGACGAAAGACAACTTCTGTAGAGAATGCTACGAAGAAGAAGAAACCATATCCCACCTGCTATGTCATTGCCCAGCCCTGGAAAGCAAAAGGCACAATACGTTGGGCCACAGCTTCCTAGTGGAACTGGACGAGGCAGCAGGAATGGATATTGGGAAGATAACGAACTTTGCAAAAAGCTGGAAATGCTTTCAGCAAAAGTAAAGGAACTAGATTAGCTCCGATCTATCGACAAACAGGGCATCGCAATGGGCCACAGGCCACCGAGCGAAGTGCGGTTTTCTTTCGAAGACTGCACAGGACCCTTCAACCTAACCTAACCTAACCTAATCATATACTCAGCTGTTAAAAACCTCAAGAAAATAGAGTTAAAACTTCATGTAATTTATGATAAAATTAAAGTCTATTACGCTAACTGGTTACTAGAAATCAACCCCAAAAAATGCGAAATAATACTCTTTATTTTTTTTTTTTTTTTTACGTGGCATTTGGAACTCGAAAGTTCATCGCCTCATCTACGCAAGCCTTCTACGCTGCTCTATCTTGTGTCAACCCCACCCAAGATGCACCTCTCTGATCGACACCCACCCGTCCTATTTCTACTAGATCCGTTTTTATGTTGTCCTCCCATCTACGTCTAGGTCTACCTAAAGGTCGCGTTACCATCGTCCTGCCCTTCATGACACGCGCTGCCGTACGGTCGTCTCCCATTCTTGCTAGGTGCCCTGCCCATCCCAATCTGCGCGATTTTATTATTCTGTTAATATTTGGTGACGCGTACAGATTGTGTAACTCATCATTGTGTAGTCTCCTCCATTCCCCGATTTCCTCATCTTTCTTCGGCCCGTATATGTTTCGCAAGACTTTATTTTCAAATACCCTAAAACGGTTGTCCGCCTGTTTAGTGAGAGCCCACGTTTCGCACCCGTACAGAAACATTACCCGAATGGAGTCTCTTATTTATTTCGACATTAATCTCGTTTCTATCATTTATGGTCGTACCCAGATACCTGAATTCGCTAACCTTTTCAAAAGTAAAATTCCCAACTCTGAGATCTTCCTCCCCTCTGCAGATGCCTAGCTTATCCACAATCATGTACTTTGTTTTTGATTCACTCACTTCTAACCCTGTATACTCCACCGCTTTTATGAGGATTTCCGCGTTTCTTGCTACCGTTTCCCTACAATCCCCCAGTATATCCAAATCATTTGCGTAGCCTAGTATCTGCGTTGTTCCATTAAGCGTTGCGCCCAGCTGGCTAACCTGCATTTTTCTAACGGCATACTCCAACGTTAAGTTGAACAGCACCGTAGAGAGCCCATTCCCTTGTTTTAGACCATCGCGTATCATGAAGGGTTCTGATACATTACGGCCTACTCGGACCTTTCCCGTGCTTCCGTTCAGACATATTTAAATTAATCTCACGAGTTTTTTGGTACACCGAGAAGTACTAGAATTTGATACATTTTGCTTCGCTTAATAGAGTCGTACGCTTTTTTAAAATCTATAAATAGTTGGAGTATGGTTTCGCGAAATTCCCACTTTTTCACTAACAACTGTCTTATGGTAAACATTTGATCGCTCGTCTATCTATTGCACCGGAATCCGCACTGATAGTCTCCAACTATATCTTCCGCGAATGGAGTGAGTCTAGCTTGTATTACGTTTGACAGAACTTTGTAGCACGTTGCTAAAAGTGAGATACCCCTATAGTTATTGCAGTCTGTCTTATCGCCTTTTTTAAAAATCGTTATAATGATAGATTCCTTCCAATTTTCGGGTATTGTTTCATTTTTCCAGATAGCACATACTAGTTTATAGATATTAAAAGTAAGCTCGACGCCCCCATATTTGAGTAACTCAGCTGGTAGAGTCTTTTCCCGCTGCTTTGTTGTTTTTTAGTTTTTTAAACGCGGCCTCTACTTCTTGGTAGCTCGGTTCCTCCACGTGAAGTTCAGCAGTGTGAATTTCGGCCCCTAATTTTTCGCTTTTTTCATGCACGTCTAATAATTTATCGAAATAATTTTTCCACAGTGACAGTAATTCGCTGTCATTTGTTACGAGGTCCCCGTTTTCATCCATCATCAATTGCACTCTACTCCTAAAACCCTTTCTGAATAATAATCTTGGAAGGAGTGAAAGAACTCAGAGTGAGTTCCAACAAAAGGAAAGGGTTGAGTGAGTGAAGGGTTCTTTTTAATTAACACACACGATTTCGCGGTACACAAAAAGCACTTGCTTTGGCGTAAAAACCCTCACGGTTTAGAGGGAAAAGCCTCAGCAAGTGTAAGCTTTATTTGAAATAAGGAAAGGGAAACTATACAAATAAAAGAAAGAGAACAGTGACTCTAAAAGAGAAAAAACTCAAGTGAAAGAACGCACGCCGACGCAAAGACGCGAGGTACCTTTTCCGCACGCAGAGAGAGCTCTCTTACCGCAAAGACGAACGCAAAAACCGCCGCTGAAGAGAGCGTTGAGCAGGCCTCGTCGTAGTCCGCCGCTGCTTCCGTCCTGGCCTGGTGGTCTGGAAGCCGGGCCTGGGGAGCGAAAGGATGGTCCGCAACCGTGCACCAAGCGCGCCCCGACGTCTCGGGGAGCCAGACGCTTGGCACGAGGGCAACAAGGGGTGTTGCCGCTGTTCGCTCGCCCCGAAGGAGTCACGTACAACACGTGGACACCTTCGCCAACAAACCTTAAGACTATCGCCTCGAGGCACACTCACACACTCGCACAAATACACACACGCGAACGGCGCGATCGCGAATTTTCCGCTAAACACTACCAACACGGCGCAGAACGAGGTGAACAGTGATAGCTCTGAGAAGAACAAGTCACTGGCTCATCGTCAGAAGACAAAAAAAAATCGAAAAGCGTAAGGAAGCCAAACGTGCGAAGCGCTAGGCAGTCCGAACAGGAATCCGCGCGCGCGCTCTCAACATCGCAACGGAGAGCGAGCAGCGGCGCGAAATTCAAAAAGCCTAAATTTACACCTACACTACTTGAACGAATAAAACGAACTGAACACTTTCTGATGGCGTTAATCCCTCTGTACATTTCGCGGGGGTTATTTTTCTTACCGTTAGTTTCTATTCTCCTAATAATATTCTTTTGATATTCTTTTGAGTTACTATTACTTAATGATAAAAGGAAGGGCCGTAAAAAGCGATTTTTTTCTTAAGTACGCGGTTTTGTTGTATTCAATTAGGATTTTGCCACCTGACCGCAGCGCCACTTAGACGTTCGGCTGCTCCTCCGACAGCCCCTTAACCAGCAAGGTGTATGTCTGAAAATATGGACCTCCCCGGAGAAGTCTCTCAGGGTGGAAAAATATAGGTATGGGATATAGGAAAAATATAGATATGGGATATAGTGAGGTAAAAAAGAGAAACAGGATTGGGCACTACTTCCACACAGAGGTGGTGGAAGGCCCCTGGCAGCTGGGTCGAAAGGCTGCGCCGGTAATGGAAAGAAAGAAAAACCGCTGCCAATTCATTGGCACGTAGCTTCCTCCAACTAAATTCGTAGTTCTAATAAATAAAATATTGTTTGAATATACAGTATGTTAATGCTTTTATTATTGTTTTCAAATAAATAATCCATACACGCAAAAACGCTAAAATCCAAGTCGAGACGCACAAGGGCAATCTCTGCTGTCGCATATATTATAACAGCGAGGAATAAGCTCAGTGCTCTCCATAGCTATAGATATAGTAGCTGAAGTTAAATTCGTCGTTGATTCTTGTCATTCCTCTGAATCCTCCGTTTCTATATACGTACATGTAGCTCTTTATTCCTGACTCGCCGGGGATAAAGTACTAACTTTATGCTGGGGTGTGTTAAAAAATGTTATTTTTTAAAATATTGGATCTGATCTATTTTTTATAATAATGAATTGACTGAACTCAAAGAAAAAAAACTAAAAATTCTACCAATTGATATTATTAATTTTAATTATTTTATTGAAAGAGCAATTTTCTTAACAAAATATTATGGTACGTACCAGAACAAGGGGTTTATCGTACGGCAAAGAAGTTTATCGTACATAAGCGGGTATGTGGAAAAAAATTGGAAAAATTCGCAAGGGAGGGATTTTAACGACGTGCAACGACACCCCTCTAAGAAGAAGCAAAAATTTTAAGAAAAATGGTTTTTACATTTTAGCTCTTTACTTGAAAATCACTTGACAAAATCGTTTAAAATTTTAGCAGCAGACAGCTTTTTTATGGTAAATCAACAAACAAAATTTTGAAGCATTTGACTACATTATTTTAGAGATATAAGAAATTAAAAAATTTTCAAAAAATAATTGAAACCATGATATATTAAGAACCATAGGGGTTTAAAAGCTGTGCAATGAACTTAGCCAAAACACATAAAAAATCTACTTTTTTCCAAAATATCCAGTGCAATAAGGACTTTTTACGTCCGCAATCTAGGCATCAAAAAAACTCTTTTTTTTCAGTTTTCGATTTATTACTAAAAAATAAGTTGTCGAATCACTTTGAATTTTAGTGGAATATAGTTTGACACGTGAGCCATCGACATGATTTTTTTCGTGAGGTTATAATGAGGTATAGTTTCAGAGATATGATTTTTTTTTTTAAATCACCTTTTTCATTTTATCTGCGGAACAAAGCGGTTGATCCCGAAGACCAAACGAGGAAAAGTAAGTAACTTTATTCTCTTTCAAATACATTCCCTGGTAGAATCGGTAACCCATGTAATGGCCAGTACTTGGAATGGAATCTAAGAACTAGGCAGTTTTCTTTGCCACTTCTTAGGCAGAATGTAACGCTTTTTCTCCAACTTAAGGGGCAGTTCTTGGATTCAATCTGCTTACCTTGTTCTTAAGTACAAACTGTCCATTATAGTTGGTCGAGTAACACAGCTGGGTTACACGTGTTTATCACAGTTTGAGGTTAGAATTGGAAAATGGTATCTAGCAGGCTTGGATTCGAGTTTTTAGTTTAAAGGAAAATATAGAATTGTCAATTCAACGATACCGCAGCGCCAAAAATCCCATGCTAATTTCCATAGAGTGGCAAGTTTTCGAAGCTGAGCAACACCCGATTTTAATATATATTTGGAAGTTGTTATTCCTGATCTTGTCTTTGGTGCGCGTAGAGGGAGGTAGAGCCGGGTTAAAATAACTTCTCCGAGGATATTGCGTATCGAGAAAGTTAACTTTAACGCTGAGGACTGCTTCGGATTGACGGCATTGCGGTGGCTGTAAATAGGCCTAGTTGCTCTGTCGGAGGAAAATAAAAGCAAGAAATGCCGCCGTCGAGCTGTAGAGAGGCTGCGACGGGGCGATGTAGTCGAATGACTAAAAAAAAATTTCTCTTGTGGCTCTGCGCAGAATGCCGAGAGAGAAATTGGCTGGCCGCCGAACACGAACGTTAAATGTTGCTCGCAATACGTCGCGTCGCGTTCGATTCGAACGCGAGAAAAACCATTAGCTCTGCGGCGTAGCGTCGGTTGAGACTAACTTCCCCGAGGATAGTGCATATCGAGAAAGTTAACTTTATTTACAGCGACTAATTAGGCTAAAGGTTACAGTGCGACTAGAATGTTCGGCGGCCGAGCCCAGAATGACGAACAGGTGCGCGCTACCTGCTCGCCACGGTGTGGCGTCGGCCTGGTGGCGCTCTCAGCTCGATGGCGGCCAGACTCGTTACGAGAAGTCGGGCCTGGGCTGGAGCGTCTGTTTGCGCCGGCGCCGATGCTGCCCAGCGCTAACCGCCACAGCTACTCCCCCGCCAGTGCCGGACGTGGCCTGCGTCCGGAACGAAACGGTTTACCTTTGCCTTTGGAGGGATGTGGCGGCGGGCTACGAAGAAGATGTTGAAGGCGCCAGGGCAGATGGCACGGGCGCTCGATGAGTCGGTGCGGGTGGTGCTGGCGCTGAGCTCCGCTGAGCGGAGGGCTCTGACACGGGCGATGATTGCGCGGCGTGCGCGGCTGCTGGTCGTACCTGCGCTGATGGCGCGGCTGCTGGTGGTGCCTGCGTTACTGGCGCGGCTGCTGAAGGTACCTGAAAGGCTGCTGGAAGTGCCGGCGCTGCTGGAATGTCGGCTGCCTCCAGGTAGGCCGGCTTGAGCGACGACGTGGAGATCGTTTTGGCCACGCCGTTGATGTCGATGACATATGCCTGCTCGCTCAGCCGGCGAAGCACCCTGTGTGGCCCCGTATAGGGCGGTTGCAGCGTCGTCCGAACCGTGTCCACCCTCCTGAACACGTAAGCGCAGGTGCGCAAATTACCATGGAAGAATGTTGTTCGAGGTGGAAGGTGCCTGGCGCCTGGGACAGCGCCGAGCCTGTTCATCAAGGCTCGTAGTTCGGAGACAAAGGCGAGTGCGTTGACGTCTGGATGGTTCGCTGTAACAAAAAAATCGCCCGGGACGCGGAGCGTGGTGCCAAAGAGCATCTCGGCGGGCGATGCTTGCAGATCCTCCTTGAAAGTCGTCCTCAGGCCGAGCAAGATAGTTGGAAGAGCTTGCGGCCAGGGTGTTGGAGCGCAACACATGATTGCGGCTTTCAGCGTGCGATGCATCCTCTCGACGAGTCCAATGGCTTGTGGATGGTACGGTGTCGTGTGCTCGCGGTCTGCGCCGATGATGTTAGCGAGGGCGACGAAGAGACAAGCTTCGAACTGCGCCCCCTGGTCCGTCGTGATGGTGAGTGGGGTGCCGAATGAGCTGATCCAATGATCTACAAAGGCTCGTGCGACTGTCTCTGCCTGTTGATCTGGCAATGGGATGGCGTGGGGCCACCTGGAAAACCTATCGACGATGGTGAGACAGTACTGGAGGCCCGAGCACGACGGGAGCTTGATAAGGTCCAGGTGGAGATGGTCAAAACGCGCATCCGGGACCGCAAAGTCGCCTAGGGCTGCTCGGTTGTGCCTGTGGACCTTCGAATGTTGACAGGGGACGCAGGCGCGCTGTTATCGGGGAGGATAACATCGTATGCCGGGCATTTTGGGGTCACGCATGCTGGCCGCTCATGCCGCCATTGTGACGTCCCCAAGACATCTTTCGTTGGAATTTTCAAAAAAAATTTTTTCCTGCCATTCGGGAAGTCATAATGTTGACATTTTGGCGGCACAGCGTGCCAGCACGCGTGCTCACATTGCGACGGCACGAAACTTTGTCAGAGTGACAGCCATGTGTGCCGGCTGTATGCCACCGGCACGAACGAAGGCAGAATGTCGGCATTTTGCAGTCACTCCGTGTTGGCACTTATGGCAGCATTATGATGACATTTTGAGGAGCTACGTGACGGCATTGTGCCTTTGACCCGTGTTCAAAATTTTTTAGCATTCAGCGCTGTCAGAGTACTGGCAGAATGTCAGCTCGAAATTCCAAATTCCCGCAGAATGCCGGCTTTGTTAGCTGCGAAATTCAGAAAATTTTCGGTCGCACAATTCATGAAATAAGGCTTTTATTCTATTGTTCAGGCGGTTGCTTTTGTTAATTTGGGCTATTATATATTCACCGGGCTTTGTTCGTTGTCAATTTTCACTAATCATATTATTATGACTACTCTTTTATAACAACCGAATTTATAGCAGCCTGCAGGTTTCGCGCCTATACACGAAATAAGCGGCGAATATCGATGTTGTTATCGCGTTGATAATAATTCTGGTTATTGTTTATTACGATTACTTGCAACTTTATTAATATAAACAGCTACTCGCAGTATATAAGGACATAATTGTCCATGACTTGTAACAAGTGTTCGTGGTCGAGTGGTAAAGTGCCAGCCTGCTAACCGAAAGGTTCAGGGTTCGATCCTCGTTAGCGTTTTAATTTTTTTGTTTTTTCGCCCCAGATAACAGCGTGCTCTGAAAATGCTGAAAACGTGCCGGCACGAAATGGGCACGCATGACGGTCCACTTGCATCCGCACATGAAAGTCATATGACGAGCATATGACCGAGCATTTTGCTTGCTTCCATTTTTCATGCGTGCCCATTTCGTGCCGGCACGTTTTCAGCATTTTCAGAGCACGCTGTTATCTGGGTTCGTGCGGGAAAATCCGGAAATGCGTGCTCGCATTTACTGGAGGCCGAGCCTCGCAAATAAATGATCGAGACAGATGAGGATTGTAGGTAATTAATATGTATGATTTATTAAAACATTAATATAAATAAATAAATACAATTGAAACAATAAAACTATAGCGCAGTACAAATATAAAAATATAACAATGATATCGAATAAAATATACATAACAATTTTTGAGCTTTGATCAATCTAATATAATGATAACAAGAATAATAATAATATTAATTAATAAACGAACAATATTAAATAATAATAAAGCAGTTGAAAATTGGACGACTCCTGGAGGCGAGGAGAACAATCGGCACACTTCCTTGTTATTATTGTTGACTTTGCTGCTGCCGCTGCAAATAAATATAAAACAGATTTAAATTTGTAATTGAATAAATTATAAACGCTAGATAATATACTTATCTATAAAGATAATCCTAATTTTGACGCATATTCCTGGCTGCGCTTCTGATGGTGCTTAAATTTAAAAATAAAAATAATGATTAATATTTTTGGGTGAGAGGGGCCCCGACCACCGCCCCTCTCCGTGAAGCTCGACCACAGCATCAGCTCCTCCGACGCTCCCTGATCTTTTTTGATTTAAAAATATACAAAAATAATAAAGCACTAAATAAATAAATAAATAAATAGAGATATAGAAATATTAACAATATCTATACATCTTTGAAAAGTAAAAGATCAGAGAGCGTTCAATAATATTTGTAAATAGATTATTAAAATCATTTAGAACAAAAAGTCCCTGAAGCATTTTTGTTCCCAAGTCACTGGATTTTGAAAAAAATTACTCTATACCAATCACATGTTTATACCATCATCTTTCTCTATCTCAAGATCTATTGACTTTAGAAGAAAAATACTTGAAGGACTTTTTATTCTAAATCATTGAAATAATCTATTCGAAAATTTAAAATGATTCTAGACCTCAAATTAAAAAAGTTCAAAATGGCTGCCAATTGCCGATGAATGAAGTTTTTCAAAAAATGACATTTTCAATAATTCTAAGAGTACTTATAGGTTGATATTGTTATTCTAAACAAAAAAGACCTCTTTCAATTTTGCTCTACATTGAATAGATTTAGAGATAAGTTCACTTTTTGTATCTCAGTTATAGTCATTAGCGTAGAGTCACTTTTATCTAAATACGAGTATGGATCTCTAGGCAAAGACTAAAAAATAACAGAGTTAATCGAATATATATGATTTATCTTGTTGTACATGATTTATCTAATATATGTTCAGAATTGAAACACAATGGTTTATTATCAAAATCAAGAAACCCGGGTGCTGCCTTTCTGGTAAACATGTATTCAAGATGCATTGAAATAAAATGTGGCACGGTAATAAGTTGTGTAATTACATTTGAAAACTGTGTACAAAATTTGATATCTCTATTTAAAAAATTAATGACTTTTTACTGACATCATGTCTGCCCAGAGATCATTATTGTCAATAAAAAGTCAATGATTACTAAAATAGAGATGTGTAAATTTGCATACATGTTTTAAAAGCAATTTTACAACTAATTACCATGATACATTTTATTTTAATGCAATCTACATATATGCTTACCTGAAAAGCCACACCCGGCTTTTTTCTTTTTGACAATAAATTGAAACATGATATATCATATGAAGTCTTATATCAACTTTTGAACTGTACAATGTAATGTAATAAAATGTTATAAAGAAAGTCTCAGATGTTAAGATATCTTGTATAACACTATATCTTACAATTCCTTGTCGAAAAGACAAAAGCCGGGTGTGGCTATTCAGGTAAGAATATACATAGAATTCATTGAAATAAAATGTGGCACGGTAATAAGTTATGTAATTACATTTAAAAACTGTCTACAAAATTTGACATCTCTATTTAAAAACCAATTACTTTGTATTGGCAATATGTCTCTCCAGAGATCATTATTGTCCAAAAACCATCTATTATTATTAAAATAAATATTTATAATTTTCTACTGATACTTTAACAGTACTTTGAAAAGTAATTACTGTGACACATTTTATTTAAATGCATTCAGAGCAGATGTTTATCTGACAAGCTACACCCGGGTTCGACCTATCAGACTTAGACTTTGAAAATGTTTTATCATTAAAAATCTCTTACTAGCTGGGACTTTGATAAAGAGAAGTTACTTGATTTTAGTAAATAAATAAACATCCTAGCTTACTTTTTGCTATTCCAACTATATTGGTGAGTACGGTGAGCTGAACCTGTCGAAGTACCTCAGAAGCAAGCTGCAATTCTTATCTTCCGCTGAGTGGCTGTTGTTGTCTGTGGTTTTTTTTCAGCTAACTATAAACACAATTTTATATTAGAAAAAGTATTTGGAAGACGGTTGAGAAGAATAAATAGGAAATGTTTATAGGAAATCATTGAGTGAATTAGGAAATGTTGCAGGGACAGGTTTAAAATAAATAAAGAATTATACAATTAAATATTAAATTAATAATTAAACAGAAATTAGGATTTATCCTGCTTACCTTTATATAATATTCTAGGAACCGCAGGTGCTGTGGTGTGGTAGATGGTCCAGACGATGGTGTGGTTGACAATATTAGGCTCGAAAATAGAAAGTATAAGAAAGAATGAGTAAAGTCTATATGAACTATTGTTGTAATGAGAAATAATGAAAGAAAAGTAATCAAGTTGCAGGATGGAGTGTATGAAACAGAAAATATATGTATGTGTAAGCTGCCTGACAAACTCAATGTCCAGGTGCAGTCGAAGAAGACGAGGCTTCCAGGACCTGTTGAGCAGCCCCTCTCTAGCTGGAGATGGCCGCAAGCGAGGGTCGACGATCAACAGCTTCCTCAGGAAATGCGGCAAGATTCTTCGACTATCCGGGTCTGATAAAAAAAAGCAAATTAATGTACCAAAATTTTGTTGCTGAACTAATAATTATTGAAAGAATGGTACATGTAGCCATAATGACTGTAAAATATTTGCACAAAAGTTGCATTAATAAGGCATTGACAAAGAAATCGTCTCCGCGAACGATTTTTCTAACCTCACTTTTACCGCACGACAATTACTTGATTAATAAATAACAAAATTATAGCTCTAACTTACCTAATTGAGTTGATTAAGCAATAACACAAGTGATTATCCAAGTTTGCAGAAACAATTGTTGATATTCAACGATTATTCAGCGAACGAAGTTTTTTGCTGTTAACGAGGGAAATCATCAAAGCAAAAAGTAATATACTTTGTTGCGTTTCCCGCTTAATTAACTATAGTACAATGACAGAGACAACGGAAAATCACATATATAGTGCACGTATCGCGCGGCGCGAATTCAAACGTACTATTCAAACTTTTGAAAACGATTACAATTAAATTATTTAATTATTAGGTAGTTGTATTGACACATGCAAAGAAAACAATAGCATTGTGCATAATAAATAATAACGTTGATATAAATAAATAAATAAAAATCGAAATGTATGCAGTGCATTAATGCGATATATAATAATGAATATACGTATTCACTTACGTGGTAAACAATTAATGCATAAGCAAATAAATTTGCATTAAGTTTTAGATAAACAAATAATAATGTGAATCGTTTACTTTCATAATAACTATTATGCGTATATAATGCAATGGGTAGATCGCATATATATATATATATATATATATATATATATATATATATATATATATATAATTTATCGAGTTGCATTATTGTTAGGAGTGTATATATATGTACAAAAATACATATAAACACAGATATTTGTAGTTGCATTGCAAACAATGTTTTTTTATACTATTTTAATGGCCCAAATTAACCTGTAAAATCATTGAAAATGGAACATTTAAAAATTTGGCACATGTGCCGAGGATGTGTTACATTAATCAAATTTTAATTGTGAAAATAGTAATTTTTAAACTGATGTACGTTTGAGCAATCATCTATCATAGGGTACAACTCGTAATTAAATCATTTTGATAGTACACAGCGCCCTGAAGCTGTTTTTTCCATAGACAATTATCGGTCTCGGGACTTAGCCGAATTTTAAAAGATGCGCACGCGTGTCGTCCAAATGCCCCGTATATGATGCACCTGTGCCGCACGCATGCAGCACGCATGCCAGCACCTAGCTTCTTCAAGTGTCTGCACGCGTGCTCCTGGAATGCCATCGAAAAGCGGGCACGAGTGCCGAAATCATGCAGCACGCGCGTGCCGCCAACGTGCTGTCTCGCGTGTTGGTTCAAAATCGTGTTATTGAAAACATCGTCCCGTCACAATGCTAGCGCATCGACAGCATGCGTGGAGCACGCGTGCTCCGTTCCTACGACGTCGTTGTGACCGAAATGTGCCGTCAATTTGCTCAGAATGTGCGTGTGGGCAAAAAGGCAGCACGCATGCCGTCTTACGTGCCAGCATTATGCTCGACTTCGTGCTTGCATTTTGCGGACATTTTTCAAAATCCGTGCTTTCGCTTGTAGGTGCACGGAACCTATATAAATGATTGTTTTTAATAATAAAAATCACAATATATAATGAAAATTATGTATATTTTATTAAATCTAATAAAAAGTAACATACAATTGCAATTACATATGCATAATATAAAACTTAACGCAATGAAATAAGAATACATCAATAATAATTAAAAAATACGTTAATAAAAAAGAAATCTACAATTAATTGAAATATTGTAGCAATCTGAGCTAAGCCCTCACATTCTAATACATCGTTTACAAATGATTTTTTTGCTACACCCTACTTGAGAAGCTACCACCGGACACATTCGTCTTGGTATGGGCTTCTGCATCTCTATAAAAATATATTGCACTGCTGCTGCTGGTGCTCTTTGAGGTACTGCTGTTGCTGCTTCTTTTCGAGGTATAATGTTGCTGCTGCTGTTGCTTTTCGTGGCACCGTTGCTGCAACGTAATGTGCTCCATTGCTCAAACAAATCCTGTTGATTCTGCTGCTGCTGTTGCTGTTGCTACTGCTGCTGCAAATAAACAGACACAAGCTATAATTCTATCATTACATGCATTATTAAAGAATGTTGAATATACTCATCTGATTTCAAATTCCAAATCGTTGCTGGCTATTTATTCATCCCAAAAATGATAGGTGTGCGTACCTGCTGTGCTATATGAAACCTGTAAAATATTAATTATTTTAAAAAAAGGAATGTAAAATACTGATCACTTGGAGCACCTGTAAGAATAAATATTAGACACTTATATTATATAATAGATATAGAAATATATATTTCTTACAATGGATGAGATGTCTATCAAAAGCTGAAAATCAAATTTTGTTTATTAGGTATGAGCGGGCCCCGACCTCGCCCGTCTCTGTGAGGCTCATCCACAATACTAGCCCCTCCAACGCTTTCTCACATCTTTTATAACTAATAATAAATGAAGCAAATAAAAACATATACTTGTAATAAAAATGTGAAAAAGCGTTATGATAAAAAATACACGTTAAACACTAATAGTAAGAAATAATAAAGCATACCTAAAACTAACGTGTATTTTTTATATAACTGAAACAAAAGTTGGGTTATGAAATTAAGCCCTCCAAAGCCCTTTCACATCTATTTAAACTAATTTGAAAATAAAAAAAAAACGAAGAATGGGAAACTAAAACTATTTTTAGTAATAGTGTGAATGAGCTTGGTGAGAAAGAAAAGTTATGAAATAAATATAAATAATAAATGAAAGAATACTTATCTTAATTTACGAAAATATATTCTCTTCTTCTTGATCTTCTTGAGCATCTTCTTTAACTCCTTCAGCATCTTCTTGATATTCTTCAGCATCTTCTTGATATTCTTCAGCATCTTCTTCATCTCCTTCAGCATCTTCTTCATTTTCATTTTGTTCTAAGTTCGGATCCTCGGTGTCGTTCTCCTCAAAGTCGTCGTCTTGTGTCTTGGGATCCAAGTTCAGGTTGTCACCGTTTTCTTCGTTCAAGTCATCGAACATCTGGTTATCCAGGTTGTTGTTGTTGTTCCAGTAGATGGTCTCATGAAAGTCGTTATCGCTGAACTTTTCTTCGTTCTCTCCGTCGAAGCGTGGCGCATTGTCGACGATAGCTGGCTCGTTATGACGGCGAAGTCGCTTAGGCGGTGGAGAATCCTGGTGATTCTGGTTTTGAATCGGACGACGTAGCAGGATGCCAGTGCGGCGAAAGCTCTCTTTGGCACTCTTGAGGGCTTTTGTCATAGCCTTGACGAAATCATCCTCCGTTGGCTTCGTCAGTGTATCCTTATTATACGGCATTGCATCTGTAATTAATAAAACGTTAATAATGCATTTTCTAAAATATTTTATGATTTTTAAGCATACAATAACAATAAATGTACTTAGGCAAGCTGTCGAAAAACGAGTATCCTTTAGTGCCATGAGGTCTTGGTTAGTTTTTGAGCCGGTCCATGTGAGATTGCGGAAAATATCTTCATTGACAACAAAGCAGGCTTTGAAAAATTTTGCTGCTGAATCTGATGCAGTAACTCCTTTGATATATTCCAAGTAGCTTACCTGAAATAAATATTAGAGATGAAGAAATACATTAATTGATTTAAAAAATTCAATTCTACTTACGCAGTCGTCAAACTGCTCGTCCGTGGTATTGTCGAATGCTAGTAGATCCGCGCAGGACTTGAACGGCAAGAAAACAGGTTTTGTTGTCGCCTTGGAAGATTGATGCTTTCTGATGTCTGTCAACATTTTATGAATGGATCTAAAACAAAACAAACATAAAAAAAAAATTATATTAATGTGACTTATTGTTCAAAAAATTGCAACAGTATTGCCGACACATACGTTGCTAATGTCTGGACATCGACGACCTTTTTGTTGATCGACCTAAAACGAAAATGAAAAATTTAATTTATTAATACATTGTTATTACATTACATTGTTATAGTATATTACATTGTGTTATTGTTTATAATATCATAAAAATAACACTACGAAGTACCTTACATCGTTCTTCAGCTCTTCCTGACTGGATTTTACAGCTCTGTAAAATAAAATATTTTTGTCATTTATACAGAGATTTATATTACAACGTATATACGCAATAGTGCAGCATATACACAAGTATATTTACCTAATCGATGCCTCTAGACGGACTATTCTTTTGTTCATCGATCTATAAGCAATGCATGAATCGATTGTTATAAGTGTTATATAAAAAGAAAGGAAACCACGTTGAACTTACTGTGTAGTCTTTGACAATTCCTTGATAGACATTTCCACTGCTGCTGTTCCTGTATTTTGCGGCGTACGGTATCGATGATCTAAAATGAATAAAGCAGTATGAAAAAAAATGTGTATACATGTTACAGCCCGATATATATTGAACCTGTATTATTGTAGTTACCGTTATATTGTTGTTGTTGTTGTTGATGTTGTGATGTCAATGCTGTTTGCGAACGAAATGAGTGCTGTAATTCTGCCTTATCTTCTTGCGTATTTCCGTAGTTTTTCTGTCCTTCCGTTTGCGTTTTTCTCCCTGGCTTATTGAGATGTTGCGGTGGCTTTTCTCCTTGATTCTGTCTCTGACATTGCATGCTAACAGTTCCTTGCGACTTCTGCCAATGTTGCGAGTTTCCTCCTTGCAATTTCTGTCCCTTTTGCGAGTTTCCTCCTTGCGTTTTCTGTCCCTGTTGCGAGTTTCCTCCTTGCGTTTTCTGTCCCTGTTGCGAGTTTCCTCCTTGCGTCGGTCTATTGTGCATACTTCCAGTTCCTTGGTGTTTCTGATTATGTTGCACTACCTTTCCCTCTTTCTTGTTATTTCTTTGTTGCTCCTCTTGCTTCTGCTGCTGCTGCTGCTGCCGCTGCTGCTGCTGCTGCTGCTGCCATGTCAGTTTCGGCTGGTTATTAAGCTGCTCTTGGTTCATCACATTCATTCTCCCCAAGAGATTGGCATTGGCTTCATCGACAGGAGAAGCTCCCAAGTTCTTCTGTTGTTTTTTGTTCATCTGAGGGCGAGCACGTAAATTCAAAAAAGCAAGTAAAAAGTCGAAACTGAACTTCAGTATAATATATTTCTATACAAGTGAGAAAGTATTAATTTCAGCATGAGCGTGAGGTTTGCACGAGTGCGAAATCAAAACTATTGCAGAATATCGAATTAAACGCGTCCATCGAACAATATTTTCCGACGCAGTAAGCGTAAAATTGATTTTAAAAATTTGCTAAATTGGTAAAATGCACATTTACGGCCACTTCATACAACAAACTAAACAAAAAATATGAATTTACAAATAACAATCCATGAAACTAAAAAATGTATACGAGGGTAAAAAATGTTTGAACGGCTTGTGCGAAAAAAAAATCAAAATTATAAGTTAATTGAGAAAGTGCGTGGACATGATAACTGCAACGATAAAATGTTGAGAGTTGCATTCTTTGGTTGTGTTTCCGTTAGTCCAATACGGCATTCGAAAGCATTTACCTGCGACTTGCTGGAGCCTCACAAAAACAAATTCAGTAGCGGGTGCTGAACAAAGAAAAACATTGACTAATGATGAAGCGCACGGAAGATTATAAAAATTGTCGACTTTTTTAAAAAGCTGTAGAAGAAGGTAGCACTTATTGTTGCATTCGAAAACATTCTGAATTACACCAATGGATTTGTTTCGCAAAATAACAGTACTATCCTGTTTTAAAGTGGACAAGTGTATCGAGCCTGTTACAATCTTTTTATATTGGTTGTAACACTTATTAGAATGTTCGATTGGGGGAGTTGGTCCTCTCGCATGACAGCCAATAAATTTTAGCGTTGAGGGATCAACATATTTCTTCGATGCTGTACGAACGCATTCAGCTGTCCTCTTTGCAATCTGTTGCAAATGTTGATTTGGCTTACGGCATAACTTTCGACAATAAGTCATGTTATTCTCGTAGGGAAACGCAGAGAAATTATCTAATGGACCGAAAGATCTAACATCATCAGGAAGGTGCAATAAAGCATGAGTATTGTACGACAGAAATTCCACGCCATACACATCAGAAGCCATTTCAACAAATAGTTTTATGCACTTATCTGCGTAATCGATAGATTCCATTGTGGAAGAAGGATTCGCCAAAATTCTTATAGCAGTGTGAAGGAGAAGAAAGTGATTGTAAACTGCAGGATTTACCAAGCCAATGAATACAACCGGACCACTGTATAGAAGTATCTGCCTGTGCTCGGTGGCTTTAAATTTGCTATGCTTGTCAATACTGACAGGCTTGCGAGCAAAATCCTGTGGACAGTAACTTTTAACTTGTTCGAGACGATCTATCAACACTTCGACAAACGGTTTGCTCAACTTGGCTGATTGTACGAATCTACCATCGATTATTCCTTGCAGAATTTTTTCCATAAGGCCGAGACATACCAGGTGCATGTAGTCGAATACTACATTGGACACCAAGTCAAATGGGAGAGAAGCAATAGCTGATGGTCCATTATGATGATCAAGGTCCATCATTGACGAATATTCATCATGCGTACGTGGAGCATGATTGGTTCCTTTGTACGCTATCACCCCTGAACGAATAGATTCACCTACGACATGACATTTGGAACAAGGAGCTTTACTATTGTGTCCTCGATGACCATGAATAAACGATCGAGCCGGTGCATCGGCTATGAAACACCTCAAATGCAAAAATTTTTGTTGTCCACAAAATTCAATACCATTTTGCAAAAGGGAGAGTAACTCATCAGTGAATGGTTTGAGAAATTCGGTAGCACTCGTAGGCTTTTTTGTTCCCTGAAATATACCCACGATTTCTGGGGAGCTATCGAGGATATTAGCTATACGAACTTGTATAGGCCACATTAGAATTTTACTCGCTTTATCCAGTGAAGCCTCATCTGTACTGAAATCGAGTTCAATTAAATCGGGAATCATATGCGCAGGAGTTACACTAAGAATATGAAGAATACCTGTTTCTACACCTAAATGGAGATATTCGCCTCCAGCTACCTTTTCAATAGGCAAAGAATAAGCTGGGGTCTTTAAAATAGTTCGAGGATCAATGTGCAAAGTGGAGAAACATTTGTGACTTTTAATAGCTAGTAACACAGCTCTTATTTGCGTATGGGACATATTTTGCTCAGTGAACACCGAAGCAAGCCTATCTTCGAAATCTTCAACGGTTTCGTCACATTTCTCAAAAGTGGAGGAAGATGAGATCGAATTACCATCGTCCATTATTGCACGGTCATTGTCTGAATCACAATCTACATCCATCGGATCATCACTCTCCATTGAGCACGAGTTTTCGTTAAAATTGATCCGTTCATTCGATAAATCCTGCGCATCTTCCGAAGAATCAAACTGAAAAGTATCGACCGCGGCTTCTACTTGAGGAACATTTTCAACCACTAAGCTTTGTATATAATCGAACCGAGCTTTACTAAATAATTTTTTCATACGTACTTGATAATCACGAGAGCAAGATTCTAACGGTTTTCTAGTACGCATTGATCGTATTGCATACATTTTGGAAAATGAATAATAATTGCGAGTTAATATTAAGAAATAACTTTGGGAAAAACTATATTATTGTAAGTATATAATAATATAATATAAAACCTTGCAGTCGATGCCTTGAAGTTAAACAGCAATATTCGAACACGCCGTAGATTACACTCTCCTGGCACAGCTACTGCGAAACCTGGTATAACAAATGAAACGTTTAATAATTAATAAAAATATTGACTGCTTCAAAATCCAAAAAGGTGTAGGTCAACAGGTTAACTTTGCCTGTTGCTCAGCATATAAGGCAAAATTGACATTTTCAAGTGCGCAAATATATATATATATATATATATATATATATATACACTACACTAAGTAACAGGCAATGTTACTATGAGTTTCTGTACTTAAAAACACAGTAACAAACAATAATATAAATCCCTGCAGCTGAAAGATACTATTTCACAATTATTTTAAAAAATATACTGAGCAAGAAGCAAAGTTATTATGAGTTTCTGCACTGAAAAATGCAGTAAAATATAATAGCAGGAGTCGCTGTGGCTTAGAGATACTCTTCATCAATCATTGCTATAGTAAATGGCAAATGCTGAAAATTCGTATCCAAGTCTACAAGTAATCTTTGTAACAGAGACAATTAAACAAAAAACTTTCTACATAGCTACCTATGTTATGTTATTTAAAACCTGTGTACAAAATTTCAAAGCTCTAGCAGAAAAAGAATTGAAATAGCAGGCTTGAAACCACTTATGCCTCTATGTACATCTTATATGTATACATATGCATAAAATTGAGACATTTTTTATGTATTGAAGGACAGGCAAAGTTATTACTAGTTTCTATCCTTACAGATACGGTTAAAACAATATTATAAGTCACTGTGGCCAAGAGAATTTCTTTATTAATCTTTTTAAGAAATTAAATGTCTAAATCGAAAAGCCGGGTACAAGTCTATAGCTAAACTATATAACAGAGACAATAAAACAAAATACTTTATACGTAGCTAACATTGTTATATAATTTAAAACCTCTGGACAAAATTTCAAAGCTCTAGCAGTAAAAGAATTAAAACAGCAAGCCTGTCAACATGTAGTTGTAATGATAACCTATATTAACCGTGGAAACATGAAAAAAGATTAAGACCTTGCCATTTAAATATTGACCGTAATGATCAGAAATTTTGTACACATGTTTTAAATGACATAAGAAAGCTAGATACATTGAAATTTTTTGTTATATTGTCTCTGTTACAAACATTATCTGTACACTTGGACACGGCTCTTCAGTTTACGTACATCATTTCTTGAAAGGAGTGATCAAGAGGAACGCTAAACCACAGTGATTTCTATTCTGATCAAGAAGCAAAGTTTTTGAAAGTTTCTGCACTTAAAATTTCAGTAAAAAACAATAGAATCGGTCCCTGATTAGAGGTACTCGTTATCACTTCTTTTAAGAAATGATATACACAAACTGAAGAGCCGTGTCCAAGTCTACAAGTAATCTTTGTAACAGAGTCAATAAAACAAAAAACTTTCTACATAGCTACCTATGTTATAATATTTAAAACCTGTGTACAAAATTACAAAGCCCTAGTAGAAAAATAATTGAAACAGTAGCCTTGCCAACACTTAGCTGTCATGCTAATCTATTGACCATGGAAACATAAAAGAAAAAGTTCAAGACCTTGCCATTTAAATGTTTTTGACCATACAGGTCTGAAATTTTGTACACATGTTTTAAATAACATAACAAAGCTAGCTATATTGAACGGTTTTGATAAATTGACTCTGTTATAAAGTTTACCTATAGACTTGGACACGGATTTTCAGATTTTGACTGAAATTTCTTTAAAATCATCGTTGAAGTGGATCTTTCAGCCACAGTGACTTATATTATTCTTTCTTACTGCATTTGTAACTACAGACACTTATAATAAATTTGTCTGTAACAGTAATTATTAATAATAATTGCCGCTGAGATACTGAGATTTCTTAAAAATAATCGATCTGATCTCTTATAGCAACAGTGATAAGAAATCTCAGTCAGAAATTGAAAATCCGTGTCCAAGTCTACAGGTAAACTTTCTAATAGAGCTAGATAAACAAATAAATTGTAATATGGCTAGCTTTGCCAAGTTACTTAAAATCTAATGAATAACAAAAAAGTTACCCTTACAGCTTTCAAAGCCAATTCTTTAAGAGTTGGTGTTGATATGTAGCCAGTCGATGACCTGTGTACTCCTAGCTGACCATCAAGTTGGCAATTTGATGGACTTGATGAGCAGATGGATATCCGTACTCTAAAGTCTTCGACCTATATAAATCCAATTTTATTAGAATATAGAATAGTTTGAACATCCTAATGAAAAATATACATATTAATGTAACCTAAGGGAAGTAAAAATGCATTAAATACATAATGAATCAACAGTAATATATAAATATTACAAGAGATAATTTTATTTATTTTCTGTACCTTTTTTGATGTTCTAACTGCTTCCTTTAATGAAGTTCCCGTGCACTTGCTTTTCAATGAGAGAGATGTTGTGCTGCGTTCAGCAATTCCCAACAAGATTTTACCTCGATAAAAAGAAAATACTTTAGAAAAGCGAATATTACTTATTGCAAAATGAATAAAATAAGACAAGAATATTATTTTCAAAGAAAGAATAAAAGAAAGAAAGCGAATGAATGAAAGAATGAAAGAATGAAAGAAAGAAAGAAAGAAAGAAAGAAAGCAAGAGTATCTGCAGTGCTTCCTGGACCCTAGTGCCTTCTCAGCCTCTGATGATATGATGCCAAGGATGGTACAGCAGGTGCCCCAGGAGGTAGCTTTGGATCTCTCGAATATCTGAAACTGTACGTAAAGACACCGTAAAGAATTTCGGCAACATAACCTCGAATTCTCCTTGCTTTTTTATGAGTTTTGCATATGTGTTTATCAAAGCTTTTAACTTTAGTTAATTAGTATCTTAAATTAATAATTTATTAGTTAGTAGGTTAATATCACTAATTTTATACGTATTTATGCATTAAACACGGAAACAAAAAGATAAACGGACATGACCTTTCCTAACCGATAACCACCTATATCTGCGTCATATTTATCATAAAAAAAGCATTATTAAAGTTATATATTCACTTACCAAAGGCGCTTTATTGATGTAGTTGTTGAAACACTCAATAATTATTGTTAATCAACTATTATTGAGGCAACAAATATTTTTGCTGTTAACGTGCAAGCCGTTGAAGCAAAAAGGATCGGAAATCGTCGGGTACCCGGCAACGTTGCCGTACGTAAAGGATATATAAACGTTGGAATCACATGATCAGCGCCAAATTCAAATCAAACTGATACGGAAACTTGGCTTAATCGATTGTTTGATAAATTAATAATTCATATATAGCTATTGTTATTGCTCTTAAAATGTTGTAATTATGCGACTATTAATAATTAAAAATATATTACTTTTGCCCAACTTGCTCTTGTTCAACAATTTTCATAATTTTTTTAATAATTGCAAATAAACAATAAATTTATAAATAAACTCGATTAATTATTTATAAATAATAATATAATAAATTATTTGTGTGCATATTATGTTGTATGCGTTTCATCGTATGATTGTAAAATTGCATAACCCATTTATATGAATATATATTTTGTTCAAATAGTGTTACAACAATAATTCATGGACAATTATTCATCTTGAGTATCTATTTTATGTCTAAAGGCATTGCATTGGACGGAATCATTGTTGAAAATGTTTAAAACACAAAATTGCATAAATCCCCCGTGGGCTATCGAAATGCTTGCAAAATGCCGCCACGAAATTTCGAATTTTACCTCACGGCGTGCCCACAATGTGCCAGCATTATGCCGAATACATATGTCGGCCAAAAATTTTTCCACAATTGTCGTCACACCGACGGCACAGAGACAGCACGCGTGCTCGTCACGCGTGACCCTAAAATGCTCGGCACGGGATGTTATCTGGGATATGTGATTGGGGCGGGAAGTCATAATGTTGACATTTTGGCGGCACAGCGTGCCAGCACGCGTGCTCACATTGCGACGGCACGAAACTTTGTCAGAATGACGTCCATGAGTGCCGACTGTATGACACCGGCACGAACGAAGGCAAAATGTCGGCATTTTGCGGTCACGCCGTGTTGGCACTCATGGCAGCATTATGAAGACATTTTGAGGAGCTACCTGACGGCATTGTGCCGTCGACCCGTGTTCAAAATTTATTAACATTTGGCGCTCTCAGAGTGCTAGCAGAATGCCTGCTGGGAGTGCTTCTTGCCATGACAGCATTCTGTCGGAACGAAATTCCCGCAGAATGCTGCCTTTGTTGGCTGCGAAACTTAGAAAATTTTCAGCCGCACAATTCACGAAATAAGGCTTTTCAATGTATTATATTTTAAGGCTGTTGATTTTGTTAATTTGGGCTATTATTTATCCACCGGACTTTGTTCCTTGCCAATTTTTATTAATTATATTATTATGGCTATTCTTTCATGACTACCGAATTTATATCAGCCTGCCAGTTTCGCGCCTTACACGAAATAAGCGGCGAATATCAATGTTGTTAAACGCGTTAATAATAATTTTGGTGATTGTTTATTACAATAACTTGCAACTTTATTAACATCAACAGCTGCTCGCAGTACATAAGGATACAATTAGCTACGACTTGTAACAAGTGTTTGTGGTCGAGTGGTAAAGTGCCAGCCTGCTAACTGAAAGGTTCAGGGTTCGATCCCCGTTAGGGTTTTAATTTTTTTGTTTTTTCGCTTAATTTAAGTGCCGGCACGATGCTTGCACCGCGTGCCGTCATTGTGCTCAGCAGGCTTCGGCCGACATCATGTTATCGGGGCGGGGTTACCTTGCTCTTGGCCAGCGTACACTTATCCTGGTTAATGCGGATGTGTGCCTCTCGGAGAGTCGCGAAAAGTATCTTGAGGTGCTCCAGGTGCTGTTCTCTCCCGTAGGAGGTTACGATTATATCGTCTAAATACGCCCGAGCAAAAGGCAGGTCTCGCAGCAGGCGATCCATTTGCCCTTTGAAGTGAATACGCAGCGTTACGAAGGCCCATGGATGATCTAGTGAACTCAAATAAGCCGAATGGCGTAATAATGGCCGTCTTGTGTGCATCTTCCGGCGCGATTGGCGCTTGATAAAAAGCCTTCTTCTTGTCTATGACTGAGAAGGTGTCGCCTCGAAGTTCAAGTAACAGGGCCTCGATGACTGGGAGAGGATATCTGTCCGGCACAGTGCGGCTGTTGAGTTGCCTGTAGTCGCCAGTGATACGATACGAGCCGTCGGCCTTTTTGACCAGCTGTAACGGACTCGCCCAGGAGCTATCTGATATGCGCACGATGCCCATCTCTATCAGAACCTTGAATTCGGCTCGCGCTGCTTCGAGACGCTCGCCGTGAAGTTGGCGAGCTCGCGCTGCCGCTGGTGGTCCGGTCGTGACGATATGGTGAAGGGCAGAGAGATCGGGTAGAGCGATGGTCGTACTCCCTGACGTGGCTAGGTCTTGGTATTCTTTTAGCAGGTCAGCAAAAACTCCCTCCGCAACGTCAGCGGAAATGTTGACTACGACTAAGTAGACGTGCGTTGGGAGGACGGCGCCGGCTGCGTGATGGATGTGGTCTGCGTCGATGAGCTTCTGAAGGTCAACCGCTAAGCCGAAATGCGCTAAAAAGTCCGCTCCGATGATAGGGTTGCTGACATCTGCGACGATGAATTTCCACGCCAGGGGCTTTGAAAGCGCCAGATCTAAGGACATCGCATGCGTGCCGTAGGTGTTGATGGTCGACGCGTTGGCTGCGCTGAGCGTGAGCGGGCCGCGAACTCTCTGCTCCTTGAAGTACGAGCGGGGTACGAGGGAGACTGCCGAGCCGGTGTCGATGAGGAAACGGAGTCTTGATTCCCGGTCGTACACATGCAAGCGCTGCTCTGACGGTGCGCTAACCCCTTCTGCTTGCGGATGCGGAGGCGTATCTAGTTTCCCGCAGTTGGATATGTGCAGGGTTGCTTGCACTGCGTCGCCTCGCGGTTGAACGTGCGGTGGTACCAGCACCAACCGTTGTTCGCCGCGGGAGTGCCTGGAGCTGCCGTATCCGCCTGGCGAGGGCATGAGCGCGAGCGGGCGCGGCTTCTGTTGTTATTGTTACTGTTGTTGCTCTTGGCGTTGGCTCCCGTAAGCGACTCAAGGAGCGACGTTTGCCTCTGAATGGTGACGAGGAGCTGCGCCATGGTGAGACGCAGTGACGTCAGCTCGTGCTCCTGGAGAGGTGAGGCGGTACCAGATGATACGCCGCTCGATGGCGCTGAGGACTGCTTCGGATTGACGGCGTTGACGCTCATCTCCGGAGCCATAAGCTGGTTGGCGAGATTGGCGAGCTCGTCCAGCGAGGTCGCATGGAACACGCGGCACATACGGCTGGCGTATGGTGGCAGCAGGTCGAGCCACTTGACCTTGAGGGCCCCGTCGGAGATGTTGTTGTTGGCGAGGGTCCTCATGTAGCGCAGGAGCTGCGAGGGCGTGCGGCCCTCCAGGCGGACCTCGTTGAGCACCTGGTGAAGCTGGGTGTCCGCGGAGACCGTGAGGCGCTGCAGGACAGCCTCACGCAACGCCTGATAGCGGTTGGCAAGACGCTGCTGTAGGATGATGTCGGAGACCTCCTGCGTGACATCTTGGGGCAGCTGCGAGACGACCAGATTGTAGCGGTGGCGGTCTGATCGTACCCTGTTGGCGTCGAATGTGGCCTCTACCTGTGCAAACCACAACCTTGGATGAAAATTTGAGTATGTTGGAAGCAACGCACGGCAGCCTTGACCGGTGGCTGTGGTGGTGGAAAGATGCCATCAGCGGGCATAGGCGGCGCCGGTGGTACACCGCTGTGTCCGTTCATGCCGTTGCCTTCTCGATCGGCTAAGTTTTGATTGTCGGAGTTAAAATTCCGGAGCGGAGAATGCTGGAGCGATGCACGAATCATATCGCGCACCGCTTCGCCGGAAAAATTGAGAGCGCGTCGAACGGCGACGCACTGAGACACGCGGGATGCGGAACGCGATGCGCTGAGCCCCAGGCGTGCTGCCGAAGATCGGCAGGTAGCGCCCTGGCGTGGCGTTCGAGCGAGTAGCGGAGCCAGCGAGAACGCACACGGTGGATCGGTGACGATGATCGGCGCGCTGGCTCACCCGACGCGGAACGCTACCAAAATGGTCGCTCTAGCGTGAGGGCAAATGGAGGGCGAGCGAATGCAAGAGACGCGCGCGTCGGCGGGCTTGCCGACTCGGATCACGGCACCGGCGGTGCGCAACAGGTACCTCAGTAGAACTCGTTTCACGGTAAGCCTCTGCGTTTACCTGAAGAGTTTCTTGCATCCGACGAACGCCAGAACGAAGATCTGGCGTTTCATATCAGGCAGCTGCGAGAATACCTGCAACGGCTAAGACCAGCAGCCGTCACGCGACATGATACAACGAGAACTTTCGTTTTTAAGGACCTGGCAACATCGGATCATGTTTTCATACGTCATAGCGACGTAAAAAACTCGCTCCTTATGCTATACGACGGACCGTTTCAAGACGTTAGCCACAGCGACAAAACATTTATTGTCAACGTGCACGGCAAAGACACGACGGTTTCCATCGATAGGCTAAAACCTGCCTATACCTTGGACGAAGGCGGCTTAAACCACCAACCGCTTTTGACGACACCAACACCGCCACTTCCATCTAACATGCCTATCGAGCAAAAACTGACACCACGAACATCCTAGAGGCAGACGAGCCAACAAGCACACAACCAGAACGAGAGGGCGCCACACCAGCCAACATCTCGACGGTCAGGGAGATAAGTGAGCTTCGTGCACCGCTACCAAGCGGGATTTTCATAATGTTATATATACAAAAAAAAAACATATCACTGTATTTTAACACAAGTTTATCCTGATTTCATCTTTGGCAAGGGGGTACTGTGGCTAAAGTCATACGCTCACAGATAGTCGCTAGCAACAACTCTGTAACTGAATAAAGACAAAGTCCATATTACAAGTCCGATCTTCAACGTTCGTTTATTTTCTCACGCGGCTTGCACTCTGTACACCTTCGCAACTCCCAAAGATATAAGAAAGACATACGGACAGTGATCGGTAATAGTGTTGTAACGGGCGGAGATAGCGCCCGTAAGAGCTAGTCGGCGCGAGTGCAGGGTAGTGCGTCGTTGGTTCAGTGGTTAGAGCACGCGCCTTGAGATCTCGGGGACGTGGAATCCTCTTCGTCAAGGATGGCAACCGGAAGTGCAGAAAACGTACCAAGCAGCTCACTTCAGACCGCGCGGAGTAGAAAATAAATTTCTATAGTCCGTAGCGCGCGAGAGCTGCTCTTATGCAGTGCGTTCTGCTACGCACACGTGAACAGCTGTGCAGACAGCAGTGTAATCTCGTCAGGGATCATGAACTGGATCTGAGAGGTGTTTATTTCATCTATTATGCGAGAGGATGGGCGAATTAAATTATCCCGATTTGAACTACCGTGGCAATCACGATATGTCCTGGGAAGGTGCAGCTGGTTATCCGTCAGTCTACCGCGGCCGCGAGGTTATACGACCCCTGGGCATACCAAACAAGCATCCCTTCGTCGAGGAAAGTCCATCTCACGTCAATGGTAAGATCTGTCAATTGTCTTTTATTGTCTTCTTTTTATTTTTTATTGCCAAGAAAGTTGTTGACTAACGCTTTATTTATTACAGATCAGGTGGTCAAACATTATATAGGGCGAGCATGTGGCCTTGCCAGTCTGATAACAGAGAATCTGCTGATACATCCGCTCCACGTGTTAAGGAGACAATGCAAAGTTAATCCTATTTCCAAGAAGTATCATGTGGGACTGATTCGATACCGGTGATGATAAGGCTGCATCACACTCAGGATTTGAATTCACTATAGAAAGGTATAGGGTCGGTTCTCCTGGTCAGAGAATTAACCATGTCTGTTTTGACCAAAATTTTGCATTTCTACACATGTCGTAATTATTTTGTAATTCATCTATCTGTTTTTTTCCGGAGTTTGATATCTTTGAGAAGTTCAGATTTTTTATAACGTAGAGTTTCAATGTCAGCTTGTAAATTTCTTATGCGTCTTGTTTGTTGGTACATTTTCTTTTTACTTTGTTCTGATTTGACTACAGGATAATTTAAAAACTCTTCCAATATATGCTTTAAACTTGTTGACGAAGACTTGAAATCAGTTTTGTCAGATAGAGAAAATGTTTTACGTTAAAAGTTCATCTGCAGTTACATTTTTTCAATAACCAATTTTTACAAATTTATACCTTTCAAAAAAAATGTTTGAACTAAGAAACATGTACAACAACAGCACGGCGCAACCGCCTTTATTATTCAAATTGAATATGTTTTGCTTTGCATTACATAATATACATAATTTTTGAGTTTTAAAATACATTCAAAACAAATAAATATATTATGTGATGCGGCGTATATTCCGCCAAAATACATTTTATATATATCCTTTCTTAAGATATTTCAAAATTAATGAAATTATGTCATATAGATTTAGAGAAATACATTTCATCTTGTAGATTGACTTGATGCTAGTATTTTAGCTATTATTTATCTAATTTCATTTTGTGAGCACAATTTACATGTCTATGATGTTGTATCGGTCGGAATAACAGCACGACCCTGCAATAAACATCGCACATGTGCAAACCTTTGGCATGATATGCAAAATATAATTTCAGTTATTCTTTGCGAAAAACAGTACAGGCACACATTTTTCATACACTGCGATTCTCTAATCAATAAATTTGCCACTTCTTTTCTTTACACCTGTGGATCAAAATTCATATCAAACTGTTTTTTGTTTCCTATGCGACGAGGCGACTCGTCGTGCGCCGTGTCCTTCGGCGGGCTCTGTGTCGGATGCGAGGATCGTGAGGAGACGACCAGCGACGCAGGGCCAGTCCAGGACAGGGAGGTGCGGAGGAAGAAGACGGGGGCGAGGAAGAAGACGGGAGATCAGCTTTCAGACGGAGCCGAAAGACAGCCGGAGGCCAGCGTATTGCGAGCAACCTGTAAGTCCAGCTTACTCAGGCTGAGGCCTGCCGTTGGTATTGCGTGCCGCGAAGTGAGTGTGTGAGTGAGAGAGAAAGAGTGAGAGAGAGAGAGAAAGCTATCTGCGTTTAGGTGAGAGGAAATCGGGAGCCTAAATCGTGAGCGTCACGACAGCGCGGCCGAATCCGTCCAGACAAAGAGCCGCGCGGGTGCGATTCGAGGAATTGCGCGCGAGCATTGGGTCGAGAGAAGGGAGAGTCGCAGCGCGGTCGGAGGGGCGCCGCGGAAGCAGCGGGGGCCTGCCTTATCGGCGAAGTGTGCGAAAGAGAGAGAGAGAGGGAGAGAGGATCTAATGGATGATTTGCAGCGCCGGACGCAAGCGGAGGGGGAGAAACTCACGAGTTATTTAGCTAGTTTCAAGTATATAATTTCGCGATTTCGTCATCCGCCGTCAGAGCGTGAGCAGATAAAGCTGGCGTACCGTAAACTCCATCCGAAGTACCGTGAAGCGATTGGGAATAAAATAATCGAGACGCTCGACGATATCGAGAGGTATGGCCGGATTTACGAGAGAAAGAAGGATTTGGACTTGCGTTACCTTCCGCCGCCAGCGGCTGAGAAGATGCGAGTGCCTGGCGCGGCGTACACGGGCTCGAGAAAGCCTAAGGTAGCCGCAGTCCAGGAGGAAGAAGAAGGAGTTGCTGGGGTTGAGAGTGCGGCCGGAGGAAAGAAGGGTGGCAAGGGAAAGGGGAAAAATAAGGCTGGAAATAAGGGAGGCGCGCAGGCGTCGCCACCGGAGGTATCAGCTGAGTCTGAAAGCGCGCCGACGCCGTCGCCTCTCTCATATGCCGCTGCAGTTCAGAACTCGGCGAAAGGCGGAGTAGCCCACGCTAATCAGGCGAACTCACAGCAAGCCGGAAATCAGCTGCCGAATAGCAACAACGCGCCGAACAGGGTCTCGAACGATAAGGCGAAAGCTGTAGCTAGTGGAGGTGCGGTTGGCGCGGGCGGAGAGGACAAAAGGCAGTATCTCCTGAACGCAAGCGGCGCGAACAAACCGAACGTGGCGGAAGGATTTACGAGTGCGCGTATTAACGAATTTGCAGGGGCGTGTTACACCTGCCAAGGAGAACGTCATCGCGCGTCAGAGTGCCCAGAAGTTGTCTGCTTTGCGTGCCGGAGGAAGGGACACGTGAGCCGACAGTGTCCGAATAAGTTGACGCAGGGGACTTTAGTAGAGAATAACTCTGGCCCGCGAGAACAATGCCAAGGGTGTAACAGGCCCGGCGTTACGGTTAGGACATGTCCCAAGTGCGCTCCTTTATTTGGAAATGTGGGAAACGCGAAGGGCGGGGCACAGCGATAAATCCTGTGTCCCACAATTCGATCGCGTCAACATGCGAGCGAGATCGGACGAGTAGTGAGAGTAGTGTAGCCGTTGAAGAACCTAGTGTAGTCACGATTGAGAGTGATGTAGATTCGAGAGAGTCGGGCTCTGTCGCGAAAATACACCCGCGACAAGTCTGCTGGGGAGTGTGGGGGAAGACGATAAAGCACCTTGACGAGAAAGCTGCATGTCAGACTCCTGCAGTAAGAAAGTTGCCGGAAGTGCAGGAGAAGTCTGCGGCTGAGCTGCAACAGAGCCTGAAGCAGCACGGGTTGGGACAGTTGAAAGCGAGTGAAGCTTTCGGCCGCTCGGTGCCGTGGGTTAACAGCTTGTCTGCGTGGAGCGAAGGTGAGTTCTCGCGCGATGCAATCGAAGCAGTTCAATCTCGCGCCGCGAAACGAAAAGAGGTGACTTTTGAGGAGAATTCAAAAGATTCCTCTGACGGTGACGAGGCGACCGGTTACGTGAAGCTGAGAGAAATCGCGCGAGTAATCAAGTTGATCGAGGAGAGAGAGGTTCCTGCTGAGCCTGCGCAGTTGAAGCAGAACCTAGCCGGATGGAGTAAGAGTGTAGGGGAAATTCAAGTTGAGAAGAAAACGGAGTCACCCAAATCAGCTGATGGGCCGTTAAACTCCTTGAGAAGGAGCAGACGTTTGCCGGAGAATTAGTGAGAGAGATAGATGAGAGCGAGGTAGTGGTAGCGGGGCTTACAGCTGTCAATCGAAATTATGTGTTTGTCAGTCTTGGCGGCAAGAGAATTTTAACATTGTTACACCCAGGAGCGACGCTCTCGATGGTCTCTCCGAAAGTAGCGGAACACTATCGAGGTCGTCTGCTGCCGATTAACATGCGGGTTCGAACTGCGACCGGGAAATTGAGTAAGGTGCAAGGGTTCATGCGCGTGAAGGTAGATGTAGATCAGAACGTGAGGGAAATTGACTTCAAGGTCGTGCCGGATTTGGATCACGACGCGATTTTGGGGATGGATTTCTGCGAAAAATACGACGTGGACACGAGGCACGGCCGGAAGTAGAGTCTGTGGAGAGTCTGCGAAGGGCCATGGCACGCGTTCGCGTCAGCGACTAGAAATAAAGAGACGCTAGTTTTCGCAGAGTGTGCGGGTATTTCGGAAGTCGAACCAGATCAGCGCGAGGAGATTCAGAGAGTCGTTGATAGGGTTTTGGCGAATCAGCCGGAGGGCGCGGGTCTGGCGTGGATGGCGGAGCATCATATTGTCGTCACGGATTCGCGGCCGATTCTGCATCGCTGGAGACGGCGCTCGCCGAAAACCATGCAATTGATGGTCGAGGAAGTAGAGTGTTTGTTTTTTGAGGGGTTTATCGAGAGATCTACGGGAGATTACACTAACGCGCCGGTCATGGTTCGGAAGACCGACGGTACGTTCCGGTTTTGCATAGATTTTCGCGATCTAAATAAGATTACGGAATAAGAGCATGGATTCGATATTAGACCGTCTAAGAAGAGCGCGCTATTTATCGAAAATTGATTTACGTCAGGCGTATTATCAAATTCCACTCGCTAAGGAAAGCCAGAAGTATACGGCGTTCGCGTTGCCAGGCTCGGGGCTGTGGCAATTCACGCGAATGCCGTTCGGTCTTGTCAACGCGCCGATGACGTTGCAGCGATTGCTCGACGCGTTGTTCGGTCCAATACGAGCCGCACGTGTTCAGTTATTTCGATGACTTAGTGATCGCTACCGAGACGTTTGAGGAGCACATAGAGTGGACTGAGAGGGTATTCAGTAAGCTGAAGGAGGCGGGGTTAGTCGTTAACAAGAAGAAGTGTCAGTTTTTCTGTGAGAAAATCCAGTACCTAGGGTTCGTGCTCGATCGAGATGGACTAAGGCCGGATCCGGAGAAGGTAGCGCCGGTGCTGGATTATCCTGCGCCGAAAAACGTGAAACAGTTGCGTAGATTCTTGGGGATGGTAGGGTGGTATTCGCGCTTTATCAGCCGGGATTCCGAGTTAAAAATTCCGCTGGTGAAGCTGTTGAGAAAAGGGCAAACGTGGCAGTGGGGTAATGAGCAGCAGGAGTCTTTTGACGCATTTAAAAAGGCATTGACGGAAGCTCCGGTGCTCACGAGGCCGGACTTTAATGAGCCTTTTACTCTGCAGACCGACGCGAGCTCGCACTCGATAGCCACCGTTCTCACGCAGGAAGGTGAGGACGGAGAAAACCCGATTCTCTACGTGAGTCGAGTGCTCATGCCGGCAGAGAGAAATTACACTGTAACCGAGAAAGAAGCGTTGGCCGTAGTTTGGGCGATTAAAAAGCTTCGTCCGTATTTGGAGGGCTATAAATTTCGCGTGATTACGGATCACTCCGCTCTAAAATGGCTTCAGAATTTACGCGATCCGACGGCTAGGTTAGCGCGTTGGGCTTTAGAATTGCAGCAATGGGATTTTGAAATCGAATACCGTAAGGGCGCGTTGAACCACTTGCCGGATGCGTTGTCGAGAGCGTTTGAGCCGGAGGAAGAGGTGGCGAGTTTTGGGGAAATTAAAGATCCGGAGTATCTTAAGCTGCTTATAGAGGTAGAAAAATTTCCGCTTAAATACTCGAATTGGCGTGTCGAGGACGGAAGGCTTTATAGGTTTCGAAAAGAGCCCATGCTCGATCCGATAATTGATCGGGATGAGGGTTGGCGATTAGTAGTGCCAGTAGAGCAGCGTGAGCGCGTCCTTACGGATGCTCACTGCACACCGTCGACGGGTCATTTGGGCGTGGAGAAGACGTACGATCGGGTAGCGCGCGAATATTATTGGAAGGGAGTGTACCACGATGTGTATAATTTTGTGAACGAGTGTGATGATAGCGAGTTTCGTGAAAGAAAGACCACCAGAATTGGGATGTGCATGTGCACGAGTTTCGTCATGCGGTGAACACAGCCGTACAGTCGTCTCTCAACGTCTCGCCTGCGTTTCTGAATTACGGCAGACACCCGCGACCGGTGGCGAGTTTGCGCAGAGAAGTGGAGCAGAGAAAGGGTGTTGAGAAAGTAAATCCGGAGGATTGGGCGAATCGAATGAAACGTCTTGATGCGCTGCGCGACTTGGTTTCACAGCACATCGATCAAGCGCAAGAAAAACAAGCGAGAGAGTACAACAAAGGCCGGAGGGTAGTGACCTTTCAGGTGGGAAGTTGGGTGGATCGGCGCACTCATCCACTTTCGGGCGCAGCGAAAAAGTTCTCTGCAAAGCTAGTGCCGAAGTGGGAAGGGCCGTTCGTGATAGAGGAAGTGCTTGGCCCGACGGTGTATAAGCTGGGACCTGCACCAGGGCAGGATGCGAGTCGGAGGATAGCGAAGGCCGATATCATTGCGGCGACATATACCGAGCAGAGCAGCTCGAAAGGCAGCGAACCTCGCCTGATTTTCTTTATAGTTTTCAGGGGAACGAGATGCCGTGGAAGATGCCGCGACTCTGTGGCCACAGCAGCCCCGACGAAGAGGAACAGAGAGTTCTGCTGGAGGAGCCACGAAAGAGCGAGCCGCAGCAGCTAGGACAAGCCGGAGCGGAGACCTCAGTAATTCCGCAGAGATCAGCCGAGGAGAGCGTTATTATGATGCAACCCGGAGCTGCTCTTCCTGCACCGGACACTCGTGAAACTGGCCAGGAGGCCAGTGTAAGCGAGCTGGAGCCACCGACGGCAGTAACCGTCCTGGCAGCTCTAAACCAGGAGAGCGAGTTGGAGTATGAAGAGTGTGGTGATGGGGAGGCCTCTGTATCGGCTGATACAGTGGCAGGAGCCTTTGAGCCAGCAGCTGCGGAGGTTGTGGCGTCAGTTGCTGACATGACTGCGGAGGAGACGGCAAAAGGGAATCCTTCCTGGGCCGATGAGGTGGAGGGCCAGCCCAGTCAGGAAGAGCCCCAAGCCATTCAGGAGGTCACTGAGTGCGCGAGCCAGGCGGAGCAGGCGCAGCACGGGGAGATGAGACCACCGACTAAGATTCCGCCCCTGCCTCCAATCGTTTCGGCTGTGACGTTCAACCCGAACTTCATGCTGCCGGACGAGCCGAAGCGGTATGCGTGGTTACAACCCTCTGGTGCGCCTGTTTTATTTCAGAAGAGCCTGGCCAAGCGACATTGAGCTATCCCGAAAAGCTGGGGCACCCTTCGCCGCCCCCGAACGATTCTGCCGCTGCAGAAGCCAACGGGGAGAGCTGTAGAGACGACGCCGGAGCGTATGGAGACTGAGTACCTCCAGGCGGGAACTGGCAGCTCGACGAGCAACGGGTCGACACCGGGGCTGCGCTCTCCAGTCAAACCTATGCAGGTCGTGACGCCCACGGCGCAGAGAAGCGGTGCGCCCATTCCCCGGATGATCCCGATAGACGCTGGGCAGGCGGCTCTAGTCAGCTGGGATGAAGACTGGGATAACGAGGGCCAGCAGCCACCGGCAAGAATAGCCGCTCAAGTGCCAGCGAGAGTAGAGGAAGAGGAGCCAGAGCCGCCTTGTAGGAAGAGTCGCAAGGGGAAGAAGGCTTACAATCCACGTCGCCAGTTGACTGGAGACGACTACTTCCCATTACACTTGGAGTCACGGGAAGCTTCGCCGGAGCCCGGAGCCCCAGTGAGACCGGGTCAGAGCCGAGAAGAAGGCGCATTCGCAGGCGCACCACTGAGAGTAGTGAAGAAGACGAGTAGGCCCTCTTCACCGTCTGTTGGAAAATTCCGATGCCCAGGAGAAGCAGCGTGGCGGAGATATAACTTCCTCTTGAGCCGTCTACCACCGCGAAGAGGAGGAGTCTTGTTCAGGGATGGCCAGCCGGTGCCAGTAGTGCCAGCCATCGACCCTCCGCCTTACTGCTGCTTTAACTGCTGGGATCGAAACCACGCAGTTCGGAGCTGCCCAGAGCCGGAGAGACGCGACTACTGTGCCAACTGCGGTCGGCATGGAGTTAGGATTGAGGAGTGCCCTCGTTGTGCGGAGGAGTTTAAGAGAAGAGAGCGTCAGAGACAGCCGGAAGATAGGAGTGGTTCTCCTCCTAGAAAGCTGACTTCGAGAAGTCGGAGAGACGAATTAGAGAGAGAGGAAGAGTGTAAGAGACGTCAGCGAGAAGAGTTAGAGAAGGCAGCAGAGAGAAGACATCAAGAGATGAGAAGAGAAGAAGAAAGACGGGAGAGAGATGAAAGATGGAGAGCTGAAGATGAACGTCGCCAGAGAGAAGAAGAGCAGAACCGCAGATATGTGGAGCAGCGGAAGGCAGAGCGACGCGCAGAAGAAGCTCGACAGGAAGCTGAAGCTTTGAGATTGGAGGAGCAGCGGAGAGTAGAGAACAACCGTCTGCGAGAGGAAGCCGCTCGTCTCCTGGAACAGCGAGAAGAACAGGCCCTGAGAGCTGAGCTTCTGCGCCAGCTAAATGAGAGAAAGCAGTCAGAGGTGCAGCGAGTAGCAGCAGTGCGAGTGGAGGAAGAAGCGAGAAGGGCGTTTGAGCAACGACGGCTGAGGGAACAGCAGGAAGAGCTTCTGAGAACCGAAGAGTTACGGCGACAGATTCGGGGGGCAGAACTCCGAACAGCGGAAGAGCTGAGAAGGATTGAATCCCAGCGTCAAGCACTAGAGGCTCGACTCCTGCAGCCAGTCCGGGGAGTCATGCCGGAGAGAGAAGGAAGAGTGTTGGGACCACCAAGAGTGACCCACCTGCCAGCAGAACCAGCCCAAACAAGAGATCCAGTGAGAGATGCCCTGGCGCTGCACGCGGTGCTTCGCCGGGTCTACGGTCAACCCCAGTAGACGCAGGAGAAGAGGGATGAGACCAGCCGGAGGGGACCAGCCGGAAGCACAGAGAGCAGAGCAAAGGCCCGCAAGGGCCGGTAAGTATCTTTCTTGCATTTATAGCCGAAGGACGATGGTAGACGGAGTAATCAGGGATTACTCCGGTCTAGTGAGGGGGATTGCGACGAGGCGACTCGTCGTGCGCCGTGTCCTTCGGCGGGCTCTGTGTCGTGTGCGCGATTTGAACTAACGTGTGTGTTTTCTTGTTTTTCTCGTGCGAGTGTGGTGCGAGGAATCTAGGAAGCCGGTGGACAAGGAGCGACGACAAGGCTTCAGGGAAGCAGCGGATTTTGAGGAGAAGAAGAGTGTGAGAGAGTTCGCGGAGATCAGCTTTCAGACGGAGCCGGAAGACAGCCGGAGGCCAGCGTATTGCGAGCAACCTGTAAGTCCACCTTACTCAGGCTGAGGCCTGCCGTTGGTATTGCGTGCCGCGAAGTGAGTGTGTGAGTGAGAGAGAGAGAGAGAGAGAGAGAGAAAGCTATCTGCGTTTAGGTGAGAGGAAATCGGGAGCCTAAATCGTGAGCGTCACGACAGCGCGGCCGAATCCGTCCAGACAAAGAGCCGCGCGGGTGCGGTTTGAGGAATCGCGCGCGAGCATTGGGTCGAGAGGAGGGAGAGTCGCAGCACGGTCGGAGGGGCGCCGCGGAAGCAGCGGGGGTCTGCCTTATCGGCGGGCAGACGAACAGGACGTGAGGGCGAAGTGTGCGAAAGTGAGAGAGAGTGGGAGAGAGAGAGAGAGTGTGAGTGAGCGCTAGAACGTGCGCGACGCGAGCGCAAGCGAGCTACGACGACGTGAAGTGTACGGAGGCAACAAGCCTCGTGAGAGTGCGAAAGTGCGCATGAGTATGTGTGTGAGAGCGTACCAGACGAGTCGGTCGCGAAGCCGACGGCCGAGAGTGTCCGCCGAATCCGAGTGAATAAAAAGGATAAAGAGAATTTAGAGAGTTGTGATTTCTGTCCCCCTTACACACCGTTGTAACCCGAACAGCGGAATCCTCGTGGAACTCCTTCCGAGATCTACAGAAAAATAATAGTGTCGAGGCTTCGGGACGGGGTTGAGGCGCTAGTTCTCACCCCAGATTGGCCACGTCACACCTATACAATCCATATAGTACATTACAAACACGCCGCACTTATATGCGTCTTTTTGTAATGTCTTGTCAATTGTAAATGCTTCGTAACTCCAATTTATTTGCAAATTATTGGTATTCATGTCTTTTGACATATTTATGTACCTTAGAAAACTTTTGACGCAAAGGATTGCTCGTCTACTCTTTTTATTTATTTTTTTTTTTTTCATTTTGCAAGGGGTCAATGTGAAGTAACACAAGTTTGTCAACATCAACTATAAATAAGCACCAATGATCATTAGTTTCATAAGGCATTAATATTTTTCCTTTGAATTTACCTTGCAAATGAAACATGAACCAGTCAGAATCAATTTCTTTCTCTGAAATTTCTTTTAACAACATTTTTGTGTGTTGAGTAGGAACCGATACACAATTTTTCCAATTCTTTTTGTTTATCATGCTAAAAGCATCTATTATATCGCTATCAATATATAAATCTCTGACGTTGCCAGTATCGATTCTCAAAGATTTATATTTACTAATGAAGAGGAGTGCTTCATAGTCTTTTGTGCAGATAACTGGCTTCCTCTCATTATTATCAAAATTTCTATGATCTCTGATTGGATGATCGATTATTCATTTGTACTTTTGTAGTGTACGATTTTCATTTGAAGCCATGTAATAATTTATGTCGTCAACTAAACCATTAGGTAAAATCATTAGCGTTATTGATAACGCAACTTTTTTACATGGATATAAAGAGACATGTATCATGGTATATGCTGAAATATATTCTTCTACAATGTTTTCTATGCCTGTATCAAAAATATTCTCAGTAACTATATTATTTGTCTCATCTGCGTTTTCATCAAATTTTTCTGATTTTATTTGTAACTGATCATAAGTACTGTTATCGATTGCATTTGAAAATATATCATATCCGTTTTCATGTTCCTCCTTCACCTCATATTTCCCTTTTTTATATTCTGGCATTTCATCATTATCCATTGCTACGTTAGCAATTACTGAAACATGCTCTCGTTTACAGTTTTTCGTTATCATAAAGCAATTGATCAAGTATTGTATTTTTTGTAATGTCGTCGCATTTTTCGAATTTGATCTGTAACTTATCATTAAGATTGTTGTCATTATAATCAAAACATGAATCATCTTTCTCGTTGACAACAAATTTGCCTTCTCTTATTGCTAACATTTCATCTTCAATATCTGTAAAAAAATCTTCATCTTCATCAAAAAGACTCATCTTGCAAATACCGTCAGAGTCTTTCATATCAGAGTATTTCTTTTAAACATCACTTCTTTGTTGATACATACTTCTTTTAATTTCATAGATCGTACTCACTCTGTTCTAATGAAAGTATATAGAACAATGATTTGCATGCGAAAAATCATCCGAAAAATTTCGAGTGTCCTGGGACTCGAACCCGAGCCCTGCACAAGGAAAGCCGCTCGCCTTAGCCAACCGAGCCAAGTAGACGTTGTCATTTGACCAACTATCTTGGGCATTACTTTTTAAAAACAGTTCGATCTAAGAACTGCCAAAGAACTAGGATAAAAAGCGTTACATCTTGTAACAAGAACTGACAAAGAAAACTACCAAGTTCGTAGCTTTTTCACCTTTTTAAATCGGCCAATTTCTACCAGGGAATTTCAAGAAAAGTTATGTAGAATTTTCTGATTATTACGGTTTTGCCGGTTAGCGTAACCAGACTGTTTAAACCCCTTTTCCTGGTTTTCGTGCGATTTACCCCACCCAGAAAATTGCGTTTTTTCATATTGAATCGACTGAGAGTGGTTAGAACAGAAAGCCTTGTGCAGACAATACGCGGGTAGCTGCACCCAAGGACAACTCAAAGAAAATACTTTTTGAGGTTTTTGATTTACGGTTCCGTTCTCGGTGAGAGCTTGACAACGAATGAACAGAATGTTAAAATTGAGCGCTCGGATCAAAAGTTATAAGTCTTTTAAAAATGGTAAAAATCGCTGATTTTCGTAAAAAATCCAAGTTTTTATGATTTTTCGCTATTTTCAAGCCTAGACAACTTTTTACCCAGGCAACCATTTTTAACTCACCAGCCCTCAAATTAAAGCTCTCTTCTAATACACATTTTTTAATTGCGCCTTCAGACACTGAATGGGTAAAGTTGAACCATGGCTAATTTTCGTTTATTTTTCCCATGTTAAATTCCCATAAAGTGCCCGACAAAAAAATAAGTATTTCATAATCGCGGGAACCCAAGGTTTTTCAGGTTCTGGGTGGCCTAAAGAACCCAAAAAAGTTGGTCCGGGAGGTGTGCCCTCAAATTTCAATTTCGTTCATTCAGGCCCCAAAAGTGTCCGGTTTTTTTCTGGATTGGCACATATACACACATACATATACGCGCATACACACACATACACTCATTGCCAAGCGGTCGCACACAGCCTCTACGCTGTGTCCGCGCCTCTCGAATTATCGATTTTATAAATCGGGGGAGAGGAATTGTCGCCCCGATCGATCCCTTACGATCGTGGGTCACGCGGCAGACGTGCCCAAATGTGGCGCGTTGGGTTTTTGGTGGTACAACTCCACTCATTTTCAACTGTGTCGGGAACATCTCGATTACGACAAACATAATGTCACGTACACACACTAGCGTGCATACGTGTAGCGCAGCATGGTAACAGCCTAAATGCATCGCGAGCTCGTACGAACCGAGCTGATGACACTTTACGCCCGCCTTATCACTGCATACCGATGTGCAGTCGCGAGGCTTATTGTCCGATTGCGGGCAGTTCGGGAGAGGCGGCGGAAAGCGCTTCCTCGCACGCGAGTTCCGCGAGACCCACTAAGGATAGACACACATACCTCTCTCTCATGAAATAGAATAAATCCAGACTTAACTGCACCATTGTCTCTTTGTTGCACCTTTCCTCAAGTCCCTGGGCTTGACCCTTGGACGCTACGACCACCCTATCACCCTATCCCACGTGACAATAAAAAAGGATGAAAATCTTTATCTGGCTCATGAGATCAACGAGATCTAGGCCGAGATCGCGATCCGAAATTCTTGAGCCTTATTTTTTATAATCGATAAACAGAACGCGCCTATATTTTTTTATTTAATTGTTACGAATACCTTGCTCATGAGAATATCTTAAATTTTATATTGCTAAATTATAGAGTCTGTCTTAGTAGTTCAAAATTTGACAGTTTTTAAAAGATCACAAGCTGGTCACAATATTTTAACATTCTTTTTTTTTGTGGAAAAGGATTTAGAATCAGATGGTTATACTACGATGGGCCAGTTTTTTCTTTAAAGACATTCCTAATTTGCGATAAACATAAGATAACATTCGGCAATCAAAGCAATAATTACGTTAAGTTTTTAAAGCAATATTTATGTACACACAAACGCGAACCTGAAGAATCTCGAACTTCGGAAAATCCTCAACTGTGGACGTCTCGATCATCAAAGATTCTTATTCTAACCAATTGCATTCGATTCCTTGCAAAAAAAAAAATAACGTTCTATACCCGGTGAATCTCATGGATTAGATGCATTCAGCCCGAATACGCAGACTGGCGTAATTTTGACGTTCAAAAAATTCTTCGCAACTTTTCTTATCCCGATCTAAGCTCCGTATTCTAAGCACTCGCGATATACCAAAATTTCATCATGCAGAAAATTTTTCATAGCGATTACCCTGATCAAGGCTACCTATTCTAATCACTCTCATTCGAATCCTTGCGAAAAAATACAACTATCTATCCAGGCCCGGTGAGTCTCCGGGGAACGTGCACAAAGGGGTTAATCCAGCCTGATTACGCCAACAGCATCTCGTAGTATTCGAATCATTTTTCATAGTACTTTTTCCAATCAAAGTTCCCGGTTCTAATCATATTTCAATCGAATTGTTATAAAATACATACCTGTTAATGTTTTTTATAAATAAAAAGTTATATAATTATTTACGAAAACTGTACAGAAAAAAAGAAAACGATAATCCAAGTACGAGAAATTGGAGCGCTTGCGCGTCTGATCAAACTCTAGTTCCAGAAATATTAAATGATATCAGGTACATACATCTATACGGACATTTTTTTATGTATTTTTATTTATGAACCCCAAATATGCAATGTTCTATACATGTTTTTATTTTCTACAATGCAGTAAGAATAAATAAAGTAATTATCGCTGTTTCAAAATAAGTCTAAGATCATTCAAATTCAGAAGTTTTATCATGATGGTTTTTTTCGCGCTAAAAAAAACATTTTGTACTTACTAATGATCTTATATTTTATATCTAAGATTAGAAAACATATTTACTTTTTGTCGAAATATAAAAATATTACTACATTTAATGTTGCTTTCTTGAAAAATCTGGCGAATTTTTGTATCTAATCAAATAATAATTTATGCTTGCATTATTTACTCGTTAAAAGTCTTGCACGCAAAGACTTTGGTATAAATATCAGGGGATCCTACAGCGCACGATATGACCCAGGATGCTATACCAACAACTGCTCCATTAACGACAAGTGGACCACCACTATCACGCTGCAACATTATATACAGGGTGTTTCATTTTAATCCGACCACGGCAAAAAACCATGGAAAAACTAATTTTAACGAAAATTGACCTTAACAAAAGTTGAAGGGGGTAAAGGGGGTCGAATGACACAAACACCTATGACCTTGAACTCGATTTTCAAGGTCATTTGAGGGTAATTGTGATTTTTTTAAATAGGAACCTCTATTTTAGACCTTGGAATACGGAGCAGCCGAAAAAATTACGTCGGAAATGACATTTCAAGTTTGCCTTTGTGACCTTGAGAAGGTCATTTCAAGGTCAAATAAGAAGTATCAGCCTAAGATTGTTTTCCTTTCAATTTTTTCGTAGAATTATCATTTTGTTATTGTAATAAACATTAAGAGAATAATTGACTTAAAATGTGATTATGCTTTGCTGACTTTAAAGCCATTTTGTAAGGTCAAAAGTGCAAAAATGCAATATCAAATGTTATGTGAAGTCCATATTTATATCCTAACTTTAGCGTTACCCAGGAACAATGACGTGGACGTAATAGGATTGTGTTCCCTTTGGGGTGCTTGATTAGAGTGAGTCCCCTTGCCTCTCACTTTTCGGGGTGCTTGATTAGAGTGAGTCCCCTTGCCTCTCACTTTTCGGGGTGCTTGATGAGAGTGAGTCCCCTTGCCTCTCACTTTTCGGGGTGCTTGATTAGAGTGAGTCCCCTTGCCTCTCACTTTTCGGGGTGCTTGATTAGAGTGAGTCCCCTTGCCTCTCACTTTTGCTCAAAATTCAACGTAGGTGCTCAAAGACACCACCATTTTGTTGGATACACAATTCAATTCGCTGCTGAAAATGTTCTACTGTTCTGAGTAATACAGCTCTTGGGATGTTTTCACAAGCGGTTTGAATTCTGTGGATCATATCTTCCCTTGTTGTAGTTTCACGTTCATAAACAACATCTTTCAAACACCCCCACAAATAGAAATCGGGTGATGTCATATCTGGAGATCTCGGTGGCCATCGAACACCCAAATCTCCACGTCCAGTGCGTCCAATCTACCTGTCACGGTAATTTTGATTAAGATATTGTCTAACTATTCGAGCATAGTGCGCAGGAGCTCCATCTAATTGAATCCACATTCTTGCTCTTGTGTATAAATCTACTTCTTCAAGAAGTACTGGAAGACGTTCTCTCAGGAACTGTAAAAAATTATGGCCATTTTCATCGAAAAAGTATGGGCCTACAAGGTATCCGTTAACAGTTCCACACCAAACATCAAGACTCCAACGATTTTGGTTATCTATCTGCCTGTACCAATGCGGATTAACATTCGACCAATAATGACAGTTGTGTCGGTTAAGTTCTCCATTGCTTTTGAATTTTGCTTCATCAGAAAACATTACGTATTGAAAAAAGTGACGATCATTAGCAATCATTTGTCGTGCCCATTGGCAAAACTGTAGCCTTAACCTCATATCAGCAGGTGTGAGATCCTGAGTCAAAGTAATATGATATGGATGATAACGTTGACTACTCAGTATTCTCCAAGCAGTAGCCATAGGTATACCACTTTGCCTTTGAATTTCACGGGTACTAACGTGGGGATTCAAATGAACCATTGCTAAAACGACCATTACACGAAGATCATCTTCGTTGTAATTACGACGTTCTCTAATCCGTGCTAGTTGCCCTTGTTGAGCTCTACGGTAAATCTCACGAATGGATACAAGGCTGCAGCTTGTCGATAATTACGTCTAGATTCACCAAGAATCAATAAAATATCAACCCTTTCAGCGGCTGAAAATCGAGTTCACGGTCATAGGTGTTTGTGTCATTCGATGGCCCCCTTTACCCCCTTCAACTTTTGTTAAGGTCATTTTTCGTTAAAATTAGTTTTTCCATGGTTTTTTGTCGTGGTCGGATTAAAATAAAACACCCTGTATAGTATAAATAAACAATAAAACTCGATATTATCTTAAACAATTGCATTTCACAAATGACTCTTACCATGCAGATTCCTTTTCCGTAACTATTAAAAGCGCAAACATGTTCCTTGTGGATAATGTTGTGGTGATACTGTTGACACTGAGCGCTAACTATAATTTTCATTGTGGTTTGCTGCAGCGTTGTAGATTGTATAACGTTTGGATAAGCTTTCAAGCCCCAACCAGTCATAACTGCAATTTCACCACCGCGAATGTCTACGCTCGGCAGCTTTATTGCCTGCTGCACGCTATTGAACACTAGTGGTGTAGACAACTATGGTACAGAATTTTGTTCATATTAACATGGTTATTCGCCGTATCATCGTGAATTAAATACATAAACATTGTGAGACTGCCCACTTATTGTTCCCAATTATTGTTGGAGTTGAGGAACACTTTCGCTCAACGCTCGACGTTGGCATGCCTATGCGCATGCGCGACTGCAGCGCGCACAGCGGGACTCAGTCTCTCGCGCCGCCGGTCGGCACTTGACTGTCAGTTCTCATAGAGAGAGGTTCTCCCGTGGACACGTTTCTTAAATAAAGCTTTAGTAATCTCAGTGAGACCAAGTGTACTTTTATTGCGTCGACCTCCTCGTAAACCTTCTTCATCGGGTTATGGGCCCAGCACGCATCCACTGCGCTAGGAAGTGTTAGTGCTGTGCGAGGAAGAAGTCGACACGTGGGTGCATGAGCACACCATTGTGTCTCCCTTTCGGTTCAGACGTTTACGAGTGCTAAAGAAGTGAAGAGAATAGAAGGAAGCAAGGGCCGTGTTTTTCACACACACATCTTCCACCATTTGACACGTGGAATCGAAAAAGAGGCACCAGGGCATAGAGCTGCGCAGAGAAAACCCGACGCAACAAAGAAGGCGGCCATGGTGGGAAAGAGAGCGATCGCCGGCACTTTTGCAAGTAAGTAATTTTTACATTGTTTCAAGTGAATTAAACAAAGAGTACGTTAGTGAAATTGCGGGAGGAATAAAGAATCGAAAGAAAATCGAGTCAGTGTAATTAGAGTCAAGATTAATACAAAAAATTCGAAAAATTAGTCTAAACGCGATAGAATCACGAGTAAGAATATAAGATTAAAATCACGAATTTTGAAATGTGAAGTGTAAAGATTTCGAGAAAAAGCCACGAAAAAGCAAAATCCTAAGGCTCGCTCCCCCATAGCAACGGCCGAGTTGACTGCGAAAGCGAAGCCGCTTGTTGGCGACAAGCGGCAAGCGCAGAGAGCGGTGTTGCCGACATTCGGGCGAGAGACGAGTGGATAGGATTCTTTCTTTCCCTCTTTCTCTATACTCTTTACAGGCAGTTAGCTGTGGCGAGTGTTGTTGCACTGCACCTGACTTTAAGCTAGGTCAGGCAATGTTATAAGAGCGAGTTATATCATAGCAACTAAGTCCAATTTTGCTTAACTTAAACTGTTGTGATATAATAAAATACAGTGAGTCACCTTGGTTTTAATAGCAATATAATTTAATGAGATGATACAAATCTGAATGTGTTTATAATTTGTTGAATTTAATCTTATTCAAGTTAAATCAAAATCTATAAACTTGAATTGGCTCAAGAATATTTTATTAAAGAAAAATAATTAATTCTTGTAAAAATCAAATCCTGTGTTGCAAAATTATTAACTGCAGTTAAATTCAAATCCGTATTCAGTGAGGGCCCCACTCGAATGCGTACCACAAGATTTAGCTCTACAATCGAGCGAGCTTTTGACTTAGTCTAATTATTTTGTTTGTAAAATAATTACAGTTATTCTATTACTTTTTAAAGTCAACACAGTAACTTAGAGTTAAAGTCATTGATAGACACTTATAGAAAAAGAGTATTCTGTAGAAGGATACAAACAGATAAGAATTTAAGAAAGAAAAGAAAATTTACATAGATAGTAATAATAGATATGTGCTTAAAAAAATATATTCCCTACTAATTATATTGTGAACCAACAGGTGCAGATAGCGAGGAGTTCCGCGAGATAATCCTCAGAGAGTGGGAAGCCTCCGAGGCACACGAATCACCGGGCAATCCTTATGCTGCTGACTTCGTCACTCTGTTAAGAAAGCCAGACGGTTCTCTGTACTTTTGGAGGACGGAGCACCAGCTGAGAAAGTTCGACAACTATCTCTCACCAAGAGAGAGGGAGATCGTCAACAGGGTGTGGCCACAGAGGGAGAAGCTCTTTAATTTCAACCTCGTATACGAGCCATCTCCAGAGTACGTGACCAGAAACGAAATTTATGGTCTCATGGAGGAACAATCAAAGATGTTTCTGAAAAGCATCGAGCTATTGGTCAAACAGCGGACTGTACCAATAAAAACCGAGCAAAGCACTCTGCCGGCACCATCCACGAGTGCTCATGTACAGGAGATCGAAGAAAGGGCAGGGAGCTCACCGGCTGAGACTGCTCCAGGTCAAAAGACCAAAGAAAAACCCAAAATAACATCCGATGTTATTATCACAAGATCGCCATTTGTTGAGGCTGTAGCATCGACTCCCAACCCGGTATTCAGTCTTCTCGATATGAACATTAACATGAACCCTCAGACCTCTAAGAGAGCAGATCAGCTGGAAGAGGGTGAAATCGATGAACCAGATAGCTCTGCTCCCAACAGCCCACCTCCGGACAATTTTACACCCTGGGATGAGCAGACCTTCGGGAGATATCAGATGGGAGAAAGCAAACCAGGCCTGGGTATATTCAACGGACGAGAATGTTGCATACCTACGTCCGAGGAAGATAAGGTAATAAGTCGCAGTAATAATCCCAATAAAGTTATTTTTAAGATTGATAAAAAGAAGGATTCAAATAAAATTGAGAATATCAGTAGAAAACCTTATGAGAATAAACCATTGAACGAAAGCTTAACTGCTGATCTGATCAAAGAAATAATAGAAAATAAAGTCAAATTGATGATAAACGAAAGAGATAAAGAGAGAGATTCAGTTTTAAAGGAAAATAGCTTGATTAACTTGTCTGAACAATTAAAATCTGAAATTGGCAGTAGAAACACTCATGCGTCCAGAAATGATAAACTAAACTCAAACATGAGATTTGAGATGTTCGAGGATTACTTGAAATCCGAACTAAGGATCAAAAAATTGATTTATATGTTAGAAAATGAAGCCTTATGTCTGTTTAGTGAACAAAAGGTAAAGGAAGATAAATTCAAGGTGAGAGACATAATCATAAATAGAATCGACGTGTCTTATTATAATAAAATAATGAACTTGAATGAACCAAAAGAAATTCTAGAAAAACTTAAAAACGTTAAGCGTTATGAATTAAAAACAACTAGAATAACGGCTAGAAACGATCTAAATTTATTAAAATAACAACCAGGCAAGGAGTCTGCCTCAGATTTTTATGACAAATTCCAAGAAAAAGTAAGAATATTTGAAAATTTACTTGATTCTGAAAAGATTTCTGAAAAAGAAAAGAGAGATTATTTTATCCAGGCAGTCTCCGAGGCTGTACCTGGAATTGTAACCGTAGATAGTATTTATTTAGAGACAACGACCAAAGAGATGTCCTGCGACCAACTAATGAATCATTTATTAAAGGTGGAAGCTGTCAAAATTGGCAAAGAGCCAAAGGCACCTACGAGGACCTTTTATGCTGAATCTAAACAATCGGGACAAGGACGTCGCATCTGCCACGGCTGTGGCATGGAAGGACATTTCCAGTCTACTTGTCCTCATCCAGGAAGGAAGCAGTGCTACAATTGCCTGAAAATAGGCTTGCATCTGGCCAAGGATTGTAGGAAGAGAAAATCCGACAACGGAGCTGGAGACTTCGTCGCGCAAGCTCCAGAGGCAAAGAAGAGCAAGTGGATGCCTAAGAGAGGCGGTGCGACAGTCAACCATCGAGGTGGCGGCAATCAGCCTGCAAGGGCAGGACAAGGAAGAGGCAACAGAGGCCGAGGAAGAGGCTATACGGGCCAAGTTGGCCAGAACCGAAGCCTTGGACAAGGAGGTTTACAGCCCCCCCTCATCCCTCCAAGCTATTGCCGAAAATTACGAAGGTATGGTTAATTATGGTTACATAGAAAACGATAAAAATAGGTTAGTCGAATTTATAGCGGATTCAGGCGCAACGGAACACCTAAGTAATTCTAAATTGTATTTTTCGGAATTTAATGATGATGTAAAATCCAGAATAGAATGCGCTAATAAGGGCAGCGGTTTCGAATCTGGAGGTCTGGGAAAAACGAATGTTATAACCGAGGACAATAATACTTTTGTTTTGAATAATATACTGTATTCAGAAGAGTTGTCAAACAACCTGCTCTCTTTAAGACGTTTCGTAGATCAAGGCCTAGAGATATACTTAAACAATAAAATGATGACATTTATGATTCAAAGTTAAATAAGAGCATTTTATCTGGCGAGTATAAAAAGCCCTTCTGGACATTAAAATTAATAATTGACGATTCCTCGAGTGGTCATGATAATTGCGTAACAAACAGTAAGACGTTTTATAATACAAGGAGCAAGAAAGATCAGAATATTGTAGAGGTACAAAAAGAAACTGCAAAGAATGAAAATAATCATAGTACTAATAATAATTGTGGTAAAAAGCAAACTTATCACGAATTCATAGAAACTACAAAGAATAGAAAAACACACACAATTGATAGTGAAAAGAGTTTAAAGTCAGATAATGTATCAAAATTAAAGTCGCAAAATAATGAATCAGAAAGCAGTTCTAAGGCCATGTTATGGCACATTAGACTTGGTCATGTGTCCAAGACATACTTACAAGCTTTAGCTAAAATCAGTAATAATCTATTAAATTATAAAGATATCCTGAATGATACATCTATACAAGAATGTAAAGTTTGTCTCCAAGCTAACAGTGTAAAGCTACCTTTTACTAGAATTCGAGCGAGAGCGACAAAACCGTTACAGATTGTTCATGGTGACACCATGGGGCCAATTAATCCGGTTTCTCATCCTAATAAATATAAATTTATATTGGTACTGATAGACGATGCGACAAGAGCGGCGTTAGCTTTTCCGATTCAATGTAAATCAGATATTCCTCAATGTATTGATACATTTGTAAAAAGTATGCGTAACTTGGTCGGATCTGATGTGAAGTTTTGCTACCTCAGGTACGTGCGATCGAGGAACCGAATTTACGAGTCAAGCTACTATCGATGTCTTAGATAAGTACGGAGCTGAATTACAGCTAGCATGTCCAGATACACCATAACACAACGGTGTTGCTGAGCGATTTAATAGGACCTTAGAAAATAAAATTAGAGCTATGATGCTTGATTCAGGACTGCCCCAAACCTATTGAGACTTAGCAGTTAAAGCGGCAGTATATATATATATATATATATATATATATATATATATATATATATATATATATATATATATAACAGAACTCCGCACAAATCTGTAGAAATGAAAAGTCCGCTTAGCGAAATCTTACCATCGCAATCAGATTGTTTAAACCAAGTTAGACGATTCGGCTGCGCAGCCTACATTAAAATACCACGCAATACAGAAACTATATTCTCCCCACAAGCGATGTTGGGTTTTCTAGTAGGATATGTAAATACAGGTTACACTGTCCTCGTGCCTAAAGAAAATAAACTCTATGATAGTAAACATGTAAGATTTGTTGAAAGCTTGATGTACAAAGATTTTCCTTCTGAAAATTTAGAAATAATCGATGACACTGAGTTGTCCTTTTCTGAGGCACAAGTACCAGTGGACTTGCTGAAAGATAATGTAGAATCGAATAGAAAATTAAATGAACAACCACAGACAAAAAGAAAAAGGGGTAGGCCTAAGAAGGGTGCTAAAGTAATGTTTTTGTTGAATGATACAGCTGAGGATAACAGTTTAGATTACGACCGAGAACTTAGTGATCTTAACTACCATGCCCTTCTGGCTAAACTTCATGGTGATCCTCAAACTTACAGAGAGGCTCATCCGAAAGAGACCAATGGATGGACGCCATTAGAACTGAACTAACTGCAATAAAAGAGAAACAGGTGTATACCGTGGTAGAAAGGTCAAAAAAGGTAATGAAAAGGCAAACATCCTAGATTCCAGGTGGGTGTTTAAAAAGAAACAAAATGAGGAAAGATCAGTTAAATACAAAGGTAGACTGGTTATTCGAGGTATTAAGGATAAAAATAACTACGATCTAAGAGAGACTTATGCACCAGTGTCGAGAATATCATTAATCAGAGCATTCTTTTCAATAGCAAACAAATATAAATATAAAATCAGACAGTTAGATGTCGAAACATCTTTTCTCTATGGAGACTTATCTGAGGATATATACTTAGAAATCCCAGAGGGAGTGCAAATCCATAACGACATAAGAAAACAATTTGTCTGGAAACTCAATAAGTCTCTATATGGATTGAAGATTGAAGTCCCAAGAAAAGGAATGACAAGTTCTCAAGTGTAATGATTACTCTAGGATTCATTACTCATGACATCGATCCTTGTTTATATATGTATAATAAGAATTCAGAAGTTGTACTAGCGATTCTTTATGTTGATGATATTCTTTTGGGAGGACTAAATGATAACTTGATAAACATGATTTGTAAAAGCTTAAGTCGAGAGTTCAAAATTAAAGATTTAGGAAGCCCTAAAAAATTTCTGAACATTAATATTAGCAGAGACTTAGACAAACAAATCATTACGTTGAATCACACTAAGTTTATCGAGAAAATGTTGAAAAGATTTGGATTTGACAAATGTAAACCTATGAAAACTCCAATCAAGCCTAACGATGCAGCGAGCTGTGATAGGAAAGAGAGGGAGGAAGACGATATACAATCGGCTATATAGAGAAGGGGTTGGTTCTCTGCTGTACTTGGCAGGTACCACGAGACCTGACATTTCGTATACTGTAAACGTGCTTAGTAGACACCAGGTAAATCCCACTGTTAACGAATGGAATGTTATGAAACGAGTTTTTCAATACTTATCTGGAACTAAAAATCATAGTGTGATTTATCTAAATAATTCCGACGGTATGACCGCATATGCAGATGCGAGTTTATCAGACTGTAAGAATTCTCTGACAACTTGTGGATATGTCATCCAGTTGTTCGGTAATGCTGTCCCACACAGCATGAAAGATTTCAATGAAATATTTCGAAATATTTCAGTGAAATATATCCACGGAATATTTCTGAAACCTTCCAGTAATATTCCATAGAAGAGCTATCAACCGACTCAATGGAAATATTTCGTGAAATATTTCAGAAATATTCCATAAATATTTTGTTGGAATCTATGAAATTCCTTTTTAAATATTTCAATATGTTCTTTAGGAAATCTTACATAAATATTTCATAAAATATTGCTCAGAATTATTTACTTAATAATACACTGAAATATTTTGCGGAAGATTTTTGGAATCTTTTTTAAACATTTCTTTGGAACTTTTGTAACGAATTTTTAAACATTTATCAAAAAATTTATGAAATATTCCATAGATATATCTTGTAAACTTTTACATAATTATTTCTTCATTATTACAATGGAATATTTCTTAAAATATTTATGAAAAAATTCTTTAATATTTTATTGGAACTTTTCAAATAAATTTTGGATATTTCTTGAAAGATTTCAGAATTATTCCATACACTGTGACGGCCAAGTGCACGTCAAATGTCTAACGGCTAATCATGTACTAAATGTAATAAGATTATTGCTTCAGCAAGCTGCCAACGAGCGCCGAAACGAGCGAGAACGAGAAACGAGGCAAGATAGAGACAGAGACAGTGAGAGCATAGGTAGCGCGGTTGCCGCCTGGCCGCACAGCGTTGGCGAGATATGACAACGATGTGCCGACGGCCGGGAGAACCGCGACTAGAGTTAGTCTCGCTGCGCTATCCACACGAGTAGCTTGCGCTACTATATACGCGGATTTGTTGTGAGTCCTGCGAGCATCTCGAGAGCGAACGATATTCGTCCGTGCGTTACCGACGAGTTGCTGCGACGCCCGTCCGAACTGTACATCTCCCCGTCCGAGACTGGACCACGTCCGTTGCGTCAAGTAATACTGCCACTACCGAGTTGTAAGTACCTGTACTCTCACTCTCTCACGTCGACAGGGTAATATCTCTCGTCTCTCTTTATCGTTCGTCGAAGTGTGCGGCGTTTGCACCTCCGTGTATAGTTACAATTGAATATACATTTCCTTATCTAAACTTCTCGTGTGTTATTTCCTACGACCCGACCTACGCCGCCTCCGCGGGCTCGTGTAAAAACACGTGCATGATCTGAGTCGGCCGAGCCGTGCCTTCTGCACGCCCGACGTTAATTTACAATAAACAGGGCCCTTCTGGCCCTGATTATAACACGGCAGGAAAGTATTAACCGAGTGTTATAACACATGTCTCGCAATCTTTTATATGATTATTTCTGCAATATTCCAATAGAATATTTCTTGAAATATTTCAGGATTATTCCATACATATGTCTCGCAAACTATCATGTAATTATTTCGGAAATATTCCAATGGAACATTTCTTGAAATACTTATGAAATTATTCTTTAATATTTTATTGGAATTCTTAAAATAAATTTTAACTCTAGCTGCCTGCGCATGAATTCACACTGGATCAATTATGTGTTTGTACCTGCTATCAGACTATGGAGTTATTCTTTATATTCAAAAACAAAAGGGGTTCGAATTAACGAATTAACAGTTTATCCGCTTACATGATTTCAATTATTTTTCGTATAATTTGATCCAAAAGTTTAATCTTACTAACATTAACTAGTTTACGAAAGCCGATGGCGTAAAAGCAAAGATACAAACTGTTTGTGTATTTACTATAATTATATATATATATATATATATATATATATATTCACGGTGTGGTGGTACAGTCGCCGGACACAATAACTTTTCTTTACGCAACACAACATGGCGGCGGGTCTCTGGTTGATTGGGCTTTCAGAACAAGGTGGCGCATTGGCTTCGCAGTCGCATAGACAGCGAACCACGGCCATAAAAAGAAGAAGAAGAAGGTTAGGACGGTCATGATGTCAGATATCGCTTTCCTGACAGTCATGACCGATCTAAGGAGTCCAATTAACAAGAGACCCGCCGCCATGTTGTGGCGCGTAAAGCAAAGTTATTGTGTCCGGCGACTGTACCTTCAAGCAATTCGGGAACATTTGAAGTATATTTCACGGAAGATATGTGGAATATTTCTGAATTATTTCAGGTGAAATATTTTATTAAATTTTTCAGAAATATTTCAAGGAAATATTTCATGAGAGATTTGCAAGGCGGGGCATTTTATGAAATGATATTATTGCAGTAATATTTCTGAAATATTTCGTCGAAAGATTCCTGGAAGATTTCAAATATTTCATTCCAATATTTCCGAAATATTTCGGAAATATTTCATGCTATGTGGGGTAGCGTGGAGAACGCATAAGCAACAGAGTGTTGCTCTTTCAACTTGTCTATGTAGCCATGAGTGAAGCCTGTCAAGAGGCAATGTCATTACACAATTCTGTGTCAATCATGCTTAAACGAAACTTGTATCCAATTACACTGAGGTGTGATAATACATCTGCGATCTCGTGTGCTAAAGTCAATGGAGGAAATAGGCTTAGGCACATGGTCGAAAGACGAGAGCATTACATCAAAGAGTGTGTAAATAAAGGCCATGTAATTGTCGAATGGGTTAAAACTAAAGAACAGCTTGCAGACATATTTACGAAAGCTCTGCAAGATATCTCACATAGAGATTTAACATATAAAATAACTAATATGTATTCATGTAATCAGTAATTTACTTTTATGTTTTAGATTACTCAGGCGAGGAAACTGAAGAAGTTGTAACTCACGAGGAAGAATCATGGGACTAAGAGGCGAAAAGTGAGAGGGAGTGTTGGAGTTGAGGAACACTTCCGCTCAACGCTCGACGTTGGCATGCCTATGCGCATGCGCGACTGCAGCGCGCACAGCGGGACTCAGTCTCTTGCGCCGCCGGTCGGCACTTGACTGTCAGCTCTCATAGAGAGAGGTTCTCCCGTGGACACGTTTCTTAAATAAAGCTTTAGTAATCTCAGTGAGACCAAGTGTACTTTTATTGCGTCGACCTCCTCGTAAACCTTCTCCATCAATTATAATAATGAGAAAAGTTTCTAAGCAGCAGAATATCCAATATACAAACGAAGAAATAATGGTATTAAAATAAATTATAAAAACGAAAATTCTCAAAGAACAGCAGATAATCGATTTCTTGTACATTATAATCCTTTTTTATTATTAAAGTTCAACTGTCATATTAATGTAGAAGTATGTTCAACTATACAATATATTGAATACTTATTTAAATACTGTTATAAAGGTCATGATTGTACTTTTGTTGAAATTCGTAATGCAGATATTAATTTTGAAGAAGATAATAACAATAAGAATCGAACTTTAAGTACGGATACAAATATGATGAAATCAATCAATATCATTATAATACAAGATATTTAGTCATCCTGAAGGGATTATTAGAGTATTGTTTACACGAAATATTGCATGTTATAAAAAGATTAGCTATTCACGATTAAGCTCGACAATATGTATATTTGGAAAAAAGGAAGGAAGAAAAAATTAAGAATAAACAAATAGAAACGACATTAACCGCATTTTTTAAATGAAATCAAACTGATTTTGATGCAAGAAATTATTTGTATTCTAATATACCAATACATTACACATTTAACGAAAAACTAAAAACATGGAAAAAAAGGAAAAAAATGTATAATAAACCAATATTAAGCAGAATGCAGCTAATATATATATATCTTCCTATATTATATAGTCATTTTGGCAAGACTCCCCCCCACCACCCCCCACTACCCCCCACCACCACCCCACCTTGGCCCCCCCACCAAAACACGTAAAATTCTTTCATTTTTCTGTTATTTTCGAAAATCTCAAAAACCCCCCCACCACCCCCCACCGCCCCCCGCCTGGCCCCTCCACCACCCCCCACCAAATAACATGACTGCTCTCTGCGTTATCGGGCTTGAGACCGTCATACTTTCACAACGCTATTGCGTAGTAAAATAAGGCCGTCTCCGTCTCGATTAAAAAATGCGGTTAATGTCGTTTCTATTATTTTTGTCTTAATTTTTTCTTCCTTTCCCCCATGAAAATATACATATTGTTGATCTTTATCATGAATAGCTAATCTTTTTATAATATGCGACATTTCGTGTAAACAATATTTTAATAATCTGTACATAGCTTCAGGAGGAATTAAATATCTTGTATTAAGATATTGATTGATTTCATCATATTTGTATTCATCTTCTTCTGTACTCAAAGTTCGATTCTTATTGTTATTATCTTCTTCAAAATTGATATCTGCATTACGAATTTCAACAAAAGCACAACCATGACCTTTATAACAGTATTTAAATAAGTATTCAATACATTGTATAATTGAACATACTTCTACATTAACATGTCAGTTGAACTTTAGAAGACGGTCCGGATCTTTCACAAAGCCATGGCAAGTGACTGAAATATATCAAATGAAAATCGAAGTTATGAAAATACATACTTCAACATACATAAAAGTTTTTCTATATTTATTTTATGAGTGTTATTTTATTGTGTAAAATGTCCAACTCTTCAAGAAAAACAAATGGAAAAAGGATTTACAACGTTGAGTGGGAGAAAGAAGAATGGGCTCAAGGTACATAAATTTGCATTTATAACTAAGGATTTCAAAAATTTTACTGGTATTTAATTTTTGTTTACTGTTTTATTATTTTAAATAAATATTATTATTTTAAATAAATAAAATTACAAGCGTTGAATCTCATATACAATGAATATTTTTTAAATATAAACGAATTTCTCTTATAGGTTGGCTGAGCAAGTCAAAATTAGGAAACCAGGCAAAATCAGCGTATTGCAAAGTATGTCAAAAAGAGTACCGCGCAAACCACGGTGACTTACAAAAACATGCTGAGACGAAGATACATTTACGAAATATGGACAGCACATCTTTAAACCAGCAAACGATTCCTAACATGAAGGATTTGCAATCAAAATCTGAACAAAAAGAGAGAGATTTGCAGCTGGCAGTTTTCATCGCGTGTCATGGGAGTATAAAAAGCGTCGACCATCTTTGCGACATATTAAAAGATTTGAAATTAAAAAATCTTAGACTTCACAAAACGAAATGCGCTAATCTAATAAAATATGTAATTGCCCCTAACTTTCTTGCGGACCTTGTAGAAGACGTAGGTAACACGCCCTACTCGCTTATAGTAGACGAAAGCACCGATGTATCAAAATCAAAATACATGTGCTTATGTATTAAGTATTTTAGTAAAATAAGTAATAGTACAATTACAGATTTTTGAGGTTTGTTATAAATTGAGAAGGCGGATGCTAAGACTTTATACAAGACTCTCGTAAACTTCATGTGTGAAACTTCCTCTCACTAACATGATAGGTCTTGGCACGGACGGTGGTTCGAATCTTTGCGGAAAGAATCATTCGTTATACATACTATTGAAAAACGACATTCCAAATTTACAATTGGTAAAGTGCGTTTATCACGCACTAAATCTGGCTGCGTCCGCAGCTGCTGAAGAATTTCCGGCATCGATTGAATTTCTTTGTCGCGAAATATATAATTGGTTTTCAAATAGTACACTGTGTAGAGTGGACTATAAAATATTGTGGGACACTTTAAATAAGAGGGATAACAATAAAGATTCTAAAGAATTTCACCAATTTGTAGCATTGTCAGATACTCGCTGGCTTGCACGCTATAATAATTTTCGTGTTATTTTGGAACATTATTTCGAACTAAAAACTCACTTCAATGCTGTGGTTAACAAGGAAAAATGTTATATGGCGAGGCTTTTTAATCAAATGTTAAATGACGAATCTAATTATTTATACTTTAAAATAATTCATCCTATACTTTACGAAGTAAATAATGTTAATTTATCGTTTCAACGAGAATGCACTAATATCGGAAAGACGTATAACGATCACAGATCTCATAATTATGTTAAATCGTTAAACCTAGCTTTATCTCAGTAAACGTTGATGTAATTTTACGATCGCTTAAAAATGATTCAGCATTTTTGCCAATAAATGAAGGCGATCATGGAATTTATTATACCACATCGCTGCAAAATTCAAATATTACGAAGGAAACTCAAATAGAGATAGAGACAAGCGCTCCTCTGGTAGAAATCGATATCAGTTTAAAGCTACAACATACCACGTATTACTAGAGATGGGCGAAAAATAGGTCCATTTTTCGACCAGCGATGAAACGCTTTTTCGGACATTTTTACGCATTTATTGGAGTAAGAATAAAGTCATACCATATTACAAGGAATTTCCAAGCTTGTACAAATAGATTTCACTGTCTAAAGCAAAGCACAGGTGATAGCTAGTTGATGGCTACGAAAGTACTACGCAAAATAAGTTAAGTCAAAAAAATAAGAAAATCACGAATATCTTCGTATGTCGTACTTGTATAACTCTAATTGACTGTTAATTGCGTAAACCGTTTAGAAATCGATTAAAATCTGTAAGCCTCTTTGAAATTAGTGTACGACACATAAGGACTAATATCAATACTGTAGTATATTTCAATTAACGTTCTTTTTAAGTTCTATTGTTTTTCATGCAACTTCATATTATTGATTGTAAATAATAACTGTCATTCAAAATAAACCTATCTTTGAGTAAACATCTTTGCACTTTCTCTAAGTTTACTCTATACATATACAATATTTTGGTGTCAGAATTGGTTTCGAAAATACGCCGATTACTTCATTTTCTATATTCTACTTCAATATCACGCAGAGAGAAATAGTGAAAAGCATATTTTCAATACAAATCAACGTCAACATAACCATGTCGAACGTAGAGGAACCTTCTACTGCATTGATTGCTGCTGTGACGAAGGCGTTGGCGGATGCTCTGAGGATTGCTATTCCACAAGTTACCAGTCCTGTTACAAGCCAGCCTGAATCTACTTCACAAGTTCAACCCAAAGCTCGTCCGTTCAAGTATCAAGAATATCGTTCGTCCGACGGAACGACAGTCAACGATTATTTCAAGAGATTCGAGTGGGCATTACAACTGAGTAAAATTTCGGAAGAAGAATACGGTGATTTCGCTCGAGTATATATGGGCGCAGAACTTAATAATGCTTTAAAAACTCATGTAGCTCCTGATACACCAGAAAGTCGTACGTATCAACAACTTCGTACTGTTTTAATTGCACATTTCGACGTCATCAGAAACATACTACATTCAAAGACTCTTACGAAATAGCACATACATTGGAGTCAACTCGTCAAACAGCGGATGAGGTTACATCTACTTCTAATAAGATACATGCGCTATCTTATTCAACGACGCATTTCAAGCATAAACGGAATGCTTCACATACATCGCGCAGTGCTTCTCGGAAGCAAGATCATGGTGAACAACAAGGTCAGTACATGCGGAGAGCGTCACAAACGCAGTGAGAGTCCATTTCGTACTTCTGAGTTTCATAAGTGCAAAAAAGGTGGGCACATAGCGAAAGTTTGCAGAGCTTCATCTTCGCTTTCTACTTCTCAAATACAAAATTCTGAAGAGCCTGCACAACAAATGTTTCAACGCAGTCGAAGAAATCCACGTTATTGATAAGTTTTGTGGTGAGAAAATACTTCAAGTGCTCATTGAAGGCCACAAATTAAATATGTAATTAGATTCTGGTGCACCATATGGTTTCATTGGTAGCGATACACTTCGTAACCTCAAACCTAATTTTCAATTACAGCCAACTTCTAAGAAATTCATGAGTTACTCGCAACATCGCCTCAATGTTATGTCTCTGTTAATGTCTTATTTGGTTCTACATCTCGTCAACTTCCGGTCTACGTTATTCAAGGCTCTTACGATTCCTTATTTGGTCGTGAATGGATCGCACAATTCAGTCACGAAATTGATTAGACAGAACTTTTTTTTCCAATCAAGGTTAATGCCCTTTCTACTCTTCCATCTTCATTAACTCGTGATCAACAAGCACAGCTGGATCAATTTTTGACAAGGTACGCTGATGTTTTCAGTGAAACAGCTGGAAAGCTTACTGGACCTTCAGTTAAGGTACATTTTAAACCTGGAACTTCTCCTGTTTTTGCTCGTGCTCAAGATATAGCATATGCGTTTCGCGACAAATATTCTAAAGCAGTTGACGCTAAACTTGCATCTGGATTTTACAAAAAAGTTGATTTTTCCGAGTGGACTTCGCCTACACACGTCGTTATTTAAAAAAATTATTAACCTACGTTGAATCCACGTATAATAATAGATGAATGTCCTATTCCAAAACCTAGTAACATTTTCAACAAAGTAAAAGGAGCCATTTACGCACATCTTGATATTACGGAAGCTTATACTCATCTTCCTGCTGACAACGAGTACAGTCATGCTTTAACCCTCAATACCCCTACACATGGGTTGTGTTACGGTCTCGAACATTGCCAAAAAGCTGCTTGTTCGGTTACTGGGTTTAGCCTAAAATAAAAATAAAAATGAATCATATGCATTCACGTTGTTTTGGAATGCGAATTTGGCTGCGTGCACGACAATCATGGATTGTTCGGGGCCGCTTTTCCCCTTCCTCGATCAAAGATCGGAAATAGAAGGGCACGTGGCAAGGAAACAAAAGGTTTTCTCGCGGACGGAAATCCGCGATTCAATTGTCAAGGGAGCGAACTACGGTTGCCGGGCAAGCGGATGCACAAAAACAAAATTGTTTAGAAAAAAAGACAGGGTTGCTGGACAGCGGCGGGATGGCTCGAGGGAGTCGAGTGCCAAGCTTGAGCGAAAAAGCACTTACTTGTATAACATTCATTATAATCAATCTTCCTCAATAAAGTTTTATTTCCTTATCAGTCTCGATTAATTATCTCGTGCGCATTGCTCGATTTGCGAGCTACAGGTTGGTTCGTCCTACACGAGCTGTTTACGGCGCAGCTAACGTTCCTGCAGTTTGGCAACGTCGATTAAAAGAAATCTTGCAAGGTTTAAAAAACGGTGAAATTTTTTTCGACGACATCATTATATGGGCTGAAACTTTTGAAGAATTATTGATTATTTTTGAAACGTGTTTGATCCGTCTTCTTGAAAATGGTGTTCGTCTCAATCGACGTAAATGTGTTTTCGCTACAAATTCTGTAGAATTTTCAGGTCACAAACTAGATACACAAGGCATTCATATATCTGATTCTCACATCAAGGCAATTCGTGATGCACCTAAACCTTCTACATCTCAAGAATTAGAATTGTTTATTGATAAAGCTACGTACTACAATTCATTCATTCCTGACTTAGTTACAAAAGCTCGACCACTTCGGGACATGCTTTTTACATCATCTTTTCAATGGTCGCCAACTGCTGATAAAGCATACAAAGAGCTTAAAAATATTCTCATTTCTCCTCAAGTTTTGATGCCATACGACCCATCCTTACCTCTCATACTCGCCACTGATGCAAGCAAAGTAGGACTCGGAGCTGTTTTATCACATAAACTTAGCAACGGAATCGAAAGGCCAATTGCTTATGCGAGCCGTACATTAACTGCTACTGAACAACGCTATCCTCAAATCGACAAGGAAGCTTTAGCTATTGTATGGGTTTGTCAAAAATTTTTCAATTATTTATACGCTCGTCATTTTACGCTGTTTAGAGATCACAAGCCATTGACACAGATTTTTCATCCTGAAAAATCACTTCCTATTCTTTGTATCAGTCGAATGGCTAATTATGCTGATTACTTAGCTCATTTCAACTACGATATTAAGTTCAAGCCAACTAAAGCTAATGGAAATGCAGATTATTGTTCACGTGCTCCACTTCCTTCAATGGTTGACACTATTGAAGAAATTACAAAACTTGATTCTTTTGACACATTTATTATCAACCAGATCAATCAGTTTCCTGTACGAGCAGAGCAGATTGCGAAGGAAACTCGTAAAGATTCTAACCTAGGTAAAATTGTTCAACTACTCGAAGCTGGTCAAGATCTATCTCGTCATGGATACAAAGCGCCTGAGTCTTCTTATAGTCTATCTTCGAATTGCTTGATTTTTGAACATCCAGTTGTGATTCCATCGTCTCTTCGTCAAGCAATTTTAAACGACATTCGTTCAGCGCATTTGGGCATTGTCAAAATGAAAGGTTTGGCACGATCATTTGTTTACGGGCCGGGAATTGATGCAGATATTGAACTTATTGCTAAATCTTGTTCTGAGTGTGCTAAGCATGTTCAATGTTCATGCTCCTCCTAAATTCAACACACATCATTGGGAATATCCTAAAGGTCCATGGGAACGTATCCATATAGACTACGCTGGACCAGTAGCTGGTAAAATGCTTCTAGTAATCACTGATGCTTATAGTAAATGGCTTGAAGTCAAGGTCACAAGTTCCAGTACTAGCACTGCTACAATCGATATTCTCGATCAGTTATTCGCTACTTATGGTGTACCTAGCATTGTTGTTTCAGATAATGGCCGTCAATTTGTTTCAGATGAGTTTGAAACATTTCTCAAGATAAGTGGAGTGAAATATCACAAACTTACTACTCGTTATCACCCTTCGAGAAATGGTCAAGCAGAAAAAAAGCGTGGGTACAACAAAAAGAGCCTTACTTAAAATGGATACGACACAAGGTTCTTTGCAGCGGAACTTGAATGAATTCTTGAGACAATATAGAAAAGCTCCTCATTCAAGTACTAGACAACCACCTGCTTTATTATTTTTAAAACGAAACACTCGCACACAATTAGATCTTGTTCGACCCGAACCTATCAACGAGAAGATTTCTGGAAAACATCAAGCTGATTTTATCAATACGTACCGAGAATTTAAACCACTTGAACATATTTATTTTCTTTCCGGTAGTCCAAAATTAGATAAATGGATTCCAGGACAAATTAATTCTCGTCTAGGAGATCTGCATTATGAAATCAGTTACATGGATAAAAAGTATAAACGACACGTCGATCAAATTCGTGCGTTTACAAAGAAATCAGAAGAAGGGGAAGAAACAAGAAAGAATCCAGAAAGAGTAACATTTTTTGAAGATAAAATTGGTGCTAATTTAACAACATTTCCCACCACAAGCACACGACGTCGTACTCGATTTTACAAAAATAACGTAACTCCAAGATCTATGAGTGCACAACAAGAAGTAAATACTGAAGTAATTACACCATCATATAAAACTCCTTCGACTTCTCAGACTGTGTCGTTTAAAGAATCACCGACTATACAAGCTACGTCAACTCAAGAATCTTTAATTTCAAAATCTTTACCATCTTCAAGTGTTGAGATGTCTACGACTACAAGGGAAGCTCAGTCCTCAACATCTCACGCATCTCTTCCACCTACCGTAAATGATTAATTTCAAAATCAATCTACCTCTGCAACTCTACAAGAAGAATTTCCGTCACAAACTCAAGATCAACGTTCTGAACATTTAACTCAAGAACAGTCATTTTTCATTCCAAACACACCGCCGATTCCATGATCATTTCGGATACGAAAATCACGAAAAATCTTTATAAAGGTGGGAGGAAATGTAGTATATTTCAATTAACGTTCTTTTTAAGTTCTATTGTTTTTCATGCAACTTCATATTATTGATTGTAAATAATAATTGCCATTCAAAATAAACCTATCTTTGAGTAAACATCTTTGCACTTTCTCTAAGTTTACTCTATAAATAACAATAAATACGAAAGGTTTAAGGTTATGTTCATTCCAACAAATGCTCAAGAAATAGGAGAAAAAGCGTTTTATCACAGTGACAAGGCTATTTCTCATAGCCATTTCATAGTTTCCAGCCCATTTTAAATATTCGAATTTCTACCAGGGTAAGATTGTTGGAGTTTGTCAAGTATAGTCATCACCCGTATTTATGGGTTGAAGAAAAAAAAATGTAAATTTTCAATCTAAAAAGATAAAAAAAATCACTGACCGCTTAAAGAGAACAAAAATGCCGTCTAAAAGACCATTAAAATCTGAAAAATCAAGCAATGTAATTATGAATGTGTGCTATAGTGCAATATGAAAATTCGCATTATTTATTTAGTATATTAATATTGACAACTAATTTATACTTTGTTATATTTAAGAATGATGAATAAGCAGTTCATAACAATTTACTTGATGTATGAGACATATGATATGTTTCTCGAATAAAGATTACGAAGAGATTTATTTAGATCACTGAATCCAATAGAAAAATAATCCATTTTGGTCAGAACACACCCAAATAGAACATTGTTATAAGAAGGTAAAGAATTTCAAATTATTATTAATCATTGATAGTATCAAAAAAAGTTGAATTCATAAAATATTTATTTACTTGCAGGGGTGAACAATAATGATAAATAAAAAAACTGATGTTTCATTTTGTTGAAATGCATGAGAAAAAGTTTAGAGAAGACTTAATTTGTCAAGACTGATTTGTAGAATATAAGTCTAAAATGTTAGTAATTTATTATCGTGTATTAAGTTGTTCAGAATTACTTTTACATTTTGAAAATGTATCTTGAAAATACTTTTAATTTATTATTTGTTGTTTATATCTGATATTTATTTGCTGTGATTCTTCTTTGAAAGAAAGTTGCATATTTCTTACTGATACTTTTATTGTAATTGTGTTGAAAAAAGTTAAATAATAAAGTATTGATTGTAATAAAAATCTATTACAGTAAAATCAATTTAATAAAAATTGATATAAAATAATTTCAAATAGTTTAATTGTGAACGTTCATTTTACATTTCCTTTTTAAGTATAAAAATAAAAATTCTTTTATCTTTTGTAGTAAAACATAGATATTCTTAAATTATTAAAATTAATACTTAAATTGACTTATTGCTGTCGATTATGATCTCAAACTGTTGCGAAATCCTGCATATATCTCTGCGAATGCGATTTTTTCTCTATCAACTTTCTGTATATCATTAATGGAATTGATTCTCAGAATATTTGGACCAGGTAGACAACTCTCAATTACTCCTTGAATAATAACTGAATCTCTTTTTTCCAAGTTAAGCGATAAGCAATCAAACTGAGTTTTAAGTTTCAACATGTTGTAACCATCAGTAATAGAAGCAACATGATATTGAAAATCTTTGTTGATGTAGAATCTAAATTCTGATTTTATTATACCTTCAATTTCTAAAAAGAAACTGCAAAAATTGCATATTTCTTACTTATTGACTGTCCAACTTTTCCATAAGCTTCTATGATAGAAACTTCTTCACAAATAGTGTTTGAATCTCCTCGGTTATTGGTATACGATTCAAACATTTCAATATTCGAACATTTCATAATTTGAATTGTCTTTCATCAAAAGCTCAAAAGCAACATTTCCATTGTTATACATGTCATTTTTTATAGGAGATGCTTTTGCAGATTCTATGTAAACAATCTAAAACAGATATTTGAGAAAATAATAATAATTTGAAGTATTGAAACTTTTTGAAAATTATATAGCTGTCAAGTAAATGGTTGCAAAATTACCATCCCAACTTCTTCGACTTTGTAACTTTTGGATATTATCATTCCAAGCAATCACTTGTACTTCTCTTCCACGAGCATTGTTAATAACAAATTTCATAAATTTGGCTGCTTTCATACTATGTAAGTTGTTATTGACTTTAGTTACGTATTCAACCAAATCACTGAACATGAAAGTAATATTATTATAACAGTAATAAACAAAACTATAAAATTGTAATTCTTTTATATGTTAAGGGGATGTGGGAGCTGAAAACACTGTTTTTCTGTTCCATATAACTTTTTGAATAAAACTTGCAATGATAAACCAAGACCAGAGCGCCATAGTATTGAGTTTACTTAATCATTCTACCGAAAAAAAAATACCAATCGGCTTTTGGTTTTGGTAAAAGTTGTGAAATACAAGCGGGTGTTTACGCTTGTTTATGCGATTATAGCGCCAACCTCAATAGTACATTACGATACGTGTGACTTAAATGGTTCTTTTTTACACGGCGCCGTTAGCACCCGAGCGTTGCGAGGGCGCTAAGCGCCGTATAAAACTGAACCATTTAAGTCAAGAGTATCGTATAAAATTTTATAGCACAGACTGCTAAAATCCGCAAGTCTCGCCTATTCGTGACTAAAATAGTCCTTATTTGCACCGTGAGGCTAGCGCACGAGTGTAGCGAGTGTGATAAACACGGTGCAAAAAAGGACTACTTTAGTCACAGATAGGCGTGACTTAACAGCGGATTTTAGCCACACTGTGCTATAAACACCAATTTTACTTATTAACTTTTTTTAATTTGAAACTTCATCAATATAATGAGCAGAGCGCCATAGGTTTGAGATAAGTGAATCATTCTACCGATAGAAAATGTCAATACGGCTTTTAGTTTTATTTTGGCATTTGAAATACTAAATACCCCGTGGCGGATTTGCGAAGCTATAGCTCCCACCTCCCCTTAAAGCCAAATAGAAAAAAGGTTAAAAAAATTGTAAGTTCCAATAATAATTTTAGATTTAGAACAATACGTATACTTACACAGTAGAGTCGCCTATTTGTATATTGTCAATTACATCGTTAGATGTAAAATCGTCGTATCCCAACTGCATTTTATAATGTGGTTATTTTTTATTTTGCAAACGAAAATAACAAAAAATAGACACTGTAGAGCACTGTAGAGGTTATGTGTTTTGTTGTGGGTTGTGCGATCAGTCCGCCACTGATGCGAGTGCAATGCCGAAAATGTTCCGCTCTTACATCCTTTAGTGGTTCTGTATCTAATAATAGGTTTGTTCGTATTACATTTTTAGATCAGTTATGTTTACAGCGCGCTTTGGTGGGACTCGCAGATCCAAATATTAATATTAAGTCCTTGATTGTTAATTAATAATTAATAATTTAATACAACGATATTTTGAAAAAACAATATTTCCACTCTGCAATTTTTTCGGCGATATGTGTTGACCCTGGTAGAAAATTTGCCCCTCATCTGCGCAGAATCTGGCGAATTTTATGCTGGGTGACCATAATATCTTGGAGAATCTGGGCAAAATCTACTCCCAGTGGCGACGGTACTCGGCCAGAATCTGGTGGCGAGCAAAATAATAGTAAGGATTTTGAGGTTATACATTAATTAAAACGAGTTTTCTCCTGGAATTTCGATAGAATTTAAAACATAATTAGTCGAAATTCGTTACTCGGGGGTTTTTAGGTCGCTAAACACGAATGTAGCGATAGCAACGCTCCCTGAGGTACCTGGTGCCCAGGGTAGGCAGTATCAACGTCATCTCCTAGAGTTTCACAGAAAATTAACAACATATTTCGTCGAGACCCTTAACTCGGGGGTTTTCGAGGTCGCAGAACACGAATATCGTGACAACGACGCTCCCTGAGGTACCTGGTGCCCGAGGTGGACGATATCAACGTCGTCTCCTAGAGTTTCATGGAAAATTAATAACATATTTCGTCGAGACTTGCTAATTGGGGGTTCTTAAGATCGCAGAACACGAATATCGTAACGGCAATGCTCCCCGAGTTACCTTGGTGCCCAGGGTGGCCAGTATCAACGTTGTCCCCGAGAGTTTTACAGGAAATCAATAACATGATTTGTCGAAACTCGTTACTTGGCGGTTTTCGAGGTCGCTGCACACGAATATAGCGATGGCAACGCTCTCCGAGGTACCTGGTGCCCAGGGTGGCCAGTATAAACGTCGTCCCCTAGAGTTTCACGAGAAATTAACAACATATTTGGTTGAAACTCGTTACTCGGGGGGTTTTCGAGGTTTCTGAACACAAATATAGCAACGACAAGGTCCTTTGGGGTACCTGGTGCCCAGGATAGACAGTATCAACGTCGTCATCTAGAATTATTTCAAGTAGAACACCATATCCATATTCCGTGGCCCGAGAAATCCCTGAGTAACGTATTTAACTCAATTACTATCAATTCCCACAAAACTCCAGGAGATGACGTTGATACTGGCTACCCCGGGCACCAGGGCCTCAGGGAGCGTTGCCGTTACGATATTCGTATTCTGCGACCTCGAAAACCCCCGAGTAACACGTTTCGACTAATTATGTTACAAGTTCTAACAAAACTCCAGGTGACGACATTAAAACTGTCTACCCTGAGCACTAGGTACTTCTGAGAGTATTTACGTCGCGATATTCGCGTTCAGCGACCCCGAAAGCCCCTGAATAACAAAACTGGACTCATTTCCATCAATATTTACGAAGTTCTTATTTATTGTAGGATGTACACTTTTATAATTTAAGGTTAGGAGCTCTGTTTAAAATTAACTTTCCGGACAGATGCTGGCGGAATCTGCCAAAAATCTGCGATTTTTCGAAAATTTCTGCGCAGAAAATGTTTTCAGAACTGCGCAAAAGATAGTTTCGCGGCCAGATCATCCAGTCAATTTTCTACTAGGGGAGTAATCTATAAAATGTTAAATAGAAATTTATCATCATTGACATTGTTTTTATATATTTTTCAATTCAAATTTGCATGTAAGAAAATATCATAGATAAAGCTCTTTGTATACATAGTTTTTTATTGTATTCTTGTTAGAATTATCTACATAAATTCTTAATGAATCCCATAATCGAACCCTCGACAAAGCAACGTATAGTTGACCATGATTAAATACTTCTTTTGTTAAATCTATTCCAATTATTTCAAAAGTCTGTCCTTGGGCTTTATTTATTGTCATCGCAAAGGCTATGTTAACAAGAAATTGTCTTCTTCTAAAAGTAAATGGGTAGTCACCTTCTGATGAATATAAAGTCATACGATTAATGAAAACTATATCTCCTTTTTTATCGCCAGTTAATATTTCGCACTTCAATAAGTTAGTAGATAAATGTATAATGAATAATCTTGTACTATTACACAGTCTTTCAGTAATATTTAGATTTCGAATGAGCATAATAATACAATTAACTCTTAATTTTAATTCATGAGGTGGAACCGACGGAGAATTTAAATTATTAAGGTATTCTGGTAATAAAATATCAGTAAAACCAGTGTTATTGCAATTTTCTGTGCTATCTATACTGGTATATATTTTCTCCGATGCTTCATCAAGTAAATGAACAACTTTCTCGTTTATTTCATTAACATCTGCAATTCTGGCTGCTAAAATAGCATAATCAATAGACTTTCGATACTGTTTATTTCTAAAAATATCATCCACTATATCCATTTCAGAAGAAACAATGCAACAATCATGGAAGTGGTCAAGATGTAAATTATCATCAACATCATTTAACATTCCATCGCCAGTATCTAATAAAAATTTTGCAAATGCGATTTCTTCAGATAAAGCCCTCATGTTATGCGTTAAAGAAAATTTGAATTAAAGAAAAAGAAAACTTGCTCCAATTTAAACTACGATAAATCAATGGTTCCACTTTTAGTTCCCCCAACTTTTACAGGAAGTAATTGTCTGAAATCGCCACCTAAAATGATAATTTTACAACCAAATAATTCATCATTACTCATAATATCGCGCAAAGTTCTGTCCATTATTTCAACAGCATATCTTGAAGCCATAGGTGCCTCATCCCAAATAACCACATCAATGCTTTTTAAATAAACATCTTCTTTTGATTGTAATGTTATACTTGAAGAAGAGTCTTAGAGTAATGGTACAGGTAGCTTAAATATTTTGTGTACTGTTTTACCCCTAGGAAGCAAGGTAGCAGCAATGCCTGTGAAAGCCATCATACATACATTCATTTTTTTCCCTTTTAAACTATACCAGAGCGTTTCGTATAAAATGTTTTTCCAGAGTCTCTAGGTCCATCAATGAAAAAGCAATTATCATTTTGTACATTATTATTACTTGTATTAAATACTTTATATAAAATTCTGTCAGCTATTTCTTTTTGTTTTACATTTAATTGAGCCATTCGTTGATTTCCAATAACTAAATATTCTTCTGGCGCGACTCCTTCATGATCAGATATTGATGGATTTTCATTAATAACTTGCAATAATTCTTGAAGTTGTGGAAATTCAGCTAAGGATCTACCTTCTTGTAGAAGTATAGATTCAATGTCAACAATCGTTCTACTGTAACTTTTATCTTTAGAGAAGCATCGTCTTCAGACAAATAATCCTTAAAATCATGCCACAGAGTTTCTGTGGTTCTAATGGATTGCAGTACATTAGAACCACAGAAACTGTGGTTACAAAAATACGAACAAATAAGCTTCTCAGTTGCTTTGGCATCATGAAAATTACCGCTTCTCTCATTGCATTTGACCATTCTTCATCATTTTCAATAAAACCATGAGCCAAGCAAGCATCTGCGAAAGTTTCTTTGATTTCTCCATTAACTGTTCTTAAGTGTTCAAAAAAATATAACTCTGTTTGTGTCGGACTCACAGTTATATATGCGACCTATACAGTTGCTATACCTTTTCCTTTTATGCCATTTGCTTATTCTCTTTCCTTCAACATTTTCAGTTTTAAAAACATAATGTATGGCTATATTAACATATAAATAATTGTGAGCTACAGGATCACGTAAATTAAGAGCAAAATAATCCATTAACATTGATACTTGTTGAAGTGCATCATGAATATCATATTCAGAAAAATTACTGTAAATGATTAAATTTTGAAAATTAGGAAGATGTATTGGTAAGCGCACAATAACATTACTTGTATCATGTAACAAATCATGGGCAATAAGGAACTACATAATGATTATCCACTTTAAAATTATTAGGACGCATATAAGTTTTTCCAGTATCTCTTCGACGATAAACAGGATAACTATTAGCGTCAATAAACGTTTCTTCTTGAAACTGCTTCGGACATTTTTTAGAACATTTTGCAATTCTGAGCTAAAGTTATAAGCATGTGACAATGGGGCGAGCCTCTCTTCTAAAACTCAATTACATAAAGAAACGCAGATACCACTCCAAAGAATTTTTCTTTTGTAATGGAATCAAGTAAAGCGTTTTTTTCAAATTAAATACTCGAGAGCAGAGATCAAGTCGATCACATGCTTGTTGATTTGGTAATAAATTATCTTAGATTTCTTTCCAACGTGGATTGCAAATCATTGTAATAAACAAATCAGGTTTGCCTTTTTTTGAGTTTGTGCCATAGCATCATGGTAACACTGTAACATGTAACGAGAGGATCCAACGAAAGTTGATGGTAAAATTTGAATTTTACCTATTCTTGTATTTTCATTATCACTCTTCTTTTGCAAGAAGTCCAGAACACCTTTGTGAGATGCAACTCTTAAGTCTGATTGATGAGTTTTACAGTATTCTATACGATCTCTTTCGATCTTAACATATGAATCAACTAAATATTGTTGAAATAAACGTTGACCTCTGATAATAGAACTAAATTCATCATCTCAATCAGCAATTTTATATTTAATATATGCAGCTCTAGTTACTTTTGTTTTACCATCTTTTTTAATCATGTTTTTATGCCAACATTGTGTGCCATGAGGATAGAACAAAGGATAAATCCATGGTTCGACATTTGGATCCATTGCATTAACTCTTTGTAATTCTTTTGTATTTTTATTGCGTATTGCCACAAAGGTATTTCCCCATCAGCAGTCGTAGAAAATATTGCAACAACTTCGTTTGACCTTTGGAACTTATAACGCCTCTTATCTACTCCTGATTTTAATGAAAAAATTAATTGTAAATCCTGGAGTGACTGACTATCTGCTTGTTTCTTTAGTTCATCGCCCATCATCTCATATGATTGTGCAAAAATATTGTAATCATGTATAATAGTTTCAAGCATTTGCACAATATTTATATGCACATCTACATTAAAAGCTGACATTCTGTGCTCAATCGCTTCATTAGCATCAACAATAAAAAGTTTACCGTATGAAGATTTTTCATTAGGTGCGGGATATAAGGCAGTATTTATCTGATAATAAATTTGTCCTTGTATTTTAAAACAATATGGACCAAGACGTCTATCATTAAAATTTATTAAATAAGCATTAAACGAAGCAAAAGAAAATAAATTACCCTGGTAGAAATGAGTCTAATAACAGGGTAGTAACTGGCCAGTTCTTAGGATTTAACCTAGTTACTACCTAATAAATGGCCAGTTCTTAGGGTCATTTCTACCAGGGTTATTATAAAGACGAATATTCTGAAAAAAATGATTGGATAGTTCATGTTCTGAATCAAATAACTTTTTCAATTCATTTGGAAATTATTCCGGACGTAACCGAGGACTACTAGGGATAAGAGTAAGTGCGGCGTATTTATTCTTTATAAATAATATATTCTACCTATTAGTAGTTTTAGCGAACGTTTTTTCGTCATTTGGCTCTCATATGCGCGAATCGACAAGGCGATTCGTGGCTTCAGGCCAATACAGTTAGGAGTGATTTTAATCATTCTTAGACTGCCATGACCTCAGTAGGGAGTTTACTCCACGGATTTTGAAGGTCACTTTCAGTGCGGAGAGGCTAAAGGGCCGATCTGTGACTGCCAGGCCAGAGAGTCGAGTGGCGAGAGGCGTTCACGCGAGCACATGACTGGGTGTGTATAGCTATAGATATAGAGGAGCGCGCGCACTGCTTCGAGTCCCTTCTGTAGTCCTCGGGAAAGCGTCTTTGTTCTAGCGGGCACGAGATTTCGACGGCGTTTAATGAGTAGAGCGTCAGTTCTCGGCGACAACTTGTGAGAGAAGGTCACACCAGGACCTGATCGTTAGGAGATTTCAATAAAGTTATAATATCGGATCAACAATGATTTCACAGTTTATTTTTGAACCTTAATGTAGTCTTGTCCCATACAGAAATGCAGAAGCAGGTTGAAGCTCAACGTTTCCATGATTACAACAATCATTAAAGAAATCACCTTTATTTGAAACTCTTTCACTTGCGAAGTGTTTTGCTTTACAGTGAATACATTTAACATTCATATCCCCAATAAAATGTTCTAATGGTTGTCGTATGTCATTCTCATTGCGGCAAATTGTTGTAGATTGTACAGATTTATTGTTCTTATTCCGTCTGTTTTTCTGAAAGTAAGAATGATCATGGTCAATGGAAGAGCAACTGCACAATTGCACATTTGTATTATCATGAATGTTAATATTTTTTTGTGCAGACCTGATTTCAAAATTAGGTTGTCTAGAAGTGTTAACATCTACAATGTTTGAAATTTAATTGTTTTGTTTCTTATTAGAATAGCAATGATCATGATTAATCAAAAAATGTAAATAGTCTGTAGTTGTATTGCAATCCCTAAGATCAGCATTTGAATTCGATTGTGGTTCATTATTTGAATTTAAATACTGTTTGAATATTGTTGACCTTCCGGATTTTGATTCATTTGCTGTGAAATTCTTTATCTATAATTACGTTGATTTAACCTTACCTGTTCAATTCTACGTTTCTTAGATTCTTCTTCTTCTTCAACGTTGTTTATTTTTCTTTTACGTCCCATATTTTAGACAAAAGAAATGTCGTAATAATATAAAAAAAAATATATGTTTATAAATAAGATAATTTAAATATAAGATATATTAATAAGGTAATAGAATAGAATCCTGTTACAATGCCGCTACCCTAAGCGGGTCTTGGGCGTTGTCGTCCAGATCGGACGGGTGGGTGCCTATCACCACTATACAGCGCGCCCTTAGGTTGCGGATAGAGGAACAGCCCCTGAGAAAGAGGTTAGCTGCGAATAAATTGAATAAGCAGCCGCGGACAGCCGATAGGAACAGGCGTGGGTGTGATGAGCCCACACTGTCGAACGCATTCATCTAGAAACACTACGCAAGCACCACAACAACAAAAACACTTCACATTATCTCTTATCTCTCAATCTATCTCTTTCATCACACATTACAAAAATGGGCAAAAATCCTGCTGCCGAGGAGGATGCGGGAGCGATGACAACTGCCCCGAAAGGGGATGTGTAGAATGATTCGTCACCTGGTCTTATGCGGTAACGATGCCAGCGAAGGCGCGCTGCCTTGCAGGGGGGCGTTAGGATGCGAGAATGAAACCGTAGTGTGTCTGACGACGAATTGACACTGTCCTCGTCAAAGTCGGAAAGCTCTCATACTTAGTTCTAGAGAGGTATGGGGGTTATCACCTCTAGAACGGTGTACTCACCTGCGATCGGAACAGGATCCGAAGCGCGCGGGTTTTAACATAATATCATGGCTCAAAAAAATCAAATCCGAACCAAAAGGGACTTAAGGGTTGGAACTTGGAATGTTCGCAGCCTATAAAGAGCAGGTGCGTTTAAAGAACTCGTAAAGGAAGCTGATAGGTACAATCTAGATTTGGTAGCAATACAGGAATCGCGGTGGCCAGATGGCGGAGTACTAGCATCGGTAACTTCACGTACCTGTATGGGGCCGGGAGTGGGGGATCTCTAGGCACCTGATTTCTCGTAAGCAAAAGCATCATACATTCGGTTAAAAGTTTCAAATCCGTCAATGATAGGCTCTCGTACATCAATATCGAAGGTGAATGGTATAGATATGTATTCATTAATGTACACTGTCCTACGGAAGACAAAGAAGAAGAAGCTAAGGATCTCTATTACGAAACTTTAGAGCAGGTAATCGACCAGTTCGCGTCTTACGACACAAGAATCGTATTAGGCGATTTCAATGCTAAAATAGGTAGAGAGGAAATGTTTAGGCCTACTATAGGTAAGGAAAGCCTGCACGAAGCCAGCAATGATAACGGTATTAGGGTCATAAATTTCGCGGCGGCAAAAGATCTTATAATCAAAAATACGTGTTTTAAGCACAAGAACATACACAAGGCAACGTGGACATCGCCGGACGGGGCCACACAGAACCAAATTGATCATTTCCTCATTGAAAAAAGATGTCATACTGATGTTCTTGACGTAAGGGCTTACAGAGGGGCAGATAGCGACTTGGACCACTTCCTAGTAGTAGCCAAATTAAGAGCTAGACTAGTAGCGAATCAAAATAGTAAGCGAGCAAACAAGGTAGAAAGCTTCGATATTGAGAAACTACGAGATAGAACAGAGCGAATTAGGTACCAGATAGAAATTAATAACAGGTTTCAGGCACTTGAAGAAGCAAACACATCGCCGGAGGGGAATGACGAACCGAATAGCTTATGGGGGAACATCGAAAAAACGGTAAAAGAGGCCGCGAACAAAGTACTGGATAAAAAGATAAAGCCAAAGAGCAAACCATTGTTTGACGAAGAGTGCGAACTCTGGTTTGAAAGGCGCAAAAATGCTAAATTAGATAACTTACAAAATAGAAGCGATAGGACCGTAGAAGAGTATTCTAACGTAAGGAAACAGACGAGTGCGATCTACAGAAATAAGAAGCGGGAGTATCAAAAGAATCTTATTAGGAGAATAGAAACTAACAGTAAGGAAAATAACCCCCGCGAAATGTACAGAGGGATTAAAGCCATCAGAAAGGGTTTTAGGAGTAGAGCACAATTGATGAAGGACGAAAACGGGGACCTCGTAACAAATGACAACGAATTACTGTCGCTGTGGAAAAATTATTTCGATAAATTATTAAACGTGCACGAAAATAGCGAGGAATTAGGGGACGAAATTCACACTGCTGAACCCCACGTGGAGGAACCGAGCTACCAAGAAGTAGAGGCCACAATTAAAAAACTAAAAAACAATAAAGCCGCGGGAAATGACTCTATACAAGCTGAGTTACTCAAATATGGGGGCGTCGAGCTCACTTTCAAAATCTATAAACTAGTATGTGCCATCTGGAAAAATGAAACAATACCCGAAAATTGGAAGGAATCTATCATTATACCGATTTTTAAAAAGGGGGATAAGACAGACTGCAATAACTATAGGGTATTTCACTTTTAGCAACGTGCTACAAAGTTCTGTCAAACGTAATACAAGCTAGATTCACTCCATTCGTGGAAGATATAGTAGGAGATTATCAGTGCGGATTTCGGCGCAACAGATCGACGAGCGATCAAATGTTTACCATAAGACAGCTGTTAGAGAAAAAGTGGGAATTTTGCGAAACCATACACCAACTATTTATAGATTTTAAAAAAGCGTACGACTCTATTAAGCGAAGCAAAATGTATCAAATTCTAGTACTTCTCGGTGTACCGAAAAAACTCGTGAGATTAATTCAAATATGTCTGAACGGAAGCATGGGAAAGGTCCGAGTAGGCGGTAATGTATCAGAACCCTTCATGATACGCGATGGTTTAAAACAAGGGGATGGGCTCTCTACGGTGCTGTTCAACTTAACGTTAGAGTATGCCGTTAGAAAAATGTAGGTTAGCCAGCTGGGCGCAACGCTTAATGGAACAACGCATATACTAGGCTACGCAGATGATTTGGATATACTGGGGGATTGTAGGGAAACGGTAGCAAGAAACGCGGAATTCCTCATAAAAGCAGTGTAGTATACAGGGTTAGAAGTGAGTGAATCGAAAACAAAGTACATGATTGTGGATAAGCTAGGCATCTGCAGAGGGGAGGAAGATCTCAGAGTTGGGAATTTTACTTTTGAAAAGGTTAGCGAATTCAGGTATCTGGGTACGACCATAAATGATAGAAACGAGATTAATGTCGAAATAAATAAGAGACTCCATTCGGGTAATGCTTGCTTCTACGCCGTGAGTAATTTACTTAAGTCGAGGCTGTTGTCTAAAAACGTTAAAATAAGAATATACAGGACAATAATACTGCCGGTGGTTCTGTACGGGTGCGAAACGTGGGCTCTCACTAAGCAGTCGGACAACCGTTTTAGGGTATTTGAAAATAAAGTCTTGCGAAAAATATACGGGCCGCAGAAAGATGAGGAAACCGGGGAATGGAGGAGACTACACAATGATGAGTTACACAATCTGTACGCGTCACCAAATATTAACAGAATAATAAAATCGCGCAGATTGGGATGGGCAGGGCACGTAGCGAGAATGGGAGACGACCGTACGGCAGCGCGTGTCATGAAGGGCAGGCCGATGGTAACGCGACCTCTAGGTAGACCTAGACGTAGATGGGAGGACAACGTAAAAGCGGATCTAGTAGAAATAGGACGGGTGGGTGTCGATCGGAGAGGTGCAACTTGGGTGGGGTTGACACAAGATAGGGCAGCGTGGAAGGCTTGCGTAGATGAGGCGATGAACTTTCGAGTTCCAAATGCCATGTAAAAAAAAAAAAAAATTGATGAATAAATAAACGTTGCTCAATAGCAAAGTTGATGCTTCTCTTTCTAAACTGTGTGCACGCTGAAATCTATTATTTATGATGTATGCTCTGAAATTGACAACTGTATCGATGATGCGCTCTAAAGTTGGCGACTATCTTCCACTACTCCAATAAACTCCATCTCCATTTTGAAGTTGACAACTACTCTCCCGTCTCGACCAATGAAATTTTTTGATAACGGTCTGAATTGGCTCTAAGCTTCAATTCGATACTAATCGCTATCTCCCTTTTATAGTAGGAACCTATTTTCCAAGATTTGTACTGTCCGTTGTATGTTTGTGTACCTTATGATTTGTAAAACAACACCTTTCGCAGAATGAATCGCCGTTGATAGCTTGTGATTTACTGCTTCAAACGGGAAAGTAGAGTGTGCCCATAATGGTTCCCAATTATAAACGCTTTTGACAAGATGAAGCAATTGATGAACATTATAATATGTCATCGCCGTTAGAGAATACATGTCTTTAACCTCCGAAACAAACTTATATAATATTTCATTCGGTCTATTTAATTCAGAATATGTGATTCTCGTTCCCAAGCAAATCCACAGAGATTCAACTAATAGCGCCCAATGTTGCATTATTTTTGTATTTGATAGTACTGTATTTAAAACAGGTATACTATAGAACAGAAACCATTTCTCCCATTCTGTGGCTTTCCAGTTACTACGCTGTGATAATGGTCTCAATAATCTTCCGGTTGCATGAGGTGCTTTGATTGAAATTAATAATGCATCCATATATTGTATGCCTGGAACTTTTACATGTTGAAGTATTCTTTCTATGAATTGGCACGGTACTCCAGCTAAAAGCAGTGCATGTAATCAGGAGTAAATCCATCTATGATAGCAAATTTTTTTTAATTTATAAGCGGTGATACGTTTATAACTCCAAAAACAGGTTTTTGCATACGAACTGCCTCTCTTGCATGTTCAACAACTGATTCTGTAGTTTTTTCTTTCGAAAATAGAATACTAATTAATACCTCATGGATCCACCATAATACTGACCTGGGTGCAAACACCAATCATAGCCATATTTTCCATTAAATAGAGTGGTACCATTCATTGGTGCACGAGCGACTGTGTCAACGCATACAAGCAATGTAAACATTTTAATTTTACGATGTTAATTTTTAATCGTAGCTGATATTCCTATGGTTGATAAATGATTTATGCTTTCAACAAATGCATCGAGAAAAACTGACATTTCTGATTTGCTTGCGCCAAACCATAAATCAGTAACAATTGTACTGTTTAACCTTTCGTGAATTGGAATTTCATTCAGCATTATATAAATTGGCCAAATAGATACATTCAAAGATTCAAAAACTGGTGCACCATCTGTATTAAAGACTGTTGTTGCGTACACATGTCGATCAATTTTATTTAAGTTTTTCAGAAAATTGTTATAACATTCCCCATCATAATAGTATATTGTGTATCAAGGGGGTAAAGTAGGCTTTTTTAGGCCGAGTGTGAAGTTTGCAGTACGAGTCAAGGCAAGTTCGTCAGCGCATCGTCAGCGGAAGAACACCACGGCCCGAAAGTTTCCGCACGCAGAAGTGCAACGCTGCACTTCGGCACGTGGAACCGCTCGCCGTCGACCAGTCGCGTCGACGAGCGAGCGGGCAGACCACCGGCGACTCTCCAAACGAGCGGAGCTCCGATATTTTGGGATAATAAATACAGTGACACGGAATTTCCCTGCCTCTTCTCTCTCCTCGTGTACACCCATTCTTCCGTCACATTTTGGCATCCCTTGTGGCGCGAGGATTCGCAGAAGAAGAGATAACTGCATCGGTAAACAATCTGCAGTCAGGAGAAATCCAGAAACATACAAGAAAATCAATCCTCGCAAAGAAGAGAAATTCAGCACACAACAAATCGTGCCTCATCAAAAGACAACAGTAGCAAGGAGCTCCTTCAGTCGCCGAGGCTCGTGCAAGTCGAAAGCACGAGCTCAAAGAGAAAATTGTTTGTCTCTTGGGAGACGCCGCTCGAGCACCCAGTTCAGAAGTCACTCAAAACAAGCGAGCGGCAGTCCAATACCAGGCAACCGCCGACGAGCGTTGCCAACTCCTCAAAGCCGACCTCGGTCAACAAAGCCCACCTGGGTCAACGCATAAAGCCGCACAGCCATCGGCGCGGACCAGCCGCCGACGAGCCCGAGCTTCCAGTCTCCACGCGCAGCACAGTGTCGACGCGGACCAGCCGTCGAGACGCGCGACTGCAAAACGTCCAGCCCAGCCAGCAGCCAGCCGGTCCTGTAGCGGTCACCATCAGTCATCAGCTACTGGAGTACCATGCGAACTGGCTACGCAGCGCTGTTCATCGCAATGTAAGTCGTTTTCCTTACTAGACGCAATTTGGCTTGTCACGTTCACGTACGTTGAGCAAATCCCCGTTCGCGTGCCCTTTCGTACCAAAACCTCGGAGTGCCGTCCAACCCGACGATAAAATAGTCAACGCGCGAATAAGGATTGGTCTCCCCTTCTTTTACATTTCTGGGCCCTCCTACACACACACACATTAGTTAATCGATAATTGTCGAAAACAATCATGGCTCCTACGGGGATATTCGGCGTCGCGCGGGGCGTACTCGGGCTAGGCGCGAGAAAGAAACAGCTAAATACTGGAGTGGAAAGCGAGCCAGAATGGAATAGCGAACAAATGCGATACGCGCGGAACGTATATAGAAATACCCAAAAGATGACTCCGCGCACGCGAAGAGTAGTGCAGAAGCATATTAATAAAGAATGTTTACTACCAAGCGATTCCGAGAATGAGCCCCAGGACGCGAGAATGGCGGCCAACTGGATCGAGGCGCGAAAAAACCTGCTAGATGAACACAGCCGACCGCCAAAATCATACGAATTGCCTAAACAATCCGACGATAGTGGGGAAAAGCTGATCATGTTAGACGGCGAGAGCCACGCCGTGAACGAAGCGGCTGCGAGTGCAGAGGCCCCCGAATCAAACGTAGTAGACCCTAGTAACACCGACGCGAACGCAGAACTTGCAGGAGCGGCAGCCGCAAATCGGTAAAATGCAGTAAGAGTAGTAGCCGTAGCGGGAGTACAAGAAAAATTCAGCGGCTAAATTTAAGAACTAACATTTGCGATAAGATGGAGGTCCCACTCGTGGCGAAGGAACGGCTCGCAATCAACGAAAAATGCGTGTCCGGCGTATCAAGTTTCTTCGAAATAAAAAATATCGCGTTTGCCAATGGTCTAAGTCAAGTCCTGCCGAAAACCGGGATAGACGATAGGCCTTGGGCAGGTAGATCTCAGAACAGCATCGGCCTTGGGCAGAGAAGCTACGGCGTTAACGCGCAAAATACAGTTCACAAAAAAATCGCACCTATCGTAATTCCCGCAGCTCAGCGACCCGTGTGCAAGTTCGAACTGTCCCGGGAAGAACTTGAAGTAATATTGAGAATGCGCAAAGACCGGCTCAAAGAAAGTCGTGTAAGTCAGAAGCCCATCATAGACCAATTTTCCAGTGATGAAAGCGAGAGCGAGCACCGGAGCGTGCACAAGGCGGTAGTACATAAAACGTAACCCGAAAATAAAACCACCAGACCTCGTCACCCCAGAAGCAGAGACCAACCCGTTTAGCGAGGGCGAGCTCCGGTAAACCGCACGGCGTCATTACTACGGCGAAAATTATAACCGCGACGAGTTCAGCCGCGACGAGCGTCGGCCGACGAGTCGAACCGTAAACGAAAGAGCAGGGAGAACCAGCGCATCAAATAAATACTCATCGAAAAACGATGATAGCCGAGACCGCGGCAGAGCCTACCCGTCGGACAGCGATTCAGACGAGGATCCGCGCGATCGCAAACGCCCGCAGAGGCACGCATCGGACCGCGATCGCGAGCCACCGCGTCGAGAACCAAACCGCCGAAATCACCGAAATTTTGCCGGGTTCTGGCCATCAGGCAACGATTCAGGAGATGATCCAAGCGATCCTAGCGGCGACAATATCGTAGTGATCAGTAATGGTAATCCCAGGCGCGACGTTCGCCCCAGGGGCGGCATGCCCTTCCACCAGGCGGTAAATTTCATCCCGCCATTCGGCGGCGACCCCGACGATTTAAATCAATTTTGCAGTTCCGTTAGAAAAGTCCTATACTCCTTCGGCAGAGAGTACGAAGATTACATGCTAATGTACATGGCGAACAAGTTGAAAGGCAAAGCCGCCGACGGATACCGCGCTCGCACAACGAGTATCTATCAGTCGAACAGCTGTTAAACGATCTAACGCTACAATACGGAAATATCGGTATCGCAGACGAGGTACAAGCGCAAATAAAAGTTTTAAAACAAAAATCGGGCGAAGCCGTCGGAGATTACGGGCTGCGGATGCAAAGACTGCACAACAGACTGCTCATGATCATCGAATCGGCCCCAGACTTGTCGTCATTCGACAGGAAAGCGAGAAGACGCTATGCTGATGACGACGCGCTGCATCAATTTACGTTCGGTCTCGTATCACCCCTCGATCATCAAGTTCGAAGTGAGCGACCACGCACCCTCAACGAAGCGATTAAAATAGCATTAAAATTTGAGGGAAAGCAGAGCGCGCGACGCATAATGTACGGCGACGTTGAAGCCACTATTCCAGCAATGCTCGCCCTGCCTGCCCCAGCGCAAGTACGTAGGGCCGTGGCAGAAGAAGCCAAACCGCCGGACAATCAGGCAGTCGAGGCGGACGCGAATAACCAGCAAAGTAAATATTGCAATTACTGCGATATGAAAAATCACGCACTCAAAGATTGCGGTGTCCTAATAAAACACGCGCAAAAAAACATAATAACGAACAGAAGGAACTTCGACAACAACTCAAACTCCGGGACAGCGCACACGCTCGGGCAAGCGGTGATACAACTGCAGGGCCTCGAATGCGATGTCCAAGTCGTACCAAACGATTTCCCGATAGAAAACGCGGGCATAATCAGCTGGGACACGATCGACAGGTACAAAGGTTGCGTCGACGCGGCAAACAAATGCCTGAAATTCGGCGACGTATCGGTGCCATTCGAGACCGACGAGCGCATTACCGTACCTCCACGGGTAAAAATGGTAATTAGCGCACGTGTGGCGCACTGATGGACCTCCACCCTAACTTGCTCTTCGGAAATTTCATCGCGGAAAATAGAAATGGGCGCATATTCGCAGAATGCATAAACATTGGGGATACGGAAGTATCGGTTGCCAGCCCGATAGTGGATTTGAAAGAATGCGAAACAATCGCGGCATATCCACTATATCAAGCCGATGGGGACGGCTCACCTGACCGGGTTGCAGAATTTTCGACAAGTCTAAGACGCATGTTCGACGCGAATAAATTAGAACAAAAATATAGAGAAGTCAACACAATAAACGAAAAAATGCGCGCAAACAATAAGGCCAGGCTCGAACGAGTTGAAAAGATTTTACAACTGGCCGATTTAGAGGGATGTAACGTGGAAGAAGTCGAATATATTCGCGAAATAATCGACGAATAGTCGGGCGTATTTGGTCTCGAAGGAGAACCGCTACCGGCTACACACCTCTTACAGCATAAAATCATATTAAAGTCAAACAAACCGGTAAAATGCCAACGCTTCAGATTCCCGCCCGCGCTTAAAGAACACATGATCCGCGAACTGCAGAAGCTTCGCGAACAAAATATCGTCGTGCCGTCAAATTCGGACTATTCGTCAATGCTTTGGATTGTCCCAAAAAAGCCGGACGCGAACGGTAACCGAAAATTCAGACTAGTAACCGACTTCCGGGCAATTAACGAAATTTCAGAAGAAGGAAGCTACCATCCCTTACCCTTTACTAGCGACATTCTCGAGCACCTGGCATCCGCCAACTATATAACGGTGATGGACCTAAAACAAGGCTATCACCAAATAGAAATGCATCCCAAATCCGCGCATTTAACCGCATTCTACGCGCCGGACGGCAGACACGGGAATCAATTATTACAGTTTAATAGAATGGCTATGGGGCTGAAGGAAGCCACCATAACGTTCACACGCGCTATGTCTCTAGCAATGGCCGGACTCCAAGGAGACGAGATCGAAATATACCTCGATGATCTAATGATATTCAGCGAAACTCTCGACGAACATAGAGTACGTCTCCGCCGGGTACTGAAAAGATTACTAGACGCCAACATGACGGTGGAGCCGAGGAAGTGCCAGTTTCTAAAAAGAGAGGCGTCTGTACTCGGCCACATCGTAGGCGGAGGCTTCATTAAAATCGATCCCCAGAAAATAAGGGCAATGGCGGAATACGCGGTACCTACTAACCCCAAAAAGCTCAAGCAGGCCCTAGGCCTGTTCAGCTACTACTGGAGGTTTATAGAGAACTTCTCGAGAGTAGCATATCCGCTGTTCAAGCTCCTAACGAAAGGCACGAAATTCGTATGGGAAGCAGAAGAGCAAGCCGCGTTCGACGAATTAAAAATGTTAATGTGCAAGGAACCGGTCCTAAAGACGCCAGATCTCGAGCAACCCTTCATCGTAACTGTTGTGATATTAGAGTCAATTAATCATTTAAATGGTCGCGCGCTTATACACTTATAATAGACTAACGTAGTCTCTCGTATCATACTAGAATCTTCTAGGCAACGTATAAAGTACCAGAAACTAGCTGACTCGTTCACTTGAGTTCACAACGCGATCAAGACAAGTACAGTTTTGCTCTCGCCCTCTCATCTCAACTGTTATAAATAATAAATCTATTATACATATTTAGAAGATAAACTACTGGCTCGTTTATTTCACTCGCCCTGCGAAATACCTAATTATATCAGGTTATGGGCCCAGGCGCAACGATGAAGATCTGAAAAGCTCTAGTCGCAATATAAGTGCGCATTGGCAGGACAGTGATACGCAAATTTTGGAGCACCGACATCTTGAGAGAGAGCCGTAACATGGCGAGCCGTACGAGCAGCGGTGTAATTTTATCTATCGATAAATTGGTCGGCAGGACAAACTACCGATCCTGGGCTGTAGCTATGAGAGCATATTTAGAAGTAGAAGATTTGTGGAACACGATTGAGGCTCCACAAGGTGGTCAACTATCAACAGATGCGAAGAAACTGCAGAAGGCGCGAGGCAGAATCATACTGACAGTTGAACCGGATATCTACGCATACCTTGAAGACGCCAAATCACCGAAGGATGCTTGGGAGGCACTCGCCAAAACCTTCGATGATCCGGGAGCGAACAGCAAGGTCAATCTATTTATGCAGCTTTCAACGACCAGGTATGAAAACTGTAAGTCTATGGAGGACTATGTAGCGCGCATAATAGGGACTTCGCAAAAGCTCAATGCTATCGGTTCGAAAATACCGACAGATTTGATAGGAGCTTTGATGTTGGCCGGATTACCGGAGTCATACAAACCGTTAAGGATGGCTCTTACTAATTCGGGTCAAAATTTAACCGCAGATTTTGTGAAAACAAAACTTTTAGAAGAAGCTCAATGCTCCAATAACGGCCACGAAATTCAAAACGAAGCATTCCATGCGCAAGTGCACTCGACGCACTTCGCGCCGCAGAGTAGTGCCAACAGAGGGCGCAACGGGTATCATAAACGCTTAGGACGTCGGCGTAATTCGAACGTGAGATGCTATAACTGTAATAAGTTCGGTCATATAGCAAGTAAGTGTACTGCTCCGATAAAAAAAAACAAAATGCATGCACAGCCGCAGCAGACGAGGAGAGCGAGGACGAGGACGTCGTGTGTGCGCTCTTAGCCTCGATACGATCAGGCGATACTCACGCGGCGAACGTCGGCACCGCTCTTGTCGACTCGAAGAATACAATCTCGGCTGGCACCGCACTCCTTGCAGTGAATCAGTCAAAACACACACAGGCAGACGAGTGGATTTTGGACTCCGGAGCTTCGAAGCATATGTGCTCCAGCCGACTCAATATGACAAACATAAAGCATTCCAGAATAAAGAGTGTAACAGCTGCTAATCAAACTAAAGTGTCTGTTCAAGGAGAAGGAAATGTCGCTTTGCAGTACCACGGTCCAACTGGAGAACGTCGGGTGTTGTTGGAGAATGTGCTGCTGGTACCCGACCTCACAGTTAATTTGCTGTCAGTAAGTATCATCACTAGAAGAGGTGGAAAGGTGATTTTTGCTGGCCCCACATGCCAGATATACAACAGCAAAGGTATCCCAATACTGCAGGGACAGCGAACCACGAATAACGTCTACAAGATAACCTTTCAGCCGAGATCAGCTCAGACTGATACACTCAGGTCCGACTTTGCACTCAGCGTTTCCATTCCTACTGATATTCAGCTATGGCATAGGAGAATGGGTCACCTAAACGAGGCCTATTTGAAGCAGCTGCGAGAGGCTGCTATTGGTGTCAATTTCAAGAATGATCAACTATACAGATGTCAAACCTGCATAGCTGGGAAGCTGATACAGAAGCCATTCAAGATCAACAACAAGCGTGCCTCAGCCATTCTTGAACTGGTTCATAGTGATGTATGTCAGATGGAAGAATTATCAATTGGAAGAGCTAAGTATTTTATAACCTTCACAGATGATTACAGCCGAAAAACCTTCGTCTATTTCCTGAAACAGAAGGATGAAGTACCGGACATCACTATGAAATTCATCAAGTATGTTGAAAAACAAACTGACCGCAAGTTGAAAAGATTCAGGACAGATAATGGAGGTGAGTACGTCAATGCCAAGCTGAAGACTGCATTAGCTGAACTTGGTGTGAAGCATGAAACCTCTATTGCCTACCAACCACAGCAGAACGGTAGAGCAGAAAGGGTAAACCGTGTTCTTCTCGAGAAGGCAAGATGTATGCTGAGTGAGGCCAATCTACCTTACAAGTTTTGGGCTGAAGCTATTTCAACTGCCTGTTATCTATCCAACAGAAGTCCAAAAAGGTGTTTGGGTGGAGTTATTCCAGAAGAGCTCTGGACCGGATCCAGAGCCAACTTGTCACACTTCAGAGTTTTTGGTTGTGAAGCACGAGCATACATTTCTAGTCACCAGAGAAAGAAACTTGATCCCACTTCAAGACCAGCAATCTTCATAGGTTACAGTGAAGATCAGAAAGGCTATCGGCTATGGAGTGCAGAGGACAAAAAAGTGTTTGTGACTAGCAATGTGGAATTCCTCGAGAAGGAGTTGGAATCGTCAATCAAACCAGCATATTTTCCTGTAGAATTCTCAGATACTATGGAGTCAAACGTAGATAAAGTACTTGCTCAAGAACCTATAAATAAAGAAAATTTTAGAAGAAACGAAGAATCTGTAACTAATGAAAATCTAAGAAGAAACGTAGAACCTGTAAATAAAGAAAGTTTTAGAAGTAATGAAGAACCTGTAAATAAAGGAAATTTTAGAAGAAATGAAGAACCTGTAAATAAAGAAAATTTTAGAAGAAACGAAAAACCTGTAAATAAAGAAAATTTTAGAACTACTGAAGAACCTGCAAATCAAGAAGATAAGATTAGAAATAAGACACCTAAGAAAAGGGAAATTGTAAAAGAAGCACCTGCAAACGATGATCCAATGATAACAAGAAAAAGAAAAATCCAATCTAACCAAGATGAAGTGATAAAGAAATCAGCCAAACTGACAGATAGATCAACCGACCTGCAACCACCATTGAGTAACCAACCTCGTCCACAAACCAGATCAGTCACTAAACTCGACCAACCAAGGGATCTGGAAGATTCAGAAGATGAACTGATCACACCCAGTTGCAAAAGTCAACGTAGAAAACGTAAACCTAAACACCTAGACGACTACGTGGTTTATTCTATAGTCAGTGAGTTTGGTGAACCGAGAACAGTCGAGGAGGCTTTATCTGGACCAGAGTCTCATCACTGGAGACAAGCCATGGACGAGGAGTACAAATCTATCATCAAAAACAACACATGGGTACTGTGCAACCTTCCACATGGTGAGTCAGTGATTGGGAGTAAATGGATTTTCAAGAAGAAGCCAGCTGCAGATGGAACAACTAAATGTAAAGCAAGGTTAGTTGCTCAAGGTTTTTCGCAATTAAAGGGTATTCATTACGATGAGACATATGCCCCGGTAGTCAGGTACACATCACTCAGGCTTTTATTTGTTTACGCTGTGAAGAGAGGACTCAACGTATACCACCTTGATGTTGAGACAGCATTTCTCCATGGTGACATGGAAGAGACTGTGTACTTAGAACAACCTCAAGGTTACGTTCAGAAAAACCAGAAACATAAAGTCTGCAAGCTGAACAAATCCATTTATGGACTAAAGCAAGGCAGTCGCAATTGGAATCGCAAGCTGGACTCCACGTTGAAGGAATTAAAACTGATCCAATCATACCAAGTCACTTGTATATATAGTTATTTTAATAAGAAAAAATGTATTATTGTAGCTCTCTTTGTGGATGACTTGATGGTCTTCACGGATAGCATCGACTTTCTGGACATCCTAAAAACTGGCCTACAGAAGATATGCACACTGAAAGACCTTGACCCCATGAAAAAATGCTTGGGTATTCGAGTCAACGTGGACAACAGCAAGGGCGTTATTGAACTTGACCAGACCGAATACATCGAGTCATTACTTGCCCAGTATGGAATGTCAGACTGCAGATCTACTGGTACCCCGCTGGACCTTAAAGGTGACTACAGCAGCTCTCAATCATGAGGCTCAGCATTCAATCCTCATCAGGAATTCGAAGTTCAGTGTCAGTACTAAGCACATCAATAGGCGACTCCACTTTGTTAGCGAAAGCATTGATAGTGGTGAGATCAGTGTAAGCTTCATTCCATCTACGCACATGATTATTGACGCCCTAACCAAGGCTATCAGTCAAAGGAAGTTGAGGGACTTCGTCGAGAACATCGGTCTCAAGAATGAAGAGAGAAGACAGTATTAATAAATAAAAAATAATATATTTTGATACTTTGTATTTAGAGATTTTAATTGTCGACGAATTTTGTAATGTAAATTTTATCTAAGAAAATATCAATGTTCTGTTAAATAATTAATTGAGGGGGCATGTTGTGATATTAGAGTCAATTAATCATTTAAATGGTCGCGCGCTTATACACTTATAATAGACTAACGTAGTCTCTCGTATCATACTAGAATCTTCTAGGCAACTTATAAAGTACCAGAAACTAGCTGACTCGTTCACTTGAGTTCACAACGCGATCAAGACAAGTACAGTTTTGCTCTCGCCCTCTCATCTCAACTGTTATAAATAATAAATCTATTATACATATTTAGAAGATAAACTACTGGCTCGTTTATTTCACTCGCCCTCCGAAATACCTAATTATATCAGTAACAACCGACGCGAACGATTTTGCCCTAGGCCCCATCCTAAGTCAGGGAAAGATGGGAAAAGACCAGCCATGCGCGTACGCCTCTCGCTGTCTTAAGGGCAGTGAATTAAAATATCCTACTTACGATAAAGAGTTACTCGCGATCGTGTTTGCCAAAGAGCAATTTCGGCATTACCCATACGGCCGAAAATTCACGATAGTCACGGACCACGAGGCGCTCAAACACTTCCACACATCGAAAAAATCAGATGTAAGATTTAACCGTCTAAAAGCGGCTCTTGTCGGATATGATTTCGACATAATATACCGCCCGGGCAACAAAAACGCAAACGCTTTCGCGCAATCCAATGCTCAAACCGGGTAAAACAAATTACCACGACTAGAATTATACGAATTGGCAGAAAAGCAAATCGAAGCGGATCCGGACGAGGAAGCCGGCGCACCGCCGGGTAGAATTTTCCGCGCGCGAGCGATCATATAACCAGGCGTGAATAAAAATCAAAAAGCAAAACAAGCAATATCGGACTACGATGAGTCAAGGAAAACAAGCAAAATAAAGAAAAAATGTAACGACGCCGCGCTGATTTACCACGGCGACGATTTGATCAAAATTCAATGGTTTACCGAAATTGAAAACTGTAAATTTACATACGCATTGGACTATCATGATTCCACGAAATTCGGATGCATTTTAACTAACACCTCGTTAAAGAAAGCTGGTAAAAATAGATATACATTATCGAAAACCGAGCTCGAGCGCATAAGGAAAATACTCGCAGAATCAATCAAATTCAGGGCGTCACCGCGAATCGTGCAATCATCAACAGCCGCAATGAACATGAAAAGAGCGTCAGATTCCGATACAACTATGATTACAGTGCAATCGGCCGTTTCAAACAGCTCGAGCTGCGGAGTAATTCTACCCCCTCGAGCAAAAGAATATTTAAATTACGTAGCGCCACTGAGCGTCGTGATGCGAAAGACAAAAGCCAGCCAAAGCCAAATATCGCGCAAGCCCTACTCGCCCAGCAGCACGAGCAGCAGTGACGAAAGCGACGTAATACAAGCATCAGGAACTGCTCTAGACATAGAGCCTCTCCAATCATTTAAATTTCCCGCCAAACCCGTGATCGTTGACGAGGCATCAATACGGAGCAAGACAAGATCGCCCGAATCTCCTCGACGTATGCACGCCGGAAATCCGGACCAACGCGAGGCGAGCGTAACGCACACGCCTAGAGCCAACGCTAATAAAATCACGACGCCGCGTAAGGAATACGCGCCGCGTCCACACGGCACTCCGGTCAAAACCCGTACCCCAGAAATATGGCAGGTATGCAATGATAAATTCCAAAAGAAACTCGTATTGAATATCGAAGAAAAGGAGATCAAGGGTAGTGACGGGTTGCAAATTAATATATACGAGGCAGAACCATCCGTAGCGTCCGAAAAAGGAAAAACAAACGACAGCTCGGTAATTGAAACGCCGGAAATCCCGAACGACAACGCGCGAGCGTCGAATGCTTTAGAAAAAAGCAAAACGCCGCGCGCACGAAAAACAAGCGCAGAGGCCGGAATGGAAGTTCAGATTTCGAGAAACGGAGATCCACCGTCGCGAGAGAAGACACCCGAACCGTACGTAGAGCTGGTACGTTCGGATGATATACCTGGAACTGCCTGTTCTTTTCGCTGATCAAAGCAGCGAAGCTTAATATCTCGGCAATAGACCTAAGGAAACATTTGCAATAAATTCCTGTGGTGAACCTTCCGAAACCGCGAGAATACTTAAATCCAAAAATGAATACGGCACTGTCGATTGCGCCTACCTGTTCGCGCAAGAATTCAATTTTAATATATGCATTCATTATGATCTACCAAACAAACACCGTATACTCTGTCACGTGTTGTCGAGCGAAGCAAAAGAATTTTTACACCTTAATTTGACGGGTCAGCATTTCACGCCGTACATCCGCGTAAACGTTCCGCCGCCAACCACGAAGCCCACGAAGCGACAGCGCGATCCATCGCCCACTAGTGACGGCAGCCATTCGAGCGCAAAGTCGCTGGTATTCGGGAAGAAAAAAGCGGAAAAACGGAAACAGCGCTTTATGCCGGATTCATCGAAACAAGAGGTCCGCAAGGGACGCGACAGGAGAGGCGCCGAATCGGCCATGAGCGTTGGGAGCTACATTATAATCGCGACATGCACGAGCCCAGACCCTTCTGCCCAGCCAACTCAAGCTGCGAACGAATCTCCAAACATAAGCAACGTGTCGCTAGTCCTTAACCCAGCCACATCTATCGCCTCACCACCGAGAACTAGAATTTCGAGCTTCGATAGTTAGATAGTCATGCGCAAACGCCCCTTCGCACAACCAAAGCCACCCAAACTTTCCAGAAAGCCCGCCACAGATAAACTCGGGGGACAAATGCGAGGACGCGCATATACTTGCAAGCCCGAACTTGAGAGCAAGCACGTCCGCGGCGAAGCGTATTAGAGACGCGGGCAATAACATCGGCACAAACGATGACGAAAAAACAGCCGCCGCTGTAACAACAGCGTTATCGCACGAAAAAATGAAACGGTACGTCGTGGCCGGGGCCAGGCCTCCACGCGAGAAACCACCTTGGGCTATTCCCGAGGGCCAAGAACCCCAGCCCTTTGTTCACTTACAATCCTTGAGCGAGCACCCCTTCCGGTATAAAGAAAATTTAGTTTACCTAACCTCATCCGACAATTATTTATCGACGGAAGTACAGGAGGCGCTCATCGAACGAGGCTATGTTAACCCGGAAGACTTAGAAAACAAAAAGTTCGGAAGCGGCAAGATAAACGTGATCGACTGCAAAGAATTTAGCGTAATCGGGATTTATATCAAAGCGCACTTCGACTACCGTCCCCTACGCGTAGATCTGATAAAATGCTTGCGAAACCTAAAGAACGTCATGATAGCTAGGGGCTTGAACAGCGTAGCGTTAATCCGAGACCTCGAGATGCTGACACCGGTCGAATGGACCAAATTAATAGAATTATTTGACGACATATTCATGAACAAGCGTGTTGCCGCGATAATTTACAAAAATAACCTGCCGATACCCCCGGTTAATGAGCGCTTTAAATTAATCCAAGAATACCATATAGCGGCGATGGGTGGACACCGCGGAACGACGAAGACGCACAGCAAGATCGCGAACGATTTTTATTGACGTCATATGCGCCAAGACATTAAGCAATTCGTCGCTCGATGCGCCACCTGTCAAAGCAATAAGCTTGTCCGCGTAAAAACTCGCTTGCCAATGCTGATCAGCAACACGCCATCGACCCCATTCACGCAGATAGCGTTAGATTTTTATGGGCCCTTGGAGAATTCGAGGCGCGGAAGAAGTACATCTTATCCATCCAAGACATGTTGACAAAGTACATAATTTTAATCCCTACAAAGCATGCAAGCGCCGACGAAGTGGCGCGAGTCCTAACCGAAAAGGTCATTTGCGTATTCGGGCCACCAGCCGCTATCGTGACGGACCAGGGCTCACACTTCCAGAATCGGATACTGGAAAAGCTCGCGAAAATATTTCAAATAAAAAAGTTCTGCACCACAGCTTACCACCCGCAATCGAATGGGTCAATAGAGCGCATGCATCACACGCGATGGGACGAGTGGACAGCGATTTGCCAACATGCATACAATTGCACGGAGCACGAGAGTACCCGTTACTCGCCTCACGAGCTGCTTTTTGGCACAAAGCCTCGCACTCCGTCCAGCTTCAAGCCAAGCATCGACGACGTAACGTACAACCAATACATAGACGAAATGACAACTAATTTAACGTCGCTACAGACGACCACGGCCATGAATCTGGTCCAGTCGAAATACCGGTCGAAATACTACTACGATCGGAAACTTAACACAAGCACATCCGGGAGGGCGAAACCGTCTTCCTACTAAAAGAACCCAAAAAGGGATAGCTTGAAGCGATCGAGTACCTCGGTCCGTTCGAAATTACCGACATTAACAGAAAAACGCACAACGTGACAATATGCAACGACGACATTACCAAGACCGTACACATAAACAAATTAAAGCGGCCGAGTGAACTAGCCAGGCAGATGAACGCGTCGGAAGAAGAGTAGGAGTAGGACGTTTTATTTCTGTTTTTTTTTCGCGGCACCGGACGTGCCGCTCAAAAAAAAAACGTAACATTTATACCGAGAGATCAATCTCCGCCGCCTCGCTACAAGCACCAGCGAGTTACTGGCAATAGACACTAACGCCAACTAATATTTTAGGGTAGCCGCGGGAAACCGCCAGGAGAACTTCAACGCGATCCCTGACCCCGGATCGGCCCCATTCATTCGCCTACTGGGAGAAAACGTAGGCCTAATCACCGAAAAAATTTCACCGCTCGCCACGTCCAGCAAAGACTGGAAGATAATCCAGAAAGTGGACCTACGGCCGTACTTCAAAGCGAGCGAAATGCTAGAAAGGCATACTGCGTTAGTGGCGCACGCATGCGGCCCTCACTTCGAAATTGGGGAGCTGCAGCAAGCGGTTAAAGAAGCCGTACGCCAGGCGGGAAGGGTGCTAGACTTATTACTAGTACATAACATCGGGGATGAACCACGCCGCGCATGAAGATCGCTACTTCCATTTATCGGCACAATACACAAATTCCTGTTTGGCACGCTAACAGAAGCCGACGAAGCAGAAATCCAAGTGGTCGTAAGAGCCATAGCAAATGATACCAAATCACTGCGGCGCTGTTGGCAAACCAAACAGAAATTATCGATCGCGCTTTATCCAACCTGGATACAAAGTTGACAAGACTAGAAGCTTCAACAGCCACCCTAATAAACAAATCAATCACATCGGACAACGAGATCGCGGTACGCAGTGCGCGAGGTACAAGCTGTAAAGGACAACCTACTGCTGTTTAAAATGAACACGGAAGTCCTGACAGATGCAATTCTCTTCGCGACACAGGGCATGGTTCATCCGCGAATTATGCCACCAGAAACGCTATTATACGCGGCGAAAACAGCAACCAACACTGTCGCGAATGCGAAATTCCCCTCGCCAGACGGCAACTTCTCCGCCATACCAATCCTTAAAATATGCAAAGTAACGGTACTGCTGGCCAACAGCCACTTGGTGTACCAGATAGCCATCCCGCTCTTGGATATCCACAAATTTAATTTATTTAAAGCCTCGCCGCTGCCGTCTGTGCAGCGCGCGCTAAATATTTCAAATATCGCGGCCTATATTTGGCCCGATGAATGAATACCATTTTTTTGCAGTAAGCGAATCTAACAGATCGTACATGACGATACCCCCAGAAAGAATCCATAAGCTACGCAAGCTCGATGACCTACTGATTGCAGTTAACACTGAACCAATCAGAGAAATTCGAAGTAACGTCGCATGCGAAATCAAAATCGCGTCAGGGCACGCGCTGGGAACGGCCGAACACTGCGATATTCGGATAAAACAGCTACGCGACACGGTGTGGCTCGGACTCCATAAAACAAATGCCTGGATTTTTTCCGTCAGCAACGCAGAGAACATTTACATACAGTGCCAGCGAGCCGAACAAATAACATCTGAAATAAGTGGCACAGGGGTACTCGAGTTATGCCCAGGGTGCTCAGCGCAAACTGCGAACGCGCACTTGGCCGCCTCGCGCTCGCTAACATCTTACGCAAACGCATCGGTTTTCGATATAGTCGTATTCAACGTCTCCGCAATGCTGACCGAAATAGGTAGTATCGAAGGCAAAGCGATCGAAATGCAACAAGCAATCGAGGTCGAAGCCAAAAATCGAGCGGAAAATTCGCATGGCGTAAAATTCGAAACTTTGGAAACCGGTACGGCTCTTCGCGATATAACGACAAAGGTGCGGGAAATCGCGGACCGCAAAGAAAAGTCATTCGAGCTAGAGAATTTGTCAAGCTTCACGTCAAAATTCAGCTACTCAAGCTGGACGGCTGTAATAATAATAATTGTAATCATAAGCGGCGTCTGGATTATCAAAAAGCGTCGCGCCGGTCAGCCAATGCGCAAACTAATTAAGCAGCAGGAAAAACAACTAGAGCTGCAAACCCTGAGGGAGATGATCCGGGCTAGGAGCCGTGATTAGAACTGCCATCTACGCATCGTTCACAAATAATTTCTTTTTCTCTCTGTACACCATTCACCAGCAAGAGAATCCTCCTGCCCGCAGTTCGATACTTCTCCGTTCATAGAGGTACGGAGGCTTCGAAGCCGGTTAAATGGAACTAAGTTACGCGCAGTGAAACAATGATTGCTTCAATATATTATGAGTTTAAAAAAAAAAAAAAAAGCCAAATTTCGACTAGTACTAAAACGACACTAGCCGCGTAGAAGCTTAAAAAGTTCTCCACCATAATAATAATGAATGTTTCGTTTTCAGGAATTAGAAAATCAAAATGTTATCGTTAAATAATTCACTATGTAACTTACGTCATTATATATTAGCTTCTCATGGGTTTTATATATTACTATATTTGACTATTTCAGGGGTACTACTATTACTATTAATATTTGGGCGTAAAACAAAATAACGATTAGTCAATTTTTCATAAAATATCATTTATCTCATAAAATAATCAGCGGAATTATTATTCAGTCTACCGCACATCTAGTATTAAGGAATAGAATTATGTACATACAGGAGCTCCGTTCCATACAAATTGTGAAGCAGCAGCGGCCGCTAAGGAACAACATCCGCGTTCACACGCACACACTCACACATACACACACTTGACTAGCGTCTCGCACGCAGAAGACGGAGGAGGACGAACCCACACACTCTCATAATCCTACTGTAAGCCAGTCAAAAAAGGGGACACACATAAATACGCATACATTCACACACACATGCACTTTTCGGCGCGGTGTTCTGACTATTTTTTGCATAAGTTCTGTTTTTTTCGGGCGACGGGGACGTCTGCCCACGCGACCTCGGACGTGTCACGGACGAGCTTTGGGCTTTCCGGCGGCATCTGCGATGGCCTGCATTTCCGGCGATGCGCCAGACGCATCGTCAGCGGAAGAACACCGCAGCCCGAAAGTTTCCGCGCGCAGAAGTACAACGCTGCACTTCGGCACGTGGAACCGCTCGCCGTCGACGAGTCGCGTCGACGAGCGAGCGGGCAGACCACCGGCGACTCTCCAAACGAGCGGAGCTCCGATATTTTGGGATAATAAATACAGTGACACCGAACTTCCCTGCCTCTTCTCTCTCCTCGTGTACACCCATTCTTCCGTCACAAATCATTTAAAATTTTAATACAATTTTTTGGGAAATTGAAAATTTAATAAATTAAACATTCTAAAATTTAGAAATTTAATAATTTTGAAATTTGAAAATACAAAAATTTTGAATATTTTTATGGTTTTGGAATTTTTACGATATTGAAAAAGCGAATGCACTAGTTGTCGATGCGATCGTGCTAAATGTACTAGTTTTTGACACAAGAGTACGTAGTATACTAGTCTTCGACGCGAGAGTGCCTGCGGCGCCCTCGACTCCCACTCGTGCTGAATCATTATCCTCGCTTGAAAAAGCCAACTTTCGCCACAATAGGTTATACGATTGTGTAGAGTTTTGCGATGTAAAATTACCGAAAATGTGTGTAGAGAATTTCCGTGCAGTAAATATGTGTATAGAATTTTTCCGTGTAGTTATTTCCTGTGTATAATTATTTTGTGTAGCGTGTAGGGTTATTTTTGTGCAGAGATTGTCCGGTGTCAAACAATTTTTTTAAATTTTGCAATTTAAAAATTTTTTTAGCGACTTTAAAAATATTGCAATTCAATTAGTTTTAACCAAAATAACTATTTGTTTTTCTTCTAAACAATTGAATTTTTTCATGTGGGGAAGATCTGAAATGTATTAGTCTTCGCGGCCAATCTGAACCGTACTAGTCTTTGTGGCAAATCTAAACCGTATCCCTACTCTTCATAGGGACCGGCGAAATGTACTATCGCATTATGTATCTTATATTTTTGTCTTGTACAGACAAAGTCTAAAGTAAAGTAAAGTAAAGTCAAGAATAATTTTTTTTTAAACTGAGACAAGAAAAAGGCCCTGTTCTGTGCTTAAGAAACGAGTGGAAAATAGAGTTTTTCTTGCAGCGGAAGATAAGATACTTTTCTTCCCACTTCTCAAAAGTTTAAAAATTATTGATAATGTATTTATACATTTTATTCAGTTAGATAATTAAATAAATATCCATATTTTGTGTTTATTAAAACAACACGGAGAGAAATGTATCACTAAAAATTACTATATTTTCTCCTAATCGGGAGACAAACTCAACCTATGCAGAAAATATAGTATATTTGTGTGACTATACATTCATGTGTACTATACATTCGTCAAAAATTTCTATACCAGTATAGTAAAAATTGCACTCCGCGTTGACTCGCTGTGCTCCGTCGGTAAAAAATTACCGACAGAGCTCGAAAATTCGTCGTAACTCAAACCGACGACAGGAATTCGCCTGATCACTTACTGACGCTAGGGAGCGACTCGTAAACTCCACTCAACAAGTGACGAAAACTGTTCGGTTAGTATATAAGGAACTTCCAGATCAGAACATTTTATATAAATAGAAATGCGATTAGTCTAGCGATGCGTTGTTAGGTTGTGACATGTGTAATAAATTTGATTACCCATTTTCGGATAAAAACGACTTGCGCTTGTGCTACAGAGATCTTATAGATACGTAATTAGGCTCAATCGTCTGCAAATTTTCTGCGCAATTTTATAACATTAATGGTTTTTATGGAAAATGTAAATTTGCTGAATAAATATGATTTTCCATATTCCAGCTATAGCTGCATAATTACGTGCGGCATAGACGCCGTAGAACAGACGACACAACAGTTGGCAACTCTAGAAATATTCATGCTCTAACCTCTGAGTGCGGAGCTCACCCCGCAACACACATACGCGGCCGGCCAGCAGATAATCAAAAAGGTGTCGACTACTCGAAAGAAAAAGAAAAGCCATCCGCGACGAGCGAGGTGAAAGCCATGTGTGTATGTCCAAAGCTAGATCGTGTCGTCTGGTGCATCAGCTGGAGGTTACGCTGGTGAAGTGCGGCTCTGCAAATGGAGTAGTGAGTGCCGGAGAGCGAGAAGGACTCTTGGATAAGATTAGAGAAATAAATAGCAAGGAGGTCGGTATAATCGGTTACTCGGAGCCGGTGGTACACAACAGGTGTGCGGAAGGTAGGCGACGAGACCGATGGGCGATTGGGAAACGATGGCTTTGTCGAACCTGCAGCTGACGACGCCCGAGCACAGGTACACAGGCGCAGTGTACTACGGCGATATATTCATCTATACTGCTGCGAGAACGCCGACACCAACCTCGTGCCCACGGCCAAAGTTGGCAAGCTTCTCAGGTCTGCTAATCTTCCCTCCGAGGTTACCCTCCAGGTACAGAAACATCTATACCTTTTCTCTCACTCTTTCATTCTCTGTCTTGCTCTCCCTGTTCTGTTTACCTGCTGCTTGCTGAGTTCTGTTGCTCTTTTTTTACTATACGTGCTGTGTTGTTGTTTTATTCTACTATTACAAAAATGTATAATTATATTTGTACTCTTTGTAGATACTAGATATTTGCAGTGGTGCTAAAAGTAACACACTTAACAGAAAGCAGTTTTACGCTACTTTAAACTGGTAGCAGCACATCAAGCTGGCCTCGAGGTTCACAAGGATTTAATTTGCGCTTCTGTAGACAAACTTGCTCTGCCAAAATTCATATGGCCTTCTTCAATGGGAGATGAAGAGGAGGTAAATAAAAAGCGCTTCTCTAAAAAAAGTTCTAAGATCAGATCCGGCCATATGCCTGAAAGTACATCTGAAAGTAAAAGTGAAAGTACTGTATGGTCTAAGCATGCTCTTAGCTTTATAACCTCTCAACTTTTCAGAATGTTAATTTCTTCTCATGGGTAAATAAAGAAGCATCATGACATCTCGCTTATACTTATTAGGAAGAACGCATCACATCTCTATGGACTACACAAAAGCTATTAGGTAACAATTATTGTCTTGTTCCTTATTTTAATTTATTTATTTTGCTGATGAGGCTATATTTTTTTATAGGAGAACAACATTTAGAGCTTGAGTCTAACTCGATTGATGATTTTTCTAGTTATTTTGTAAGATAATAACAAGATACATGAAATGCAAATTCAACTAAATAAGTTAGTTAAAAAAAATAAAAGCTTATGAATTTAATTTAGGATTAATGACACTTTTTAGGAATAATTTGTTAGAAATAGGTACGAAAAGTAATGAGAATACAGAATTTACAATTTAATAATTGTCTTTTATTATATATTTTACAACTTCAAATAGTTAAACATTTTTCAATATTTTATACGTTGAATGGAACATCATACTCAATGTACATTAAAAGAGCTACTTTAACGCATGGCTTTCTTTTATTAAAAACCTCAACCTCTTTTGAAGTATCGTCTGGTTTTATCCATGAATCAGACAAATTTCTACAATAACTGACGGAGTGTCTTAAATCATTAGTTTGGAGTGGATCTTGAAATGCTATTACACCTGATAGAATAAAATTTTGATTACCAATTATTAGCAACTTCGGTATATCATCTAAATTAATTAAGCTTTCTTTTTCACTTATTTGACTGCTGCTGTTCAATATCAATACAGAGATAGTTTTCAAAATTATTTATAAATTTTGTTTCTTTTTCACAGAAAGAACATTGAGATTCATCGATTAAAATGCTATTAAGAATATCTGATAAATTTTGTATTCCTTTTGATAAAATAATTTCATATGAAAGTTTAATGCACTCAAGATATTTATCTGCTGAAAATTCACAACTTGAACAAACAATCTTTTTATGTATATTTGTACCCATTACTGTAGAGTAAAATTCTCCCATACTTTTTTGCCAGTATACGTTGTTTTTATCATGATATCCAATCTTGTTTAATAAATTGGCTCTTTGTTTATAAAGTGATTGTAAGTTAAATTTTGATGCATATTCATAAACTATTTGTAAATAGTCGCTCGCTTTGTACATGGATGTTTCACTGATATAGTCTTGAAACTTATTTACTAGATAATACGATGACACCAATAGTTCTGTCAAACTATCAAAAGAACTTGTCGTTTTTAATCTGATAATATTTTTATTGATTTTAACCGACTTATTTTGATTGGCATTTATGATAACCGAACGTTTCCCACTTCTTTTTTTTTGGTTATTGTTGACGAAGGCACAACTCAGGACAAGGTTCTAATAATTTTCCTCTTTTTTTCTTAGTTTCAACAATATTTTTTTATCGACATCTAATTTTTGGCTCATTGTAGATTTAAAGTCTCTCGATTCTTCTTTTTCACTTTCAAAATCATTTTTACTACTTTCATTGTCACTATTGATATCAATACTAGTATCTACATCACTAAACTCAGACTTTGTCTCATCAGCAGTTTCACTTCTATCACAGTTTTTGCTATCTTCATTTTCATTACTTACAATACTAATATTAGCTTGAATATTAACACTGTTATCAAATTCACTATTTGAATTTGAAATTTCAGATATTTTATCACTGTCACTTTCACTATCGTATAGACTAGCTAGTATGTCATCTTGAACGTGTACTAATCCCATCCAATTTTCTTCATGTTTTAAATATGAGATGTTTGCATTATTACATTATTTAACTTTATTCTCCAAGCTTAATTTGCTATGATCATCTTGAACATTCTCTAATTTATCATTCACATAAGATATGTTTTTTAATAAATAATTATCATGCAACAACGGTACACTTTCTTGAGTATAAGATAAAGTCTGTGAAAAATCTTCACAATATTTTTCTAAACTAGATGTCACTTTTAATTCGTGTATATTATTGAACTTTTTATATTGGTTATTCATAATTCTAGACCATGTAATAAATTCTACACAGAGAATTATAATATTCTTTGCAATAGCATCATTATAATACGGGTTCCTGTCAAAATGATCATAATTATTTTCAGATGTTAAGTAGGAAGAAGCCGTAAAATAAATATTTTTTAGAAACGTAATGATCTCTTTGCAATCTTTATATTGCACTTCAGCTTTGTCTTTTGCTATTAATATGTTCTTTGAGTATCGATGATTGTTATTTTCTTTTTCTGTGATAAATCCATCAATTTTTAGTTCTTGCATTTTTGTAACAAGAAATTTATAATAATCTTTGGTGTAGTCGTTCTCAAATTTGCTTGATATCAATACAAATATCCATAACAGCACATTTTCAAACGTAGATAGATTTTCAGCCATACTTAATACAAAAATACAATTAGCATAAAATTTTTTTAACTGTGGAGAAACTTTGACCAAACAATCCCATTGTTCAACCTTATGAAGTACTTCTCGAATATCTACTCTGATTTGACATCTAGGCAATTCACTATTTTCATGTTTTAAATATAAAAAGCATTTGACAAGATATTTTTCATACGTTAAATTAACATTGAATACCTGTGTTACAGCATGACAATGAGTTAAATAATGATCAATTAATATTTTATTTGGTATCAACAATCCACTTCTCAAGCATTCTGTGAAAAATCTTTTGAATAGTGCAATAATAGTATCTTCTGTTGATACTTGACATATAGGAATGTATTCTTTATTCGATTCAACACCTAAGCTGTATAAAAATATATCTTCACTGATATACTCATAAGGTATTTCAAATTTTTGTACAAAACTTCCAATTCCAAAGATCAAAGTTTCAGAAGATGATAGACTTTTATATACTTCAAGTGCTTGGATTGGCCAATGAAATATAGTAAATGGATATCCACACACTTCTCGTATAATTGATTTGTACAAAACATTTTCTTGAATAGTAAGTAGTAAATCCTTTTGGTTCGCTATTTCTGATGAATTTGGTCCCTTGAATTGTAAACGAAGACTATTAACAGGAGATTATTTACAAACACTTTGTGTGGATTGTGCCATGGATTGTGCTTTCATTATTTTACTTTGAATGTCTTGTCTATCTTGAGATACGAAACTTTGCAAATTATGAGGTTTTATATTTTTTCCTAATTTTTTTTTAAGATTTTTACAAATTATTTTCCAAATTGGATCTGATTCTTTTTTTACTTTGCCATCTTTATCAAATATTTCATGTTTTTGTAGTTCTTCCACACGTTCATCAATAGTCACTGTTGGTTTTGGACCTCTTGACATTTTAATAATTGTATTTACAATCCAGTCAATAATAAAAAACTATAGAGTGTGTCTCCGCGGCCGATATCGCGTACGCGAAAAAAAATGTAGCGTACGCGAGAAAATTTTAGCGTACGCGAAAACCACAGACAATTTTCCGGAAAATTTTTCGCGTACGCTACTAATCAACCTTTCGCGTGCGCTAAATCTGTCGCGCACGCTAGAAAATCAACTTTTTGCGTACGCTAGAATAGTATACTATACCACGGGAGCCGAAAATTGCAATTAAAGTTTGCATTTTGAGGTTAGAGTGGTATAAATGAACTTTTTTTTTCTTTTAGCAATTCTTTCGCGTGCGCTAAAGTGCTCCAAATTTTCTTGTAAGAAGCAAACGGAGTACTTGTATGAGAGATGGAGCGAGAGATTTTCGCATACGCTAGAGTTTTTCTTGTTTAGGCAATTCTTTCGCGTACGCTGAAGTGCTCTACATTTCCTATATATAAAAGAAGCAACAAGAGTGACTTATGAAGGATGAATGAAACATCTCTATGTATAAGTACTCCGTTTGCTTCTTATAAGAAAATTTGGAGCACTTTAGCGTACGCGAAAGAATTGCTCTTAAAAATACTAACGTGCCTGAAAAGTTTATATCTAGCGCGCGAAAGATCTAGCGTACGCGAAAGGTTGATTTTTCTAGCGTGCGCGACAGATTTAGCGCACGCGAAAGGTTGATTAGTAGCGCACGCAAAATTTTCCCGGAAAATTTGTTAGTTGATTTCGCACACGCTACAAAGTTTTCGCGTATGCGATATCGGCCGCGGAGACACAGTCAAAACTATATTATTCATTTGTACGTTGCAATTATGTATTGATTTTTGCTAACCTATCATATATTTTCTTCTATCATTTTATATCATATATTTTGCAAAGCTATAAATAAGTCAGATGTTTCACCTGTAAATAAAGATTGTTTTTTAATATGATCAAACATGTGCTAAGTATAATTATTGTAATTGTATTTACTGCTTTTTGTTTTGAATTGACGTATTTTTTCGCAGTGCCATGAAATGATTGCGATGTGCCGCAGATATTTATGTCCGCCTTGTTTATAGGTACATGCATATTTAGGTTAGGTATTTAGCGCCACTGTACCGTCGCCATTTTTACCCAGCTGTCCCCGCGCCGCGAAGCCCGCGGTGGCGGCTGTAGGCTTTTCGATTTCAAATTCTAAGAATATAAACAAAATACTCTCATACAGTTCAATAGTTTGGAGACATGTTTCATCTTGTATGTACTTTAATCTATTCGATCTCGCAAGTCCTCAGATCTTTTAATTTGCTAATGTACCTATATTTTCTTGTGTACATTATTTTAATTAAGCAATATAAATAAATGCCTCCACAACCAGAAATTTCACCAGAAGTTATTTTTTATGGTCTCAAAGATGAGATTTTTCGTGAAAAAAGTTTGCTGAAAAAACAATCAGATCCGGTTTGGAGCACTATTTGTGATAGTTTAAATATTAAAATGAAACCTAAATCATTATATTTGTATGTGTACAATGATAGGAATAACTGTAAAACAAACTTATTAAAATACAAGGGTTTGAAACCACTCAAAAAGAAGAAAAAAAAATCAGCACAAACAGAAGAATTTATTGTTCATAAAGACTGCAATCCAAAGAACTGTAAACCACTAAATTTTCAAATCAAGTTAAATGAAGAAGAGTGGTCAAAAATTAAACATTCTGTGGTGAAAAAAAAATAGATTAAAAAATGATTGGACTAATATTGTGTATAAAAAAATATGGGAAGAAGAAAAGTTGCCATGCGCCTATAATTTTAAAAATTGTTATGTAGATATTGATCAAAGTGTAATTTTTAGCGGATACTGCACTGATTGTAAAACTAGCATTTATGGAAAAATGCATGATCAGAAAGATATGTCAACTACACTATATACGTTTGAAATAAAAACGTATGCAACACATAAAGTTTTACACACAAAAAAAGAAAGCTTGCATTGGATGATCGAATTGAAGCAAAAAAAATCTTATTATACAAACATGCAACTGCTTACAAAGAAGATATATGAAATGAATTAATGCTAAACTGTTCTTATGAACCAGCAAATTTACACGATTCAAGAGTTTATGAAAAAGCTAGGCAAGAAGCAAGGAATGATGATATTCAGTACACACCTTCTTTAACTATAATGTGTAAGTTTGTCAGAGAAAAATGTGGTGTACGAAAAGTTAGTTGGAACCCTTTTTATGTTTTTTATTGGACTGATAAGCAAGTTGAATTTTGGAATAGAATATCACATTTGAACTTACCTTTATCTCTTGATTCAACTGGTAGTGTTGTTAAACGAGTTAAATATATTCTATCCCAAAAGAAATGTGCACTGATGGATCACCTACACTTCAGAATGCTATTACTTTGGCCACTAGTAACTTAACATTTGTCGAATATAATTTACAGTGTTATAAAATTTTGATAAAAGAATTGTGTGACTTGCCAAAGTGTTTTTATCGTTCTGACATTTTTCATCTGTTACAAACGTTGAATTAGTGGAAATGTTTTAATGGATTTGATAATGATATTATTCAGTTTTACAAAAGATGTATAGGATTTATGAGTCAATTGGATTCGATTGTTGAATTTAGAAAAGTAGCTTTAGCAGTTTTTGTTGTATCAATGTCCCCTGTAACAATAGATAATTCCCCATGTTATAACAGTTTACGATTCCAAACACAAACTTTGAGAATGTATAATTTACCAGAACCTGAAACACATGAAAAATTAATTAATTCACCATCAATAACATATTATAACAATGAAGAACCTATTGGAGAATGCAAAAATGCATTATCGTCATACATTAATGACATTGTGGTAGAAGCAAAATCACTTTGTTTGTCTCATGAAAAAGTTACGGATAAGCCCAACTTTTATCATTGTGAAAAATTTTACTTAATGTTCCAAAGTCTTTGCGAAAAATTTCCTTCTTGGACAAACACCATGATTCCATTCTTCAAGTCTCCAAATAAATCTGGTGTATCTGCAAGATCAGAAACATATTTCAAAATTAAAAAGGAACAAGTACAAAAACCTTTAACAGTAATAAAATTTATACTAAAAGATGGAAAAAAAATTAACTCTTTAATAAAGTATGGGTTTAGCAAATACAGAACACATGATCATTTATCAGCAACTAAGTTGATCAAAAAATCAGAAGATGACCTGTTTGATTTATCAGACAAATTGCAAATTGATAATTGAAAATTAACTAATAAATATTTGCAGATGGCAGAACGACTCAATGCAAGTATTTATATACTTATAAAAATAAACTGTACAAACAAAAACAATATGATATGAATTCAGAATTCAATGACGAATTCACACGATATCAAGAGATTGATGATGATAAGGTATATATAATATAGTTAATATCTACAATAATATTTGTATCTTTAAGCCATTTCATAGATGCAAATTTAATTTTATAGATATATCTTGGCATGGGCTGCAAAGTAGGTAGAAGATCATGGCGAATGGCTAAAGCAAAAAAATACACGAGCTTTTTACGAGATTTAGGAGAATTTATTTGGAAACCACGGGAATTAGCCCAGCGTTGTCTGAATTTAGAAAAACTTAAAAGCAAGACAATACCTGGAGAACATATTATAAAGCACTGTTCACTTCGGAAATTGAATTTGTACTTAAGTATAAGTATGACAAATTATCTGCATGTAGATAGTTAATTTAAAAACTAAAATACGGTTGCTCATATCAACAACAACAACAAAAATATATATACATAAAATAAATTTGTTGTTCATGGTTTATTTGAGGATTATCTAAATGAGCAACGACGTTATCAAAATTTAACAGAGAGTGAGAAGGACATTATGATTAAAAATTCTACAGAAAGTCTTGCAAATCTGATCAGAGATGATGAAGAATTTTCACTAAAAAGTATTCCAAAAAAACAGTATAATAGTACTTTAAAATATATTATTGCTTGTTCTTGAGAATCTTTGCCAAAGATTATTGTAACGACTTTATGATAAATAATAAATTAAATCATTTCTATTACTTGTCTATGATTTTTTATATAGTGCCCTCTAGTATGAAGTATGATATCTGAATATATTTGTTATGATACATATTGATTGTATAAAGTAAAAGTATTGACTTATTTAATGTTATATATTGAATTTCATACAGAACAGATTTGTCATATTTATATATCAAAATATCAACATAATTTTCAGATGATAATCACCTGATTCACCTGATTATCACCTGATTATCACCTGAGTTTTAATAAGAAAAATTATTTCAAACAGTATTATACATACACCTGTTAATCTTAACCTCAAAAAAATTTGAATTTTTGAAATCTGCTTCGTGAATGCGCATGCGCTTTCCGAATTGCTGACCGTCGCGATACTTCAAGGCGCCTTTTCACCGACATCATTTTTATCGATTTTTTTTTCGACTTTCGATGTATCATTCTATCTCAATAAAGCCCCTGTCAGGAAAGAACCTACCCTACCCCAGCCTACGAATTTGGAATATCGGTATAAAAAAAAATATAGAGGCACGTATTTTTAATAGCACCTTCCAAAAATAACAATTATTTTAATTGCACCCCCGTAATTAACGAATAAAAAATAGGTCAAGATCGCGCAACTTATAAGGTTAAACTCAGATTATATACTTGGAAATTCGCATTTTTTTAAACATAAATAAACTGCACGCTACTCGAATCTAATTGCACCATCGTTAAAAATTGATAAAATGCGATAGATATTGTAAAAAACCAATAAAATGCAATTCTTCCGTTGTCGAGCGCACGTGGCGCGTGAGCGCATGCGCGGCGCGGGTATATGATATGGAGATTCTGATTTGTATTTGACACTATTAGATGTAGGTATAAGAAGATGATTGCTTTAGTCATGTATTTAAGACTGTTCTTTTCTTTTATAAGTACCTTTCTAAAGCAATCAAGATCCTAGATTACAGAAGATACAATATGCCAAATAGAAATTTCCCAAACACATACGCCGCGCATGCGCTCACGCGCCACGTGCGCTCGACAATAGATAAATTGCATTTTATTGGTTTTTTACAATATCTATCGCATTTTATCAATTTTTAACGATGGTGCAATTAGATTTGAGTAGGGTGCAGTTTATTTATGTTTTAAAAAATGCAAATTTCCAAGTATATAATCTGAGTTTAACCTTATAAGTTGCGCGATCTTGACCTATTTTTTACTCGTTAATTACGGGGGTGCAGTTAAAATAATTGTTATTTTTGGAAGGTGCTATTAAAAATACGTGCCTCTATATTTTTTTTAATACCGATATTCCAAATTCGTAGGCTGGGGTAGGGTAGGTCAGGAAAGAGGACGGTTCGATAGGTACATGTTTGGATCCGCACGCGCTAAATTCTTGTTTGTCGAGACAACATAGGCAGCTTCCAACTTTCGAGGAATTATCTACTAGGATAGACGGTTCTAAAATCTTCACAAGACTCGATGCGTCACACGCCTTTTGGCAAATACATTTAACTTTAAGAAGCTCGAAACTAATGGCATTTCAAACACCATATGGATTATACAGATTCACACATTTAGCTATGGGAGTGAACGTGGCGACTGAAGTGTTTGATAAAGTATATTCAAAGATATTCTCAGGAATTAAAAATGTAGAAATTTTTGTAGATGATATGTTGATTCATGCGGAAACGATAAAACAACATGACAAAATTTTGCGGAAAGGTTTTGAAAGGGCACGACAGCACGGTGTCAGATTTAACTTCAAAAAATGTGAAATAGCTAAAAATGGATAATAGTAAAATCGAAGCAATTTCTAAAATGCAAAGTCCAAAAAATGTAGGAGAGGTCGTAAGACTCTTAGGCATGTTAACATATGTAGCAAAATTTGTTCCGCACGAATCAACCATCACAGCGCCTGTCGTCACTCCTGTGAGCAACTATCATGTGAAAAAGGGAAGTGACAGGTAGTTATAAAAACTACAAAAACGAGCGAAGCTGAATTCAAATATTTTATTTCTGTTCAGATGTAAAACTCTTATGCACGTCGTACAATCAGGCACGAGGTGAACAGCTTCGTGTCCTGAACAGAACTGAGCTGCCACTGCAGCCACCCTCGCCGAGTCGAGCCGCTGCTGAACCCGATCGTCGCCGATCGTTCTAAAAACGGACACATGCACTCCATACTTTCACGTATACAATGGCTTGATTGTACTAGAAAAACTCGGGAAAACCCCCGACGCTCGTCGAAGCTGTTCCCGCGCTGATCCGTACCACCATAAAAATGAAAACGCCGCTCGAGTGCAGACAACGCGCGCAACCCGCCCGACTCGGCCGTGCGGGCCTTGTCGCACGCCCGAGACCAGACTGCGCGCTGCCAGATGTCCGTACTCGAGATCCGAACTCGAGCCGATTTACTTTCCTCCGAGGAAAGTCATGAAATTGGCTCTAGAACTCGCCTCTACAGGGCGAGCCCTTTTCTCGGGCGCACATGCAAGCCACTCACACACCATTCCGCTGTTGACACAAAAATACAACGCGCTCTCTGTTCCCGCATTTGCCCAGGCCGAAGCCTGCGACGCAGGAAAAACTCTCGTTTTGATTCACGACTAGAAAACCTGCATCAGGAACAATGATTACATTTTTCGAATATTAAACTACACACGCGAGCGTTGCCGACCAACTTTCATACTCATTCATACACACTGCTTTGTACTAAATACATGCACGTAGGCTGCTATCAAGCGTACCTATTTTGCAGATACGACGCATCTGCGGCCCTCTAAGCACAAGAGCGACACTTCGCTTCTCTTGTCTTAGTGCTACATGACCAATGTAGTCTCTCCTGCTTATAAGTCATTTCAATGACTAAGAGGAAGAGAAAGCGGCACTCTCACTCGATAACTATAGAATCGAGTGAGCCGCGAGCCTACACTGTGGCTTCTATAAATCCACAGTGCGATGCTCCTATCCGTAAAATTGTGCATGTCGGGAACAGCGCCTTTAAGAGAACTAACGAAAAAAAAAAATTATTTGATAAGTGAACCAGTATTGCAGTATTATAACACAAACTCTGATTGTGAGCTCAGCGTTGACGCAAGCAGCACTGGGGTAGCTGCCACATTACTGCAAAATAACTTACCTGTAGCTTATGCGTAAAAAGCCTTCACACCAAGTCAAAAAAATTGGGCACAGATAGAAAAGGAAATGTATGCGATACTGTTCGGCTCTGAGAGGTTCCATCAATACATAGTAGGCAAAAGAACAATTATAGAAAGCGATCATAAACCGTTAATCCCAATATTTGATAAATTCTTGTCAGAAATACCCGTAAGACTTCAAAAGATGCGTATGAGATTACAACCTCACGATTTAAAGGTGATTCATAAACCAGGAAAAGAGGTATATATAGTTGATGCACTATCAAGAGCTCATTTAAAAGAGTCTAATGACGATAAAGACATAAATACGCATATTTTAAACATAACATTATCTGATCACATGAGTAACCAAATAAGAGATAATTATGTACACGAAATAAAGTGTGATGAATAATTACAAACGTTACTAGAATTAATAAAGAAGGATTGGCCTACAGAATTAAAAGATTTGCCCAGCTTGGCTAAACCCTTTCACGCGTATCATAGCAAAATATTTAAAAACAATGGTTTATTATACAAGGATGACTGTGTAATAGTACCGAGAAAATTACGCAAGGAAGTTTTAGCAAAGCTACTATAACCATTTAGGGATAGAAAAAACTAAAAATAGAGCCAGAGAAATATTATTTTGGCCAGGAATGAGCAGAGATATAGAGTCAACGATATTTAAATGCAAAACATGTCAAAAATACCAAAGAAACAATATGCATGAATTGATGATTCCTAGTGAAGTACCTGAAAAGTACTGGAAAAAAGTGGGTACAGATTTGTTTAAGGGGTCCAGCCTGGGTTAAATCCTGCAAAAAAACAACAAAATATACGTTTGATAAAATTTTGTTCTTTTCACGTGAATTAAAAAACAAAAAATATTTACAATATACACTATTTCTACCGAAAAATATCATATATATACCATACAAAATCACTGACCAAAATTCATGACATTTTACTATATAAATAAGTGTTTTTAGTCACTTGCCACGGCTTTGTGAAAGATCCGGACCGTCTTCTTTACTCTACCCGGGCTTAAAATGTACCTTAAACATGCCCCCTCAGACCTGATGAAAGACATTTTTTTTAAATATTAATTAAATGTTGTTACCAACAAGTACAGTGTGAAAAATATTAATTAAATTTATTAGCTACATATACAACGTATGGATAATAATATTTAATTAATATTTTTTACTCTTCGTAGGGACCGACGATATATATGTCACCTGTGTGTAAGGGCAGCATTGCCACGACAAAACGTCAGAACCAGAACTCGCCTACCAGGGCTAGAGAGCGGACGCACATTGTAACCTCCATTATAATAAAGTATATGTTTTATTCGTACAAACATTCCTGGAGTACATTTATGACAGCAACGTACATCTCCTTATTTCACTATAAATTTTATTACAAATCTACATCAGACAGTACAAAAGGATTGTCCATTTACCACTGTAATGGAAGACAAGTAGCTCGAGGAATTTATGGTAAAAATTATGGTAAAAAATGAAGTGAACCAAGAGTTTCTTTCAAATATATATAAATAGCTCTTCATATTGTTATGTCGCGTTCGAATTTCGCGTTACATAAACCTCGATATCGCAGACGTCCAAAGCGTCCTAACGTTATTACGCGAGTATATAGACAAATAGATCAACATTTTTTTCAAACAAGGTCCAGCGCTCCGTACAAGTACGAGCAATGCTGAAAAAACATATGTGAGAAAGTAACCTGTTCGAGCGCATGCGGCGACGGCCGCGCGCGCGCACTGCAAGACACGAAGCGAGGCGAGGGAAGGGTAGCATGTAGAAGTGCAGTACTTTAGTTCATAGTTATATATAAAAGGGTGCGCGAGTTAGGGTTGGCTCGGCTACGCTGCCGTATGCGGGTCAGTGGAGCAGAGGCGCGCCTGTGGGCCGAACGCGCCGCATGCTTGCTCAGACTTTCGCCGCGGCGGCGCACATGCCGTCCCGCGAGGCAGGAGGCTGTTCGCGAAATCCCGGAAAAGAGGACGCCAAAGCGTCGCCAAGGAAGCCACCATCTGCTAGACGAAGCTAGAGCAGAGAAATGGCCCTTATCAGGTGTTGCTTCGAGGCCGAGGCGCCAGACATTTTCGAGTCTGTCGTGGGCAAGTGCACCGATCCAGGATGTGAGTTCAGCCGCAGCTGCGCATTCCTGTATCTATTTCCTCATCTTATCGTATTTCTTTCCCGCGGATCTCATTCATGCGCGCATCGGACCTGCCGTATACACTGCACTGAACACAACTCGCGCTACGCTGCTCCTGCTGAAGGCGCAGCACGTTTTATTGATTCTCTCTCTCTCTCTCTCTCTCTCTCTCTCTCTCTCTCTCTCTCTCTCTCTCTCTCTCTATCTCTCTCTCTCTCGCAAAACTATCAGCTTCTCTGCGCAAGAGCCGGCAAGAGCTAATTATATTAGCACTTTTGTAGCTCACGCGTGCTTAAACTTTACATCGTGCGCCTGTTCAAATGACACATTGACGTCAAAGCTCGAAATAATGCGTTGCTCACGGAGAAAAAAAACGTTGTGCTTACTCAAAATTTAAGTAAATGTAACCTAAATTTTCCAGTAACGGCTGTTAAGTAAATCTAACTGAAGTTGCTCGCGTAGTTTCAACTGAATGAACAGTTCGGTAACTAACTCTAGTACTAAATAAAATTACGAATGAAAATTGCACGATAGATATTATTACTATGCTCTACATAGCCTTAGTCATAGTTGGTTTGTAAAACCAACAAAATAAGGCCATATAATAATATAGGAAGACCATTCTTGACCGTTCCGCGAAGGAGACTCGGACTGAATAGTTATGAGCACAGGGAAGGGTGATTGGCGCAAATATCACGTTATTTGTATCTCGTCTCCGATGAGACACACTATATTGCGTATTTATGTATATCTTTATTTCTCCCTCAGTCTCTCGTGTCGCACACTACACCATATTAGTATACTTATAGGTTAGGTGCGCCGTTCCTCTTCGCTGTCGCACGCATTCAAGTCGATTTTACTGAAGTCTGTGCAGTAGCATCTACTGAACTGCTTTACTTAATTAGCTTTAGTCAACGCTACTGTTGTTTTTCTCTGTGCTCACACCAACCGTGTCAACTTGTTATTCTGTGTCTTTTGTTTATCACTTATATTATGCCGCCGAATGGATAAGCAATTTATTTTCTTTACGTCGGCGAAGAAGTTTTGGTCTAAATATTATTTCAACCTGTCGGGCTGACAACTGACCAAGCAAATAACGAAAATTAGTACGTTTATCCCGTGAAAAAGTGGCGAACCTTGCAAAATAAGCCGTCATCGCGCATAGGTAGCTCGTATGCATTCGACTTTATTGACGAAAACTAGTATATTTTAGGCTCGCTGTGTATAGACTAGTAAATTTAGCACGCCTGCGTCGAAGACTAATATGTTTGGTACGCCTGCGTCAAGAACTAGTAAATATATTTGGCAATTTTTTAAAATTTTCTAAATTTTTTTAATTCTGTCAAGTTTTGTCATTTTTACGATGCCTATATACAGTGTACTTATTCTTTGTTAGAAGCGACAAATCACTTGAAAACATTTTTATGTACACTGCGCGTGAATTGATCCACGGTATTATTACTGTCGCCATGACTGCCGCTATGACAGCTACATGAAAACTCCTCCTTTGTTGACTATGGCCATGTGGTTTTTTTGTGACGGTCAGATTTGGTAGCAATACCGTGGATCAATTCACGCGCAGTATACGTAATTACTGTTCTTTATAGATGCGGCTACAACTGTATATTCTACATTCCAAATTCACCATGATTGCTTTGTTAAAGTATAAGCTTATTGTATAATGTATAAAAGATTTTAGTGGTTTCTCCGCATATCAAGATTAGTTATAAATCCGCATATGTTATGTTTGCCAAAGGCCTCTTCAGACAAGCGAAGAATTCCTAATCTATATATACAATTCTCGAGTATATATGGTTATGTTATTAAATCAGCAATAAATGTACCAATACATACGACTTTGGCAACATGCTTCGACATACTTTCATGTTCTGTTAAACATATTTCGATGAAAATCGATCTATGTTTCAAATTAATACACAATGTTTTTCTTAGAATTTAATTACTTGATGGGAATGGAATCGGGCACTTTTTATGCGCAAGCGCCGTATAAAACTGAACCATTTAAGACAAAAGTATCGTATAAAATTTGATAGCACAGACTGCTAAAATCCGCAAGTCTCGCCTATTCGTGACTAAAGTAATCCTTATTTGCACCGTGAGGTTAGCACACGAGCGTAGCGAGTTAGCAGGCGAATTAGCAGCACGAGCGTAGCAGGTTAGATTCTAATCAAACAAGATATTATTACAATACAGCTTTTCTTATAAATCTACGATATCTATACATGTTGGTAAAAACATCTGGCCAACCACCTGTATAGCGTATGTTCCACGATTTTATTCCAATAACTTTTCCACTTTGAACCAAAGGGCTTCCACTATTATTTTTCCCAATAGGCGCATGAAATGGGCCTTTTTTCATGCCTAAAAGTAGCGTAGAAAATCGTCCATTCCAAGCATGTTATAAAAAGTTTGAGCTCAAACGGGGAAAAGATACTTTTTCCCCTCTGTTAATACCCGTTTTTCAAATATCTCTATACATATACAATAATACAATTGAAGTAGTTGACGCTATCGTTAATAATGAAGAATCGTCTATAATGAGAATAATATCACAATTCAATAAGTACAAGAAATGAACAATAGCTGTAATACAAGAATTTCTAATTTTTATACACGAAGAGTTGGTTACATTCCTTGTCAGACTGTATAAAGCTAAGACAATTAAGCATAACAGACTCCAAGGTTTACAAAATATTTACATACTCAGCAAATAAAAATCCTTATTGGCAAAAAAAAATCTTTAGATTATTTTTATCCGAAAACTTTTCGATCTACAAAGAAATATGAAAAAGCAGCTGTTGCAGAGTATGAGAAGCTGACACAGACAACTATACATCGTCGCTCCCTACGAAGAGTAGCACTGTTGAAATTTCCCGTCATAATTAGCACAACTCATTTTACGCAAGCTAGACTAACACGACTCGCACATTCCCGCGAAAACTAGCACAACTTAAAGTTTAAACAACGAATTTCTATAAAAACTTCCCGATTTTTGCGAAACTGTCCCTAATAAACATTTTTAAACATTCACAATTTACAACTTTTTACCGAATTTAAAATTGTTTTCCCAAATACAATAGTTTTTTACAAACATTTTTTTAAATTGTTCACTTTTTTTAGAAAGTTCCGAGACTTTTTAAAACTGAGGTTTGTCTGTCTTTGTTCAAGGTTTTCATGAACTTAACCAACCCAATAACCCAATAAAAACATAAAATACTCACATTTTAAGTAATATAAAGTCGCATGTTGTGCTAGTCTTCGCGGTAAATACATGAGTTGTGCTACTTTTGGCGGCAATTCTGAACTGTGCTAGTCTTTGTAGGGAACGACGAAATGTGGTTGTGTAATAGCTAAATCTAATGCTTGGATGACATATATCGTTCTGATGGACTTATTATTAAGTATTACTGCCAAGTACAAATGGGAATGTCAGTTTTAAATGTCAAATCTACAGATTTCATTATTTATGCTACCTGTATTCTCCACTATATTTGTATGAATGAAAGGGAAAATGTCCCAGATAATAAAAATACATAAAAACGCGTTATCAATTACTAAAAACATTGTATACAATTATTTAATCAAACCCTTTATTTATATTTATGTGAGTCATTCGACGAAAAGTCGGACACATTACGGTCGAAAGATTGAGTTCTTGCAATTTTGAGCATACAACGTATAGAAAACATGGGTAGCACTTCCAAACCCTATGCCAACAAAAAGTTACGGGCCAATTACTAATTACCGAAAAACAGACTTTATTGCACTCCGAATTTATTACCTGGCCGAGCGAGCATTATTTTTTCCGGCATAAATGGACAGCCGATTCCGAGATCTTGAATTTAAAAATCAATCGTTTGAAATGATCTTCCTTATCAAGAGTAACGAGCAATTTAAAATAGGGTGAAAATCGTCAAAAATGGGAAAATCTGAGAAAAAAGTAAAAATTCTAGCTTTTCAGGCATTATTGATGATTTTTTTTATCAAGGTCTATAATATGACTCGGCTGTCCAACAAAGCTGGGAAAAATAATAGTTGCTCAGCCAAATTACACGGGGCGCAATGCAGACTATATTTTGGTAATACCAATTGGCCCGTAAATTTGTTGGCATGCGTGGTTTGGAGGTGGCCCCCATGTTTTTTACGTATTGTTAAAACAACATTGCAGGAGCTCAATTTTTCATTCGTCAAGTGTCCGACTTTTCGTAGAATGACTCATAATATATTTTATATTACAATCGTTCTGTTTTTACATTTGAAATTCGCGCCTCAACGTGTCGCAATATCTGTGGTTCTGATGTATGGCGTGCTGCGGGACGCCAGGCGCCTATAAAGCCATAACACACACGCGCGCGCGCGCGCACACGTATACGTACACATATGTATGGAAGTCTCAAAATCCGGAAACGAAAATATACTTGATCAGCGTGATCTGCATCTGCAGGGCATGTGTATGGGAATGTTGAAAATCAACGGGACATTTTCAAGAACAACCGCTAGGTGGCCTTGCGAACGTTTTTTTCCAGCTTCTGGCCCCATCAGCTCAGTCAGGTTCGGAGCCCGGGCGGGTTCTGATTTCGAAGTTTCGGACCTCCGCCTCGCGCCGTGTTCGCGCTCGCAACGATCGCGACGACGGTGCGGCGGTGGAAACGTGGGTGGAAGTGTGGATCGAAGGAGGCGCCGCAGCGCAGGTGACTCCGCGCATAAGTACATCATAAAGACTAAAGGCCGACAAGGCTGCGCCTCAGGCCTCAGCTCAGCATCTGTCTGGCCTGGAAAAGAGCTAAAATAAGCCCTGGCGCGGAATAACATAATCACGTCGCAGTTTACACCTCTATTATAAGCTTTTTTCGTCCCGTTTCTCGAGCACCCATACTACAACGACTTAACGCCCCTACGAGAACCAAACGATATTTGCCAACATGTTCAGTAATGTCAAAAAATAATAACCTGTTAAAACTTCAACCTATATACTTTATCGTTGGCCAATCATTAACTATTTTATTGTTTATTTTTTAGGCTGCTGTTGGTGCTGTTCGGCACTACGACCAAGGTACAAACGATTAGTGGACAATATTTTTCCTGTCAATCCTCAGGTAAAGTGACATTTCATGGCTTTTAATTCTAGACTAGACTGTTGTATGTCCCATAATGCACTTGTGTGATAGGGTATTTTTACGACTATCTCGTTTAAATATTGGTTATGTAAACAATGTTAATTTTTTTTAACATTTTATATTAATTTTTAACATTAATTTTTTTTTTCATATTTTAGGATGGGTTAATCAAAAATAATATGGAGAAACTGATGTTTTACTCATTGAGTAGTCCAGAAAAGTTGGATCGAATAGGCGAATATTTGTTTCAAAGAGCTTCTAGAGATATTTCTAGGTACGAACAACATTTTTTGAAATTGCAGTACTCTTGCAAGTTTTATGAATGTCTTGGGTAAAAATCAAGTAACAATAACTGTTCTATTTTAGACGCAGAAATGGGTTTGTTGTTATCGCCATGGAAGCTATGGATCAATTATTAGCTGCCTGCCATGCACAAACTTTAAATCTGTTCGTAGAAAGTTTTTTAAAAATGGTTCAGAAGTTATTAGAATCAACAGATCCACAGTTGCAAATTCTGGCGACCCAATCGGTGAGTTATTTAGCCATGTATATAAGAAATATTTTGAAAATGGTCATTTTTCCCATGTGCCCAATAACAATTTTTCTACTGTATACTAATGTTTGACAATGCAAAATTGCTTTTTAAATTTTGCTACCAAGCAACCTGTGTGACCAAAGAATCTTTATACATGCATTAATTCAGTTGAACAAAATGCTTTCGTCTTCCAGTTTGTTAGGTTTGCCAACATCGAGGAAGACACGCCATCTTATCACACACGTTACGATTTCTTTGTATCAAAATACTCTTCGATGTGTCACTCCAACAATGATGATTCCACAGTTCGAAAACAGATTCGGCTTGCAGGGATTCAAGGACTGCAGGTAATTTACAATTTCATAAAATCTTTTTTATTTCAAAATGAACCACTGACTAATATTGTTACATTTACAATTTGCAGGGTGTTGTGAGGAAAACTGTCTCCGATGATTTAGTAGAAAACATTTGGAATATGGTACACATGGATAAAATTGTACCTTCCCTTTTGTACAATATGCAAAATGCAAGATATTCCAATAAGGAAAATGCGACTCCAGAGAGTCCCACTGAAGAAAGGTCAGATCCTCCACAATTTGCAGAAACTTGTATGAGAGAATTGGTGGGGCGGGCATCATTTGGTCACATTCGTTGTGTTATAAAGCCTGTTCTCAAGCATTTGGATAACCATCAGTTATGGGTTCCAAATTATTTTGCTATCCATACATTTAGAATAATTATGTTTTCCATTCAAGTAATTTACTTTACAAAAATAATGTTGTTTACAAAAATATTCTTGACTAATCATGATAATCAGATGTTATCTTTGTTTGGAATTTTAGTCTCAGTATTCATACACTGTTGTTGAAGCTTTAATGACTCATTTAGATGAACACTCGCAATCTTCTCCAAAAATTCGTACAAGTATAGCAGATACATTATCAAAGATTATTTCTATTGCTGCTGGTGAAAGTGTCGGTGTGTAAAATATTACGAAAATAAGAAAACTTTTAATTTTCGCTACATGAACTTTCATCAATGTATCATATTTTAGGGCCTTCTGTATTGGAAATCATTAGTTCCTTATTGACCCACCTTCGAGTCAGTGTATCCAGAAATCAGTCATCTACTAATGATGAGCAATTATATCAAGAAGCACTTATCAATGCACTTGGTGAATTTGCTAATCATCTTCCTGATTATCAAAAGATTGAAATAATGAAATTCATTATGAGCAAAGTGCCATATGGAGAGCCTGATTCTATTACGTCAGCTGGAAAAGGAGATGTTTTACTTCAAAGTATATTACTGAAATCACTACTAAAGGTAAATGATTTTTTTTTATTTTATTATTAAAGCAATTATTCAGGTGGTAACATTTATATATTTTATAATTATTAATTTTTTTTATAGGTTGGAACAAAATATCAAACTATACATCTTAACACAACATTCCCACCAAGCTTTCTTCAACCTTTGTTGAGGATGTCTTTAGCATCTGATTTTGAGATGAGGCTTCTAGTCCAAAAAATTTTCCACACTTTGATTGATAGGCACAAAAATATCACTAAACTGGCTAAACCGACGTAAGCTACATAAATTATTTTTAATTTAAATTTCTAAGCTTAGCTTATCTAATATTGTATTAATTGTGATGATAAATCTTATTTTAGAGTAAATATTATTGAATTGGATCTTGCCATTGAAAAAGCATCTAGGCCAGATGTAATATTTATCAGAAAACATGGTCCAGAAATTTATATGGCTCTGTATGAATCGTTAGAACTTACAAATAATAGAGTTGAAAATGTTGAAGCTATTTATACAACCTTAGCTCTTTTGACCGTTGAATTGGCTTCAGAAGAAACAGTATTGGAACTATTACGTCTTGTTATGAGTCTCCAAGATCTGGCTCTAACAAGTATTCAAATGAACATAGCAATCAAATTTAATTTACATTCTACAGTTATCAGTTTATTGGTTTTGATTGCAAACGTTTGCAACATATCTACTCTTATTGATTATGCAAATAAGGTAACATTCTATAGTAGCTTTAAAATTAATAATCAGCGATACGTCACTTAAATACTAATTTGATTTTTCTTGAAGATTGTGGAATCTCGTTCTAAAGAAGCTACTCATTTATTACCTGACCTACGTTCTCAATACGATCCACATTTGCCATCTCGAATACCAACTGCACTTATAGTAGATCAAACTATTGTAACAGAGTGTCTTAAAGGAGTTGGTTTAGAAACAGGAAAATTGCAGCAGGGATCAGGTTATAGTAGCAGTGCTTTACAGCACAGGTAAATATCTATGTTAGACTATTTTAAAAAGTTGCATGTATTTGAATTTCGAATCGTATTTTATTAATGACATAAAAGTGAAGTGAAAATTTTTTACTTTTATAAATATTCATGATTTAGCAAGTATTTAATTTAAAAAAAAACTGTACATAAGGTATCAGAGTCACTGATGATTAAAAGTTTATTTAGATTTGTGCTTACAATTCAAAGATTTATGTATCTATTATATTTCATAATAAATAAAAGAACTATTTTAACAAAACTTTTATTAAAATATTAGCATTGAATAAAATTAATATGCAACTTTTTATTTCAGGCATTCATGGGTTGACAGTGCTGGACGAAGTTCTTTGGGTGACATCAATGGTGGAACTACTGAGCTAGATAGTGCAGGATCATCTCCTGGTGTACAAAGGGTATTTATTTAAATATATTAATATTTTTAATATGCCTTAGTAGTCTGTCTCGTATAGCCATATATACTAACTATATTTTATATTTTCATCAGAAACTGCCCGGAGAGGAATTAACGTTTGATAGTATGAAGCGTATTTTAACAGAAACAAATAATACCCAAATATTAGAAGAAGAAAAACGAGCACAACTTTCTCAACTATTCAGAAATGCTCCGTTCCATGATCTTATTAAAAAAACACAACCAAAAGTGGGTATTTAAAAATTACTTGTTCATGTTGAACTCAATTTACTCTTATTTTTAATACTTTCATGATTTTATTACAGCATGATGTTTTACAGAGCAAATTATCAGAAATTTTCAATGCTTTAATGATTGAACCTCGCAGTCAATCAATACCAGGTGGAACTCCATCAGATGCCAAACCAAGTCAAACACCGGCTTATGAAATACACTTCCCAGAATTGTTTGTTTACTAATTCACATAACTTTTTTGAGTCAGTAATAATTAAAGCATTAATTTATGCACTTTTTAATAATGATAACAGTAATGATAATAATGCTTATAAAAATTATTTAATTTGTGCATTACTAATATATTTTGGAAGTAGTTAAAAGCTAGACTGTAAATACATTCGTTACAAATGCATATTATTTTATTTTAAGACGATTATTTATTTAAAAAACAATGTGATGTTTTTGAACATAAATGTGTTATATATGTAATATATTATAATGAAGTTTTATGTTAAAAATTGAATTTTGCTTATTCACATATTTACTGTTATTTAAATATTTATATTTGATAACATTCGTTGTCAGCTTGAAAATACCTACAAATTGTAAATAATAAAAATAAACAAAATTATTTTAATGATTGGGTAATTTTATTTAGAAAAAAAAACAAAGTTATCATACTTTGACAGAGGAAAGTCTTTATTGATTTGGTCACATAAGGATTGACGATTACATCAATATTCATTTTATAATTATAAAATATAAATTGCAGCATATTTGAAATTTGTACAAATTGTTGAAGTAAAGATATCAAATTACGAAGTATTAATATGTGGAATGAACACAAATATTAAAATTTTTAAAATGCTTCTGGTTTGTTCTGATTCAATCGCTTATAACTTGAGAAAACTCCATGATCAATTTGTTTTTATAAAAACTGTAAGCCATAAAAAGCTTCAACTGTACAAATGACTTGGGACATTTTTGCTATAGTTAAAAAATGTCCTTGACTTTAATCTTTCGTCTAGATACATTATTTCTGATTTTAGGTTTTTATGAATAAAGCGATTGAATAAACATTGTACAGTGTGCCATCTGCCTTACGACTACTTATCATATAGTCACTTAATGAAATATAAGCGCTGTTTAATTGTCAGGTGCCAAGATGAAATAGTTTGGTCAGTTCAGTGCATGGTAATTATTGCTTCAAGGCAGCACCTTCTTCACTCCACCTTCAACAGCTCAACATCGAAGATAAGGGTAGCATTTGGTGGTATAGTGTATAGTTGTCAAGGAGAAATATTTATCAAATTATAAAATATTACAATAAAGAAAATCAATCTTCAGTATTATACAGTTTTAACATTAAAAAAAAGACTAATTAAATAAATTGTTAAACTTGAATCAAATAAATAGTAGTAATTCTACTCAACCAAAGTAATAATTAAAATTCTATAATTAAGTAGTATTTTAGTTTCCCTAGACACAAAAAAACTGTAGATTGTTATTCAGCTAACTCTACAACTGCAATCAAATTTTAAATGTTTGATATACTTTTAAAGTAAGATCAATACAAAATTAATATATGTGTAAGATATATTATCATTTCAGTAGTAAAGGATATACGCCAGGGTGTCCTCTAGGTCCATAGGCAACTTCTGGTGGACAAGTTAACCTGGCACGCTCTCCAACACACATTTGAGCAACTCCTTGATCCCAGCCCTTGATTACCTCACCCTTGCCGATTTTGAACTTGAAAGGAACTCCACGGTCTCTGCTAGAGTCGAATTTCTTTCCATTAGCCAGAGTACCTAAGTACAAAGTTACATTTAAAAATTAGCAAATAAAATGAGTTGCATGAATAAAAAAACAATCAATTATAGATTACCTGTGTAATGGACAACGACAGTTTGTCCTGTTTTGGGGTAGGTTTGTCCTAAAATTTAAATGTTGCAATTTTAAGAATTATAAGTAATTCATAAGTTTTCATAACAGTCTCAAAACACAATTAACAGTGATTAATATTGCTAGCATATTGCAAAAACATATTAAGATTACAACGTCGAAATCCTCTATATGACAATTTCGATTCTAATGCAAAGACTCATAAGCAAGGCGTGCATGCAAACATCGCTCAATTCGGCTTCAGACTTCGCGGCGGTCAGCCTACTAAAAATAGGCACTACTTATATTCGCCACGGGAAACATGCGGATCGCTAAGTACTATATGTGCAGGAGGAGAGAGGTACACGAGGTGATGTCTGTGCATCTTTGACGGTGACCCGTGGCTGTACTTATGTATACCTATACGACGAGGGCGTCTCTCAGATGGATCTGGATGGGGAAATATAGGTATACATAGAGCAGTGGCGACGAGCATGATACACACTACACAGACGTATCCTAAGTATTGCGGGACTACTTATCGGGCCGGGGAAACAAAAATAGCGAGTGCCGATGTTGAAAGCACGTACTTATGTACTTGTGCGTGCATTCGACTGAGCGAGAGAAGTTAGCAAAATAATTACCGTCTCCGGGAGATAGAACCTCGACATTCACGCCCATGTCTGCGTATTTTCTGAAAAAATAGGCGATATATCGCTATCAGTTAATGCTGGCAAAGTTTAGTGTTGATAATAAACGCACGATCGTCAACACAGATTCACAAATTAACGAAGGCTTAATATTTGCCGTAAAAATAAGTTAAATAAGCTCCGAAAAACTTACCGAGAAAAATGTGCTCTGGTTTTGGCAATAGGGATAGGTATATACTTCTAGACGGGCGAAAGAGAGACGTCCGACTGGAAAAGCCGCCGCCAGGATCGCTGCATTCCCTCGATATAAAACGCACCTATAACAACGTATATATATGTAGGTATACGGCGTGTATGCGGCGATCACGACTATTTATATAGTTAAACCGCCAAAGCCAACTTCCGCTGAAAAACAGCGCTCGATATATAAGCCGCATTTCCGACTTGCCTTGCGCGGCAAATTTAAACTATTCTAAATATTTACTCTCACGCGTTATGCCGACATAATAAATCAAACAAATTTTCTTTCCCCATTTCCTTTATTTTCGTATCCGTTGCATATAAAAGCAATAAATACACTAAAATAGATTATTTAAGTACAAGCTTTTGCACCATACAATATAACTTAAGAGTAAAACGCAACAATATCACCAGTATTTTTTTAGTTGAAAAAACAATTCTGCTCTTGAAAACGCAGAGAATCGTCTTTTTAAATGCATAAAGACATAACGGTATGTTAATCATGAGTTCCTATAGAACTGCTTGCATTCCATTGGAATAAAAATTGACTTTTCTACAGTTTCAAGACCATACTGCTTTTAACATTGTTGGTATTAAAAATTCATAATCGCAATGGAATCACATAATTATAGAACGTGTTCGCCGATATTTATAATATACAATAATTGCACATATCTTTGTCAAAAATATAAAATTGTAAGAATTAAAAAAAAAATGCACAGGCACCACTAATTAAGTAATCATCCATTAACACAATCCATGCTTTGAGTGGAATGTGATGGAAATCTCTTTACACAATAAAACTACAAACAGTTAAAAATATGACAATATTTTTTTTTATAATTAGTACAAACAAGTTTGTAAAATGTTGATAAAATATTCAACACCTTGTATTGCTAAACTTAAAAAAGTCTTCGAAAATGCTCCAATCCCAAACATGTGAGATTCTAAAATTATAATACGATTTTAATACTAATTATTCTCTTTTGTTTTTAACTTTTTCAGTATCTTTCAAATTGCATTCTACTGTCTTATCTAAATCATAAAATCGTTCTACCAATGCCCAAAAAATACTTCCTGGTATTTTTTGATGCTCACTAATCAAGTCATCGAGTGCAGCTGCAACCTATAAAAACAAGTAGTTTAAATTAATAAAAATCCAAAATTATGATGAAAATTTTAAATTAAACGACTATAGACAAAAAGCAAACCTTTTGTTGCAGCTGTTCAGGTGTTAGAGTTCCATCATACGCTATGGGTTTACCAACATAAGTTTTTAGTTTAACTGGGAATCCTCCATAAATTGGAATAAAAGGAAATCTGGTTGCTGCATACAATCTCAGCCATAATTTTCTACCCCAACTTATTGATCGAAAAGCTTCTCTAATATTTTTTGTAAACATTGGAACTATAGACTGCATAAATAAGAAATTAAATTACTATCACATTAATTTAAAAAATGTGATTTCGTTATTACTTTTTTAACTTACCACTTTAGCATCCAAAGCTACTTTTGCAAATCCTAATCTTTTCTTCCACATTAACTGGTAATATGCATCTCCAAATTGAGCTTCATATACACCACCTGGTGAAATAGCAAGCATGTTGCCTTCCTTTAGAATGGAGGAGCATGTTTGGATAGTGCCAGGTATTACTTTCAGAACATCAGAAATAATGGACCAACCAGGGCATTTAAAAAGAAATCTATCGCCCACAGTATGGATAAGTTTTGAATTAAACAGGAATACTTTAGATATAAAATAGTAAAGATCTATTGGTATTGCTCCATGGTAGTAAACAAATAAAACAGGTTCATCCGTTGGAATATTCTCTATCCCAACAACTTTGTAACCTAATGAACACAAAATTTATTTCATTATGCAACAATTTAAAATGTCAACAATTTATGTATCATGAAAAAGGAAACCGGAAAATAAAGAGAAGAGCAAACGAAAAACTAACGGAATAACAAAAACATCTTGATACATTTCGTGGTTCTTCCTACCATGCCATATCCATCCATGTGCGTCCCAAACAGCAGCTACAACGCTTCTTGAAGCATTTCTCCAGTCAGTACCATAGGCACTTCTTAACCTATGCCTGAAATATAAACAAAAATACAATGATTTTATCATTCACTCGAAAAAAATAGCTACAATTAATACTACGTTACAGAAGTAATGCATACCTATGTAGTCTATAAACGTATAAAATCAAGGCAGTTACATATAAAAGTAGAACAATCACCAGTGGAAGTAAAAATGTTATTAATAATGGCATTAATAGCCATAGTGTAACATTGAAGTCAATGTAATCAACTGAAAGAGACAAACAACAATTTATTGTTATAAAAAACAATAATCCATTTGAATGAAAAATTAAAACAAAACGAATAAAAATTAATAAAATATAAACTCTTACCTATCATATCTTCAACAGAATTCCAAACGCCAGACAGTACAGAAATCATATTGCTGTTTGCGTAAAAAAGCCGTGAAAAAACGCAATGTCAGAACAAAAAAATGAAGAAAATCAACAGCAGCAATTTTAAAACAGAATAATGCGTGCTCATCGCGACATTTTCAAGCTTTACGCTCTTGAAACGTCAGTCGAGCAAAAATGACGGTACTTATATATGTGTATCACACTTGAAATAAATTATGCGACTGGCATAACACGTATATTTTAATCGACTTCTCGCAGTCAATCAGCATGTAGGTATATTTATACACTGTTTTTCACTCATTGAGTCTAAGCACTACTTAGCTTTTTTCAATTCAAACGCATCAGTAAACAGGTTATGAATGATTCTACTTACTAAGAGTACTAAGCTAATCATGTTTCTAACGTCTATATACATACACAATTCGCGAAACCTTATCGTATCCATAACATCACTGAGCATTTTTTCTGTTGATCCTCATCATTTCGCTTAAAAATATGGTCAATCATGATGTCACTGATTTTCGAATTTCTTCCGTCTCGCACAATAAATATGTGCTTCGCCTGGATGGTCCGCCTGCGGTCGCCAAGTTCCAACCAGTTCCAACTTTCTAAATCTTCCAGTGAAAAATTCCATTACTTATAATGTTACAATTATTTGATCTTTTTTTCCAATAATTGCCTTATCACTTACATACAGATGAATATGTAATGCATATATATGTATTTGTGTGAATACTTATGTATCATATACCTAATGATGTAAAGGTAACTATAATGACTACTTTCAATATCCGCTAATTATATTTGCATTTAAGTACACTGCAAGTACGTGGAAAAACTATCAACAATAAATTTCTGTATGGTACTTATACGTACTTTAGCGAAGTTGAAAAAGCAATGACATAGGTTCTTTTCAAAATTCATCTTTCCCTAGAAAAAAGATAACGACAGCATGTCAATGTGGCATATAGGTAAGATAATGTTCAGACTGCATAGGTCATCTTCTTCAGCCTGGGGCGCGTATCCTCTAGCTTATATGTGAAATATAACTTTGTGGTTATTGAAGCTATATACGCGCGACATGACTTGTCGGTGTGGATCTTTGTCGATCACATGTTTTGTGGTGGACGATAGACGGAACGCGACCCGTGACAGTCATGACTGTCACATCGCGCGCCAATTATGAAAATGGACTCGACTACAGGCGGAAAAGAAAGAATAATTGAATTATTTTATTTCCTTTTACTAAAATTGACAATGAAACGTTTTAAAAATGTAATTATGAATAGTTATGTTATTAAATAAAAAGAAATATGGATACCTTAGCTCATAATAGTATTTGTAAATTTATTGTATTCCCAGCCGCAATGAAAAAAGTTTATTATAAAGTTTAAGAGCTTTAACAACCTTATACATTATTATTAAATTACATTAATATTGATATATTTATTGTATAGACTTGACAAAGGATAGGAAATAAGTTTAAAGTGAATTGCTCAACAATTTATATTGTTATTTATAAAAGTTTGATTCCTTTATAATTTGAATTAAAAATAAATGATAATTTTTGTATAAAATATCATGAAACACGTGTTATTATTTATTACGAAAACCTTTTTTATTTAAATTTCTATAATAGCATATTACGCATCTACGGAGGTAAAAACAAGTACTATCCTTGATGACAGTAAAATCAAAATAAATATATCAATATTAATGTAATTTAATAATAATGTATAAAGTTGTTAAAGCTCTTAAACTTTATAATAAACTTTTTTCATTGCGGCTGGGAATACAATAAATTTACAAATACTATTATGAGCTAAGGTATCCATATTTCTTTTTATTTAATAACATAACTATTCATAATTACATTTTTAAAACGGTTCATCGTCAATTTTATTAAAAGGAAATAAAATAATTCAATTATTCTTTCTTTTCCGCCTGTAGTCGAGTCCTTGTTCATAATTGGCGCGCGATGTGACAGTCATGACTGTCACGGGTCGCGTTCCGTCTATCGTCCACCACAAAACATGTGATCGACAAAGATCACACCGACAAGTCATGTCTTCCATAACCACAAAGTTATATTCCCCATATAAGCTAGAGGATACGTGCCGCACTCTATAGCGAGTATCTAGTATTCTAGTCATTATTCTAGTTACTTGGACTGCGCTCCGCTAGATCTCATCTTGCGCGATAATATAGGTGGAGGAGATCAAGTTTGAGGTTAGGTGAAGCTAGGTTATTCTTGCAATTGCGAGAGCTAGTGACTTTCGTGCGGATAGCCCCGATCCTTAGCCTATATGCCTGTGCGCGCTAAATTCATCAGCTATAGCATCGGCTGCAGAGAGGGAAAGCGTGTATCTGCAGCTGCTCGACTCAGCCTCGACTGTCGACTCGCGGACTCGGCTCCGTACCTTGTCAGCGGCCAGGGTCCCGAATGCCCGATCGATCGGAAAGTTGTTTGGTCTGCAGCCTGTATCGCGAGACTAAACGGCAAATAACGTGAAGCAGCAGCGGTCGTTTGGGAGAAGAGGAAAGGAGGGTCGCATCGGATATTCGAATCAGCATCAGGAGAGTCGAGAGGCAGCAAATAGTCAGCGCGAGTGTACGTGTGTCTGTGTGCAGTGTTGCGCGCTACCCAGGCGCGTATGACAGGAGGCAAGAGTGCCGTTCGCTTTCCTATCCCTCGAGCTCTGAGCTGCTGACGGACAGATGAAGGTACGATGGCTCTCACGCCTAAATCCGCGCCTGCGGATATATTTTCGGACGGGCCTCGCGCGCTGCCGAGGCAATCGATTGCAGCCTATATACCTATCGGCTATCTGCATGCATGTCCCTTAATTCAACAGACATCACGCACACGATGGCGCGCGCGCCTCCGTTCAAAAGACTCGCATAATACCTTACCTGTCCGCGACTTTTCTCTTTTTTATACAACCTGCTTTGATTCCGACTGCATGTTTTAGTCCTTATCGCCCTATGCTAGAACATCTTTAACGCTGGGCTCTAGACTGTACAGCTGTTTTCCAAGAGTTCCAACTCGGTGATTCCTTTTCTGTTGGATTTATGCTGGCCTTGCGAGGTCATTGGCACACCTAAGCATTGCAACATCTTGACATTTCTTGTATTCCCATTGTGTTTTCACTCAATAGTTATTGCTTCTTCTTGGAGTCTTTATTAAGTTTTCACTTGAAAACAACTTCTACAAGTATTCTGCACATTTCTTTTAAAACCAAACAATGAATGAATCTTGTAATATCGCTTTGAAAATGCACAGTTATTGTACACTCACATATTGAATCTATCGAATCATATTTCCATTGAAAAATAGAATTAAAAAATGAAAATATAGTAAATATAGAATTGTCCACTTTCGATGATGATTTTAGATCATGTCGGATGATGCTATGGATTCCATGGATGCAGAGGACACGGAGGAAGAAATTTTTGAAAATCCACGTAAAGCTCATTTGCAAGGTATACGAACCCTCCGCTCACACACAACTCCAAATCAAGACTTGGATAAAAATAATTCTAGAGTTCGCCGAAGCACAAGAAATAAGTCACAGACCTATGATAATCTCAATACCAGTTGGATTTTTGGTAACAGTTTATTTGATATCGTCAATATGTGTATTTAATGAAGAATGCGTGCGTTATAATACTCTCTTTTCATTAGGAACACAAACATTAAAAGGATATCCAATGTACAAACAACATGATTCATCTTCAGATAAGGAAATGGTGGATGAGGAACCTTCCAGAACACAAAGGCTCAGTAGACGAATGACAATACGATCGAGAGAAAATCACCCTCCAAATAAAGCACCCTCTAGACACTTGAGAGACCATAGCAATCATAATTCAAGTCGGGAACTTAGGGTGAGACCTCACCGTCTTCGAGAGCGCTCCGACCGAGATCGAGATAGATCGGAGAACGATCTCCGCGAAAGACCAGATAGAGAACGAGCGCTACGCGAACGACCGGACCGAGAACGAGAGCTTAGAAGTAGGCCTCAGCTAAGAGGCAGAGGTGATCGTGACCTAAGAGATAGAAACGATCGTGATATTGATTTAAGAGCTTTGAAAGAAAGACAAGATCGAGATAGGGCAGAGCGAGATTTAAAAGATAAAACGGAAACAAAAGATAAATCCGACTCTAAAACAACAAACAATGAAAAAGAATCAAGGTTAAAAGTCAGAAATTCAGTCTTTTTTATCATCTATGATGTGAATTAAAATTACATCATTTTCCATTTTGTAGGCCAAGAAAGTCTGATAGCCCTTCGAGATCAAGGGAAGGACCAGTAACCAGACTAAGTACCAGCTGTGTGGAAAAAGATGAAAAGATAAAATCTGAATCAAATGATAACAATGGTAAAGATGAGAAAAACGACGAGGATGATGATGAGGATGAAGATAATTCTCAAGAAAGTGAAAAAGCTGAAAATAATGATAATTCAGAAAATGATGAAAATGAAGTATGTAAAATTTGTGAAAATATTTTTTCATTCATTGTTTAATAGCTCTTCAATACATGACTATATTTTTAGGGATATGAGGATATGTACACCAGAATCAAGAGAACTCGAAGAACTTCTCAAAGAGTATTACAAAAAAGGCAACTGACGGGTAAAATTAATTAAGCACAGATTATAATAACTTTAATTTATGATTATCTATAATTTAATCTCATATTGCAATTCATAACTACTAATTAAAAAATCTGTGGATTCGCTAATTTTCCCAACAATGAAATTCGAAGCTGCTATCATATGAGTAAACTTAAGTGCATTTGCTGTAGTTATACTTCTATATTGATTTTTAAAATAAATACCCAGGCAATGCTTTCAGATGCCTCTGGTGGTAAAACTTTGGACTAAAACTACAATATATTATGACATACTGTATTGTATGGATAATTATAGTCATAATATACATATGTATACCTTTAGACCAACTTTTGATTAAAACAAATTGTTCAGTTTTATTTAATTTAGAAACATAATTTATAATATGCATATATATTTGTATTACAAAATGATCGCAGTTATTTCACAAAAAAATTTTAAAAATATATGTAATTTTTTAACTAATTCATTTTAACTATTTACAGTAGAAGATAGTGATATGAGCGAATCATCATACACACCTGGTCTACGCAAATATAGCTTACGTCAAAAAAAACCTACAGTTGATAGATTTCAAGCAAATGTCGAACCAGTAAGGAGATCAATCAGAGCTTTCAGGAGTGTTCTTAGTAATTCAATGCGAAGAAGAAAACATAGAAGTAAAAGTTCGAGTAGTACAGATTCAAGCGATTCAGAACCACAGTGTTATGATAAAAAAAAGAGTAAAAAATCTAGGTAAAGTGTTATCATATTGCTACAAAATAAAATCACTTAATTGAAACTCTCTATTAAACTTTACAATGCTTTGTAATTATAGACAATCAGCAATACCTCAAGGAGGTCCAACTGATAAAAAAGCGGATATTAGTCCTATATCAGTAGATACGGATATCACTTTCAATGATGTTGGTGGATTAGAATCACACATCCATTGTCTGAAAGAAATGGTAGTTTTTCCAATGATGTATCCGGATGTTTTTGAGCGTTTTCATATAACACCTCCAAAAGGTGTATTATTTCATGGACCTCCAGGTATATATGTTTTATTTCACTGTGGATAATATAATTTTTTTAAATAAAGTTTGAATAATGTAATTTATCATGTTCTCATTATCACAGGTACTGGTAAAACTTTATTAGCCAGGGCATTAGCTAATGAATGTAGTCAAGGTAGCAGAAAGGTATCATTTTTTATGCGTAAAGGAGCGGATTGTTTGACCAAATGGGTTGGCGAATCTGAGCGACAGTTGAGATTATTATTTGAACAAGCACAGCAAATGAAACCATCAATTATATTCTTTGACGAAATTGATGGGTTAGCACCTGTGCGCAGCACCAAGCAAGATCAGATCCATGCTAGTATTGTATCAACTCTTCTCGCCCTTATGGATGGTCTTAGTGATAGAGGAGAGGTAAACCTTTAAACAAATATTTCAAACGTTAAATGTGCAATATAAGTTAATTATAGTATTTCAAATCAACTCTTTTTGTCTATAGGTAATTGTTATTGGAGCAACGAATAGAATAGATGCTATTGATCCAGCATTAAGACGGCCTGGTCGGTTTGATCGGGAATTATTTTTCCCCTTACCTGCTGTGAAAGAGAGATTAGATATTTTGAAGATTCACGTTAAAAAATGGAGTAATCCTCCCACTGAGGATTTAATGCAATCATTAGCTGAAAAAGCCACTGGTTATTGTGGTTCTGATTTGAAAGCGCTTTGTACTGAAGCTGTAATTCAAGGTTTAAAACGAACATATCCTCAAATTTATTTAACTAGTAATCGTTTGCTTTTAAATCCTGCGCGTGTTGAGGTGAAGAAAGCTGATTTTGTACGGGCAAGTTCACTTTTAGTTCCATCATCACACCGTGTAACGCCATGCATAGGTAGAAAATTAGCTCCATTTATAGAGCCACTTCTTGGATCTTCATTGCAAGAACTTCTTGGTACAATAAGGAAAATATTTCCTCAGGGTATTAATCAAGAACTCGCCAAGTATGACGACTGTTTGATTAAGTTTTTAACTTTATTATTTTTATGCATATGATATAGAGTTTAAATCTGTTTTCAGGTTGAAAGTAACAAAAGGTATTCATAGACCACGACTTTTAATAACTGGTGGAAGTATGGCTCGAAATCAAGGGCCACAATTGGCGCAAGCTGCAATATATCAAATGGAGCACCTTCCAGTACACAGTTTAAATGTTAGTACTCTTTTTGCAGAGAGCGCACGATCTCCAGAAGAAACATGTGTACAGGTTAATAAATATTTGTTCATTAGAAATACATGTTTTGAGTAAATTTACAAAGTTCTATGCCACAATTAATGTATTTATTACCTTAAGGTATTCAACGAAGCAAGCAGAAATATACCGTCCATAATTTACATAGCAGCAATCGATCAGTGGTGGCCCTTAGTACCAGAAACGGTAAAGGCTGTTTTTCTTTGCCGCATTGCCTCATTGGATCCGTCTACACCTATATTAATTATTGCAACTAGTGGAGTCACGTATGAAGAGTTACCAGACCAATTGAAAAACTTGTTCAGTGCTCTTAGAGGAGAAATCCATTCGATTTGTAGTCCAACAGAAGAACAAAGAACAAAGTTTTTCAAACCAGTATTTACAGTACAAAGTTTGAAATCCCCTCAAATAAAGAAGAAAAATATTGAAGAATTAGAAGAATTGCCATTGGCACCAGATCCTGAACCAAAGAAATTAACACCAGAAGAACAAAAAATTTTGTATGAAAAAGAAGAAATATCGTTAAGGGAACTGAGAATATTTTTGAGAGAAATTTGTGCTAAACTCGCTAGAAACAGACAGTAAGTTTCAGGGTTGATTAATAGATATGTTGCCTGGATGTTATTAACAGGATAACTGATAATCTAATATTCTATTTGTAGATTTTTCATGTTTACAAAACCAGTAGACATTGAGGAAGTTCCAGACTATAATGAAATCATTGAACAACCTATGGATCTTGAAACAATGATGACGAAAATCGATATGCATTGTTATTTATGTGCTCGAGATTTTTTGGATGATATTGATCTTATTTGTCGAAATGCTTTAGAATATAATCCCGACAGGTAAATATGTTTTCACGTTTATGAAAACAATTCTTTGATTGGAATGTAAATAATTGTAAAAATTTATACTTTTATCGTTTTTTTTTTTAATATTTTTAATTACTGTTTGGTTTTCAATTTCGAAAGTACAATCACATAATTTATGAGTTTCAAAAATAACTTTTGTCATTTTTGCTTTTACTTTTTTGTCGGGTTTTCATAGAAAACGGTCAGATTTTATTGGAATACATGATTTTTTAATTATTCATTTTTTTTAATTTTATTCATTTTATAATACTTAAACACATTATATATGCAAATCACATCATAATACGTTCGTACTGACGTTCATGTTGTGTTTCCATGTCAGCTTGCGTGATAGGCCCTCCCTTGGATTAATGAAGAGGTAGTTCAGTCTTTCCTGTTTATCCGTTGTTGTTGTTGTCGTTGTCACAATTTTTGCTCAGTAGTTATGTAGTGGTTTTCAATTATATTGTGTACATTTGTTTACTGTTATATTATGTATTTTTATATCCCAAAGTACAAAAATTAGGAAACGTAAGCAATGAAAAATGTTTGAAATTTTCCCATAAAACTTTCATTGAAGACCACTTCTATTAGATTCAGCTGCTTATCAATATTATTGCACTTGTTTATGCAAGTATCAATGTATAAATAATTGTATAAATTTGCAGGGATCCTGCTGATAAATTGATAAGGCATCGTGCTTGCTCACTTCGCGACAATGCCTACGCGCTAATAAAAGCTGAGCTGGATTCAGACTTTGAAGATAAGTGTAGAACAATATCGAAAAATCGAAAGATTCAACGTAATGGTGTAAATAGGAAGAAAGAGAGTCAAAAGACTGAGCCTTTCAACGCCAGTGAAAAAAGTGACAGGAGAGAAGGTAGTGCAGGCAGTGCCATTATAGTAAATGGCAAAAAGTTCCCAAGCTCGAGGAAGCGTAGACTACATGCTTGGGCTCGAGGTTTTGTCAAGAAGGTCGCCAAAAAGAAAAAAATCTCCTTTGATGATAGTACAAATAACGAAAACTCTAGCAGTAAGCCGCAGGAAGCAACTACAACAGCAGCAGCTTCTGAAACATCAGCACAGGGTATTGATTTAGAGAAATTTCAGGAGTTTGAATCAGAAGCACACTGTGTTTTAAATGGGCACGTGCCCATATCCGATCATACAGATACTGATAATGATTCGCAAAATGAATCTACGAGAGATGCACAGTTGAATCATTTGGATGCAGCTGCAGATAAGAATGTACCAGAGAAAAAGAACATAATTAATAACGAAGTGGAAAGCATGGACGTGTCGCACGGAGAAGTTGAAAAATCTGTTGAAAATAACGTTTCAAACCCGTCTTCAAGGCGCGAAAGCCTGAATACCGAAGATCTTTCATTTGCTCTCGATAGCGATTCTAGTCTGATGAATAATCCTCAGGAGAGCGACAAAGTTATGATCGACAGAATCGAGCTTGACAAAGTTTTCGCTTACACTGTCAAAGCAACAGAAATGTTCCCCATTGAATTATTGTGCGATGTTTATGTACAATTAAGCAGAAGCGTTGGTCAATATGCTCGAACTTACGATAGAAAATCACTGCCAAAGGTAAATTAAGAGCATATAATCTTGACTTATATATGTGTGTACGTGCGTGTGCACGAGCGTGCGTGTGTGCGTGTGTGTGTAGTCACTAATAGTTTAATTTTTCTCTTTAATGCTTTATGCTTCAGATTATTATTAATAAGTAAATTATTTATTTTTCAGGACTTGTTAAAAGATGTGAAAATTTTTGAAAAATATAAAATTGGAGAAAACGAAAGTGTCATGCAAGATTAAGAAAACAGACGCTTATTTAATGACATCCTAATTTTAATGTTATTCTTAAAAAAAGTGTAACAAGTTTATTCTTACTTAATTATTAAGACAGTTTTTTAATTACTCTCGAAGTTTTCTGATTATTGTTACGGCTATAAAGTTTTCTGTGAAAATTGAAGGTCGTTACACAAGGCGCGTTAACTAAGCTAAATTTGTTATATTGATTACAGCGTGATACATATATTTAAGAAAAAGGTGAAGGGATTATTAATGCGGATCAATCGAACTGAACTTTTGCTGCGTTGTACGCAACAAATTATTATATTAGTTTTGATATGCATTTTTAATTGCTGAAATTCTCATGAAATCGATCCTATATTAGACTGTATTATTTCGTAATCGAAATCAAAAATAATTTTATATCGAAGAAAGACTCCCATAAGTTACCTTATTATAAAATTAAATCCAAGTTTTCAATTTGAGTGGAAATAAACAATCGCATCTAAAAATACTATGCCAAATAAAAGTAAAATTAACATATTTTATATAAAATTTTTCAAATAGTCATTCAATAATATTAGTACTGTTCGATACAGACAGATATGCAGGATATCACATCCAGATTGTGTTGCGTACTTAAATTGAAGCAGATAATTATGCTCCAGATTGTTGATAAAGTTCTCATTCAATAACTCAACATTGTTTATACGATTAAAATATCTAGCTATGTCAACTTTTTATTTGGTTAGAATATAGATAAATTATTAGATACATTTTTATGAATATCTATTTGTGTGATTCAACAACGTGTAAAAATTAACTTTTGTATTATATTCAAAATTCTTTAAATTTTCTAATCTTTTAGATAAAATATAGTGAATTCAATCTTTTTTTTGCAAAAGTTTATACATTATTTTACTTAAAATTTCTATTTTTATAGAATATCTTTATAGTAAGCACATTTTGCTCTTTAATGTGTTACATACCTGCTCTTTAGCTTTTTCTTGATTATTTAAATCGCATTTGAACTTAGCAATTGAATAATAACAAAACCACTTGGTAACTTAAAATAAAATTTTAACATTGAAAGTTTGTAAATAGCTTTTATACTTAAACCATCAGGTGATTATACACTACCTTGTTATAAACGTGTAACATTTTAACGGCAACGCTAAAATAGAGAAAAATTGACTATCAATCGTATCATTTGTCAATTTTAGCAATATAGATGCCTATTGTTTTAGTTTTCATTGAGTATAATCATAATTTTGAAGAATTTTCAAAAAAATGAAAAAGCACACTTGTCTGCCAAAAAGATAAAGATCCTCTTCATCTGCGCGTACGTAAGAACCCATTGTCAACTTTTTCTACTTAATTGTGGTTCACTTAGATAGCCAACTTGTATATTATGTAGTCGCTGTAAGAAGAGCAGATTTAAAATTGTAACTCGTGTAGCTAATTTGTTAACATATCATGTCTCAATTTACAAAAGTTGGCAATTATCTAGTAATAGGATTCTCAGAATTATGTATATTGATCAAAGTGTGATTTTTAATTAAATATATTTTCGATTGTCTATTATAGGAACATCACATAAGGTAAATTGGCAATGATATTATGTTCCGATACTATGCGTGTATGTATATTATTTCAAAATTCTTGGTTTTAATTGATTATCTTGTCTGAATCTAAATCAATTTATTGCTACTAATTTTAAAATAAAAACGAGAAAATTAGTCCTACGCGACATTTCACAGTTTATAAGGTAATTGATGGGAGCACGTGCGATAATGGAAATTCGTTTTAATCAATTAACGAAATTGTATAATTAATTTAAGAGCAATGTCGGGATATCTCGTTTAAAATATATAAAGATAAAGAAATTATGCGGAAGAAACGACTTCTTATACTCATAACTCAGATCATTGTCTTTGCTCACTAATTTCAAATTGAATATAAACAAAAGATTATTTTTCAACTACATTAAAAAACCTTATTTTTAAATTTCAGTATTATTTTCTTAACCCCTAAAATTATAATAGCTAGATCCGCGCGTTAAAAGCTGGTTCAAACTGGAAGAGTGTGTGGGCTTCCACCAGTTCATACAGCTAATTTGATAATATTTAAGAAAAGCTCAACCTCTCTTTATACTTTGTAACATCAATGTGATTCGATGCTAACTATTCAAAAAAAAGAGCGTTCAAATCTTGTACTGTATTTTCTTGGTATTTCAAAGAAGAGTATGCTCGACATAGAATGTTTACACTATAACGCCAATAATATGTGATTGAAATCACGTTCGATAAATAATTTGTTTATAAAACGATTTGTGATTCATTTTCTCAAAATATTTATAAGCGATAGTTTTTAAGTGCTCGTACAAATAAACGAATTAACTAATAGGTACAGAAATAATTGAATGGCTAGCCGTAAAAAAGAAACTGATCGAAACGAAAGAGAAAAACATACACTGCCTTATTTATTTTAACATGTACGTACATATCTTATTGTCATACACTGTCGCATAATAAATTCGAATTTCTTACGAACCGCTTGATTTAATTTATCCGCGTGATGAGACTAGTAGTAAAACTATTTTAGATGTACAAAATCAAGATTTTTGTTTCTCTTTTCTGTAAACTTACAAAATATGAAGGAAATAAAAAAATGTAGTTATAGATTGTTTGAATGGATTAAACAAAAATGTGATACTATCTCTCAAACTGCCCAAAACACTAGAAAAAATAATGATACTGTAAATTTGGTCTCTGCATACCATCTGGAAACTATTCTAAAGTAGCATACACATACTTAATGTTAATTTTAATATAAATTAGAAATCGTCAAAAAAAGCGAAAAGCTGAGAAAAAATTAAAAATTCTGGCTTTTCAGACCTTTTTTCCCATTTTCAACGATTTTTACCCTATTTTAAATTGCTTGCAACTTATGGTTTAAATTTTAAATTGAAGATCTCGGGCCCAGCTGTTCATTGATGCCGAAAAAAATAATGTTCTTTTTGCTAGGTAATAAATTACCCAGGGCGCAATAAAGGCTATTTTTTGTTAATTAGTAATTGGCCTGTAACTTTTTGTTGGCATATGGTTTGAAGGTGGTATCCTTTTTCTTTACATGTTTTGTGTGTCAGACCGCATGTTTAAAACTTAATCTGGTAAGTCTGCTCTCAAATGACTCGTATGCGTGTAAAAAACAAATTTGCAATTTCATACCAACGTTTGGAAATTGAAAAATATTTTACAATACTCGTGTCAGAAGTAATACTTTCATAGTTGAGCACCCTCCCTTCCTGTTTCGCAGGGGTGGTACAATGTAAAGACCTACAGGTAACATAATGACTAAATGTTTTACATTAAATGACTTACATTATTTTAAAATTTACTATTTACTATTATAAAGGACTTACTTGTTCTTAAATGTATAGAAATTAAAGGAATTTCGTACGATAACGAGCAGTCAATCGGCGAACGAATAGAATGATCACCACTTGTTTCTTTTTATTTTATAGTTTGGATTTAAATATCTTGAAATAAAGTCATTTAGCACTATTCGCATAAGTCCGCTGCGAGATCCGGAAATTCTTACGGGGCATATTCGGCAAGTTATTGTTTACATGGGTCTGCACTCTACGGAGATAAGCTTCGATTTTATACTTCTTGGGGCTGATCCGTGAGCCAGCACGATAGCTTTATTCGCTCTCTGTGGGTTGAGGTATTTTACGCGTATTCTACATAAATTGGTGGCCGCCCTCGGAACTAAACGGTTGCAAAACTGTGTTTGTAGCCAACGAATATAGACTTGGTGTAGCTTATATGGGACAATGACAAAAAATATTTCTTATGAAATCCCTAGGTGTTTAAACTGCATGTAAATTTTTGTGTACATCAAGGGCACTGATATTTATCTTTCAAAAAAGTTTGCGCCGGTTTAAGGGGCCACCACACCAGTTATATAGATATACTAACCATGTTAAATTGACGCGCTCCTTTGCTCCCATAGACATACGAGAGATTCTATCTCTCTTATGTCTATGTTTGCTCCCAACTTGTAGAAAAACGGCTGTACATAGGAGTCTCAAAAAATTACAGGACCTAGTTGACGATACCATCTTTGCGCGGAAATGAGTTGGGCAGCATTTATCAACAGAATCCCAGGGGAAAAGAATATTTAAAAAATATTTTCTAGATATGTCAAATATTTTGGGTAAAATCAGATCGATCATTTATTATTTATTTTGGCCGAGGTTAGTGGCTCGGAAGGAAAGCGTACCTTGAAGTAACTTTTTCTCCAGGATCCCGTTGACGCATGATGTCCAGCTCACTTCCGCGCAAAAATTGTACCGTTATATCTACGTCCTGTAATTTTTTAAAAGTCATTAAGGCTCTCGTTTTTTCAGAAGTTGGGAGCAAATGGTCGCGTAAATTAGTATTCGCTAGTATATCTATATAACTGGTGTGGTGGCCCCTTAAAGCAATACCAATTTCTCACCAAATTATTTTGTATATAACTCTCCATATAAGCCAATATTTTGCCGTCAAAAGTGGCGCTGATAGTAAATTGTGCACAGAGCGAAAATGCCTGATGACCCTTATCCACTCATCCTCGCTTGTGCTTGACACTCAGGCAGTCAGGCCCAACAGCTGGCCCTCATATTTTTACCACGTGTATACCTGGTGCTGAAAACTTTCTCTTTCGAACCATCTGTCATGATATAAACCCATAAAATCTCTTGCTCTATAGTATTCCTCAGGGAGGTATTCCTAAATTCTACTAGCCCAGCTCACTTGGTTTATGATAGGGCTTACAGTCCACTCTCATTATCCCTATAGGCTAATATAGCGATATACCTATATTGTTACAGTATTTCATCCGTCTCTCTCTCTCTCTCTCTCTCTCTCTCTCTCTCTCCCTCCCTCCCTCCCTCCCTCCCTCAATCACTCTCACTTACTTGCTCTAAGACGTATACCGTACACATAAATAACTTTGTTAACTAACTAACTGTACTTGTTAATTAATACTTCCGTGAAATTAATGAAAATAAACGTGGTTTCGACTCGGTTTTTGAAGTTTTAATTTAAAATTAAAGACGATGTAGCCACATTATTAACCAAATTATAATAGTAAATGATAATGGTAGATATTTAAATTATATACTTTATATTACTTTGAGAACAATATTTTTCTTAATTTAACATTGCCGAATTTTCAAAATTCAAATTGTGTGTGTGCGTAAATTTTTGTATCACTTTTTGATAACCGTATAGCAGAAAGATCTTGTTGGAAAAACGCATTGTACGCTAAAAATGCATCTTTCAAATACTTCCGTCTTAGCTTATTTTTTTTTACTTTCAAATGATAATCATATAATAGAACTCTATTTCGAATCCTACAAAATCTCGCGTGTTTTTTTTCTTGTACCGCCGCGCCAACACGACGAAAAGTCAAGGTTATGAAATTTCACCGTGAAAACATCTAACAGCCTTTTTCGTATAAATTCCAGTGCAACTTTCTGAACAAAGAAAAGAACCAAGCCATGCTCGTGATTTGAATAAAAATTCTGCTGGTGATATTGCTTATTCATCCAGGAATTATTGTCAATGGAACGATGACCAGCGTGTGGAAAAATCCATCCCCGCGGACTAAACTGTTTCTGGTTCTGTGGCAAGAGGTGTAAAGTGATATTGTTTCTATTTTCTTGCGCACCCGACGAAAAAAAAGCCGTAAAAAATGTCGGGAGTAAAGGATTTCTCCTGCGTCGGCGGTCTCGAAACGCACATACGAATTGTCAAGGAAATGGTTCTGTTCCCTCTTATGTACGGGGACATTTACGCGAAATTCAATCTTCGGCCACCAAGAGGACTCCTTTTTTACGGGCCGCCAGGTAATTTTGGTCTAACTGATAGCTTGATAAGCTTGAGTTTGAATGAACACTCCACTAGTGATGTAAGTATTCACGCTCGTCATCTAAAAAGATAACCTGCATCTTGGAGTAAAAGTAACCTGAAATATTCTCGAAACGTCGTGAGTGTTATTTTCTATCAACCTTTTCTTTAATTGCGCATTAAAATTGTGTATATAAGTCGTGTAGTTGACTATTTTCTTGGATTTTTGGTACAAAAATGAGCCACCACTTATCAACAGCAGGATTTATTATCGATGATGCTTAAAAAATGAATTCGGCCGTTACAATTGAGCTTGAATTTCGCATAGAGCAAAAAAAACACATGTTCTCACGAAGACCATATTTTTTCCTTCAATTTTTTGTACCATTTACAGGCACTGGAAAAACGTTGGTGGCAAGCGCGTTGGCAGTAGAGTGCAGCAATTCAGACAGAAAGGTCTCTTTCATCTCGCGCAAGGGGTCGGACTGCCTGAGCAAATGGGTTGGCGAGAGCGAGAAGAAGCTACAGAAAATTTTCCAAATGGTTGGCACCTCTTCCCCTTTGCTCCCGCTTAAGTATATGCATCCCGCGCGCTAATTAGTCTTTTTCGCCCTCGTCGCTTCTCGGAGCTTTCGAGTCGACGACTATGCTCGTTTAACGTCTGTCTGTAATATACTAGGCGCAGCAAAGCCGGCCCTGCATCATCTTCTTCGACGAGGTCGACGGATTGGCACCCGTAAGATCGAGTCGTCAGGATTTCGTGCACGCCAGTGTCGTCTCGACTCTGCTGGCTCTGATGGACGGCCTGGACAACAATTCCGAGATCATCGTCATCGGAGCCACGAATAGACCCGACGCGATTGATCCCGCGCTGCGGAGACCCGGCAGATTTGACCGAGAACTTTACTTCCCCCTTCCCTGCTACGCCGCCAGAAAGGATATACTTTCGGTAGATTGCTCCTGTCCCGCCGACCCAGACCCATTCCCGCGTCGCCTTCCATTACGAGCCCCGCTGGCCTCCGCTCCCTTCCATTTGCTTTCGTCATTTTACGCGCCAGCTATTCCTTAAAAGAAAAAAAACGAAAAACGATAAAGAAAGAAAAATAACTTGTTGTTCACAACAATCTCAGGAGTCTGGCAACTTTTGCCGAGCAACATATGAATTTCATTTTTACAGTTAAATAATTGCATAAACTTTATAACCATATTATCAGAATCCATATTAGTCAAAAAACGTACTTCGTATTATAATATTTCAGTCGATTTAACTCAATCCAATATACAAGAAGTAACATAATAGTTTTTAAATAACGGAGAAACCGCGCGCGCACTCTGTCGACAATTGATCATGGTATATGATTATGAGGGCTGAGATAAATTATGCTAAAATTAATTTTTGAGATAGTAATTTAATAAGTATCTCCAGGTCGGAATAAAGTGAAAAAATATGGTTCGGATTTATGAGACAAGGCAATCAGTTATTATAGCTATAATGAGATATAAGGAACAGTAATAAAAGTCATAGCGGATTAAAAACTTCATCTCAATGAAAAAAACTCGCACTTTTATATCGACATACACAATATGGAATTTATATAATTCTAACTTAACTATAATTCATGAAATTAAATCCTGACCTCTCCTTGCTTCCAACTTCTAAAAGGTCTGCTACATATTAGGCTGCTATAATGCCGGTCGACAATACACATTATTATGATGTAGATATTTTACGGTATCCAGCTTGCTCACGCGCGTTGACATCACCACGAACTTATATTATATTTATTCAATGCATGCTAAATTTTACTACAAAAAATATAATAAAGTGTAATGGATATTGTAACTATAATATCACCAAGTAAGTTGCTGGTTACAGACACTTTGAAATGTTTTTCTGTTGCGATTTTAATAACAGAAGAAAAAATCTGTTCGAAATTCACGATGGCTGATTCAATGTAGCCCGCACTGGCAGCGACACACTCTGGGTTGACTTTTAACGCCTTTTGTCGCTGCGAATCTTTATTTTGGTCAGAATCGGTTAGTCCGTAGATACTGGAGGGTTTTTGGGGTCGCTATGTTTAGGCCAAATTTTGGCCAAAAGCCGGGTGATGCAAAACTTTGCCTCGTGCATAGCAACAATATATTATGTATAATAATAATGCAATGTTACGATTCCTTACACTTTGTTACACATTTTTCGTACATGATTAAATATTTACTAGAATATGGTTTTAAGGTAATACTATGATTTACCCAAAATGTTACGAGATTTTAAGTAGATTTATGAAATGGCCATTATTTTACTTTATTACTTTAGATACACGTGAAAAGTTGGAAACAAAAACCCCCACAGAAGTTCCTTGCATATTTGGCATCAAAAACTGTCGGCTTCTGCGGTAGCGATCTTCAAGCCCTTTGTACTGAAGCTGTTATGTGCTGTGTTCGAAGGAATTATCCCCAAATATACACAACTAAATCCAAGTATCATATCAACGAAAGGTCTTTAAAGGTACTATCAAAATTTAACATTTTATTTGTAACTGTATTTGTAACTTATTTCTAAGAGACTCAAATCGCAAGTAGTATATTTACATTTAAAACTCGTTCTCTGCATAAGAATTGATGCGAGTAAAGCAGATTCCTACGACGGAAAATGTAAACTTATTTTTAACACACGCCAGCACAAAGTGCATACTTGATCGCCACCAAGTCGGGAAAAAAGAGCAACGTTTAATTCTTACCCCCACTCTACTGTACGCGCACAACCTGTTCTCGCCTGAGCATTCATCAGGCTTGGACAAACAGCGTGTCGGTTGGGAAATACATGGGTTGTGTGTATGTCGACAACTCATGCGCAGCCGATGCACAGCCTAATTTATCTTTGTTATTATAGTATGATCTAACATAGAATGCATTCCATTATAATATAAATAAAATTTACAGTTCCTGATACAGATAGAAAATATTTCTCCGAAACCTGGTTCTTTTCTTGGGAGCAATTTTCAGTCAACATTATACTGGTGAAAAAAAACCATTGCATGAACACTTGCACTAGACAAATAATTCAACTTTTTAAAATCGCAAGGTTAGAGGTCATACTCTCAACTGTATAGTTGAATAAGGAATTGGTTGTTGTTGTTGTTACTACTTACTAGTCCTAATCGATTTCAGCATTTATATCTTAGAGCAATCCTTCATCTTTAATCTTTCTAATTATATAAATTGATTTATCACCCTATTTATTTAATATTGCTAATTGTTTTCATTTTAATTCAAGCCCACTTTTAACAATATTTTAAAGTATCGCTTTTCAGTTACTTCTTAGAAATGTCAAACGCTTTAGCATCACTCCGTTACACTAAGACTAGCGCAGTTCAAATTTTCCATCACGAGTGCGGCACATCTTATTTGACTCACCCAAATCCCGTGTTAATTCCTGGATTGTGCTAGTCTTCGTGGTATATTCGAACTACCATGCTACCTTTCTTGTGGATAATTTTTAGTCGTGCTAGTTTTTGTTGAAAAATTTGACCTGTGCCAGACTGCGCCATTAGGAGCGATGATATATTTGTACCGTCGAAATCAGAAACAAAACCATATCCTTAATAAGGGTAATTTTAATGCAGTTTTATGAATCTTTGCGGCATTATTTTTATTACATTTTGCTGATTCTGTAGTTTCGTTCTTTTTAACCGAGAAAATATCGATGATGACGTGTGAATGCATTAGTTTGAATGTATACCATTTTATTACAACCGAAGAATAATCTATAAAAGTTTAACTTTCCAACGATGATCTTATGCTTTCTTATATGTACACTGCGCGTGAATTGATCTACGGTATTGTTACCAAATCTAACCGTCACAAAAAATCACAAGGCCATAGTCAACAAAGGAGGAGTTTTCATGTAGCTGTCATAGCGACAGTCATAGCGACAGTAATAATACCGTGGATCAATTCACGCGCAGTGTACATACGCTGGAATTTTTTTATTCCTTCACTGCCTTATTGAAGTATAAGCTGAGCGTGCATATCTAAAGAATGTTAACGGTTGCAATATAGTAATGCAGTAGTGAGTAAGGAAAAGATGAGATTCGAATTACGTTTCATTTTCATTAATATCTTTTGCGATATCAAAACTAATTATCATATTCGGAATAATCATGTAATCGAGTCGAATATATCTGTATAGCAAAAATAGTATATTGTGTGCCAAAAAGGCGTGTTACACCCAGTGTGGATTTTGCAGGACGAGTCGAGGCGAGCTAGCACGAGCTGAAGACCAGTACTGCAACCACGCGAGGTCAAAAAGCTGTACTGTAGAAATATACACTTCAAAATTTTGAATCTGATAGTTTTAACATGCCCAATGCACTAACATTATACAATTTTATTGTATTCGAAATAATTTATGGTATCATATGAATTTCGTCAGTTTTATATTATATATTATTTATGATTTTTCATGATAGTTGATCGTACTTCGATAGCGTATGTTTTTGTGACCGACGGGCAAAATGACATAAGTCCACTTTTCGTGTTTTTGAGAAAAAGCGGTTTCAATAATGTTCTGACTTATACGTAAGATCAGAGCAAACGAGATAGAAGACTTTTTGCGAGACAATCGGCTCATCAGTCATACAACATACTTGAATAAGCTTTCAAAACAATTCCAAAATTGTATTCCCAGCCTGCAAGCCCATAACTAAAGCAATACTAAAGGACATAAGTACATTGTTGTTGTTTATTATTATTATTTTTTTTACTCTTGTTTTTCTGAAACATATAACCTTTGGAATGTCTGGAAACGGGTTAAAAGGAAATATTTTGTTTTAAATCAGCAAAACCAAGTCTCGGAGAAGCCACCATCACATTAGAAAACTCATTTTAAAATGGACTTGTGTCGTTATGCCAGGAACAAACTCGAAAAATCAGACTTATAGACTTATTTCTTGAGTATACCGTAGCTTTAGGGCAACCTTTCAGCAATTTTTAGATGAAAAGGGACTTTTTGAAGATATGAAATCCACAGTTATCTCGTTTTTCGCGAAAAGTAGACTTATGTCGTTTTGCCTGTCAATCACCGGTTTGATTCGAATTGACTGCGCGAAAAACATCTCGTGAATGCAACCATATTTACAAAAAACTGCATTTGAATTTACAGGATATAAATTGTTGGGAGTTATGGGCGTGTTCTTTTACGGGCTATTCCACGGACATTCAACACTTTTCAGGGAAATTCACTATTGGCGCAACGTCGATTACGAAAAACGGTCGTTCGTTGATTTATTGGTAAAGCACACACACCAACTATCATATTCACACAGGATTTTAACTTCTTACGTATTATTTTGGTAATGATAGCTCGAAAAAACGAAAAAATTTGTTTAATAAGCGTGCTTTTGTCAGCACATTAAGTTGGACTGACAGTTTGGTTGGTTTATTTTTATCAGGGTACTCTACTTATTTATTTTTCTATATATGTATGTAAAAAATATGCCATAGTTCAAATTCGTCCAGAGCAAGTGTCATTTTTTAACTGACCAATTGGGCAACAAATAAAACTCTCTTGAGATCAAGCGATCGAAACTTTTAGGTAGGAAAATATATTATAAGACATAGTTTAATACCTGTATGTATAGGCCCACATTAAAAAAAATAGGCCCTACCGTTTTAGCTAAATCCGTGATGTAATGGTTGTGGATTTGAGAACCTTTTTTGATAGCATCAAATTGATGAATTAGCTGATGCGATGCTGAATGGACTTGACCGACCTCGATCAAATAGAAGTACAAGATTTTGCGCAAAATATATGTAAATTGGCTATTTTAAATAATATAAATATAAAAATCCATAGAAAGTATTCGCAAAAATGTTTGACTGCGTTATATTATAGCCTAGCAGTTTTTTTCAAGGTCTGTATACAAAGATATACAAATTTCGTATACGTATTTTGAGCAGAATATGAAAATCGTTGGCAGTAGATCATAAGAAAGCCTAAGAAAAGCCCAATACAATAAGTAAAAAATGTAAATAGATAATGATGTTTTCTAGATATTAAATAAATGGGATCTTTGATTTGGACGTATTATAGCTTAACAAAGCCAGATTGATCCGTCTTATATCTTTGAACATCCTATATATTATTAAGGTCTCTCTCTGCTCTGAAAGCATTATTGTACATGGATTTTATTATATACAGTTAGCTAAAAGAAGCTGAGTCCGTTGCCTGATTCTGCATTTCATTAAAAAGTCGTAAAATGGGTATCTTTTTTAACTGTTATTTTCTAGAAAATATGTGTTGTATAAATAAATGCTTTTCGAATATATTTAGATATAGCTAGATATAGCTGAGATATAGATTTATCTGCTATATCTCAAAAAATAAATAACTTTTCGTCCAATTTTAATACAAGAAGAACACGCGAAGCGCGTTTAAAATTACAAGTATAGAAACAAATATTTAAATAACAAACGTATATGCTGTATTTTGAAAAAATGTATTTATAATAAAATAATATAAATGGTGCGCATAAAAAGATGTATACATGCCGAATAAACCAAAAAGGTATCCAAATTATGAAACTCTGAATAGCATAAAAACTTTCGTTCTAATTAGTTATTCACGATTATTGCAATTAGATTTCTGTCGCTACGAGTAAAAATAAAATTATTCATATAGCTACTACAAACGGTAGTATATATATTTTTTTATATATTTATGATATTACCAGTGTCTTCTCCTTTGACATTTCCAAATGCCTAATGTACCGCACTGACATCTGCAATAGGGTAATTATATATAGTATCTAAAATAGACTATATAAACCGAAAAAATATCAGGCAACAATTACATGCACAGATGACAGGACAGATTTTTTATCGAGTTTATAACGGGCACTCGTAAATTTTTCTGCTTTTTAACACATCGATAATTGTAATTTTTATAAATATTTAGAGTGGAAAATCTTTTAAAACAAATATTTTAAATGGCAAAATAAATCTATGCATCGATTTCAATATTTTACTGCGCAGCACTTGAACAAACAAAAGATAATTTCGGGTCATCCGACCACACAGATAACTACTGATGCTGCGACCTCGCTAAAAGCGCTTATCTTACATTACTACAATTGAAAACTATCATATGCATAAACCAATTTTTAGGTTTGATAAAAAAAAAAACAAAATTATTGCTTGGAAATACTATAAGCTATAAGATTTTAAAACTAATTTTTTTAGAACACATGCACGATTTCCGCGTTTTTTGTATCCATTGACCGTAAAGTATCAGTTTTTTTACCTGCGGACAAAACAATTTGGTAGTGGGCAAAAAAAAGTCGGTAGTGGGAATAGTATATTGTGCAACTAGGGGGAGAAAAGGACGGTTTCTAACGAGGGTGAGATTTGAGCACGAGTTGAAGTAGAGGGCGCCGAAAGCGCCCGAGACGGAGACGAGTGCTCAAATTTCACCCGAGACGGAGACAAGTGCTCAAATTTCAACCGAGGTAGAAATTGCCCTCCCCCTCTTGTTGCACACTGTACTTATTTGACAAGTGCCTGTAAAGACCCGTTTTCATGCATATAGAGTGAATGGTAAGTTGCGCATATTGAGTCGTAAACCACTCTCTTTCAAAAAATTTCAATATTTTTCAAAAATTTGATTATTTTTGAGTGTTTTTGAGTGTTTATGAGTAGCGGGAGGGAATAGCCATTCTCTCCCGCACGCTCGAAATGAGCAGCTTGCCATTCACTTTAGAGGCATGGAAACGGGTCTTTTTCATGCACGTGTTAAGAAAAAAAATTGTTGTCTGCTGCTGACTTATTGCACGCGTTCATATTTTGAAATTTTCTGCTTTAATGATTTAGTACCAAAAATTATAGTGCAAAGTAAAAATAGAATATACTCATATCTTGCAGAGGTATACACAGTTACCTGTTCGCGAGCTTGGGTTACAAAAAAAAAACTAAATTAAATTACGCTTAACAGTATAAAAGATAACGACAATTATTTGTTTAAAAGAAACAATATATATGTGTAGATTTACCGCAGTTACAATAGTATGTTATCCTGATTTTATATCTGATATACCTTTGGATTGTTTGGCAGCACATTATAAGTATAATTATAGATTTGTTACATCAATTTCTATTGCAGACTGTTTTTTTATTTTTGGTTATAATTAAGCTCTTATTTTTAGTAACATTAGTAGAACTTAGGAACCGTGTCTTGAGATCATAACATAATGGAGTCTTAGTGATTCGAAAGAAAAACGTTGCTCTAGTTTTAAAGGGTCATCATGTACTTCTAATATATGTAAATCTAGTTTTATTATTTTTTAAATTATGCTTTGTAATTTCTTTACCAGATCTATTTCGATTATTCTTATATACTCCGCTCTATATGCTATGATTCTATAGCTAATCATACTTTAAAAAAATAAAACATAATATATAATTCTTAAAGTTTCCGTTGACACAAGTGATTGCAATCTTATAAAAAATATATTCTAGGTACTTGGTTTTTTTTGTCCCACCTTAAATTATAGTCGAACACGATTCCCATCAGGTATTTGTAATTCTCAACTCTAGCAATCTTCCGATCCTGAATTTTAACTTATATTTGTGTCGGTATACACTATTACAATAGCTTCCGTAAGTCATGCAGACTGTCTGATCTACATTCAGAGATAATTTATTCGACGCCAGCCAATTATATCTATTCACTAATAAGAATCTGCTCATTTTAATTTGACCCTCTACTATGACAGGGTAGGTTCAGGGGGATCTTCTTTAAGACATTGTTTGTATGTTATATTAAAAGCCCCAGAATAGTAAGTACCCGTAGGGACACCTGTATTGGCTGTATTTATTAGCATGTTATCACTGTCACTATCTTCTATTTTAAGAGTTCGACATCTTTTATCAAGGTAGCTTGAAAGCTCAGATCCAAAGCTGGAACTCTAATACCAAACAATTTTTAAGTAACAATTTATGATCTACAGTATTTAACGCCTTGGCCAAATCGAGGAAAATAACAATCGTTCGTTTATTCTTATCCACCTTATTATATAATACTTCAGTAATATAGTTTAACGCACTCTTATAGAGCCAATATTCTTTCTAAATCCAAATTGATGCTTAGATATAATATCATCCTTTTAAAGATGATTCTTTCAAAGATTTTCGCAATGTTGGATATAAGTGAAATCGGTCTGTCATTATTGATGTTATGTTTTTGACCTGCTTTATATACCGATATATACGTTTTTAGTATTTTTTAATCCGGCTAAATACCGGCTAAATACCGCGAGTATACCGCGATATAACTATAAATAACCTTCAACCTATCAAAATTACTATTGGCAAAAAAACTGTTTCACTTTCAAAATGAACGGATGTGTAATTTCCGAATGCTCAAATCATCTGGTTATTCTCCAGACCAAAAATGTTAGGACCCTGAAGTTTGCCACTTATAAACTAGCTATACGTATAGTGTAGTTGGATATTGCTTTCTCACACACTTCTATCATATCAAGTGGCGCGGATTATAAGTGCTAGATATATGTACAGGGTGGCTGATGACGACGTCTAGGTGGTGCGCTCCGTGGTTTTTTGTGTCTAGGTGTGAAAATCATACGAGGACAGAGTCTAGGAGTACAGGGTGGCCGATGACGAGGTCTAGGTAGTTCGCACCGTAGTTTCCGGTGCTCTAGGTAAATAAATCATTCGAGGGCTGTGTCTAGGTGTACAGGGTGGCCGATGACGAAGTCTAGTCTAGGTGGTGCGCTTCGTGATTTTTTATGTCCAGGTAAATACATTATACGAAGACGGCTTCTAGGTGTACAGGGTGGCCGATGACGAGGTCTAGGTAGTTCGCACCGTGTTTTTCGGTGTCTAGATGTAAATATCATTCGAGGGTGGTGTATATATCAGAACAATCAGTGATTTCATGTTAGCGATAAAAATGTTATGCAAAAAAGCCATAGTCGAAAGGTGCTAAAAATGCTTATATTTTATTTTTATGACAAATATGAAAAATACTTAAAATATTTACAAAAAATGATTGAAATCTCTAAAAAAATTAACTTATAAAAAAGTAAATTGGCATGTCCGTTTCATTTTGTTTATTGGTGAACAACTAAAAATTTTTTTTTATGTATTAAAACGTCATGCAAACACCATAAGTAAAATGAAACATGGCAAGTTTCGTAGTAATTAGCTTGAGAGTTGTTCCTGGCTTCATTACGATTAAATACAATGAACTTGACTTTGTTTGATTGATCTCAGTTCTTTTCTATCTGTAATTTCGTTGCGTAAAATAATCAAACTCGCCTAGCCTTTTACTTTTTTATAAGTTAATTTTTTTAGAGATATATAAAAGTTGACTATAGCGATATGCTCGAGGGCCCTTATTATCACTTATTAACTTATCATTATAGCTAGGTTATTTGGACCTCGCATTGACAGTATTTTTAAAAATATTGAAGGTTTTAATTTGTTCTGTTTTCATCTTGTTGGCAGTAAAAAAACATTTGCAATACATTACAATAATGTACGTCATTGTAACAGTTACGTACTGAGCGGAATTCGGACATTTTTTACACAATTGTACAGAAACGTACGCGAATGTACGTAGATATTGTACAGTATCGTGCCAAATCCTACATTTTGAGTACATTTACAAAAAAGGATTTAGATCAGCATGTACGGCAAAATATGCAAAAATACGCGAACGTACGCGAATGTACATACGTGAACGTACGAGACCGTACGACGTAGATGTAGGCAAATGTATATTATTGAAAAATTATACGGTAAACAGTACATGTATTATAATATTCAGTTATTATTACATTTAAACAATACAGTTGAAAACTGGCTAATATAATAGTACATTTGATTTTGAAAATAAAAAAAGTTTGTTACTAAAAAAAAATTTAATAATCGTATTGCGCAGCAAATTGTTTATAGACTAATGGTATATCAGCAATCACCATTACTTTATCAAAAACATTATATTTCAGACAAAACAAGAAATATGAGTAATAATATATGTAATAATAACCGACTAAAGTAGTATGAAAAAATTGGAAATTGTAATTTATTAGGACATGGCCCTACTAAAAAAAAACAGATGACAATCAATTGATTATCAGCTGATAACCTGCTGGTAATCGTGCTAAAACGTCAGCTGATCATCAGGTGATATCAGCTTAATATTTTTAACCTGTAGTATATTTTTTCGAAGTTGTTTTAAATTAATAAAATTTATAAAATTCACATAATGAGGGCCAATACGGTTTTTCCATCCAAATGATAACACCAAAACACTGGCTGTGAGCTACGAAATTTTTATTCTTTTATAATTTGATTTAAACAAAAGTTTTTTTAAATATTGTGAGTTCTGTTAACAAAGCAATGCTTACTAAATATATAAACTAAATTATGATATAATTATTAAATAAATGGATATTTTTTATAAAACATTTAATATGAATAAAATATCTCCCGCGAGTCATTAAAAATTCCCTTGTGTACTTCCAGATAAAAAAATCAGAAAATTAAGAAATATTACTTTTCTGTACAATTGTGTACAAACATGTATAATTGTGTACCTTCGCGTACATTCGCGTTTATTCTCGTACATTCGCGTTTATTCGCGTACGTTCACGTAGATACGTTCGCGTACGTTCACGTATATATGTTCGCATACGTTGTCGTACATACGTTCGCGTACGTTCACGTATACGTTGGCGTACATTCGCGTACGCTTCGTACGCTTATGCACAAGCGAGTATATTTTAGAATCGTAAAATTTGACGTATAAAAATTGTTTTATCTCTGATAATGTATAAAGCTGCACATATTCGTATAAATGAGTATATTCCAGCAATTTTTCGTACATTGGCGTATGTTGGCGTACGTAGGTATACGTTTGCGTACTTTCGCGCACAATTGCGTACGATGACGTACAATGCTGTATTAAATGTCCGATTTCCACCCAAAACGTACGCGAATGTACGTCAACGTATACAAGTCTACAGTAATGTACCGAAATTTATCACAATCGTACAGTGATTTGCGTTTTAATACTGTTGAAAATTGTTATACGAGACTGAAGTAGTCATTCATTACATTTGCAATATTTGGCTTATTTACTATTTTTTGGGTTATTTATTATTATACAATCACGTGATTTCATTTATTATTTACTTCTACCCATTTTACTGTTTATGATGCTCCATAGCTGAATTGGATTACCACCACTTCTTCTTATTTTGTTATTTTCAAATTTGTAATAATAAAATTACATAATTTTTGCTAATTGCATATTTAAAAAAAATTTCGTTGTTTTTCGTTCTAATTGATGATGCAGTGCCCTAAATAACGATACCTATTGCGTGCTGTAACTATACTATTGCTCGGTTAGATACCTATAACGTTATGTTGAATTTACCTTATGAGTATCTAGTCAATCCCAGATTTTAAAACAAGTAGATCTTCAATAGGGCCTCGAGCTTATTTGGTTTTTATTATATTTTTGATATTATAAATCTTATAAATTATAATGTGAAAAAATTAAAATTTCTGCATTTTAACCAACTGCCATGATGTAGTTTCTTTATCTAGGGGTAGGCAGAAAAAAAATAAAACAATAAACTTTACAGCGAGCAGATGGAATGCCTTAAATCCTATAATCCTAAAGGGTCGATCCTTAGAAAGAGGCTTACCGGACCGTTGATTTATGACGTTTTTCAGTTATCTCGTCGAGGTCGCACAACATGTGTTTCAACCATACTTTTCGTCTTTCGTTTTGTATATAGCATATTTAATAAAGAGCATAATTCTTCATGTTAAGTAAGACGATACCATCTACTGGATTTGTAGGTAAAGCTTCCATGATCCCCCAAACGGCTGTTTGAAATTTTGAATTGCTCTAAATAGAATGTGCGACTTTAACAATGTCGAAAGAAAAGACTTTTTTTATTAATATTATTGATTTGCTGAATTATGGATGTGACGAGACTCGAAAATAGATCGAAGGTGAAAATCTTTGGAATAAATCTGTTGGCTCGACAACACATGACCCAACTAAGATAATATTTTAACGCGAACTCACTTTTTTTATTTTAATGAAACAACATTTATTCACAAATCATATATAGTGTACATTGGTGAACGTTGACACACCAAGAGCATATTTTACAATGTTGAGATACAGAATTTGGCGCTGTATGAAAATAATAATTCAGTACATATAAATACATGTCATTTTTGCTGGAGACTAAATAAACATGAGTCTTATCCTATAGATGTTCCCTGTTAGAAAAAATGATAGAAAAAACCAACTTTATTTTTAACTATATTTTTCAAACAAACAAAAAAAACAAAACAAAAGTGAAATGCTCAGGAGTGCACGAGCTATTCTTAATATTTAAACTAACCGTTAAGAAAAAACTACGGAGCATAGCTACGTATAATTATTACCTTATCTATTATCACTATTTATAATGTCCTCTAGCCACCAATAGCTTGATCTTTTCTTGAAGTTGAAGGCTTTCTTGTCCATGTCTGGTATCGCAGTAGAGTATACTAGATCCAGTCTCTGCGGTGTATTAACATCATATATTAACTTTTTGTTGGCCATATGTCTACTTATATGATAGATGATAGGCGTGCCATCGTCACTTTGGATCATTTTCATTTTATCTAGGTATAAGAAACCTTTGGGAGGCATAAATCCAGTTTTTGTAGTTTTAGCCATATATTTCTCATTAGGAAAGTATGGTCTACATATCAAACCATTGTTTTTAACTTTAGATGAGGACTTGATGTGGTTTCTCGTTAATTTAATAATGAAATTATCAAATCTATTAATTTTTACCATGTTATACATTTTTTATGTTTTTATGTTAAAATGTTAAAAATTACTAATCCTGTAACGATAATTGTCTTCTGGATCTCTATTTGTCTAAACAAGCTCTTAAACATTTCTTTTCAAAGACCCTTATTTTTTCCATAAGACTGGCGCTTATGTTAAACCAAATTGGGCTAGCATAACTTAATATGGATCTGATTAATAGCTGATAACAGATTATTTTAGCTTTTACTTCCAAGGCACTTGAATAGAATAACTTATGATTAGCCTGAAAAGCCTTATGAGCTTTATCTAATTGGATCTTCACATGCTGGTTGAATTTTAAGGTATTATCTATAGTTACACCAAGATATTTCACAATTTCCTTGTGTGGCACAGGAGTTGAACTATCAGAAATTTCACAAATTTGAAAGTCTCTCCAGACTTTTTTGGCAGAATTTGGCATTGTCATATTTATCTCTAAAAAAAATAGTTTCACACTTAGAAGTATTAGTTTCTAGTAACCAGTTCTTATAATACTTAGTTATATTGTTAAATAGGTTGTGTAATTTACATTTTATCTTATTAATGTCCTTATCCGCCACATAAACTATCAAATCATCTGCAAATGCTATGGAGTATGTTCTGTTACCGTTGTTCAAGTCAAACAAGTTAATTACATCACTATTGTAAATATTAAAAAGCACTGGAGAGTTAATGGTACCCTGTTGTAAACCATCTTGAATATCAAAAGTCAGCGTTGACATCATATTCCCACTGGCTGTTGTAAATTTTTTTTGATGAGTCATACTCCAAATTAATCTAGTTAAGTTGAATGGAAATTTTTTTCTTATAAACTTATACATAAGGCCATCGAGCCACACAGAGTTGAAAGCTTGCTTTAAATCTATCAAGCAAGCACCGACTAGTTCTCTATTATTAATATGCCAACACATTTCTGATACTAACTTATGCACTGCATGTACTGTGGAGTGGTTTCTTTTAAACCCAAATTGATTCTCTGAGGTCACATTTTCCCTTTCACATATACCGATAATTTTTTCATTTAGAACCCATTCAAAGATCTTGCTTACTGTAGGTAACATGCTAATCGGTCTAAGGTTATTAGCATCTGTTGGATCTTTACCCTTCTTTTTAAGCGCTACAACTTTAGCAATCTTCCATTTATTAGGGATGTTGCGTCGCAACGCAATTTACTGTAAATCTATACACATAATTACATACAAAGAAATACAAAACACACACACATTTCTCTATGAATCAACAACCCACGCGTCCTACGTGACCAAGACAATGCACTCAGACGCGCACAGTTTTTATATAGTCATATTTTTCATTAATCCGACAGAATCGACAGTCCCTACGCGGCTCTCGAGCATCTGCAGATTTATGACACGGACGATTTTTTGCATCGGTCAACGGGTCCACGATCGGCTCGCAGCCCTTCACACGTGTGCTCAAGATGCGCACTTTTTTCTCGACAAAACGCAAACGCGACAAACTTTCTTCTACCCAATCAGCACCCTCATTTCCAAATTTTCTCAGCCAATCAGCTCCTTCAAATTTCCACTAGGCGTACCCTAAACTACCCCTTCCCGACACTTCAAAATTAAGCGATCGACGGACTACCGATTGCGAGCAGAGGACCAGGAGATCTGACTAGACAGTCGCGGAGTACAGACGCATTAGCTGGCTCCGTGAGTCATACATCCACACACTCAATACGTATACACGTCAACACTTATTCTATACAACATAATTTACACCAAAGTTACATTCTTGTGAATAAATTTCATATTATTTTACACCTAAACAGTCGTTTAAAATTAGTTTTGCAAACGACATATGAGGAGAAAAACACCTTGTCCCCTCGCAACAAGGGAAGTACCCATTATTAATAGCATTATTAAAAATAATGGTATAATCTCTTATTACCGCTAAAGTAATATTTTTTAGTACTATATTAGGAACATTGTCACAGCTTGTAGATATTGTATTACTCTGTTTGCGTATTAATCTATTTACTTTAAGAAAATTAGTCAATAGACCATCCACATCTACAATAGGATTGGTTGCTGGATTCGCATCAGAGAAGTCACAAATTGTACCACTACTTGCACACTGAGCATGGAATTCTTGTATCACCTTATTGATAATTTTCTTGTGTGGATCATCTGTGATTTCTTTCTTGCCGTTCATATTTTCATCGCTTTTATTTACCTTATTTGGGTCCAAACTTATTCTGTTTAAGATTTTGGAATCTGCAACTGGGATTTTTAGCGTATCCAGAGCAAGGTCGTTCTTATATCTAAATCTATTCAGTTTAGGAAAAAATTTATCCGGATTCCTGTGAACGATTTTAGAAACAGCTTCTTGCCAGTAAGAACTTATTAATTTTTTTAATTCCTTATCTAGATTTTCCTTAGTCTTCTCCAAGAGTTCTTCACAACTTTTTTTTTCAAATAAACTATTTACATCTCTCTTGAACCTTAGTTTATGTAATTGTGTGATAAGATAACTTTTGTGATCTTGCAGCTTCTTAATTTTTCTATTTACATATTTGTCAGTCGAGTTGACATATTTATTGATTGGTACTGTCTCCTTGATCGTCTCTGTTGGGCTTCACGTTTTGTTTGGTCAGATCAATCTGTTTACTATCTATATTTATTAATATTTGCTGTTGCCATGGCATAGGATCTGTGCTCGTTTATTTGGTTTTGATCATTTCTGATACTCTCTAATTTACCCATTCTATTAATAATAGCTGTTGTACTTTCTGTTTTCACCTTATCGTCTAATACTTTCAGCTTGGGATAGCCCCTGTATGACGTAGAATACCCAGTAGCAGTACAATTCACACAGTACAAATCTTCTCTTTTTGCATGCACAAGGTCAACCGAACACTGTCCAGGTGCATGTTTTTCTGCACATTTCACACATCTGTAGTTCATCTGACAGTTTATAGCAGTGTGCCCTAACCTTTGGCAATTCTTACATTGGACTGTAACAGACTTTCTTAATGGTTCCCATCTAACCTTTTGGTGAGCTAAGTTCTTAATTCTGAACAAATTATTCAAATTACTGTTTGGCGATACTTGAACTATGAAAATATGTGCTTTGTAATCATTCTTGAAGTTAATAGACGTTACTTTAATGCTTTCCACCCCTTCTGCTTCTTTATCTTTTAGTTCTTTAAATATATCATCATTGGTAAAGTCACCATTTATGCCTTTAATAACTACAGATTTCAGCTTTTGACTTTTGGGAGTATACGTATAAAATTCTACCTTTTGATTTTTTAGGTTAATCATAACTCGTTTATAATCCTCTTCCGTGTTACTATGAATAGCATACTTGCTTGCATTAATGTACTTTATAGAGAACTCGTCTTTATTTAGAATACTTTTTACAACTGCGATCAGTTGTTTGGTGTCAAACTTTTCAACAAAAATCGGTGGGCATCTAAATTTCCCCATCATATTAATATTCAAATTACTTAGTCTCTCACAGTTAGTTAATCCATTGTTAGGACTTTCAAAGTTATCAGGAAGAGTGCCTCGCGGCTTCTCTTTACCTGTGCTATTCAATTCAGCTATACTATTATTCATATCGTCCAATTCTTGATCACGCCTGATCTCCATTAACTTACTGACCTTGCTCGCATCTATTGCAGTGTTAACATAACCTCTTTTTGCTTCGCTCGACAAATTCTTCGCGAAATTAGGACTTTCGTTAACTTTCGATGACTTTTTCCAATCAGGGGCAAACTGATAGTAAGTTAGACTATTCTCGTCTTTCTTTCTCTTATTATTTAGCAAATTATCTATGCTATTCACATTATCAAGTTGCGAGAACACATTTGGCGTGCCGCACCCGACGGCGTCCGCCATGACTCCTTACCGCGAACTCACTTATTACAGATTGACTATTAAACGTTCTTAGAAACTGACTATATGAGAATTTTTAAAAAAACTGTTGACAAAAAGTATTCGTATATAGCTGCTCCAATATCCGATAATTATCTTGTGCAATTGGCACGTGACACTTATAAACTTTGATGTTATTGTTCACATTTTTTGTTTCATAAAAACGTATAAATAATAAAATGATTAATAATGCTATTTTTTACCAGAAGGAGGATCGTGGAGGGTTCACCTGCAAATCCGCTAGGGGCGCAGCTCTCACTTAACAGGACAAATAGATGTTTCAAAGTTTGAGCATTAAGCACAATTGAATTCGGACAATCGCGATGTTCACGCACTATTTCACTATTACGTAGGGGTTTCCCTCTTTTTGTCCTACTCATGGCCTCTGTGGCATGCACAGACTGACATTGTGTTTCCCCTAGCCATTGCCAACAAGTCTCTGCTCGTCTTGGTCGACTCATAATAATAATAAAACTCCAATAGTGACTCCAGCTACTATCTTCAACTTGTATAAAAGAGGTGACAATGCTACAGCACTCGGGCATTTACTAGCTTCTACCTATATACAACATGGTGCAGGATATTCTCTGCCAAGTTTCGCGTAGAAAAATCTGCAATGAGGTTACTGATATGTGCAAATCCATTAAAAACCGGACACTTTTGGGGGTCTGAGTGAACGAAATTGAATTTTGAGGGCATACCTCCCAGACCAACTTTTTTGGGTTCCTTAGGCCACTCAGAACCGGAAAACCCTTGGGTTCCCGCGATTTCGAAATACTTATTTTTTTGTCGGGCAATTTAAGGAGGGTCCGGGGATATAGCAAAGTGATGAGAATCTCCCCAAATGAGTATATATATTTTCCTTTATACATCACACATGAAAATTTCAGATCGATTGATCGATCCGTTACCGAGACATTAACAAAAACATTAACATTGGAAACGCTCTCCTCTTATGGGATGACAGCAAAATTTGAGATTCAGATTGTTTTTTAATATGCTTAAAATAATAAGTCAGTGAAAAAAACATACTTTTAGCAAGAGAATGGCATGCTAAATTGATTAGTACCCTTAAAAATTCAGTTTACCGGCTATTTCAATGAGAAAAAGACCAAAACGTAAATGAAGCCGAAAAAAAATAGAGTGCCACAATGGCTATACTAAGCGCCTACTGCATGCGAGTGAAGCGACCTAACCTCGGAGAGTTGCGGAAATATATCAAACTCGCCTAACCTTTTACTTTTTTAAAAGTTCATTTTTTTATAGCTACTTATTTATTTTTTTAGCTCCTATCCTGTAAATGAATGAACATTGAAATAGTGTGGTTGCGAAAATGTGAGGAACCTACTTAGGCGGTTCCCACACATTTGTTTGCGCCTTATATAAAAATTATTGCATAAATTATCCTGATTGATTAAAATTCTGAATAAAAAAGCGCCTTTATTATATTACTTGCAAGTGAATTATACGAGTATTGAACATATTAATGAACTGCCGCGGATCTTATCATCTTTTTGTACGAATTACAAATGAAATATTTTCTTGTAATTAGTATTTATTTATTTATCATTGCAGGTCGAAAAATTAGACTTCATAAAAGCTCAACAGAACATAGTGCCAGCCTCGCATCGCATTAGCATAGCACCGGTGAAAACATTATCGTCAGAAATACGACCACTACTCCAGGATCGGTTGAGTCATATCATGTCAAACTTGCATGTTGTCTGCCCCCCTGAAATGATAAACTCTGATGAATCGTAAGAAAATTAATCCATACGCATGAACATATATAAAATATTACTATTAATAGTTTCAACCCGTACATTATGTTAAGTATTAATTTGATAGAGTCGGGTATCAAATCTTCGTTCCTACGAGTAGATTGAATCTGTCAAATGCCAATGTCCGGAAAACTGAATCCTTATACAAATTAAGTTATTATTATTAGGAGCGAAAATGTACTTTTCTAAGCTAGGATTAAGATTCAAGTCATATAGATCATACTCGAATCACCCTGACGAAAACAATGTGTTAAAATCTGTGCATAGATCTCGGCAAAGTTTATTCTACACAAATCCTCTGCGTAGAATTTAGACTGCCCCTTTGAAATTTCCAGAAAACTTCTAAAAGCAAAAAATTAATTTGATAAGTGGCTATATGTATGGATTATCATCCGGATTATAGTGCCTACTAGATAGATACTCATCATCATAATTTTTTGCTTTTTAAAATTCATAGGGAATTAAAAGAAAACGGTCACTATTTTGTGCATAAAACTTTGCAGAGATCTATGCACGGATCTGAGCACATCATTTTCGTAAGAAACCATCCAAGTCTGAAAAAGCCCAAGCGTTTCCTGTTGTAAACGATATCTTTCTCTTCCTGAGCGAATAATATACTGTTATTGCCGATACATTAAATACGCACAGATATAAGAAAGCTTCGCTGCATTCGACGAATTGTCCGAGAATCTTATTGTGCGGAACAGACGATTGTCACACTCGTCATCTGGGGCCAGCTGTCCTTCACACTCTGGAGCATCTACCATGTCATATCTTAGATGTGACAACTCTCTTTGAAGAAACAGGAAGAGCCGCTGAAGAATCAATTATTCAAGTATAGCTATTATTTACGATGAAAAATTATTTTGTTGTTAATCATTATTAATTCTTTTGAAGCACAGTATGCTATGCTTCTAGCACCGCAAGTTAAACTGTACAAAAATATGAAAATCTTAAGATCAAAAACTCGCTAACATTTTTCGCGTCGAAAATAAACACGTCTTTTCGATTCGCGAGTTCATTGCACGTCAAAATTTATACGTGCATGCGAATACATCGAGGCGTTACACGAGCACTATAATATACCCCCTGTTCGTATTGAATGTTACTGAAAAACGGTATATTTCTTTTTGTAGAAAGTGAAGGCTGCGCGACACACGCTACCATCTCTATTGTACGTGCCAGATGTTCTATCTTGGTGGGATTTGGTGGAAGAAGCCGGGCGCGTAGTATTTACGTCTCTAATACGAAGTCTAGATCGTTCCGTTCATATCCTCGTTCTTATAACGGCCAAATGCAGTAGACAAGATTTGCCACAAGAGGTTAACTATTCCTTTTCGTTTTATTAGTTAAGCTTTTTGAAAGAAATTCGTGACAAGAAGCTTAAATGTTGTGTTATACATTTACTCTAGATTCAATTTTAATTGAATTTTATCAGACTCCAATTTTTTTACATGTCTGTTATAAATAATAAACCTTATAATTACCGAATATAAAAATGTATTCTCATATTGACCAGCCCAAATAGTGTCTCCTTATTCATTTTCTATTATCAAGAAATAAAATGCTTCATTAACACCCGTAATATTTCGGTACAGTGTACTAGAAACTGAGTGACGCGTTTAATAGTATAACCATCTTTGTATTCATTATTCGTCGCTCCCTACGAAGAGTAGCACTGTTCAAATTGTCCCTGTCCTTAATGAACATTTTTACATATTCACAATTGACAACTTTTTACCGAATTTAAAATTGTTTTCCTCCAAATACAATAGTTTTTTACAAGCATTTTTTCTAAACTTTCACTTTTTTTAGAAATTTCCGAAATCTTTTAAAACTTTGAGGTTTGTCTCTCTTTGTCCAAGGTTTTCATGAACTTAAGCAACCAAATAATCCAATAAAAACGTGAAATTCTCACATTTTAAGTAATATAAAGTCGCGAGTTGTGCTACTCTTGGTGGCATTTCTGAACTGTGCTACTCTTCGCGGCATATCGTGAGTTGTGCTAGTTTTCGTTTGAAAATTTGAACTGTGCTAGTCTTCGTAGGGAGCGACGCTATGCTGGTGCCCAATTATCAGTACCAAAGTATAAAGACTTGAAGAATTATTCTTTCAAACATATCAGATAACTAATTTGCTTGTACCAATACATCTTTAGATTTTAGAGTTATTCAATGAGCACCAGGGAGAAATCCAACAAATAGATTCACCAAATGCAACTGAACGAGAAAATTACTTCTACGAACTCTTCTTAAGAACCAATTCTGGCTCCGACACTCTGTCCCAAAAATCATCTATCGGTATGCATTTATTTTTTCTAATGAAAAAACTACATTTTGTAGAGAGGCGACTTTTTAATTTTCTATTAAATAAATATTATTACTGCTTGTTACTATCTAAGATCTAAGAGAAAGTGATATATTGCATTATAATTGATAATCGAGGATATAAATGTAACTTTATGTTGGTATAGTAACAAGTAGAATAATATATGTATGAAAGAAAGCAAAATGTGTGTTGAAAACTCTTAATAATTTTTCAAAACAACCGAATGCTCTCTGAAACAAACTATTGCATAAAAATAAAAATTTACACAGTACACAAAATGAATGATCGATTCCAAGCGATTAAATTTATTCTTATTTATGAACAGGTGATATGTCAGATTCACTGCCTCCAAGAAAGGTCAAAATGGAAACCAGAATGCGAGCAAAACTTGGATCTCTTATTCCCGAGAATTTAGGAAGATCCAGATCAGGTAGTATTAATAAAACAATTATTAATAAAGCGTGCATGAAAATGCCTTCTTCAAAGCCCACGAAGTTAGGAGAAAATCTAGTTTAATAATGGAGTGAAAATAGTACACTATACCATACGAATGCGCAAAGTCGGTAATTCCCGCGAGAGCGGAATCTTTCGAGCAAGCGAGGGCCACTAAAGCGAGTATGGGTACATCTACTCAGTGTATGAGCAAGCGCACTAGGATCTAAGTAGGCTTTTTGACCTCTTGTCTTCGGCTGAGAGACGCGCTCATGCTACCTCATCTCCGCATTTGTACTGCAAACTCCATACACTCGGTCTAAAAAACCCACTTTACGCCCTTGGTACACAATATACTATTTTGTAACACATGCACGATTTTCGTGTTTTTTTTTTTGACCTAAAATGAGGGACAAAAGTTGTCGTTTTCCGACCAGCGGGCGCAAATAGTATATTTCGATACAGTGTGCGTAAAATGCACTTTTACGCACGCCCCGTGTGCGCTCAAGCACATTTTCCGCCCCTGTATCGAAAAATAACGTTCGATACACGTGCGAAACGTTGATTCTACACGAGTGGGAGGTTTGTCACCCGAGCGAAGAATTAACGCGCATTTGCGCCCGCTACTCAATTCATTGGCAAATCTTCTAAACTCGCAAGAAATTCAACAAGTGCATTTTGAAACGCGAAAATCAATACATGCGTTACAAAAAGTATGGTGTGCACCAGGGGCTAAGCGGGCTTTTTTAAATTAGCGAGCAAAAAAAGCTTTGTGCTCGTGTCAAAAAAGTCACCTTTGTTCCGCTTATATAGGCACAAAAATGCAGAAATCAATACATGCGTTACAAAAACTATTGTGTGCACCAAGGGCTAAGCGGGCTTTTTGACCTCGTGTAGATATTCACACTCCGTCTAAAAAAGCCTACTTTACACCTTTGGTACGCAATTTACTATTTCGATTTTGATAGAAATATACCATACGAGGTATAGCAGGATATCATCATGTGAGCAACACCTTTTCCTCATTGCGTGACGCACTCCCCTAATAAAAAAAGTACGATCTCTTCTGGCCGGTCCGTGTACTATTGGCTAATGGCTATTATGATCCACCAGCGGATTTCGCGAAATGGGGTGAGGTCTGGCCACGCTGGTGGATTTTTATGTGATTCCGGCGCACTGTCGGTAAAAAGTTGTCAACAGAGCGCATTGCTCGAGCCATGCTCACATAAACCCGAAATCTAACCTAATATACGCATATTTAATTAAGCGTTTGATTATTAATAATATAACATTATGAATGCGTTATTTGTGCTGTAAATAAAGTTTATTTTACTTTTTTACAATTTAAAAATTGCACTAGTCGAATGCCAGCCATTTGTAAAAAACCGTAAGAAAATGTCAGGGTTTCCTGGCTAGCCGTTACCAAAATCATTAGCCAATGTTAGCAAAATTGGCCAAGCGATCGTGAAATATTCGAGAACGTTTTTACCAGGGTCATGGCCCACCTTATAAATACACCATTATATTTTTATTCTATACTAATACTCTAATCAATATCAACATAATTATACTAAAAGTAGTGTTTTTATTTGAAACTTATGTATATAAAATTGTATTATTCTCAAATAACATTAATCGTTGATTTGAATTAAAAATAGGTTAGATTTTTCAGCATCTGTCACATAACTCTTAAAAAAGTAAACGGTTAGGCGAGTTTGATATATTCCGCAACAAAATTATAGATCAACAATGATAGAACAACTCTCAAGATAATTACTACGTCACTTGCCATGCCCGTTTCATTGTACTTATAGTGTTTGTATGACGTTCTAATATACATCACCCTCGAATTATTTCTACACCTAGACACCAAATACCACGGTGCGAACTACCCAGACCTCGTCATCGGCCACCCTGTACACCTATACGCCGCCTTAAATGATTTTTACACCTAGACGCCGCCCTTAAATGATTTTTACACCTAGACGCCGCCTTTAAATGATTTTTACACCTAGACACCAAAAACCACGGAGCGTACCACTTAGACCTCGTCATAAGCCACCTTGTACATCTAGCTAGAGACACCGCCCTTGAATAATTTTTACACCTAGACACCAAAAACGACGAGGCTAACTACCTAGACGTCGTTATAGGCCACTCTGTACCTCTAGACACCTTCCTCGAATGATTTTTACACCTAGACACAAAAACCCACGGAGCGCGCCACCTAGACCTTGTCATCGGCTACCCTGGCAAGCTAGTTACTGTTACAGCTCTGAAACGCAGAGTATGCACTGGCAACCTCTTAAGGTGGGGTTCTGGTGAATTTTCTAACTTTTTTATATTATAGTCTCATTTTCTTAAACTTTGTACTAATATTCGGTATAAAAAAAGAGAAAGATTTGTAAATTTTGAGCCAAGTATATAGTATATTTTTCAAATTATTGCAAATAGATAGTTTAAAATTGGGCTTACTTGCAAAGGTCTCTTACGCATTCCTTTTTAACTAAAACTAAAATTCTTAAGGCCAATGTTAATAAATTTACATTTATTCAAAATTAATATTTCATAGTGACCCGATTTTAAAAAAGACAATTAATAAAATTTAGTACGTGAAAAATCGGTTACTGGACAAAAAGTTCTTCTAATTTTTAATCCAAAAACTGATTTTTTAGGTGCCAAATTTTATTAATTGGCTTTTTTAAAAATCGGGTCACTATGAAATTTTATTCTCGAATAAATGCAAACATTGTCCGTAAGAATTTTGGTTTTAGTTGAAAAGGAGTGCGCAAGAGACCTTTGCAAGTAAGCCCACTTTTTAACTATTTTTTGCAATGATTTGAGTAATATATATGGCTCAAAATTTACAAATCTTCCTCTTTTTTTATACCGAATATTAGTACAAAATTTATAAAAATTTGACTACGATATAAAAAGTTAGAAAATTCACCAGAACCCCACCTTAATTCAAAATATCGTAATATATTATTTTATATTTTATTGAGAAAGCAATTCTCATTTGTATATAGCTTTGCGGCCAACTTCACGGTCCTAACACTTCTTGCGGCTAACTTAACGGTCCTTTCACATTTCGGGCTGAAGAAGAAAAACGTAATTTTAGCATTTGTGGATTATACACTCACATATTATAAAAATAAGCAGCCTTTTCACTAATATTTTTGTTGGAAATCATAGTTTAGCTCAGAAAACATACTAATAAGCCAAAAAATCTTACGAACAGTAACAATAAGCATTTTTTTCTGTATGATGAAAAATCCGAACACCAATATAGAAGTAAATAGTGTCACGGGCGCCGCGGCTTCGTCTGCTTCTCAAACTCTAAAATTTTTAAACTTTATATTTAAAAGCTCAGCATTGAATTAATATCGGTATCTTCAAAAATTAATTTCAGCTTAAAGAGATGTATCGCTATAAGATAGGATCACTGCTGCAAGTAAAGGCATTCAATGTTTGTACAACAGGGCGTCTAAGCTACTGGACCTCAGTAGAACGTAGAATATACGCAAAAGCTAGGCATTAATTTTAGCGGCAAGTTTGGGGAGACGGTTATAATAAAGGGAGGATCTAGAGCATGGGAAAAAAATCAATGTGACGGAATACCGCTCGAGGGCCGCGTATACTTATACGGATATGTACATGCCTGAAACGAGCATAGCGAAACTCGTCCGAGCGACCACGTCTCTTATTCTCCCCGCGCAACGTGGTATAGCATACATATACATAGTGAGAGGGGGAGAGAAAAAGAGCGCACTCTTACAGCCTTTCCGAAAACGTGCTTACTTAGCGTGCTGTATTCGATTTTCGTGCAGCCACGGCAGCGGCGGCGGCGGTCGCGGGCAAACGCGAGCGCGGAGGCGGCGAGGGTCCCTCTGCGAAGCGCCAGCGGCTCCACGGCCCGGCCGGAAATCCTTTGAGAGCGTCCCGAAGTGCTGAGCGGCTGAGCGAGACGCAGATGCAGGATTTATTGCGCAGACTGGTCAGGCTGACGGAGGGCTGGCCCTGCCAGCAGCTGGAGAGTTTGCGCGCCTCCCTAGAGTGGGCCCTGGACAGCCACGAAATCGATGCCTACGGACCGCTTAATGACTGCATCGGTCACTTCGAAGCGCACGGCTACTGCCCCGACTACCTCAGAAGAGACTCTAAGCTCGACTCCACGTAAGACTCAATCTCAAATTCAACGTAAATTGAATCCAAGCTTGTATACTCAAAATTATGCGCCCCGGTTTCCCCTAGCTTAATTATAGTTGCATAAATATTTTGATCGCTACGCAGGTTGATCGTTAATTGCCACATATATAAATGTGTAATATACAATATGCCAAAAAAAAGTAGGATTTAAACCTCGAGTTGAACTGAAATGCAGTTTTCACATTATACCTATATCTGGGCACCACATGCTTTTATACAAACCATTATACTGGAACAAAACCTACGCGGGACCGTTGTGTATGAAATCACAATAGGGGAGGGGGGGGGGGGGCAAACCCGTATTGCCATTGGGTATAAGAGTACGAATTACCTAAGATCAGTATCGCTATTGGCCGTAGGGAAGGTCCAGGAACTTACACATAGAATTGTGTATTCAAACCGTTTGCATGCATAAAGGTATAACAAGCCCAACGGCCGTGGAGATCCGGCAACGCCGCATTCTTCCTAATTCAAGCGTCAGTTACAACTTTGTCAAATCTCTTCTCTCAATACAATATTAATGATCACGAGAAAAATTATTTCATTTCATGGCTTATATATTTTTTCTACTCAATTAATTCATAATACATAAGAATAACCATGCATAAGAACAAGATGATTTTAAGGTGCGTCAGCAGTGCTCCGTATCTTTACTTTACATATGTGCAAATCCACGACCGACAGTACACAACTCGGGTGTTGGAAGTTGAGAATTTCAAATTGAGGGCACGCCTACCAGACCAAATTTTTTTGGTTCTTTGCGCCATCTAGAGTGAGAAAATTCCCGCGTGCATCGCCGATTGCTTGCCAAACTTTTTTGCGGGGCAGTTCAAATTCACTTATGGGAATTTAAAACAGGGAAAATTAACGAAACCCAGAAAATTGCCACTTTTTGTCTGAAGGCGCAATATAAAAATGTATTTTAATAGAATCAAAGTATTAAGAATATGAATTAATTTGAGGGCTGGTGGGTTAATAATGGTTGCCTAGGTCAAAAGTTGTCTAGGCTTGAAAATAGTAAAAAGTCACAAAGATTAACCCACTAAAACCCATGCTAAGACTGGTTGAGATAGCGACAAACAAACTGTGCTATCCTTTGCATAAGTGAAAAATAAAATATACGTATTTTTTGTTATGTCATTTGCAATTGTTTATAACAAAAAAATTCATAATTTTCAAAATCTGAATGCGGGAATCGATTCTGGAGGTAAAATCGAGACGAAAACCTATATAACACTTTTTTGTCAGAGTTCAATTTGTTATCTTTATGTAGAAATAAACTATTGACAAATAAGTGTTTTCATTCTCTTGCATGGTATGTGGAATCATATCAGTATTTTTTACTGATAAATTTTGAGATCTTATACTGTAATTGGATAAGTTTATTTCATTTCGCAAATCCTTCGATAATAACTTTATTAGAAAAAACTGAAATCTCGATTTCCGCATTCAGATTTTGAAAATTATGAATTTTTTTGTAATTTGTTTAAATAATTTGTTATAAACAATTGCAAATGACATAAGAAAAAATACGTATATTTTATTTTTCAGCTATGCAAAGGATGGCACAGTTTGTTTTTTGCTATTCCAGATAGATTTTGTTTGGGACTTGACATGGTCACTTTTTCTCCCCAACATGCAATTGTTTATTCCTACATTACACTAACAAATTGAACTTTGACAAAAAAGTGTTATATAGGTTTTCGTCTCGATTTTACCTCCAGAATCGATTCCCGCATTCAGATTTTGAAAATTATAAATTTTTTTGTAATTTGTTTAAATAATTTGTTATAAACAATTGCAAATGACATAAGAAAAAATACGTATATTTTATTTTTCACTTATGCAAAGGATAGCACAGTTTGTTTGTCGCTATCTCAACCAGTCTTAGCATGGGCTTTAATGGGTTAAGATGTTTTACGAAAATCGGTCATTTTTACTCTTATTCTTAAAATTCTTATAACTTTTAATCCGAGCGACTAATTTTAATCATCCAGGGCTCAAATGAAAGCTCTTTTCTTTTATCTTCGTTAAATAAAAATACGATCAGCTATATATATGCCTCTCAATTATGGCCGTTTTTTGGCCGTTTTCGTCGTCATGTATATAGCTGATCGTAAAATAAAAAGGTTAATCTGATTTTTCAAACCGAAAGCGGAAGAAAAGAACTACAATTTGAACCCCAGATGATCGAAATTGACCGTTGGGATCAAGAGTAATAAGGATTTTAAAAATAAGAAAAATCGCTGATTTTCGTAAAAAATCGAGAAATTTGTGATTTTTTGACAATTTAATTTTTTTTCAGCAATTTACTTAATCTTGCCATTTTATTAGTTTTGCCTTAATAAAATATTTGTTTTTATTTAAAAAATAACGAATTTTTTTTTATAAAAAGAATCTGAATTGTGCTACTTCTGCTGGAAAATTTGAACAGTGCTACTCTTCGTAGGGAGCGAAGGTATGATCTAAACAACGCGAATTAAGAAAATCAGCACACCCATCGTTTACCAGCTATAACACAATTAATCAAAATTCGTACATATGATGAATTTATTATTTTTCAAAAAATAATTAAAAAATTGTAAATAATTATTCCAGTAATAGTACATTATGCAACAAGGAAGTAAAGTCGTTGTTTATTCCCGTGGGTGAAAGTTTACTGCCCAAGCGAAGCGAACGGTGACAATCTCAGGAGTGTAGAATCAACTTTTCGCACGTGTATCGAACGTTATTTTTCGATACAGGGGCGGAAAATGTGCTTGGGCGCACGCGGAGCGTGCGTAAAAGTGGATTTATAGCACTGCGTGACCTAAGTCCGCGTATAAGTCACGCCTATCCGTGACCTAAATAGTTTTTTATTGCATCGTGCATTATCGTCCGAGCATAGCGAGCGACCGTGCGTCCGTACGGTGCAGTACAGGACTGTTTATGTCACGGATAGTTGTGACACAGCGGATTTAGGACAGGCAGATGCTATAAAATAGTATACGATACTTGTGACTCAAATCGACCCATTATTACACGGCGTGTAAATGTGATCTATGAACTAATATCATGCATCTATAGGTATACATAATACTAATAAAAAGTATTTAAGTCTTAGATTTTACATTGCAAATTTTATACTAACTTAAGTTAAGATTCTAAATAATGTTTACATATACTTCAATAATTACAATTTTTCAAATACGATTATAAAAATGTGTATTTTATAAAGCTTTCTGATTTATAGTCCAGTTGATTTGTTCAAATCTTATATAATTATAATTATAAAACATGTTTATATTTAACAATAAATAAAAAACAATGTACAATATATATATATATATATATATATATATATATATATAATATATATATATATATATATATATATATATATATATATATATATATATATAATATCTGTAAAATAAGTACAGATAAGTTTTTTTTTTTTTTGTTTTTACATGGCATTTGGAACTCGAAAGTTCATCGCCTCATCTACGCAAGCCTTCGACGCTGCCCTATCTTGTGTCAACCCCACCCAAGATGCACCTCTCCGATCGACACCCACCCGTCCTATTTCTATTAGATCCGCTTTTCCGTTGTCCTCCCATCTACGTCTAGGTCTACCTAGAGGTCGCGTTACCATCGGCCTGCCCTTCATGACACGCGCTGCCGTACGGTCGTCTCCCATTCTCGCTACGTGCCCTGCCCATCCCAATCTGCGCGATTTTATTATTCTGTTAATATTTGGTGACGCGTACAGATTGTGTAACTCATCATTGTGTAGTCTCCTCCATTCCCCGGTTTCCTCATCTTTCTGCGGCCCGTATATTTTTCGCAAGACTTTATTTTCAAATACACTAAAACGGTTGTCCGCCTGCTTAGTGAGAGCCCACGTTTCGCACCCGTACAGAACCACCGGCAGTATTATTGTCCTGTATATTCTTATTTTAACGTTTTTAGACAACAGCCTCGACTTAAGTAAATTACTCACGGCGTAGAAGCAAGCATTACCCGAATGGAGTCTCTTATTTATTTCGACATTAATCTCGTTTCTATCATTTATGGTCGTACCCAGATACCTGAATTCGCTAACCTTTTCAAAAGTAAAATTCCCAACTCTGAGATCTTCCTCCCCTCTGCAGATGCCTAGCTTATCCACAATCATGTACTTTGTTTTTGATTCACTCACTTCTAACCCTGTATACTCCACCGCTTTTATGAGGATTTCCGCGTTTCTTGCTACCGTTTCCCTACAATCCCCCAGTATATCCAAATCATCTGCGTAGCCTAGTATCTGCGTTGTTCCATTAAGCGTTGCGCCCATCTGGCTAACCTGCATTTTTCTAACGGCATACTCTAACGTTAAGTTGAACAGCACCGTAGAGAGTCCATCCCCTTGTTTTAAACCATCGCGTATCATGAAGGGTTCTGATACATTACCGCCTACTCGGACCTTTCCCGTGCTTCCGTTCAGACATATTTGAATTAATCTCACGAGTTTTTTCGGTACACCGAGAAGTACTAGGATTTGATACATTTTGCTTCGCTTAATAGAGTCGTACGCTTTTTTAAAATCTATAAATAGTTGGTGTATGGTTTCGCAAAATTCCCACTTTTTCTCTAACAACTGTCTTATGGTAAACATTTGATCGCTCGTCGATCTGTTGCGCCGAAATCCGCACTGATAATCTCCTACTATATCTTCCGCGAATGGAGTGAGTCTAGCTTGTATTACGTTTGACAGAACTTTGTAGCACGTTGCTAAAAGTGAAATACCCCTATAGTTATTGCAGTCTGTCTTATCCCCCTTTTTAAAAATCGGTATAATGATAGATTCCTTCCAATTTTCGGGTATTGTTTCATTTTTCCAGATGGCAGATACTAGTTTATAGATTTTGAAAGTGAGCTTGACGCCCCCATATTTGAGCAACTCAGCTGGTATAGAGTCATTTCCCGCGGCTTTGTTGTTTTTTAGTTTTTTAATCGCGGCCTCTACTTCTTGGTAGCTCGGTTCCTCCACGTGGGGTTCAGCAGTGTAAATTTCGTCCCCTAATTCTTCGCTATTTTCGTGCACGTTTAATAATTTATCGAAATAATTTTCCACAGCGACAGTAATTCGTTGTCATTTGTTACGAGGTCCCCGTTTTCGTCCTTCATCAATTGCGCTCTACTTCTAAAACCCTTTCTGATGGCGTTAATCCCTCTGTACATTTCGCGGGGGTTATTTTCCTTACTGTTAGTTTCTATTCTCCTAATAAGATTCTTTTGATACTCCCGCTTCTTATTTCTGTAGATCGCGCTCGTCCGTTTCCTTACGTTAGAATACTCTTCTACGGTCCTATCGCTTCTATTTTGTAAGCTATCTAATTTAGCCTTTTTGCGCCTTTCAAACCAGAGTTCGCACTCTTCGTCAAACCATGGTTTGCTCTTTGGCTTTTTCTTTTTACCCAGTACTTTGTTCGCGGCCTCTTTTACCGTTTTTTCGATGTCCCCCCATAAGCTATTCGGTTCGTCATTCCCCTCCGGCGATGTGTTTGCTTCTTCAAGTGCCTGAAACCTGTTATTAATTTCTATCTGGTACCTAATTCGCTCTGTGCTATCTCGTAGTTTATCAATATCGAAGCTTTCTACCTTGTTTGCTCGCTTACTATTTTGATTCGCTACTAGTCTAGCTCTTAATTTGGCTACTACTAGGAAGTGGTCCGAGTCGCTATCTGCCCTTCTGTAAACCCTTACGTCGAGAACGTCAGTATGACGTCTTTTTTCAATGAGGAAATGATGAATTTGGTTCTGCGTGGCCCCGTCCGGCGATGTCCACATTGTTTTGATTATAAGATCTTTTGCCGCCGCGAAATTTATGACCCTAATACCGTTATCATTGCTGACTCTATACCAGCTGAGTTGCTCAAATATGGGGGCGTCGAGCTCACTTTCAAAATCTATAAACTAGTATCTGCCATCTGGAAAAATGAAACAATACCCGAAAATTGGAAGGAATCTATCATTATACCGATTTTTAAAAAGGGGGATAAGACAGACTGCAATAACTATAGGGGTATTTCACTTTTAGCAACGTGCTACAAAGTTCTGTCAAACGTAATACAAGCTAGACTCACTCCATTCGCGGAAGATATAGTAGGAGATTATCAGTGCGGATTTCGGCGCAACAGATCGACGAGCGATCAAATGTTTACCATAAGACAGTTGTTAGAGAAAAAGTGGGAATTTTGCGAAACCATACACCAACTATTTATAGATTTTAAAAAAGCGTACGACTCTATTAAGCGAAGCAAAATGTATCAAATCCTAGTACTTCTCGGTGTACCGAAAAAACTCGTGAGATTAATTCAAATATGTCTGAACGGAAGCACGGGAAAGGTCCGAGTAGGCGGTAATGTATCAGAACCCTTCATGATACGCGATGGTTTAAAACAAGGGGATGGACTCTCTACGGTGTTGTTCAACTTAACGTTAGAGTATGCCGTTAGAAAAATGCAGGTTAGCCAGATGGGCGCAACGCTTAATGGAACAACGCAGATACTAGGCTACGCAGATGATTTGGATATACTGGGGGATTGTAGGGAAACGGTAGCAAGAAACGCGGAAATCCTCATAAAAGCGGTGGAGTATACAGGGTTAGAAGTGAGTGAATCAAAAACAAAGTACATGATTGTGGATAAGCTAGGCATCTGCAGAGGGGAGGAAGATCTCAGAGTTGGGAATTTTACTTTTGAAAAGGTTAGCGAATTCAGGTATCTGGGTACGACCATAAATGATAGAAACGAGATTAATGTCGAAATAAATAAGAGACTCCATTCGGGTAATGCTTGCTTCTACGCCGTGAGTAATTTACTTAAGTCGAGGCTGTTGTCTAAAAACGTTAAAATAAGAATATACAGGACAATAATACTGCCGGTGGTTCTGTACGGGTGCGAAACGTGGGCTCTCACTAAGCAGGCGGACAACCGTTTTAGGGTATTTGAAAATAAAGTCTTGCGAAAAATATACGGGCCGCAGAAAGATGAGGAAACCGGGGAATGGAGGAGACTACACAATGATGAGTTACACAATCTGTACGCGTCACCAAATATTAACAGAATAATAAAATCGCGCAGATTGGGATGGGCAGGGCACGTAGCGAGAATGGGAGACGACCGTACGGCAGCGCGTGTCATGAAGGGCAGGCCGATGGTAACGCGACCTCTAGGTAGACCTAGACGTAGATTGGAGGACAACGGAAAAGCGGATCTAATAGAAATAGGACGGGTGGGTGTCGATCGGAGAGGTGCATCTTGGGTGGGGTTGACACAAGATAGGGCAGCGTGGAAGGCTTGCGTAGATGAGGCGATGAACTTTCGAGTTCCAAATGCCATGTAAAAACAAAAAAAAAATGCGTCATAGTTTGTGTTGCATTATAAGACACAGTTTTGGCTTCAGCCGTGACGCAGCTGCTCAAAATGTATAAAGTTTTAATCAATCGACAATCATAACTATGTAGCATGACATAATTATATTACCCAAATGAATATATGTGATATATGAACTAATATCGTGCATCTATAGGTATACATAATACTAATAAAACGTATACGGATATTCTATTCTTATCGCGATAATATAGTACATTATGCAACTAGGGAGAAAATAAGCTATGTGCTGAAAACACCTCACCCGAGTCTAACATAGCTTTTATTCCCGTGTTGCACACCTTGTTTTTTCCAACAAGGGCATGAAAGGGACTTTTTTATGCGTGAAAGTACGTGTATTTCAAGTCGTGCACAAAAAATTTGAGAAAATTTGAGAGATTTGAAAAGTGGGTATTAACACAGAGGGGAGAAAAAAAAATTTCTCCCCGCTTGAGCTCAAACTTTTCCTAAAACGCTTGGAATGAACGATTTTCTACGCTACTTTTGAGCATGAAAAAAGGCCCATTTTATGCGCGTGTTGGGAAAATAATATTTGTTGGCCTAATAGAAAGATTCGCTAATTTTTTGATTAGAAAGATTAGTTTGCCAACGCTTTGCCTTTTTCCTACATATTAGTAAATATGATATTACAACGATCTGCTTGAACATTTGTTAATCTGAAATCCCGCATTTATATTTTGTAAAAATTTGAAGCAGTGTAATATATACACTATTATGTATACTCCCCGTTATAACAAGTTTCTTTAAATAAATCTGAGCTCCCAACATGATTATTTTAGGTGTAGGTTCTCATTGGATGAGATCAGACCCCTATACCCAACCCTACCTAACTCCACCACACCCCTGGCGAGCTCTCGTCTGTATCCAAAGTTATTTTAACGTTGGATGTACCGATATATTTACGTTTTCAAAATGTGTTTAAGTAATATTTAATTTTGTTCTAGGGAGAGCATTATTTTGTGACAAAGACTGACTCAAGCAGACGACCGGTTCAAGAAAAATTATCAATGTGATAATACTTCAAATTTTTAAGTAAATTGTTTTGATAGAGAAGAAAAAAGTATTCTTATGCTTCTTTTATTTGTATCTGTCATAATGTGAATTTCAAGTGTAGTCGTTTTATTTTGATTTACTGTGGTAGACCATAGTCTCTTGTCTTTGTTCGATATTAAATAAACCTGATCACGTGAATTGTAAAAATGTCGAGAATTTAAAATATAAGTTGTAATTTTTTAAAAATGTTAACATGCGATGTAATTGCAAATAATAAAAAAAAACATGGTATATGGAATAAAATACGAGTTCAAATAATTTTTATATATTATTATTTATGAGAATAATAGAGACTTTTACTTAGCGTAGAATATTCGAATGAAGTAAGAAGCACATGTGCGTAATAAGAACTCATACGAATATAATTGCAACTGTTACTATGATATTTTTCCATTGTTATTATGAAGTGACATCACACGCTAAGCTAAAATGCCAAAGACTTTTGTGAATGATATATTGTTATCAAATGTGTAAAATATGATATGTTACAAAATAATGCAAAGAATTCTAAGAAACCTATATATAGCATATTGTTACGAGTGAAGAGTGCAACGAAAAAGTGACGGACCCCGGGCTTGAACCGAGATCCTCTGGCTTGCAAGGCAGACGTTCTGTCTTTGCGCCACGGGGCACGGCCGCCACCGCATTGCACTCTTCTACTCGTGTTCTTATAGTAATTAGAAACCCGTGACGTGTGTACACACGTGACAATATACAATATTTTAAAAAGCATATATCTATAAACAAATAAAGGTATGGTTTCTGACAAAATATTATATAGGTTTACTAAAAAAATTATACATTGGGATTTCAGAATTAATATTTTTGAGAAGAAATAGAGGAGTTGCGCCTATAGTATGAATACAAAAGTTTCTGCGTGTTCTCTACTTAGTTAATTTTCTAGTAAGAAAATATTCAGCATATAAGTCAAGCCGTCATTTAAAAGAGTTACCTGTATCAATCAAGTTAGCGTTTCTATATATCTGTATAGGATATGGATGGATAAAAATAAATAGTTTGAATAAAAATAAACAAATCTATTAAGTTTTTGAAGTCCGAAATTTCAAGGTTGCGTTGTAATGAAATGTTTGCTTTTATAAATGATTATTTTCTTAAGTAGGGGAGATGCTCCTAGCGCGAGATAGTGCCCAGCATGGGACGTTATCAGTTTCCAGCTTTTGGAGCGACATTACGGCCCTTGCGCCCGGTAGGTTGGCAGTTTTTAAAGTTTTTATACTCCCCGAGGCCGTGCTGCGCGAGCGAGAGGAAAAAAGTTGATTCGAAAGTATTGCTTTTTGCACTTTGGGAGTTGTCAAAAGATAATTTCCGCTTCTTGGCAGATCGATGTAAGGCAAGTTTAATGGCTTCAATCTCCCTAGAAGATTAGTTTAAAGTTCGAATTTTCCAAAAGTTTCGGAGTCAGTCCTATATGTGCAAATTCAGAAAAAACCGGACACTTCAGGGGTCTGAGTGAACAAATTTGAAATTTGAGGGCACACCTACCAGACCAACTTTTTTGAGTTCCTTATCTCTGCAAAGTTAAAATAGTGAAATTCCACTAATTCATAGTGTATATGTATACACTAATTGGATTAGTTAAAAATGCTCCACTGTGAATTAGTGCATATACACTAATTACAATAGTGAAATGGTTGCACTATTTGAATTAGAGAAATATGCACTATTAAATTTAGTGTATATGCACTAATTGCAATAGTGGAATGGTTAGTGAAATTAATAAATTTGAATTTACTTAACGTAATAGTGAAAATCAAATAACTAAATTAAGAATTAAGAATTCATAATCAATTTATTTAATGATTTTTACAAATTCTGATGGAGTAATAAAAAATGAATATCCGTAAGAAATAGCAATTTTATTCGTCACTATCGGAACTATTGCTATCGTGAGTCAAATTCATATTTTTTAAATTGACATATAATGATGCCACAATAGAAATTGACTTTTTTTCTGTTAAGCGATATACGTACGACTCTATAAACGTATAGACATTTTGTAAAGACACTGGATACTGAATATTAAATATGAAATAAATTTTAAACATCAAATCAAAGGGCGCAGTAAAATCGTTTCGATTATTACATGTAAGTATAGCATTGTCAGCAATAACATAAAAGTGGGGTGTCTCGTCATCAACTTGAATGATGTACGGTTGAATGGTCGATGTGCATTCAGATCGTTTCGATTTTACGAATTCTTGAACATTAGCTCCAGCCTATAAATAATATTTAAATTATTTTTATAATATAATACAATTTCATAAATTTTTCAAAATGGACAAAATTATAATATTCATTTACATTTATGTTTTCGATCATGAATCGATAGGGCTCGATCATTTTAACTTTCTTTTTCTGGGAACTATCCATTGGCTTATCAACTTTTTTCTTTGATTTATTTTTGACAGCATTGCTTACTGGCAATAATGTTATCAACAGAAGTAAAGCTTTTAAAACATCTGGAAATGAACGAGTGACTTTATATTAAAAACCTGTCAACCCGAAATATGTATACAGTGTAAATTTTGAAACAAATATATATATATATATATATACATACCGTCAGTTATAGCCTTATGTTTTTTCCATAAATCATAATTGCATATTCTTGTATATTCAAAAATACGTGGAACGTAATATGGGCCAAATTTAGACAAGAAATCATCACATTTTTCTGGAAATATGAGTTCGAATTCAGCTATTATCTGGAAAAATGTATTGTTTAAAAACTGAGCTAAGGAAGAATACACAATTAACAGAATAAAAAATAGTTTACCATATCGCCATTGTAATCTTGCAGGCGAGGATATTTTTGCAATACTTCGGCTATAGTCGGGCTTTCACCCAATATCCAATTCCTTCTGTTGAAAAAGGTTTCTTTTAAGGTAGCTGTAATCGATTCCTTATGCTCAGGAGAGGGATATTTGTGCTCCATGTATGATATCTGCAAATTATAATTATGAAGATCGTGTAAATTATAAATATTTTTTTGATAAACTTTCGATAACTTTTTCGTACTTGTACATAAATTAATTAATTCTTTGTATACCTTTTCAGCCAATTCTTCTGGAGATAACATAGCAATGTTGCTGGACGTTTCAGTTGTTAAAACTTTACTCTTTTTTTTCAAGACATATTTTTTGTCTTCAGCTTTAAGTTTCTTTTGTACTTCAGCAACTCTAAAGGGAATAAAGCCATATCTTGTTCGTGGATCACAAAAATGTTCCTATAATGAGAAATGTACTTGTTAAGAATGCAAGAAAAAAAATTTTTTCTTTGCAAACCAAATTTTTATTTAATTACTGACATAGCCAAGCTCTTGAGTATCATCTTTTAAAAATGGAAATTCTTCAATTATGCGTTGAGCAAGTGCAATCATACCTTCAGTACGTGGATAACTAAACAATAAGTTTAATTAAGACAAATGGTTATTTATTTTAATTGTACACATCAATAACTCGAACTTACTTCCCTTGCGTTGCTATCAGTTCTGCAACTAAAACTCGTACAAAAAGTCGTCTTTCCGATGGCGTAAAAAAAGATTTTTTTACCAAATTTTTTCCTTGTTCATGATTTAATAACACTTTTTGAAGTGTAGGAGTGCGCTGTAAAAAAGAGTATAAAAAAATGCAGCTTTGTAATAATAAAATCTATTGAAGAAGAAAAATATTATTACCATAAATTCATGTGGCTTGGCCGATGTAAATTTTTGAGAACCACTGCTGGATTTAGTAGTTTTTTCCTCTGAGTTATTTTTTTCGTGATTTTCTTTATCAGCAGCGCTTTCTAAAAATGTTGATGAACAAGGGATACTTGCTAATTTTCTTCTTTTAATGCCAACGGAGCTACATTCTGTATTATTATCTATTGTTGATAATTGGATAGTTTCATCAAGCGTTCTCTTGCCATTACCATGATTTTCTAAATTTTCCTGTTTATCAGTTTCTTTATTTAAAGGTATTAATGTATTTCCATCTACGTCTAAAGTAAACATTTCCATGATATCCTACAAAATTAAAATAAATATTTCAACTACAATTCCCTACTATAACAACAACTTTAGTATGATATTAATTTTACCGGCTGCAATAAATTGGATTCATCCTTGTACATTTTGATTACTTGTAAGAGTTCTTTACAAGGGCCCATTCTTATTGACATTTCTTTTAGATCAGCTTGAGTTAAACCCAAAAAAGTTTTACCACTAATACCTTCACCTAGAAAATAATAATAAAGTTAGTCTAGAATCGAAAGTTTTTATATATACACAAGATACGATTTTTCAATGTGTCATAAAAAACATGCATGATTACTAGAATCTTTGGACCCATTTTCATGATTGATTATCATTCTTAATGAATTGAATGAAACAGTATCATTGAAAATAGAGAATCATGTATTGTTAAAGTACAGTACATTAGGTTCGAGGATTTTAAGAGTCAAAAAGTAAGGTTTGGAGTAAAAAAAAATACATAATCAATGACGAATCCAAGGAGAGGGCAATTACTCTATTAATCCTTCACCACAACATTTAATAGGAAATTTTATTTTTAGGTTATGAATTATGGGTTTATGAGTTGGAGATTGTTTGTGTATTTATGGTGATGGAATGACAAATGTAAAAGCCATGCATTGATGTCTTGTTACTTTAGGGTTTATGGTTTTTTAAAGTTTCGGTATAGGATAGGCTGAGATCAAAATCCGGTGCAATTTTACACGTTACTTATGCAAAATATAAGCAAAAGCTTAAAAGTAATATTTATTTGTGGTTCTTACCAATGCTTTTGCATTTATATGATTATATGACGTAAACTAATATAATAAAGAGCATCATGAGCTGGATTACTATTGGGTTTGGACCAATAACAAACAGGTTTATAATATGGCAAATCTTTTACTTGTAAAAATCTTGTCGGGCTATCATTACGACCTATACAGAAACCCCATGCTAACAAATCTGTATCATACAATACAGTATGACATTCTATAATTAACAGAAAAATTTTGTTATCCTCTGTTACAATGATTTCTTCTATTCTCCCGAAAAGATGTAAGCTATCGTTCCTTGATGAAGCTTTTTCCAAAATAACAAATAACTTTGGTCGAAATTCAACACCATTGACTAAAACCGATTTTGTTACACATACAGAATTATTACCTTCAAAACCAAGTCGAAGAAGATACTGTCTACTTAATGTACTGCAAACAAATTTTGTTTTACCAGTTACTACTTCATGATGGTTTATTTTAACATTTCCTGAACTCCACTTTTCACATTGAATACATTGTGATACTCGAATTATAGTTTTTGGTATGTTTTTAAAATTATTTACAGCTTGAGCTCGCTTGGCCAATTCGTTATGTTTTCCTTCAAACCTCATGCAGTAAAAGTGAACAAGAGGTCCAGACCAAAGAACACATTCAGAATAATGCATTGCGTGATGAAATTTGTTGATGATATTAACATTTGGAAATAAATTTTTAAAGCATTCTACGAATTCCTGAAGTAGATTATCATAAAGAGAAAGCAAAGGTTTTTGTAATTTTGGTGAAAAAATAATTTCCATTATTCGAAGTAACAGAATTATTAGATACATGTGTTCATCTCCTTCTTCAATCTTTCCTGCGAGTAGAAATGGCAAAGCTCTAGTCAACAACCATATTTGCATAGCTTTCTGTTTAAGTGTATGATCCTTTCTCTTGAGTATATCTTCGGTGAAATTTGCTGAAGGTTTATTTTTAACTTCAAGATAACCATAATTAAACAAATGTATGCGATTATTTAAAAAAGGAATATCAAATCGTTTTTGGACACATACATATTCATGGAGAACTAATTTACAAATCATTGGACATATACCGCATAAAAAGTCATGCATAATGTCAAATACTTTGTTGTTTGTAATATGGAAATATAAAGATTTATTCAAGCAGCAGTCACCTTTCATGCCCGTTGCTGTCTTTGAAGCATCAGAGAAATTTGTACTTTTCAGTAATTCCAAATGCTGATCATATACATTTTTAGTACGAACTTGAGATTTTTCAAAAGAACAATTGTGTAGATTTTGTCGATTATACAAACACAATGAACAAAATAAATTTGCTGAAGGACTCAATTAGTTGAAAACGTCATGAAGGGCTAGTGCATCTCCACAAAAACTTTCAATGGAAGCTCGAAGAATAAAATTTTCATCTCCAAACTTCAAAGTTATTCCCGCATCACTTTCTAATTGGGCTAACTCTTTCATAAAAGGAGAAAGAATTTTCTCGAAGCCATACTTTTGGACATCAACGTGATGAGCTACTATCAAAACATGAATACTGTTTAACGCAGAATTCATATGAGCAGGTAAATTTGAAATTTGGTAGTAAAATACTCCAACCTTATGAACACCCGTTTTAGAATCTAAGGGACCAACAAGTTCTTTCTCATCGTAATATAATTTTAATCTTAAAGCTTTTTTGTACTTTTGAAAGAAAACATGATTCTTAAAATGATCCCCGTCTATAAATGACTCCAAACTACCATCAGAAGATGGCTGCTCATTATCGATAATTAACCTAACTTCTTGATTGCTTAAAACCATTTTTAAAACCTTTATTACAGGAACATATTAATAAGATTCTACGACCTCTTTTGATACATACGATAGAGTTGTTTTATTTAATCTGGAATCCACACGTCGACCCAAAGGAATTTCGATTGGATCAATGTAGTCACTATTTTCATTCAGTGCCTTCATTTGCTGTTCAAATGTTTTTAAATCTAGAAATGGATTTTCGTTATCAAAAACCTTATTAACGTCTCTAATAATTTCCTTATTTACTAGATGTTGAACCAGTTGAGCATTTATTTCATCTTTTAATGAATTTGAGTAGATTGAAAGCAAATTTTCACTATGGTTTAGAAATCTCGTTATAGCAGATCCTATCATAGAGCTATCATTATGCAATTTACAAATCATTTTAACAATGTAAGATCGCAAATCTAAAGGGGCATTTACAATATCCCTAGCCATATTATTGAATGCTTCAGCTTCCATTTCATGATGCTCTAATATATCGTTATTGTCATATTCCATATTTTCATTCATTTCAACTGCATTGACTTCGTCATCGGCAGCAGCTGTTGCCAAATTTGCTTCAGCCAAGTGGTTATTTAATATGTGACGTCTTAAGTTACGAAAATGAACAAAATTGCTCTGACAACCATTTTGCCCACATATGAATCCAGTATCAGGTATTCCTTTGGTAACATTAATACTATGATACATAGTAAAATGTTGTGTAAAATCTTTTAATCCTCCAGGAATTAATTGATATTGGCATAGAAAACATCGTAATCCATCCATATCGAGTTAAAGTAAGATTGCTGAAAACATTTTTATATAGGAGAATGCTATTTTCTTACATTTAAGATTAAGAGTGCTCTGCAATCCTGAACGACCAATGAGAACACGAGATTTTTCTCGACAAATTACGGATTTATAATTTGTTATTAAATAAAGCCGTAATTTGTCGAGACAAATCTTGTGTTCTCATTGGTGGTTTAAGATTGTAGAGCACTCTTAAAGGTATTCGGAATATTTAGGAAAATCGGGATATTGAGGAATTTTGGAAAACTTAGTAAATAGTAAAACTCAGTAACGTAATAAACAATCTATTATGAAACAGCAGGAAGAGTAATACATTCGTCACCCTAGCCAAGAATCCCTGCCCCAACCCCCTTATTTCCATAATATACTATTTTGTATTCTAATATAATATTTATATTAAATAAGTTGTATTTATTCCAATTAATAAATTTATTAAAATTTATTTTCCTAAATCCGAGTTCTAGTACTGTATTCTGCTAATTGTAAACTACTGAGATTTTAAAAACTTCAGTTTAATATTTTGTATATCTCCAATAGTAAATATCTCTAACGTTACAAAAAAATGTGAACGATCTCACTTAAATAAATCCATTCGAATCCATCAAATATTTATTTATTTTATTTTGAAACGACTTAAATGAACAATCTACATGAATTAAGAAGTCAAGCCAGGGTTGGGATAAAATTTAAAAAAACATCAAACTTTTATTTACTTTTGTGAAAGTATATTTTCTATCTAAAAATTAACCTTTCAAAAAAAGTGAAATGTTGGCAAGTATAAGTGGGTTTGTATAGTTTAGTATTCAAATGTCAACATTCTCGAATTTTTACCTTGACTTGTTTTTATACTAGAACAAAAAAAAAAAAAATGGAACTCATAACCTGAACCTCGTGATCAGCCACCCTGAACACTTAGACCCTGTTACAGTCTTGTATTTACTCCTAGATACCAAAAACTATGGAGCGCACTCCCTGCACCTCGTCATTGGCCCCTTTGTACACCTAGACGCCGTCCCGCTCTAGTATTTACACTTAGCTACCGAAAACAACGGAGCGCACCAGCTAGACCTCGTCGTCGGCTACTCTGTACACCTAGACACCATCTTCGATCATTATTCACACCTGGACACCGAAAACTATGGAGCGCACCACCTAGACCTCGTCATCGGCCACCCTGTACACCTAGACAACGTCTTCGAACAGTATTTACACCTGGACAACGAAAACTACAGAGCGCACGAATATTTAATAATTATATTTTTCGTAAAATCCTATTTTTGTTTATCATTTTCTTAAAATAATATGAATTACAAATTTAACTAGTAATTTATCAAGTAACTTTATAATATAAATTAAAGGAGAGATAAAAAAAATTAATCAAATTTGAATTGCCGCTTAAAAATACCGCGAGAAATTCCGAAGAAAAAGAAGATCAATGTTTTACCATCAATACATTCTACAACCTAAAAATAGTGTAAATGTATACTGACTTTTCAAAAGATTAATATTAAGTTTTAGCTAATCAATACGACTATTTTATTGCAAACAACATTTATAACCTGTCAGTACATTAAAAATTACTGTATTTTAATTAGAAAAAAAATTCATAATGATAAGATTGTCGAACTTAAACTGTCGAAAGTAAATACATTGATTCAAATTTACTCAAAATGCACCTGACTAACATTACACTGTGGATTAATTATACCCAATTAATTTATCACATTGTTGAAGAGTTTACTAACTGTAACTATGAAGTTTCAGTCATTATTTACGTACTGACTTGACCTATCCAATATAAGTAGCTTTCTTGTAGATACAAGATTTATTTGGATTTTTTACCTATTAATATGTCGAGAGTCTCCTGGTTTATAGAGTGATTTATACGCAGGAATTCAATCAATTCTTCCGTACTCAAAAAGATGATGGATGTCATGGAGAACCTCAATTTACACAGTTCTGAAAAAAGACTGAAAAAAGACACGTGTTACGAGCATATTCTAGGTTAGAAAAAATAAACGGGATCTTTGTCGGACACTTAGTACTCTAATTTGCAAAACTAATCAATACATACCTTTTGTACAATCACGAACAGCTTTGTGAAGTTGACATGCAGCGAAGAACACGTTTTTTCGTTTGTCACGAGCTGGTCGAAAGGCGCGAGAGGTTCGAGCTCCGCGCTCCAGCTTATAACACGTGCAAATGCGGCCATGATGATCTGTACGTTCTCGTAACCAACATCTTTCACTGATTTCATATTGAAATTTCACTATTTCAATAGTGAACCATCAGATTTCACTGCCTAATTTAGTGAAATTTTTTATCCCGGAAAAACAAAGTTTTATTTTCACTAATTAATAGTGAAGTTCTACTAATTTAATAGTGGAAAAAAGTTTCACTGTGACAATTAGTGAAATTTTCACTATTTTAACTTTGCAGAGATAGGCCACCCAGAGCCCGAAAAACCTTGGGTTCCCAAAATTGAAAAATACATATTTTTTTGCCGAGCAGTTTTAATTCTCTTATGGGAATTTAACACGGGAAAATTATCGAAAACAAGTCACGATTCAACTTTATCCACTCAGTGTATGAAGGTGCAATCCGAAAATGTGTATTACTATTGAGAGTTTAAACTTGGTCCGCGCCATGATGTAAAGAAAACAAGGTGTGCTCCCTAGGCAGACACGTTTTTGACTCGCTCTGCGCATCCCACTTTTCGGCCATATTGCAATATGGCGGCGTAATGTTTACGTGTTGGTGTTTAGCAGAAGATTGAAATTTTGTGTCAAGAATTCAAAAAAATGCCATCCTGTTCTATAAAATCTTGTCGAAATTGGAATGGAAACACGACGAAGAAAGGAATAAAATTTTACAGATTTCCTGCAGATGCGAGATTTGGATAAAATCTTGCGAAAATGAAAAAATTAACCTCAAAAATGGTAACATAAATTATTTGTTTGTTAATCCCATAGTGATTTATAGAAAATATTTTTATAAACAATATATTAATATAGTCAATATTTCAAATAGCTCGTATCTGTTCCATTCACTTTGCTGAAGATTGTTTTGAGCGAAAGCCAAACCATTTAATAGTACCAGGAGATACAAACACTGTTCGACTGTCCAAAACTGCTATTCCAACTCTAAATTTACACAACGATGACAGTGCAAGGTAAAATCATGCATATTAGTTTTATTATATTAAATTGACGATATGTGCAATACAGCTAAATTATAGTTTCTTACAAAAATATCTTAGATGTGGAAGAAAACGAAAAGTACTGCAAGACTGTATCAATGAACCTCTGTTGAAGAAGTCAACAAATAATTCGAAAAGTTTTACACTAGCCAACCCTGTGAATGACAAAGAAAATGTTGGGTAAGTTCTTTGGTGTACTTATTTTTAATTAATTGTATATGTTGTACAATATAAAAATAAAAATAAATAATTGAAATATCTTTTTAACGTACACGTCATGTAAAAATATTTTATTTATTGTAGCTGTGCTGTTCAAGATAATTTTGAAAAACAAACTGACAGTATTGTAAGCTTTACTTCAGAAGAACCAGCACTAGAGGACCAGTGCTTGACGGAGTTACAATCGCATGAGTGAGTTCAAATTACTGCATTATATTTTAATATTCATAGCATGTATTTACAAAATAACAATTTACGACACATTTATTGTTAAAATGAGTGCGTTGTAAAATATGGAATACGTATTGATATTTTATATGATGTTGATAATTTAGATGTATTAATTAATAATTTAATAATAAATTATAATCTTTCAGGCAAACACATAATTGTGAAGTGACACGCTTACAAGAAGAAAATACAAACCTTCAAGCAGGCAATAATGGATTAAAATTAGTGAACAATATTTAAAAACACAAAACAATGATTTGAAAATTCAAAATGAAGAGTTAGAAAATAGATGCACTGCCTTAGATATGGAAAATAAAACAATGAAAAAAGAAATAAATAAACTAAACAAGAAATTACGTTTACAACAAAAAACTGAACAACAAGCTGTAAAGAAAAAAATATACGAGATTCTCACTCCTGTTTTTACAATGGGACAAATAAAAAAGCTATTGCATCCGACGCAGAAACGTGTGAAATGGAGCATTGCTGATATTTCCTCAGCAATAGCCCTAAGAAGTGTCTCGCCAAAAGATTACAGGTATTTAAGGAAAAAAAATTTTCCCTTACCTGCTTTATCTACTCTCAGAAAGCGAGCTTCCAGTATAGATATGAGTCCAGGAATCCTACAATCAGTATTGTCTGTCATGAAAACTAATGGTGAAGGTGAACCAACCGTTGATAAGCTATGTGTGCTCTCCTTCGATGAAGTTTATATCTCCCAGAAAATTGAAATTGATCGGAAAGAAGAACAAAAAGTCGGTCCACACAAAATGTTCAATTTGGAATGATCAGAGGATTATTCAAACAGTGGAAGCAGCCAATTTATTACGATTATGATCAGCCTCTTACTTCAGAAATTATTACTGAAACAATTGGTAAATTATATGATGCTGGTTACACTGTTGTTGCTGTCACAACTGACCTTGGTCCTACAAATAATGCCGTATGGAATCAGTTTAACATAGGGATTACTGATGATAAGGATTGTTTTTTCTCTCATCCTCGAGATGCTCAACTGAAAGTGTTTGTTTTCGCTGACCCACCACATTTAATCAAATTGATAAGGAACCATTTTATTGACTCTGGTTTTTATTTCAACGGAACATTACTGAATAAACAATGTCTTGAAGAATTGTTAACGCTGAATCAGAATGACTTAAAAATTCCCTACAAGCTAGAACAGAAGCACTTGGACGCAAGTGGTTCTGAGCGACAAAAAGTATCATTGGCTGCTCAAGTGTTCTCTAATAATACAGCTGAATCAGTAAGATGGTTTGGTTTGAACGGATTTTTGTCGTGTCACAATTACAATGAATGTGCTGATTTTTTTAAAGCAACCAATGATTGGTTTGATTTGTTCAACAGTAAAACTAAGCTTAATAAGACAGTGGAATCAAGTGCCTACGGTATAGACTTAGAGAGACAAAACGAAGTTCTTAGAATTATGAATAATTATATGCAGAATATCCAGGTTGCAAATCACAAGAACGTTTTACCGTTTCAAAAAGGAATACTTTTGAATAATTCATCACTTCCGCAATTACTATTATATTTACAACAAAATTACAATACAGCAACTTTTCAAATCCAGTATATCTTAACAAGCAGGCTAAACCAAGATGTGATTGAAAATTTTTTCTCTTATATTAGAGGCATGGGGGCTGCTCATGACAAGCCATCAGCATTACAGTTTCGATACAGACTAAGATGGTATATTTTAGGAAAGCATAGCTCCGATATGTTTATCGAAAAATGTAATACCGAAGAAGATGGAGACTCTAGTTTAGTTGATGACATATCGTCTAATAAACAAGACAGTAAACGTCCACGTACTTCCTTAAATGAAAAAAGTATGCAAGACATATTAGGATTAATGTATGATCAAGAAATGGTTGATTGTATGAATGCCAATGAAAATAACGAAGGTACGAATTTATATAAAAAATAGATAATGATAAAATGTTAATGTGCATAACGTATTTAGATTTTTTATTTTAAATGACAATTTTAATAGAATTGTTTAACTTTGACTTACATATTTTTTTATATGTACCAAATTCATATACAGTTTATACACGTTCATTTTTTAAAGAAATTGTACATATATTCTAAAAAGATACGGTGATTATTTGCCAACCAATCAATTGCGCAATAATAAAATTTATGCAATGATTTTTTTATAATTCCTATAACAGGTTTTCTAATATAGGTATATCATAGATATGCATATATCTGTATGTACATACATATATTTTTGTATATGATTGTCTTAAATAAATATTATAATAAAGTTTTGATTTTTACACGCATATTGATATTTTCTTCTGTTGTACAGATTACGTTGATGGGCTGCCTGAGATAGAATTAATTCGTGCAATTATCACTAATGAAGCTTTAATTTATGTAGCTGGATATGTAGCTTATAGATTTAGATCAAAGTATCCAATGCTCGGTATACCTACCAGAGAAATTCCTATAATAGATCCTATACACTGGATATGCCATATATCAAGAGGCTCGCTTATTTATCCTTCAGACGAATTGCTTACAAGTGCACGTATTTTAGAAAAAGTTTTTAATTGTTTTCATAAAGATACGCTGTCGGATACAAACTTAATTTTTGTTAAAGTAGCTAATTTGGTTAAAAGACAAATAAATAATCAATTCCAAATTCCAGATGAAGCTCTTTTGTGCCTTGTCAGAACACGTACTTACATTAGACTCAGAGAACTAAATAAAATTAGAAAGGATAGTTATGCTAAAATTAGGATTGCAGAAAGATCAGCAAAAGCAATTAAATTTTATTCATAAAACCATGTTTCACGAGATGTTTCATGGTGTTGTTTAAAAATAACATGATATGTTATTATTTATTGCTTAGATTATTATCATTGTTGATGAAATAAATTATTTTTTGGTAATCTTGTTGTTTTTTATTTGTTCATTATTTTATATTTGTGTACTATGATATGAAAATTATTTAATATTACACTGTCAAGCAATTTTCCCTACTAAACAAATATTTTTCTTCTATAAAGTACTTATCTAGTGTATTTCTCGTTTTTAGTTTCTAATATTTAAAATTTTTTTGTTTTTTTTAAATAAGATATTTCATATTATGTGTAATTTCTTTCAAATAATTGCGCGTTAATCTGATTGGTTGAAAATCCAATATGGCCGAAATTGGGATGAAAATATGATTGGTCGATAATCGGGATGCGCTGTAGCACACCTTTTCTTTACATCATGGTTCGCGCGCTCGGTTCGCGCGCTTGAAGGTAAACAAAGATGGCGGCCAGAAAGTCTCCGAAATACACAGGGCTCTTATGGAGCTTTATTAAAAAATGTAGAAATATAAACTTTTACACAATAAAAAATCTTGTCAGTGTCCTTACACACTCCGTGTGAATAGAGTGAGACTACACCGTCGTCAAGAAACATGATAGAAGGCCAGAACGTTATTGGGTGGTTTTTTTGAGGTTAGGAACGAGCGCTTGAGGTATCGGTAAAAAAGACGGCCGGTTTCGTGTTCAGCAGCACAAAATACATAAAAATACTCTCTGTCAATAATTTTCCTCCCGTCGATCACAGGATAAACCTCTCAACTGCGTGAAAAAGCAATTTTGGGGGGTGTTTTTTGAGGTTAGGGACGAACGCTTGAGGTATCGGTAAAAAATACCGACGGATTCCTGTTCAGCAGCTCAAAATACATGAAAATAGTAGTTGCTTAGAATTTTTCTGAGCCCTGTGATTTCTGACAGCTTGATCATTTCGTAAAGTAGTAATTTTTTAAGGTTAGGGAACGCGTAGCTCCGTCTGGGAACAAAATTTTAAAAAACGCCCCTCACTAATTGAAAATACATAAAAAATGCTAAATTTTCCATATTTTTAAAAATTTTTAGATCAAAAGGAATTTTGGACAGAGCTTTGTTACGTTTGACGTGGAACGTCCCATATATATATATATATATATATATATATATATATATATTGCTTAACTCGCGTAAATAAAGAAACCCGTTCAATCAGATAATAAATAAACAACGATCAGTTTAGTACTAAGATATATCCGATGTAAAATGTCACGCTCTTCAAGATGGTGGCATCCATTTTTCTGTAGCTATCACTGTTTTAAAAAAATCGACGAAAAATATATTGTTTTGCTGTTTTTACCCCCACCCCGGGCATTATGGGGTCTACAATTTTACATAAATGTTTCTGGCAGGTTAAACTGACATATACTCAAAATGCAGCTCTTCTAGTGAAAATGTGTATTTCGAGCAGATTTTGACTGGGCTAACTATAGGATCGAAGTATCAGAAGAGAGCTGCAATTTGAGGGCTGGTGAGTTAAAAATAGTTGCCTAGGGAAAAAGTTGTCTAGGATTGAAAATAGCGAAAATCACGAATACTTAGATTTTTTTACGAATATCGGCGATTTCTCTTTTTTTTAAAAATCCTTATAACTTTTGATTCGAGCGGCCAATTTTAATCACTGAGGGCTTAAATCAAAGCTCTTTTCTTCTGCTTTCGCTTTCAAAAATCAGATTAACATTATTTTACGATCAGCTATATATATGCCTATCAATTATGGCCGTTTTCATCGTCATGTATATAACTGATCGTAAAATAAAAATGTTAATCTGAATTTCAAACCGATAGCGGAAGAAAAGAACTACAATTTGAACCCTAGATGATCCAAATTGACCGTTGGGATCAAGAGTAATAAGGATTTTAAAAATAAGAAAAATCGCTGATTTTCGTAAAAAATCGAGAAATTGGTGATTTTTTGTCATTTTCAAGTCTAGACAACTTTTGACCAAGGCAACCATTTTTAACCCACCAGCCCTTAAATTATTCTTTTTGTTTAATACTTCGATTCTATTAAAACACATTTTTAAATTGCGCCTCCAGACAAAAAGTAGCATTTTCCTGGTTTTCGTTAATTTTCCCCGTGTTAAATTCCCATAAGAGAATTTAAACTGCCCAGCAAAAATAAAGGTATTATTTAATCTTAGGAACCCAAGGTTTTTTGTGTCTGGGTGGCCTAAGGAACCCAAACAAGTTAGTCTGGTAGGCGTGCCCTTAGATTTCAAATTTGTTCACTCAGACCCCCTGAAGTACTTCACGTGTTCAGGTTTTTCTGGATTTGCACATATTTTGTCTCCGTTTCGCCGTATAAGCTCAATGCGTAAGTGTGCGATATATATATATATATATATATATATATATATATATATATATATGCACACACAATAGCCATTTTATTGATTTTGGCGTTATAATATATCGAGTTTTACATTTTACACTACTTTAATTTCTATATTATATAAGACATGAAAAATAATTCCTATATTTTTAAGGTACTAGTGACTTTGGACGCGCTTCGCGCGCTGTTTTAGCATGGGTGCAGACACACCACTATCTCCAGACTCGGTGCGGATATTGTTATGAGGGAAATGGAAAAATGAGCATGCACCATCTATTTTCACCTGTCGGAGACACGGAGAGTTTAGACAATGATGAAAGGGCTCACAAGTCAGTCCAAAACTGCTTTGTTTTTGTATGTACTTTGACATCGCTCTAGAAATCCGTACGTACGTATAGGTTATGTTGTGCATTTCCTGATTGTAAAACTCTAAATATTAGTAACTCTTTAAATACAGTAAGATACCATCCTAATATCTCATTTTATTACAAATATTATTGCTTTACTGATCACTCTTATAAAATTTTAAATACAAATTCAAATTCAAAATCGAACCGCAAACGCGCCCCTTTTAACTGACCAATCAGACGTCAAATAAAACTCCTTCAAGATGGAACGATCGAAACTTTTAGGTTACATTCGTGTTAGTCATACTGGGGAAAATCAAAACAATAATGTCTTTTATGCTTTATATAATACGCACATATATGTCGACCCATATATATGCAGCTTGCTTACAGTTTGGCAAAAAACACAAGTGGATCATAATATAAGCAGAAAATTTGTCTAATGATAGAACAGGTAGGTTGAACATACTGAAGATATTTCTATTGCGTTCGATAAATCACATGCGAGCTATGTACACGGTTCGTAAAAGTTAAGTAACGGAGATCGTAAAAAAGTCCTATCAATGGTTGATCGGCGGCGTGGCGGGCCATAAACTTAATTTTTACACGAAGACAAACGCCACGCTGTATAGAGTGAAAGAGAGCGAGCGCATAAACGCATGACCTGAATGACAATCTCTCAAATCGGCACAGATTCATTATTCCGAGAATTGCGGCAACATAGCTCGAGATGCATCTTGGCATCTCGAGTTCCGCCTTCCACCAATGATTCGGATTATTCTAGTGCCGGACGCGGTGGTGCTTACACATATACTTACTTAGGAGCAGCAAGGAGGACGAAACGAAGGATCGTCGAAGCTCGAAAGCAAGCATTGCTGCATTTTCAACTGCACTCTCGAGACGCGTATCGTTCCACAACTAGCAGCGCCTTCGACCCGGTCAGCTAAATAAAAGTACCTAGATCATGACTCCACACACTCGCTTGTATTAAAAATGTGAAATTGCAGATTGGAATAACGTACCCAGGAAATCAGCAGGTATTCGAGGGTTCGCTTACTAACAGTCGCATGTTATACATCATAAGTTATTAGCACTTTTATTAATATATGCCAGTGAAAAAATAATGCTTGTCAATTTTTCCTCGATTGAGTGATATAATATTAAAAAATTTCAAAAACATACATTGTGTTTAGTATGTCTTTTTCGAATTAACTATATCTAAAAAGAATTTACGCATACAATCATATTATGTAAGATAATTATAAGTATATAATTTTTATTTATCGATGTCAATCTGGATAAAGTAATGGAAAACATTAATATTCCCATACAGTATGGAAATAAAATAGAAAATTGTTTTGATAACAATATTAATTCAAAAGAATGATTATAATTCATTCAAGGATCTTATAAAAAACTCATTTATATTCAACTTTACATGCGCCAAGATCTTTTATTTAAATTTTTATATCTTATAATTAACTTCCTTGTCATATTATCTCAATCGAAAATATTTCACTATTTTACGAGTTCAAAAAGTTTCACTACACGAATTAGTGAAAAATGCACTGTTTTTTTTAAAGCTTCCTTTGACCGTGAGATTATACTTATGGCTAAGAGCAAGTATTTATTAACCTAAGAGCGGAAAAGGGCCACTTTTCGCCCGCATATAAATGTACGATTAAAATAAGCGTACTTTTTAGGTACTTGATAGGTACTTGAAAGATTATTTAAACTAGACTTGGCACAGTGCGCTGCGCGCATTGTAGTAGACTATAATTTCATTAACTTATTAAATGGAATATAAATACTTGATTGATATTTTTAATATTTGTTTTCTATCACGGAAATATGTCAAACTTTACAATATATGATTCATTTCGCGCTCATATAAATTTCAAAGTTGTCGCGGTTTCGTCGCCAACTTCCTTTTAAAATTTTATGGTTATGTCTCGAGAGTAGAATGTCTCTAGAATATTATAAATACACAAATTATAATTTGATATGTATTATAGTATTATATTACATTTTTAATATTAGAATCAATTTTAGAAATCAAAAAATTCTAACGATACTTTTGACGCATGCGCACTACATGAGCCAATCATATTGACGCATTCTTGGCTTCACTTCATCCGGTCATGACTTTTTTATATAGGGAAAGATAATATATGTATTTAGTAAAAAAAATGTAGCTGATCAGATCCTTATATATATATATATACAAGGCACTTTCTTTATTTTGATGTTTACTACCTCTGTGATTTTTTAGGAATGCTCCAAGCAATTCATAAGCCTTGCCATAGGTTTTAAATATGAATTTTAATGATTATAGCACAAATTTATGGATATCTTCATTTTTAGCCAAAGATACAGGGTCTCTGCCATTCTGAGACCCATACAGGAACTTTTGCACTATAAAAAGGTATCTCCATGAATTTTGCTTCCTCCTAGAGAAAGCTGTGTAATAGTAAAATTTTGAGTTTCGTCAAAACTTCTAGAAAATACTTTCTGGTGTGTTAGAAGTTCAAATCAAGTATTTTTAGAAAATGTCTGTATGGATGTGTGTGTTTTTGATTTTTTTATGTGGCGTAGGCAGAGCATGCTGCACAAGTGGCCCTCCGACACCGGATCCCCACAGATACTATCGATGAACAATATAATATAATACTTCCGTAGGACCCGTTAACTAGCCTTTTTAGGCTTCTACTTTGAAGTTTGACATTTCCGTACATCCCCCATCCACCAAGGTGATTAGGGGTTCATGATCAAACTCATCTTCTTCTTCATCGTCCTGCCGTCTTCTTTCTTCTGCATCGTCCAGCCGTCTGCTTCTTGCCGCATCGTCTGGTCATCTACTTCGAGCAGCATCGACCGGCCATCCTCTGGACAGACTCAACCCCGACACCTACGTTCCTCTGCATCGGGTGAGGGAGTCTAGGCTCAACTCAGTTACCTACGTTCCTCAGCATCGGACAGGGGAGTGAGAGCTCAAGTCTGTAACCGTACAATCAAGTATTACCTAGTGGCCTTCGTCTAGCAACAGTTTAACTCATCTGTTTCGCCATGTCCTTCCCTTCTTTTCTCTTCGTCATTTCTAACCTTCTTGATAATAGTCCTTACGTAGTTGTTTACTGTGCACCAGCCATCTTTAGACGCTAGCATAGCTGTCATCATTGACTCAGGTGTCACCCTAGCCTGAAAGTACCGCTCGAGTTCCTCTCGTTCCGTATCGTATCACGAACAGTTGCAGAAGACATGCTCCGCATCTTCGTTTGCTTCCAAACATACTGGGCAATTTAGATTATTCTCTATCTTGAAACAATGTAGGTAGGCTCGAAAGCACCCATGTCCGCTCAAAAACTGCGTAAGGTAGTAATTCACTTCCCCATGTCGTCTATTGGTCCAGCCAACAATACATGGTATGAGGCGATGCGTCCATCGTCCATTTCCACTGGAGTCCCATCGTCTTTGCCACTCAGCTAGAGTTTGTTTCTTTGCGGATTTCCAAAATTCCTTTTGAGTATTGTCACCACGCCGATTTTCTTCGTATATATTCTTTCGTTCTGTTGCTAGAATCCTACGAACAGTGACAACATTCACAAAACATTCCACCGAGCGTCACAATGAGGAAGTAGAGGTAATTTATGTTTTAACCCGGTAAATTTGAGAATTTTATTACTAAATGTCTCTAAACGAGCGTAGCAAGCGAGGGTTTTGACCGCTAGAAAAAAAAACGGCACCTCAATAAAAGTAGCAACTGCTTGCGAGCTGCCCGTGAGAAAGGCCCATTTTTTGAAATAGGTTTTTACGGCTGTTCCATAACTTTTCATGAAAAACTCTGTGCGTAGGGTATAAAGCGTATAAAGTTGTATTCTCCACATCCTTATACCTACCTGCCCATATGTATTTGCTCGAGAGCTTTTATGCGATCTGAAACATTCTTTATCTTCCCGACCTATATCTGCGTAAACTGTATCGTATGTAATGTTACATTAATCCTTTATATTGTGTGATCGGCTATTTTGAGGCACTTCAAATGTCTATAATGTACCTGCACGAAAGTTTCGTTGTACCTAAATTGAAAAAATCATTTCAAAAATCACCAAAAATCATCATCAATGCAGATTAATGTTTATCCATGGCTAGTGTATTGTTAAATGCTAAAATTTCTTAGTCTTTACAGAATATTAGTGTAGGAAATCGTTTCTCGACGCATTAATAATTTTTAAATTTGCTAAGTTTAGCAATCTAGAAAATTAGTAACTTTTCAAGGAAGGTAAATAATTTTTCTTAAAAACCAAAATTAATGGAAAAAGAAGTTTAGAAATGTTTGAAATTACGAACCAACAATTATCATGGTTGTACTGAAAAATTAATTATCATTGTCGATATATTTTTTTGTATTACAAACCAATATATTGATTAAAATAATGAATATTAAATAGTGTTTGTCGCCTCGCGACTACACAAAATATAACCATATAGTTGGTTATGGTTACCAATTTTTCTTAACTAAGTCCACTTGGTTAATGATACCAACAAAATAGTTGGTGCGTATTCTCCCAAGCTATTTGGTTATCCCAACCAAGTACTTGGTTATCACAACTATAACGTTTTTTTTCCGTGTACTATATATGCATGCTGCGCTATGGAGAGGGCCAGGGGTAGCGAAGAGGAATTTTCGGTTTTTGTAGTCGAAGAACCGTTCAATATACTAACCTCGGCAAACACATTGACTATGCGCGATCTCTCGGATAATAAAAATAAACCGCTGCCAATTCTTTAGCAAGCAGCTTCCTACACTGAAAAAAATGGTTAGTTGCGATTGGGTAGTCACGAGGCGACAAACACTATTTAATATTCATTATCTTAATCAATATATTGGTTTGTAATACAAGCAAAATATATCGACAATGATAACTAATCTGACAGTACAACCAAGATAATTGTTGGCTCAGGAAATAATTTAGTTCTGCTTACTAAAAAAAATAGTCGTTTGTTTTCAGAACCAAAAAAAAAAATTTTTTTCTCATTTTTTTACTTTTTTTATTTATTATTTATTGCTTATTTATTTATTATTTGATGTCGAAAATTTTTACCGTACTGCAAAGGAAATTGATGTACGCTCGTTGAATCCAACGAATTTCTCGGTTCAAAGTGTGTCATATACAAATTACCCTTTATATATCATTAATACGACGTTAAGAATGCGTCACGAACATGTATACAACAAAATATCATAATATAGAGGCTATGGAGAAAAATAAAAAAGTATAAAAAATTTTACTGTACCGATGCAGTAAAAGTGCTCTAGATGGCGAGGCGCCCCTACGTTACTGTGCTAGCACGGTAATTTTGATCCTTAATTTCTATGTAATTTTTATTGTATAATTCTTTCTGTGTATTGCTGTATATCAAAATTGTTTTTACTTCATGCATATAATTCTGTACAGTTTTTGTACTTTTTCGTTTGATTGATAACATTTTTTCTAATTAATTACATACATACATATAATCAATTATAATTCTCTTGCCCCCTGCTCTTTCTCAACGCGTTCTTTGTTAGGTCGTCCTCCCCGCTGCAGCTCGAGCCGAAAATTATAAGGTGATGTAAAAGAGTTCGACGACAGGTTCTTCTTCAGACATCTGGAAGCTGCTGAAACTTTTTTCAGCAATCTGTCCGGTACTGCTGAACATCTTTGACGCTTTGTTCCAGTCGGGTGTTTTCCCGTCCCGTCCAGCTGGAAAACAGCAGTCGTACGACCTCTCCCAAAAAAAAGTACGCCTTGAAATTCTGAGGATTATAGGCCTATCAGTATCCTTCCGGCATCTTCTAAACTGCTTGAATTTGTAGCTTGTGACCCGATTATGACTATCTTCGCTCGGGCGATATTGTTCCCGCACGAGGGTGAAACTACTTTACCGCACTAGTATCGTAATATACAGTTATTATCAACTTTATCAATCACTTTATAAAAAAAAAACTGAAATTTCAAAACTGGAAAATTGCTATGAAAATAAAATGCGTCTACAAAACGTAAAAACCGACTGTTTTTCCATCATGATATATTTAAAACAAAGAAAATGAGACTTGATGAATTGAAATCTACTCATTAGAAGTTGGGATATAGATGTATACGAACGAACATACATGCACAGATACATTCGTACGGACATTTTCCGAAATACTATTTTTCGACTAAAAATCATCATTCATCAATCAGCATCAAAACACACTTTCTACATGTTTCTATACAAACGCCAAAAATTACTATTATATTACAAGGCTTCCTTATAGGAATTAAATAATATGCTATTTAGATAAGAATAAATTTAAGCTACAATTCGCTTTTTAGCTTGAATAGAATAGATATGAATAATACTTCTGATTTGTTCAGCTAATTTGCATCAAAATTCTAGTTTTAAACGTCTATTCTCGGTGTTGACGCGTGGGTAAAAGTTATTTTTTTTATGAAAGTAGGTCTTTCTGGAATACCCACATTGCACACTAAATTAATGGCGAACAACTGATATGTGAATAAGTTGAAACGTATATGGATGATGTTTAACACTTAAATTTATTCTAACAAATTCTATACTATGTACAAAGTGTCGCGGAGACCGAGAGATCTTGTGTGTTCAGAGGTTACAATATTTCTGTTCTAAATCTGTCGGGTAGATGCTGCTGAGGACTAGCAATGCTGTAGTTGGAATAGGTAAAAGAGGGGATGATGGCAGAGAAACGTGCTTTTTCCGTCAGCGAGAGGATTAGACCAGGTATGGAGTTTTTTGAGAGTATGAACCGTAGAGGGGTTCAGGTAGGTGGAGTAGTTCGGAGTGGTTATTGGGTACAAAATCTCCGTACTGCTATGGATAATGGCGCTGATCTTTTTATTAGGGTCGGAAAAACCCCACCGACGGAGATATTTTATGATACCTAGAAATGACGGTTGGGAAAACCCAAATGGCGGTTAAACTTTATGCTACCTAGCCCGGTATACTATATAAAGTGCGTCATAATGAACGTCTGCGTGAGATTAAAGCGTAGTGTTTTACATGTAGGGACACAACACTCGGTTATTCGGTTAGGGCCATCAGACTAGCGTTTCGTCTCTATGTACAAATCCTTTGTGAGAACCAGTCATTGTTTAGACTAGTGTTCTGGCAATGTCGCCAGATTTATCATATTTGTATTACGAATGTTTTCTCATTTTGTTTATTTATATTATATATACCATAATAGGGGGCGCTGTATGCGTGCATATCAAAGTTAAAGCCAGTGCGCTGAAATTGATTATAGTTTTCGATCATTTGTTTAAATATTTCAAAGTTGCAGTGTGGTTTGCGTGTTGTCTACGATATCGTCGCTCCCAATGAAGAGTAGCACTGTTCAAAGTTTCGGTTATAAGTAGCACAGCTCATTTGACGCACGCTAGACTAGCACAACTCAAAATTTCCCGCGAAGACTAGCACAACTCAAACTTTAAACTAAGAATCACTATAAAAATTTCCCGATTTTTGCGAAAATGTCCCTAATGAACATTTTTAAATATTCACAATTCACAACTTTTTACCGAATTTAAAACAAACATGTGTTTGTATCGGTAGACATGAAATTTACTAGGTTATAAGTGTCAAATTTGCATGTAAAACCACTTATTAGCCATTATATCATATTTGTTTTCTACATAACTTCTAGTAGAAGGTCAGGTCCATTCTAAAACTTTACAGCTACTTTTTTACTATAAAAAGGTATCTTTTTACTGTATTGAGGTTGTCAGGGTCCGGATCAAACATTCAGATTTTAATATTTTAAGGTTTAAAATGCAAATAAGGTAGCCTTAACATATATATGTGCAAATCCAGCAAAAACCCGACACTTCAGGGGGTCTGAGTGAACAAATTTGAAATTTGGAAGCACACCTACCCGACCACTTTTTTTCGTTCTTTAGGTCATATGGAACCCGAAAAACCTTAGGTTCCCAAGATTAAAAAATACCTTTTTTTTGCCGGGCAGTTTAAATTCTCTTATGGGAATTTAACACGGGGAAAATTATCGAAAACCAGGAAAATACCACTTTTTGTCTTGAGGGTCAATTTAAAATTGTGTTTTAATATAATCGAAGTATTAAAAAAAAGAATTAATTTGAGGGCTGCTGGGTTAAAAATGGTTGCCTAGGTCAAAAGTTGTCTAGGCTTGAAAATGACAAAAAATCACCAATTTCTCGATTTTTTACAAAACTAGGAATGAAGGCGCGCTTCGCGCGCTCTTGATTCTATCTCTGTCTAATAACACTGGTAGAAAATCCACCATGAGCGTCGGGTGGCACACTAACGTCTGCTAATATTTTATAAGCATGTAACATGTTACTAAATCCCTCAAAACTATTTAAAAAAATATATATTAATAATGCTAAATCTCGTCGTCATTGGTTTAAGTAGTGAATTTGAAGAAAAGTTCAGTATAAGAGTCAGTGGGTTTGTCTATCATTACAATGCCATTTATTTGCATTACGAAAAGCCATACAACTGAAATTTTACGCAGATACTTGCTATGCTACCTAGACAACTTGCAACCTACATGATTATGATTTAACTGTTTTCATTCATATTTTCAAATCAAGGCCCATATGAATTTTTTAATTTAGCGTATCAAATTTTGCTTGTAGACAGTTACACAGAAACTACTATCTTGACGACTTTTAACAGTTGTGAGAGATTTTGAGACCGATACCTGTTTCTCCATTTTTGCATTTTTCTCATTTGAAAACTAACAGGTCTAGAAAGCTCATATTTTGCATATAGATTTCTTTTGTGATTGTGGGAAGATATTTAAAGTTGAATCAACGTTAACTGAAATAATTTTGTGTTCGACTACAACACTCATGATAATTATTTAGTCGTTAGCATGAGTTTGCATTCACATCAGTGTCGGAGTCAAAATCAGAAGTTTTTCAGTTAAGGTCGAATCAACTTTAAATATCTTTTCACAATCACAGAAGAAATCTATATGCAAAATATAAGCTCTCTAGACCTGTTAGTTTTTGAATGAGAATAAATGCAAAAATTGAAAAACAAGTATCGGTCTCAAAATCTCTCACAACTGTTAAAAGTCAAAATTCTAATTAATACCTTAACAAAAAAGCCAAAATATTTATCACTTTCTCCATATAAAAATACGCTGGAAACCAGAAATACAATGTGCTAGAGATAGTAGTTTCTGCGTAACTGGCTATAACTAAAATTCGACCTGCTCAATTAAAAAATTCGCATGAGCCTTGATGTGAAAATATGAACGAAAACAGTTAAATCAGAATCATCTAGGTTACATATTTCTAGGTAACATATGAAGTGGCAGTGTCATATTTTAGTTGTCTAGTAGCCTTTTTACAATTCAAAGAGCATTGTATAATGATAGACTTAAACTTACTGACTTGGATACTGAACTTTTCTTTAAATTCACCTCTCAAACCTCACCGAGGGCGACTTTGGGCACAGAGACACAGTATATCTTCAAACTCTTTATTCTTTTAATTGAACTTCTCACTGACATTTAAAAAACAAACTAAATAATATTCACACACTTTATTATTACCTTAAATAGGGTTAGGGTGCCACTTTTCAATACACATGTTGTAATACTACACACTCTTGGTAATGATTAATTTTTACTAAAATTTCTTGCTAGTTATATTACATATATTTTATCTGTTATCAAGGTTTCCACATTTCATTTTAAACACCTCAAACATTTCTACCAGGGTTATGAGTTATGACTGTTTTGAGGGTTATGAATTTAAAGCGGTTCTGATCTCGTTGCCTAGGCAACCAACCAGCAACCAATCAGAATCACGTATTAAATGCTTCACAACAAAGGCCATCATTTTTTAAAGAGAGGATTCAACGATTTTTCTTATTTTTAAAATCCTTATAACTTTTGATCTGAGCAGTCAATTTCGACCACCCAGGGCTCAAATTGTAGCTCTTTTCTTCCTCTTTCGCTTTCAAAATTTAGATTTAACATTTTACTGGTTTATCACACACACACACATATATATATATATACACACGCGCGCGCGCGCGCTTACAACTATATATATATATATATATATATATATATATATATATATATATATATATATATATATATATATATATATATATATACAGGGTGAGTCATTTTAATCTTTAATCTCAATTATCTCGTTGGCAAAGCATGCCAGCGAAAAAAGTTTCGGGTAAAAGTTTTAGAATTTTTCCCTGGCTATCTGATGATGACCTTGACAATGTCATTGAGCATGACCTTCAAGGTCATTTGAAGGTCAAGTCGATTTTTTCTAATAGAAACCCCTACTTTTGGCACCAGAAATTGAAAGAGCGGGAAATTTTACGTTCGAACATGTGATTTTGGAAACAAATCATCTTTTGTGCGGAAATTACCTTTGACATCAGCCGAACCCAGGATGCACCATCGAGGAGGTTGTCAAATGGATTTAGCATCCCATTTTTTGTTTTATTTTTTTTTTTTGTATTTTTTTTTATTTGTTTTTTTTTTGTTTTTTCCCTTTTTGTTATTTTTTTGGTATTTTTATGGAATGTTAACTGGAGTTAACCATTGATTAATTGTTCGAAGTTTCCGCCGTTTTGTTGGATGCAAAGATCAAGTCGAGCTCTGAATTGTCTTATGGTTCTAAGTAGAACATCTCGAGGGATTGCTGCACAAGCTGTACGAATGCGTTCGATCATATTATCTCGCGTTGTTGGCCGTTGAGCATAAACAACATTCTTAAGATATCCCCATAAGTAAAAATCGGGAGGGGTTAAATCAGGTGAACGAGGGGGCCAGGCAACTGGGCCACCTCGCCCAATCCACCTGCCATTGTAGCGGGTGTTTAAATAATCACGAACAATGCGTGCATAATGTGGTGGTGCTCCATCTAATTGGATCCACATTCTTAGCCTTGTGGCTAGGTCTACATTTTCTAGTAATTCAGGTAAAATGTCTCGAAGTAATCTCAAAAAGTTTACCCCATTCTATAGCCATTGATGATTCCACACCAGACCATAACACTCCAGCGGTGTTGATTGTCTATGGGCCTGAACCAATGAAGATTTTCATCTGACCAATAATGGCAATTATGTCTATTCAATTCTCCAGTGTTTCTGAATGTTGATTCATCTGAAAAAAGAACGTGCCTGAAAAAGTCTTGATCTTGTTGAATCATTCGTATTGCCCATCGACAAAAACGTACTTGCAAAATCATATCATTTGGAGTTAACTGTTGTGTTAATGTTATGTGATAAGGATGATATCTTCTCGCTCTCAATATTCGGGATGCTGTTGATTGAGGTATATCTATTTCTCTTTCTATTTGTCGAGCACTAATGTGAGGATCAAGATGAATAATCGCTAGAATGGTAATAACACGAGGATCGTTTTCGTCGTATTCATGATGACGGCGTTGACGAACAAAAGCTCCATTTCGAGCTCTCTGAGTTAAGGTTTGAATAGTAACATTACTTGGGTGTCTCCTATTGGGATAGCGTTCAGCATAAAGTCTGGCAGCTGCTGCATAATTATTTCGACTTTCTCCCAAAATCATGATCATATCAACGATTTCGTTGGGACCATAATCAGCCATGATCAAAATCAAAATAATTTGTTACAGACCAGTAAACAGGGAAACAGATTTTTTTCAATAATAATTATCGATTTACAAGAAGTAAAAAACACGATTAAGCTTTTCTGCACTAATTTGCTATCTACATAACTGTTAAGAGTAGTTCACTCTCAAAAATTGACACTAATACAAAATAATGGAATGACTTAACTACATCGAGAATTTTGAAAATTGACACTAATACAAAATAATGGAATGACTTTGAAAATTTTTGAAAACTGAAAAAATTACGAAAATTTTAGAAAATATTGAAAATTTCTGGGAATATTGAAAATTTTTTCATTTTTGAACGCATGTCACTCTCTTTTCATTTATGGGGCTAAAAGTAGGGGTTTCCATTTCAAAAAATCAACTTGACCTTGAAATGCCCTTGAAGAACCTGTTTAACGACAGGGTCAAGATGACCATTCGTCAGCCGGGGAGAAAACTGAAAACTTTTGTGGGTAACATTTTCTCCTTGAATGCATTCGAGTTCAGCTAACCAGTTGTACTGTTATCGGCATGACCAATGACCTTGACCATTGAATTCAAGGTCAAGGCAAGGTCATATTCAAACGTAAAATTTCCCGCTCTTTCCATTTCTGGTGCCAAAAGTAGGGGTTTCTATTTGAAAAAATCGACTTGACCTTCAAATGACCTTGAAGGTCACGCTCAATGACATTGTCAAGGTCATCATCAGATAGCCAGGGAAAAATCCTAAAACTTTTATCCGAAACTTTTTTCGCTGGCATGCTTTGTCAACGAGATAATTGAGATTAAAGATTAAAATGACTCACCCTGTATATATATATATATATATATATATATATATATATATATATATATATAGTTGTAAGCGTGATTTTAATTGAAAACCCCCTCCACCTTCCCTCCACTAAATAACTTGTTTCAAAATTTACGTTATTTTAATATTTCATTTCATTTTTTTTTTCGTACAAAAAAAAATAATAATAATTTTTATTTATTTAACATTTTCTACTAGAGATAACGGATGACTATGCTTGCATTATTGACTGATGTTGATTTACATACTTCCAATCTGTAAATTAAGTTCGTTAGTAAATAATTTTATAAATAATTTAAATTGTTTCCTGCATCTGAAAGAAATAATTTAGTGTATAATAATAAAAAAATGTTACAAATTAATTATTTTTTGTAGTTAATTGAATATGATGTATAATGTTGCTTATATTTAAAATATATTTAACATATACATCATGATTCTTATCTTTGAGTTTACTTGGTAATACATTTTTTTACGAAATTTTAAAATCTTTTGAATAGTTAAAGTTATATCAGTAGGAATTTCATCTAAATTGAAAAATATTGAAGCTACATCCATTTCATTGTCAAATATTTCATAAAATTCTATTTGAGAATTTATCTCTTTTAATTTATTATTTTCGTCATCTCTTACTAAATCATTCAAGTAAAGTTCATAATTTACTTGTTCGATTAAGTGTTGATCTATTTGATTATTCAATGCAATTAAATAATCTCTGTGTTCAACATTCTCTACACGAATTAATGAATTTTGAACTGGATCCCATTCCATTGTTAATAATCTGCTAAAAAATATAATAATAAATAAATAAATATTTGAACTTAAAAATTAGTATTTTTTTTAAACCAAATTATTAAAATTTGTTGGCGAGATTTGAAAGAAAGATAATTAATTGTGATTACTGTATCGTAATATAAAACAAAGTAACGGAGGTCTTAAAAAATAATAATCGATAAAAAATAGTTTTTTTTTAATTTCCATGAAATATTTTTAAAACATATTTATAATAATAACTCATAGGATTAAAAAAAAAATAATGCAATAAATTTGTTTTAAATTGCATCTTTGAAAATCTCACTCCACACAATATTATCTATTTTTGAAGAGTCTTCTAATTCATTTTGAATAAATATTTTATTAGGATTTTTACATCTAGATAAAGCTACATATAATTGACCATGAGAAAATAATGGTCGTCTAAGAAAAATTCCTAAGGAATCAAAACTTTGTCCTTGAGATTTATTTATTGTTATTGCAAAAGCTAATATAATTGGAAATTGTTTTCTATAAAGAGTAAATGGAAATGAAGAATTTTCTCCAGTATTTAAGGTGATTCTAATTTGCTTGAGAAAATACTAAAAACTATTTACTTGATTGTTTTTTGGAGTTTCGAAGTTATACATATTTGGTTTTATAGCGTGATACTTGATATAAATATTCAATAAATACAATACTTTATTCAATTTATTTAGCAGATCAAATATTAAAAATACTAAGGATATGATATAGGAAAATGTTTGGTAGTTTGAGGTTGTTGTAAATAAACATTAATGAAAATGAATATAGCTACATATACACTCTAAAGTCTAAAGAGTAAAAACAGGCGCTAGGAAGAATAAATGTTTCAATTTATTCTTTGGAAAAGTATAAATCATTACTGTTATACTTTTGACTAGGGCAAAAAGAATAAAAGGTACAGTTTATTCTTTTGTAAAGAATAAAACGTAAAGTTTAATCTTTATAAAGAATAAATCTCGCATTTTAATCTTTTGTAAAGAATAAATCTCGCAATTTAATCTTTCATAAAGAATAAATGATTACTCCGTCATTTTAAAAGAATAAATGTTGCAATTTATTCTTTTGCAAAGAATATTTAATCTTTTCCACAAAATGAAATTTTGGTCCGCCATTTTAAAAGTATAAATCGCACGATTTGTTCTTTCGTAAAGAATAAATCTAGCCTTTTACTCTTTTGTAAAATATAAAATTTGCTATAAATATTTATTAATTATTTTTTATTAAATAATCACCTATATTGTTATTTACTCAAGAAAAAAAAAATAAATTTATCATATAAAAGAATATGATATTTTATCATTTTTGTATTCTTTAAATTCATTTTATTGTAATATTATTTATCAATATTAAATAAATTAATATAATTTAAATTAAAATTTCCAATATTTATGTTACAATATAGTATTTCTACAATATTATTAAATTTTATAACACAAAATAATTTATCAAAACTATACTCAAGACTTGACTTTTAACTTAAAATTGGGTGGTTGTGTGTGCACACAAACACACACACATACACAGACACACACCTTTGGCCTCCGGCCGGAAGTAATCGCAGCGGGGCATAAGTACTTTCGTCCCGCTGCTCCGAAAGGCTTGAAAAACTTGATTTTCGCTCAACTTTTTCGTAGGCGAAAAGCGCGTTTTCGATGCACGTGTTATGAAAAGTTCATTGGTGGTGTGTCCAACTTAATTAACTCAAGTAATCAAGTCAGAAATCCAAAAAACTTCAGTATGATTTTATGACGTCATTAAATGACGTTAAATGACGTCATTACATAACGGCATTTGAAGCTACAAATTGGATCATTTTATAACGTCATTTTATGGCGTCATTATTTTCAACAGGTTGTACTTCTAAATACTTATACTCTTAAATACTTCAAAATTGATGAAATGGTTGCCTATATAGGTGCTATCATCCGGATGGTAGTACGGAAAATGGGGGCTAATGTCCAAGAAATTAATAATTTTTAATAATTTTACTAAACAAACAATAATTAAAAAACAATATTTCATCAATTTTGAAGTATTTATGTATATAAGTATTTAGAAGTATAACCTGTTGAAAATAATGACGTCATTTGAAATGGCGTCATAAAAGGTTCCAATCTGTAGCTTCAAATGACGTCATCTAATGACATCAGTCAATGACGTCATTATTTTCAACAGGGCAGTAATAAAAGATCTCGGCGTATTGCTTAACTTTAAACTATTCTATGAAAAATATATTGAGTAAAGCATTTAAAACTGTTGGATTCGTTTCAAGGTCTTGCAGAGACTATAATTACATATCGACAATTCTAACTCTTTTTCGTACTTTAGTTATACCTAATTTTACTTATAGCTGTCAGATTTGGCGTCCTTAGAAAAAGTACCTTTATCATTATATTATGGAGTTGGTTTAACGTAAGTTCTTGAGATTTGCTACGAGAAAAGCAAATATTAGTTTCAGCAGATTTGATAATGAATTCTCGTCTCTAATGAAAAATTTTGAGATTAATTAGATTATCAATATCGATTAACTATATCTTTGTTTAAAATGATTAATTATTATTTATGCTTATTAGAGGGTTGGTTAATACTAACTATATTTCTATCTTACCTAGAACTGTTAATTATAATCTTAGGATTCAACGTGATTATATTGAGGATACTTCTGATCGTAATATAATTTTCTATTCTACCAAACTTAGGCTTCCTCGTCTATGGGAATATTATTTCTGCTGTCGTCAAAGATTAAGATTTTCGATATTCAGGATTAAATGTGAAGAATTGTTCTCCACTTAAATATAGTTATTTTTGCATCAATCGAATTGAATCTTGTACTCGAATGTTAAATATATATTTAATAATTAGACTGTAAGATACAATTTATAACTCTGATATGCGCGTGATAGCGCTTCATTGTTTATTTTGTAAATATGCAAAGGGTACTTGTCCTATATGCCAATAAATAAATAAATAAATATAATAGTGTTCTAACTAATTTTGAGATAAAACTTGATAACATAGTCTTAAAAAGAACGGGCAACTGTAAATATCTAGGAATCATTTTCGAATATAACATGAAATGGGATAAACATATAAATTACCTCTATAGCAAGACATTAAGACTAATATATTATGCATTTTTTAGCGTGGCTCGAATTTTGTCCATTTTCTCCCACTGTGCGCCGTATGTCTACCTACATTTGGACTAAAATATTAAATTATAACACTCAAAAAGAAAGCATAGATAAAATCACTAATATTGCAACGCAGATTATTAATAAATCAAGCGTATAAGATGAAGTCAACAACACTAACTGGATTACAGCAAATGAGGAGACAGACACATCAAACAAGACGCCATATGTTGCGACTATAGAATCAAGAAGCAAAGCATAAAAATATAACATTTGCACTTCGTCAAAAAAATAACAGATACAACTAAGGAAAAACAAAATAACAGTATAAAATAAACCTATAGAAACAGATTTTGATGATATAGATGAAATGGCTGAAAATGATAACATCAAGACGGCTTCAAGAGAAGCAAGTAAAGCACCATGAAAACCGATTCTACAAAAAAAAAAACAACTACCGCATGGCATATGGTGATCTAAACTACTTAGGTTCTAACAAAGCTTATCTATACTTTGATAGAGGTGTAAAAGGTAAGCAGACTTTTATCAACTCAATGTACCCTCTAAAATAACAACCACAGCATAAGGACCTAATAGTTCTTGAGGACATAGTCTTCACCTCATCTTGCAAATGTGATTTAGCATATCAACATAGACAGTAGATGTTTCCACATTACAGAGAATGCATCTACCGAAACCTTTACTACAGCGAGGCAAATTTTAATTAGATATATTGGTAAACGAGAGAATTGAGATTGCAATAAATGGTTACAAAACTTGGTCTAGTAGCACCCTGCTACCAAGACCAAAGGTACATTGTAACCTAACAAATTCAGTATTAATATAGTTATAATGTAGGCAAATTATTTTATTAAATAAGCGTTTTAATTTAGAATTCAAAATTTATTATTATAGTTGAAATAAGAATATCTATTCAGGCTGTCACACAATTGATCTGTCACTTTGTTATTTTATTTTATTTTATACTATTAAAAATTTTTTTTTAGTATTAAGTTAGATTTTAAGTTTTGTACCGGACCTACGAACAGGTAACTCCGTTTACCTCTGTGGGTAATTGCGTGGATTGTTATTGTTATTATAACTTTTATTTAATTATATTTTCTGGTAGTAAATAAATAAATAAATAAAAATAAATAAATATGTGCATCTAAGCGCGCTCTACGCGCGCTACATTTAAAGGTTTGACTTTTTTCAATTTAGCGTCATTAAAAAAATCAATCACGGTAAGTTTTTAGATATTAGCTACAGAGCCGCTTTTAAACCATCACATTTCTCGAGTTATCAGAATTAACGGCTATTTTCGGCTTCAATTTTCCGGTATCACTTTTATAGAGAAGAAAATTTAGGAGGCTTTGAAACTTTTCTTGAATCTTTCAACAGATTAATAGCAAACGACGTTTTTAAAATCAGATGCCGCTGCATATGGCGGCAGGCGACGCTTTCCCTTTGAAAATAACCGAAGCGCATCACTGAGGCGAGCGAAAAGCGTCATCAGAGGTCTCGGTCTTCACCAAGCTTTCACGACGAAAGCAACACGAAAAATATTGTACCCAAGAAACCTGCTTTATTTACCTTCATGCAACTGTATACATTTTCCGTATTCTGTACTGAGAAAAATGTATGAATAAAAACTCTACTTTACAGAAATTCCAGTTCTATTATAGGAAATACTTTTAAAAAAGAATTGTAACTTGTAATAAATCTCGAAATTCACTTGCATGCACAAGTACTTACTGTACATACTCACATGTACGATAAATAAAATAGCGATGGCTAACCATGTAAGTACTCAATTGAGAGAAAAAATCTGATGGCTGCGTAGAAAATACTGCTTCGCTTAAAACCGCCTAAAACTGTTTCCTGAAATACATGAAAAATATGGAGCAAACTTTGAAGTTTGTAATGATTACCATTCATCATCAAATATTACAAGTTTTCCAAGATTTCATAAAGTTAAACTTCATGCACATATGAAAAATGCTTGACGATTTTCTTCATGCAACAGTCGGATGAACGCAGACCTCATTGTTGCAGTAATTTGGTTTATACAAGACGAATTAACAATAATAAAGTTTCTAGAGGGTATTGCCATATTATAAAGCAATACTACTTTGGTATGTACTATGTGACGTCATTTTGACGTTTTTCCCAACCTTTTGGAAAAGTTAGCTTTTTTAAGGTAAAGCTATACTAAAGCGCTTGTTAATTAGCTCAACAATAAAGCTCACCCTGACACTTCGATTTAAGTTACTCAGCCAAAACTTTAAGTAAGATTTTGTGTGGCATTTTCAGACTGAATCTACAAGGCAAGACACGATAACTGCTTAGGCAATGGCGCAGGACTGCTCGAATTCTGGATTATGCGAAACACGTACTTAACCTCGAAAGAGATATGCATAGCATACAATCTTATGTAATTTTTTTTTTCATGTTTTTCTATTTTATTAAGACGGCAACATGAAAAGATGCATTTTAAACAATGTGTCAGTAAGTATTGGTAGCGCAAAACATGTTTTTTGTTGCTTTGAAGTGTTGATTTGCATAATTATTAGTTAATTTTATTGATGCTTACGCTTCTTTAATCGCAATCTTAAGGCATTGCTTTAGTTAAAAACCTGACTAAAATGTCACTGGGCAAAACTGCTTAACGAACTGGCCAGTCTGTTTCAAACTGGGCATGAACTGGCTACAAACTGATGATCATTTCTACCAAATCATATCTATTTATTTTAATAATAAACGATGCATAGTAGATACTATATTTTTAGGAAAATATTAAATACATTCATATATAGTTCAATAAACAATTCAAATAGCTATTAAATGGAAATTTCTAAAATTGAAAATGTGTAATTTTAGATGATGATCAAAGCACTTTAAGGAATCTCTCTTTGAGATATAATTGTTCACTAAATTATAACAATATCTGTAAATAAAATCTCTGCGCCAAAAATACGCGTGAAATAATATTTCTATCTATTTAAAAAAAATAACAGAAGAAATGTCGATATTCACAGTGAACATCGTTATAAATAGAATATATAATATAAGACAAAGTTTGAATACTGATAATTTATACTTTTGTTAATTGTAGCTCAGGGATTTTTTATTATTATCCCGGAATAATATTAATGAAGCAATTTCGAACTTCATATCATATGTTGCGGTAATCGCCAAATATATCAATGCCACTGATAATTCGAGGATTTTACCCCACGTCAACAATCTGATAGCTCACAATTGTTTCTCGGTTCACAAGTAGCTTTTTGCGCTTGTTGACTAAAATATATAATTATTACGTACGAAATTAACACATTAAATATCACAATATAAACATTCAACTTACCTTAGTTTTTTTTTAACTATTGAAAACAAAATATTTGATGTGCGACCATTTTTAAAATTTGACTATAACATGCTGTTTAATTTCTGCTTTCTCTATAACAAATACGTTTTTAGGATTGAAAAATACAAGACAATGCCTTATCATTTATCGTATTTAAGCCTATTTTTATGAGGAAGAAAATAAGAAGCATTAATGACGAGCTTGATCAAAATAGTCAAAAACACTGTAAATCTGAAAGAATAATTTTTCACTCTTTAGAGTCATTTTTCACTCTTTCAGATTTCGAAAGCATAATCATAATTAAGAATTATCTTGAGTTTATTTTTTTATCTTTAAAACTTGTTCCCTTAGGAAAATTTAATAACATAAACTATATGTATTTTTAAGTTTATTAGTATTAATGTTTATGTATGCCATCTCTATGTACAGGCAACTGTGTTTGCCTCTATAGGATGACTTTCAAAGGCATATGTATATGGTATTTAATAAATAAATATATACGTCTTTATTTTTTCCTTAATTATACTATATTGTAATATTAGCTAAATTCAAAATAGTCACCGTGGTTTTTATGTAGCTGATTATGTTTATCAACTTTAGAGTTGCGATGCTGTTCAGCTCGCTTTTACGCTAAAGAAATAAGTAAGCAACATGAGCTATTGTATGCGCTTTTTGTATTTTTTAAGTGCCAGCAAATTAGCCAATCTTCTAGAATTTAGGATCAAACGTGAAAATATATCACCTGAATATATATATATATGGATCACTTGATTGAGCACGTGTACTCTATTTTTAAAACAAAACGCGAAAAATTTGACTTTAAATACTATTTTCCTACTTAAGTTCCCCCTTCCCCGATCAACTACCTCTCCCCATGGTCTTGTCAACGTATGCGATTGAGACATATTGGAAACTTAAATGAGTTCACATAATTGAAATTGGTGCAAAAAAGGAAAAAAAATTGTATACGATACTCGTGTACTGCGTAGGTGTACCCACACTTGTTCTTTTGTCACCGTCGCTTCGCTCGAATCACTACTTTGCGCACTGATATCGTAATATACATACAACTAACATGCGTGGAATACTAACTTTATAGGCACGCATTTTCACTTTAGATTCAAATGAGAAGACCTGTTTTGGCTGGGTGTGAATACGGTAGCGCCCTCATAATTTGTCCAAACCCATATTAAATTTTAAGAACACGTGTTAAAACTACATCAGCGCCAGCCATCTCCTTTCTCCAGCTGCACCCAACGAATACATTACACGTGGTGCACAGGAAATATGTTGATAATTTTCAAAAACAAATTTCGTTGTTTTTATATATATATATATATATATATTTTTTTTTTTTTTTTGCACTATTAAGGAATTTGTCCGCTTTTGAAATTAATTTTGTAAAGCTACAGTATTCTTACAAACTTGAAAATTTTGTTTGTGATCTCAAAAAAATTTTTTTAAAGAAACATGGTGTTCAGAAATTTTAGGAGTATCTATTTCGTAATACAAATTCTATAACAACTTTAATCATCTATAAAATCACATTCTATTTAGATTACTAACTATTCAAACAAATATATTATGAAAATAAATCTGAATATATGTTAAGTTTGCACAGAATTTTTATTTTAAAATTGAATTTGAAAATTAAAAAAATTTGAAATACTAAATTATTTATACTTAAATATTTTCTATTTCACCAAAATACAGCATAAGATTAATTTTTGTGCAATAAGTTTGATTTTAAATTGCCTTACAATAAATAAGTGAATGGTCAAAATGAAATGGGTATATAGTGGTAGTGAAAGTGAGTGTAAAAAACATTTAGTATCACACGGTTTAAATTATATTCAAAACGCCGTCACCAATGCCTAAATCGTATCTCAGGTGCGAGACTTGCATTAGTAACAACAGATGATTCTTGTTTGCTACATTATCATTAATATGTTTATCTTTTTTTACACATGATGATTTGATTTTTAAGAAAAGATTAACAAAGGCAACAATTTTGCAAAATTTAAATGCAGGCAATTTAAAATAACTTGTTTATGACAACTTCATGATTTTTGAAAAATGTAACAGAAATGCAATATATAACATTTACATCGAACAAAACTCAATTATTTCGTTTTCAAAACTAGCATTTTGCAAAATTTAAAAATAATTTATTTTTAATAGTTTATATAAAAAGTTAATTTTACGATTTGGACGCAATACTTCACATCTTATAAATACTTAACGTATTATCGTACTTTTTTGCTTTGAGCTATATTATTGTTATGTAAAAAAAGCCTTCAGTGCTATACAAAAATAGTTCGCATTCATCAGTCGTTTATTACAATATAACTTTATTGTTTATTACACGGTTGGACGCATAAAAGAATCTCCAATTCAGATGATTTTTTCACTTAACTATTCGTACTAATTATTAAAATAATAATATAACAGCCTAAGGTGGAACGTAAAACGCATGGAAACAAATGGATCTCGTTAGAAATTAATCAGTCTTAGTGGTAGCGCAAACTGACTGAGCTTAATAGAAGGTGTTTGGTAATTTTTGTTTTCTTTTTGTATTTTATGAGCTTCCAAATTTTCGGAGCCATCCGTTCGTAAATTCAATTCGTTTTCCGTTTTTCTCTTTTTTGAGACACTTAGATTGTTTTCAAGCAAATCGTTGGTTAACAATCTTTTTTCTGATAAAGCCTTTTTGTCTTTCACGCCGGAAACATCGTTTGTAAAGTTATCTTTGTTTTCAACATGGAAGACATAACTATTCTCTGGATCTGTTAAATTTTGATTACCTAACCTTTCTTCAATAATAACACAATCATCTTCTAGGTCGCAACCTTCATCATCAATTGTAATAATTTCGTAATCTTGTGTTGGTGTGAGAATCTTTTGTTCATAATAAGTATTAGATTCATTACTTGTATTATACACATCTAACTCGTGTGTACTTCTGGATTTCCGTAGAATTTCTTGGATATCATCATCAATATCGTTTGAATCAACTAGATCATCATCGACAATTGGTACGACAGCATCATCTTCACAATTCTTCTCTTCACTAAATTCATCCTCGCTGAAAAAGTCTGAACCTTCGATTTCACGATAAGCTTTTTGTCGCAGCTCAAGTTCCACAAGTGCTGCCGCCATTTTTCGAAGTCGCACCGCATTACAATCGGACTGATTAGTATCATATGATTTTTCATCTCGTTTCGCGTCGGATGCCGGGACATGAGCCACACCCGCACTATTAATTTTACTATTACGTAACATGTCCTTGATCTCGTTACAATTCTTGCAATCTTCGTGATAATGTTTCCCACTGATTTTGTCTTCTTTTGAACAGCCTTTCCTTAAGTATTTCTTTTTGCAATAAACTTTTGAAATAACTTCACCTCCAATTTTGAGAGTAACTTTTGTGACGGCATCTTTACTTCTTCTTCTGTGTCCATGTTTTTTGTTACCCTTAGCTTTTTCTGTATAGTTCATAGTATTGTTGTTGTTACATTCGGTGCAATTTTCTTTCATATTTTCTTTTTCATTCGACTCTTTCGCGCTGTCGTCACCACTAGCATAACCGTTATCTGTCAAACCGGCCAAACGGTTATGTAAATTTTTGTGGTGCTCCACATCTGCTTGATTGTTTAATGATTCTCCACAGATATTGCACTTCACAACACTTATCACAACTGAACATTGTTTTAGAGGCAAACTATTTCTAGGTAAGACAACTTCCCAGTTATTAACTTTTGAAAATGATTCTTCAGAATTTACCGTGCAGTACAAGTTTAATGACTTCATAAAATCCAATTTAGTATTAACTTTAGAAATGTCCAGTTTCATAGCCAGTTTATTAAAGATTCTTGGCGAATGTCTATTTTTTTCTAATAAAAAGCAACCTGTGCTTAATGCAAGATCCGGGGCCATCTTGTGCAAGTTTTTTTCATCTGTCAACCTGAAAAAATAAATTTAAATTTGCATAAGCTTTGTAGATTATATAAAAATAGAAATATGTATTAATAGTATATTGTGTACCAAGGGCGTAAAGTGGGCTTTTTTAGGCCGAGTGTGGATTTTGCAGTATGAGTCAAGGCGAGTTAGCCCGAGCCGAAGGCGAGGGCGTTTACGAGCCGCAGACGAGTACTGCAAAATCCACGAGGCCAAAAAGCCCACTTAGACCTTGGTGCACAGCATATTTTATGTAACGCGCGGACGTATTTTCGCCTTTTTTTCGTACGTGTTAAGAGGGACTGATGTGACTATTTTTTGACACGGCAACCGTGCTCTTGTCTTGTTCAAACATTATATAAAATAAATAAATAATGCAAATTTATCAAATTATATTTGAACAGTTTGTCAAAAATAATTAAATTAAATAGATTTTTAAGTTACTTTTTATTTAATAGAAAATATGCATGATAGTATACATTTGAACTCTTATGAATCAATACTTTGAAAAAGTATTTGATAAATTGAAAAATTAATTTTATTTTTAATCATTAAATTTTCGTGCATAACAATCTTGACGAATTCTCGGTTGGCTAATAAAATTAATTCTGAAGATAAATACCGTCGACGTCTTTTTGCCGATGCAGTGCAGAAATAGTTGAGCAAAAAAATTATTGTTCATTTTCGTTTTAAGTTTTCAAGTGCCCTTTTTCGGCAGAGGGCGTTCAGAAACAATTAAAAATAATGTTGTTGGAATAATTTTTAATTTCATATGCCTATATAATAATAATTGTTATCAATAATAATTATCATAAATAATACATCAGTTCCAATGCCTATCGATGCAGCACCTTAATTAGATATATGACGCATTATCATATTTCTACCGCACACAAGTTCACTCTATACACTTTTCATTAAAAAATTTGAAGTATCGCAAAAAATACACAAAAAAATAATTTTAAAAAATCGAGAAGTATGGTTTAATAGTTACTACCTACATTGCACATAAACTAAAGTGTAGCTAATTAGTAAGTATTGATTGGAAACAATAACATAAGAATATTGAGTAGCAAGTAAAAAAAATGATGAGTGCATCGAAGTATGGTACAATAAAGGCTACAATATTTTTTATCGTATTATATTATATTATAAAGCATGTACATACAGGACTTGCGCATGCGTGCAAGCTTCTTCCGTGTTTACTGAAAAAACAATGATATTTTGACTTTCGAGTAATATCAATCGTTTTTTTTAATGCGCGAACAACCATGAAATATAATGAAGTATTAACAATTGAATAAAATTATATGATTGCAATACGTAAAATAAAAAGTATTGATTTTTACTTTAACTAGATTTTATGCCGAATGTCGTAGACCCAATTTGTAAAAATTGTATGAGCATTGAATGCGATGTGTGGGGTAGGTTCAAAGCATGATTTTTTTCAAATTTCAATCAAACAAAGAAAATATCGAATCGAATAATTTTGCGCTAAAAGTGCTTAGCCAGTTTTTAAATTTGCTGTTAATAAATAATTAGCGAAAACAGAACAAATCGCATATAGATATACCACCGTGCGAGAACAGTGCGCCGCAACGAACAATATAGCTATAATCTCGGTAAAAACAAGGACGAACTCTAATTTACTTATGATTCTCAGATAAGAAATACTCATGTAAAATCATGAATGCTCTAGATTTATAGGAAAATGAGGTTACAAAAACAAAGATTTATACATTTATGCGAAGTTGGCGCTATCATGCGTATATTCTAATGTTGATTGTACGTAGCATGAAAAACTTAATTTGCTCGGTTCTATACAAGATTTGCAATGATGTTTAATGTTTGTGTCAAAATGAAATTCAAAGAATATTTTGTTAATTCTTTTGCGCAATATACAGATGCGAAACCGGCTTTTACTTTGTCGAGTATAAGAGCTGCCGGCAAAGTGTTGAATTCAAAGAGTGACCTCCACGCACGTTCTATCTCACGACTGTTACAATGAACGATAAATTGTAATCAGTACAGGTGTAGAATATTATAGATTATTCAAAACTTTATCTTCACATTGCGAACTTAATAATTCTGATCGTTAGAACAATTTCCATGATGAAAAATTTAGTTAAATCGCTCATATGACAACTATGGCTTTAAAACCCTGCTCGTGATTCTTCTGTACGTTTGTTCAAAAGCCACAATATTTATGTTATATCGTAATAATAAGTGAAAAAAGCACACAAACGATTCGTATAAGTACATCGCGAGTCGTACACGTATCACGCTACGTAGCTATAAGCTGAAAATACGTTACGAACACGCACGACAAAGAGAGTATAATAATACCATCCACAACGCGAAAAACAGCGCGACTAGAGATAAATGCCAAGGATATTATAAAGGTCACCACGTGTATAAGTAAATATAAGTACTTACCAAATTTTTTGTTTTGAAAAAAATAGTCCACTCGTAAAAAAGTTTGGAGATATAAATCACGATCACACTTGAGGGTCCGAAGGTCACGATCGATATTTGCGCCAGGTGTCTACTTGTGCGATTTTCGACGGAAGTACAGGAAGCGCCGGCGTTCGTTGCCTAATTAATAACTGCGTGGCAGCGGCGGCAGCGACGAAAAAATATACAACAAAAGAGAGGAGCGCGCGCGCAAAACGACAAAGAAGAAGCGACAATCAACACCGAGGCGCAGAGCGACGAGCAGAGCACACCGCCGGCAGCAGCTGAACAGCAGAAGCAGCAGCCGAGCGCGATATATCGACGTCCCCTTCCCCTCCGTGTACTGGTGCGGCTGCTCGCGATAAAGTCCTCTGCGACGCGCAACAGAAAAAGCCTCCTTCCTTCTGGCGCTCGCTAGCGAGCTCTGCGACTGCTAGACGAATACACTGACTGGCCGGCGCGCTTACGCCTTACACTCGCTTTTCGAACTGGCTGGCTTCCAAGTATACGGCCCGACTCCGACTGTTCTGGTACTTCTGTTCCCTGCCCGCGCACCACTTGCGCCCGTGCCTATATATTTTCTCTCCACTTCTCCTTCTTCTGCTCCGCCCCCCTCCCTCACCCGGCGCTTTCCCTCTCTCCGATTCCTACGTCAGCGCACACGTACATACATACGTATATACATACACAACTATGAGTGCCTAGGCTGCGTCCACAATTGAGCGTATACGTTAGGGTTTACAAGGGGTTTACGTAGAACATAACGTTTTGGGCAGTACTGCCAATCCACTGTAGCAGACTGCAGTTGAAACGAAGGAACACACCTGCTCAAAATTTAACCTATAAAAATGTTTAAATTTGAATTGTATGGTAATAAATTGTAAAATTCTTTTTTCAAATAAAATTATAAAATTTTTTAAGAGAATGTATTATAATAAATTAGTTTCTGATTAAAAAAAAGGTCTACCAATAACTTGAAATTTTGCTCATGCTAAAATTTTGTCCAGCATATAGTTTATAATTAATTGAACATAGTTTTCACATTAAATTTGGTTTACAATATATTGCTTCAATCTTCAGAAAAGCCATTTTAAATTGATGTCTTGCAAATAAGTATCGATGGGCAGTTTTGTTTAATTGTTCTCTATGACTCTTTACTATTCGAAATTCTTGATGATAAAAACTTTGGGCTAAGTTGTATAAAATATGCTCTAATCTAAGCATAATCATACAATCATTGCCTATGCTATTTAACTAATTATAATAATAAAATTTTCATTTGGAAATGTGCGTTATTTTTTATTCTCCTTTCCTTTTTTTGAGACAGTCGTAGACCTTTTTTTTTAATCAGAAACTAATTTATTATAATACATTCTCTTAAAAAATTTTATAATTTTATTTGAAAAAAGAATTTTACAATGTATTACCATACAATTCAAATTTAAACATTTTTATAGGTTAAATTTTGAGCAGGTGTGTTCCTTCGTTTCAACTGCAGTCTGCTACAGTGGATTGGCAGTACTGCCCAAAACGTTATGCTCTACGTAAACCCTAACGTATACGCTCAATTGTGGACGCAGCCTTACACACACACACACATGTACACTTTTGCTGCGTCGGCCGTCGCGCCGCAACTGTAGCCAAGTTGCGCAGTGCTTGATGCGCTGATGTTTGTATAACCGCGCGGTGGAATACTGGAATACTCGGATCAGCCAATGGAATAAGTTCGGTCGTACTAGTCGTTGAGTGGGAGGAATCATTGGGGGTGAAACTATAGTTTCGGTTTAAGGAAGAATATTGACTGAGTAGCAGTTTTTTGTTTTTTCTATTGATTAATTTCTATGCTGAACAAATCAAAAGACAATGTTTCAAACCAAAGATCTATACCGTATTACATAATTCGAAATTCTTTTTTTAAATGCTTTTAAAGACACGCAGTGTATCACGTAACCAAAATAAGTTTATATCTTGACGATGCTGAGAAGTGCTTGAGAAAAGTCCATTTGATGCGCGTCTCAAAAGAGATGACGTAGCGCGGTAGCGCCCCCACATTAAGTGTATTAGCACTATAAGAACAATGTCTACTGGAGTGAACTAGGCCTAGAGCGCAACTCTTAATGAAGACTACTATATGTAAATTTGGCACGCTCGCGTCAAAACTAAGTATGAATTTCATTTCCCAGCATCAAATTTTCCAAAATTTTTCAAAATTTTGGAAAATTTGGGATTTTTCACGATGCTGGCAATAGCTAAATGTATCGGCCTTCGCGGACAGAATGCTAATGTACCGGTCTTTGTTAGAAGCGCCAATATGGTCTCGAATTTCGTAAAAGACACTGAGTCTTTTGTGTGCGTATGTAACTGAGAAGTAAGTCCCCGGCGGATCTGCTGACAATAGAGAAGACGGCACGTTCTTTATGACAAAGGGATCTTGTTTAATCTAGTAGGCAGTGGTGGACACTATTACGCAATATTGCGCAGAGCGTATGAATTAACAATATTTGCGTTTTGTTTTATTCATATTGGAAATGCATAAACTAAGTGAAACACAACTCAGAATATTTCACTCTAACTTCTAACATTCATTCTGTATTATAGTACAAAGAAAGATTGACTTTTCAACTCTAGAAGCAGTCGAAGACTGAGGCCCAGAGTGATCGCCTAACTATTGGTATTGCGCAGGAAACCTGAAACAGAAGTCCTTTCTTTTATGAGTGCATACATACTCCAGATGTTTGAGCTCTCCATTAAATCTGAGAAGATTGACGTGTCGGAGCTCGAAGCATCGTGCACCCGACCTAGTAATAAAATTATAAAACTGAGAAAGGTCTTTTATTTCCTAGCCTTCACTTTGTACATCTTTTCAAGATTTGCTTTTGAAATACAATCTAGTGTTTCCAACAGTTCAGGTCTATAAATTTAGTTGATATAAATAAAAACACAAATTATCCCTCAAAAATGTCTCAAAAGTTATATATCTATGTATAATCTTAAGAATATAATTATGTTAATTGCGTAATGCTTTCTGAATATACATATAGAGACTATAATTCTTACATCATACAATATATTATGATATACGCTCCTTCAGGCAAAAGATCTACGTACTATAGATTGTATGCGCATGCGCTTTAACACTGTTTGACTCTTATTACATACCTGCGTACGCTAGCTGATGTTGAACAGGCTATTTGAAAAAATAGAATATAACTTGATATCAGACATTTACTCCGCGTTTCCGATCTTTACCGAAGAATCTAAGACGAGTTATCTACAACAGCACGAGATCAAAAGTACATTATAAAAACCATAAATCATATATAACTATGGCAGCCACGCCACATGCTTTTGGCAGCACACGCACCGTGCCTTAAGGATGTTCTATGCCTTCAGCCGGCGGGGTGAGGAACGGGGCGTCCCCCCCGCACCGTGCGCCGGCTTCCCTCTCATCGCGCACCTCCTCGCGCAGCCTATAACAAGCTTAGCGTTTTATTTACGTTACGCTTGATTTCTTAGATTCGTGCGACAACGCAAACTGAAATTTCGCGTAGATCTTCTTAAGATTATGCCGAGTATGGTCGATAGTTTTTTATTTCATTCTTTTAACTTTGAAAGCATCGCACTCTATGTCAATCGACTATTTTTGACCGCGCTCCATAAGAGCCAGTGTATAACCTACAAACTTTGAACTTGAATATTATGGTAATCTGTTCGGTAACCAATATCGGGAAAACATGGATCGTTTCGTATATACCTACACTAAACGAATACATAATACGAAGTTTCAGTTCATTCTCTTAACTTTCGTGTAACCATAGAACATCCTTAATAGCACATTTCTGTCATTAGACAGAAACAAGCGTGGACACGCAGGACGGACCCTCCGGAGCGCACGGTTTAGCGGTTACTGCCCTACGCTCGGGACCCGGATTATCCGGCCCAATAAACCGGCGCGCTCGACGGGGACTGAGTTTTCCCCCGGCAGTACTGGCCGCTGAGGTGATAAACAGTCCCGTTAGGATAGATGACCGGCTCTAGCGCGTATAACCATAAAACGACGGGACGCCCCGGCCCCTTCGATAGTTCGATCAGAGCATTCGCTGACGGCTGACGCTAACTCACGCGCGTGTGTCCTTTTCTGACGCTGCCGACAGAGGGAGTGATGGAAAGGGATGCGGAGCGAGAGCCAATATAAGCCAAGGACTTGAGGCTCAGACTGGCACATCTGACCCGGGCACGAACACGAAAGGTCTCTCTCGGGCCATGAACACTCTCAACATCTATCCACGTACACTCCTTACCCGCCCTACACTCTATGCTCTTTCAAATAAAAAGGATTAATGAACTCTTAAGTTCTCAAGAGTAATTTCACATCCGACCTACCATTCCTGACCTACCTACTTACGGCAGCTATAAGCTCGTTGAAATATTCGCTGGATGCAGCTAAAGAGAGGGGATGACTGAAACGATACCAGCACGGTGTCGTTTTAAAGCGTGTTCTTATGGAAGTTAGCAGAGAAATACCCGTGGCGGCCGCTCGTACTATTTTGTTCCCATAAGATTTAACATTTAACATGCGGGTTTTGGCAGATTTTCAAGGACGCTGCCGTATCTGCACCCAGCCAATATTTACCCAGACGAAATCTCATTTGATTATGAATAAATAGTATAAGTATATGTACACAATAATTATGGTCAACATTTTTTAAAACGCAAGCAATAATAGTACTTTAGTTTACAAATAATATTATAAAGTAGTAGTGTACATAGCACATAGTGTGTTATTTTGGCAAAGAAAAATACTTCCTTACTAGTGGTGACTCCTTTGTCAATCAGGCTATATGGTCTGCCAGATTATTTACATGTTTTGCTTCTTTACTCGGCATCTAAGTCACTAAACTCAAAACCTTGAGTTCTGGTTCAGTATTTTAAGTTCTAGAACCAGCATTTTGAATTATTACATATTATATGGAAGTTACAAGTTTGTATCGAAAGAACAAATTTTATATTTTATATGTATTGTATGTTTGATTATAACTATCGATCAGCGATGAAATAGTACATTACGATACGTGTGACTTAAATGGTTCTTTTTTACACGGCGCGGCGCAATTAGCACCCGAGCGTAGCGAGGGCGCTAAGCGCCGTGTAAAACTGAACCATTTAAGTCAAGAGTATCGTATAAAATTTTATAGCACAGACTGCTACAATCGGCAAGTCTTGCCTATTCGTGACTAAAGTAGTCCTTATTTGCACCGTGAGGTTAGCGCACGAGCATAGTGAGTGTGATAAACACGGTGCAAATAAGGACTACTTTAGTCACAGGTTTGGTAAAATTTCCTTCGTCGCTCGATGAAGACAACACATATTTAATTCTCTCAACAATTAAGAAATCAGTTTTTTAACTAAAAATTTTGTCCTTTTTATCCTCGCAAATGAAATAGTATATTACGTACCTGGCGCAGAAAAAGTGTTTTGGGCGAAACGAGCAATTTCGGACCGAGCCGAAGGCTCGTTTCGCCCAAAACACTCTTTCTGCCGTTTTACGTACGATATTTTACGCTCTTCTAGCCGAAAACAAGTGGCGAGCGCATTTTTGAGGTTAGAAGAACGTACGTACAAAAAGTTTCGTTCGTTCATGTTTATTTATTTAATTATTGTTATATTATTGTATTTATTTATTAAGTATATCTACACGAACAGACCGCGTTTTTTAGATATTTTTACAATTCTTCACAATTTTATTCGTTCGCTTACAAGTTAACAAATTTAAATAGATTTATATGGAAAACTCTTCCCCGGCCAAGAATCCAACCGGCGTCTTTCAGATCCAAAAGCGGAGACTCTGTCGTTGCGCTAGCGTTGCAGTTGCTAAATAAGAATATTTTAGGATATATAAGCTGCAACTTGTATTGGCTGAAAAGCTTAGTAAATTTACGAAAAATTTTAGTAAACCATTAAAAAACGTTCATTTGTCCAACTTCGAGGGCAACCTTGACAAATCAATTAGTTCTAATATTAATAAATCTTTGTCACTGTTACCAAGTTATACGTTGCTCGAACAAACAATACTCTTTGTTGGTGCTACCAATTAATTTATAAAATGAATTAACAAAGTTTTACTTCGTTACCCTTACCAAACATTTTTTTACGTATAGAGACTAACTGTGCAAACGATTCATAATAGTCGCAAACGAAAATTTTAACTTTTTAAAACAATAACTGATTTATCGTAAAAATAATAACTGGACCTGATCTGGCAAATCACAAGCCGCAATTAAAATTTCAAATCATTTACATGGGTCGAATATTTGTTGAGAAAATCAAGTTTTATTTCGCAGGCTTGAAAGAACAGTTTCACTGTTTTGTTTTCAATTATCTTGGAAACGTAATTAAATCACGCAAATTTCAAGATCTGTGAGAATATTTAGAGTGATTAATGGACTATTAAATGGAATTGTTAGTAAGGCGCAACACGCCGTGCTTTCGCTGGTAAAAAAATTGGGCAGTAAAACTGGTGAGCAGACTAGTCTGGCCAAGACTAACTGGCCAGTTTAGAATAGAGTCACTTGCCAAGCACCGCTGTGTGCAGAGATACTTTATACTAACCTTCAAGACCCACTATCGACTGTACTCTGAAGTGTCATATACATATACATAACCTAACAAAGTACTAACTAAAGCATCTTTAGTTATTACAACTTTTACTTTGTAAGTTAACTCTATAAATATAGGTGATATAAATATAGTCATTGACAAGTCGCTGTTGCACTCACTGGCCAGTTCATTTTCAACCAGCCATTGACTGTACTGGCAAAAAACTGCTGAACAATTCGGAATAAATCCGCACTTATGTCACGACAGCTATTCCGTAGCATAAATTATTCAGTAAGTATTACATAATCGTCGTGCATTATTGCGCCACACTCTCCCTATATGCTCGCGCCATTTTTATAGTATTGAACTATTTGTAGCATGCGCATAACATTTTGCAGAAATAGAATGATTGTATTTTAACCCTCATATAGGAAACTATAGTAGATTACGGGCCTAGGGAGGAAAAAACTCTGTTTATCTGTATAAACTCAATGCGTAAACGCACTTTATTCGCAATCTGGACCGAGACATGTTGGAACGTATTTTAGCATAGGATTGCCACGACGATTGTATGATTTTTCAAACCCTTAACCCCCATCCACCTTTTAATCCTGAGCGACTCTTTTTCGATATACAAACAAAATTAGGTTTTACGGTTTGGCTTTCCATTTAGTTGTTTTGCAAAATTAATGACCCTACCGCACAGAACATCAAAAGCCCCAATTACAGCATTTAAATCCTCCAGGTTGAGCAATTTGCAATATCCTAATCGGAATTTATAGCCAAATTAGCTAAGTAGTTCCATACTGGGTGCATCTTCCCTATAGTTATGCAGGTATGCTATTTAAACGGATTAGGTATAAAGTTTTCGTTACACGTTATTCTATGAGCAATTTTAATGTATTTTAGAAAAACGCATAAATGCGTACTTGCGTTATACAATCTATGATGCGTATCAGGAGCTACGCGTTCCATGTATGAGGATGTTTGCCCTGAAAGCTCAGATTTGCCACGAAGACTATTACGGTTCAGATTTGCCGCGAAGACTAGTACATTTTAGATCTTTCCCTCATGAAAAAATGCAATTATTTTGCAGATAAACAAATAGTTAGTTTAGTTAAAATTAATAAAATTGCAATATTTTCAGTTAACAAAAAATTTTTGAAATTTCGAAATTAAAAAAATTTGTATTAAAAACTTTAATTAGAAGAAAAAAAATTAATATTAAATCTCATAACAACTTTTTATAAATTTCGAAATTTTTAAATAAATTGTTGGCTACCTTAAAAATATTGCACTTCTATAAGTTTAAACCAACATAACTATTTGTTTTTCTCCAAAACAATTAGATTTTTTCATGTGAGAAAGATCTGAAATGTACTAGTCTTCGCCGCAAATCTGGACCGTACTAGTCTCCGTAGGGACCGACGATATATTCATGACCAAAAAGTGATTTTGTGTTTTGGAGGTTTCAATAATAGCGCTTTCGTGTACAAAATGGAGGTATATGCATAAGGGACACAAACAGTGCGATGCAAGCTATGTAGCCACATAATGCGCTGCGGAAAAAAAGCAAGTTTGCTGACGTATCAATACTTCTTGGCACTCATCTTGCGTTGTATGTACAACGAATATGCGTATGCTTTTTTATAAAAAGATTTAAGGGGTCCAGCCTGGGTTAAATCCTGCAAAAAAACAACAAAATATTCGTCTGATAAATTTTTTTTTTACGTAAATTAAAAAACAAAAAATTACTACTAAAAATATTTACACTATACACTATTTCTACCGGGAAATTAATAAATAAATAAATAAATAAATATATATATATATATATATATATATATATATATACATATGTGATATTTTTCAGTAGGAATAATGTATAGTGTAAATATTTTTAGTAGTAATTTTTTGTTTTTTAATTTACGTAAAAAAAAAAAATTTATCAGACGAATATTTTGTTGTTTTTTTGCAGGATTTAACCCAGGCTGGACCAATTAATACAATGTTATGGTCTGATTCTTATATGATTGATTGATTTATTCTCGATCCTCTCGAATTTTTTTCTAATAAATAAATCATACTGATAATAAAGTATGTTTATACTCAATCATCAAATATGTTAACTTATTTTGACAACAAAAAGTAGTATTTTAATTATATACGATGTACGGTACTCATGACCTAAGTAACACTTCTGCACGGCGTAATTATTATAGTATAATTAACCTCACATCATGCAAAAAAGTGCTACTATAAGGTCACAGGTATCGTAATGTACATAACATATATATCATATATAGAACTAAACACTTTGAGATACCGTGTCAAAAAAAGTCACCTTAGTTCCGCTTATAGGCACAAAAACCGCGGAAACCAATAAATGCGTTACAGAATCTATGCTGTGCACCAAGGGCTAAGCAGGCTTTTTGTCCTCGTGTGGATATTGCAGTACTCGTCTGCAGCTCGAGAACACCCTTGCCTTCGGCTCGGGCTACTCGTCTCGCCTCGTACTGCAATCTCCACACTTGGTCTAAAAAAGCCTACTTTACGCTTTTGGTAAACAATATACTACTTTACCTATTCTAAGTGCATTTAAGCGCGCTTAGATTTTAAGGCTAGGATTTTCAAATTTAGCGCCATTAAAAGAACCACTCGTGGAAAATTTCTCAATTCATCAGAATCTATTTTAGGCTTCAATTTTCTGGTATCACTTTGTTAAAGACGAACATTCGACGAACGAAAGCTTCGAGCTTGTTAAATTTGATATTGGGATAGACCTTACAATAGAAGTTACATAATTTTAAGGGGATGTCGACGCAAAAGCTTCGCAAATCCGACACGGGGTATTTTGTATTTCCAAACTTCAAGAAAAACAGAAAGTCCGATCGAATTTTTCTTTCGGTAGAACGATTCATTAAACTTAACGACACTACGGCGCTACAAACTCGGTTTTTCATTTGCAAGCTTTATTTAAAAAGTTTTATGAAAAATTAGATTTTAAGATTGGCGTTGCAATCGCATGAGTACAATGAAGTACGCGCAAACATCTGTTCGTATTTCCAATATTTTAGAAAAACAAAAAGTCCGATCGAAATTTTCTTTCAGTAGAACGATTCATTAAACTTAACACTACGGCGTTACAGACTCGGTTTTTCATTTGCAAACTTTATTCAAAAAGTTTTGTGTAATAGAAAAACAGTGTTTTTTGGGACGGCATCCTCTCAAATATGATTATTTGTAATATTGCATATTATTCATATCGTGTATTACAACTTATTTTGTTTATAATCATGTAAATTCCATTGTATTGAATTTAACATGCACGAAGCTTTTGACTTACGGAACAGAAAATTGCGTCCGGTAGGTCAGTAGTTTTTGAAGTTTTGAAAGTCACATTTCAAGGCCGCATCGGCTACAGGGGCAAGAGAAAAAGTCATATCGAAATATATGATTTTTTCGTTTTTGTTGCCGTTAATTGTTGAAGGATAATTATTACTTTTAAACAATTCGAACACAGTCAAGTTCAATGAGTTTTAGTATCATAGAAGTGATGATTTAAAGTTGAAATTCTCGAAAAAATCCATCAGAATCAGCCAGATACTTATCTCGCACTGTTTCGCCGTTACAAATTACAGCGTAAACGCACTTTGGTTCCAGTACGAACTTATACGCATTTTTCTTAATTTTAATAACTTTAAGACGTTTACAATACGTCATATTTATTGTAAATATCATAGTGGGGTTCGAAATTAGGGTAAGTTTTCTCAATAGTCCAAAAAAGCGACATTTTTTTGTTTTGTATATTATATATTTGCGAAGAATTTGAAAAAATCTTTTATAAAAAAAGTGAAGTACCACAGTTGAGTCAAAAATACGCTTGCAATCAAAAGTTATTGTCTAAGACGCTATATATGTATATCTGTATAGCGAATATCTTATACTGTAAACAAAATTATAATGACCTCAGACGTACATATGTACATACTCGTGTTCATTCCTATAGTAGATAAATACGCTATAGAAACAAGCGATAAAGGTCATTTTTCTGTTTATAAAACGTTAATCTATGGTATAAATGTTATACATGCATAAAAAATAGAAACTATTTTTACCAATTTATATATTCCTTTCAGATAATACAGCGCAAAAAATATTTTTCGTACGAAAGGAAATTCTCTTTTACATTTATACGGACTTTGTAAAGAAAACGCCAAGAAATTTGATGCAATAATGAGGTAAGACTTAGAATTCAAATGTGACAACTTGCAATTTAAATTTCATTACAATGTTATGAATATACAATAATATACAAATAATTCAGACACAATTTGTTGTAACAATGGTATAACAATAGATTATGTGATTGTGAGTTTTTCAGTGTAGTATAATAATCGAAAAACGAGTGTAGGAAATATACGTGTTGATTTTATTCCTGCAGGAAAATATGTTTATGCAGGGTATTCATGTTACAGTTTGTTTGCCGTTAAATATTTTAAGTATCACAGTCACATCTTCTCTATAGCTACGAGCCTCCCAGATAATGTATAGATATTGCCTGTACTAAAATATGTTTGTTAACAATATAGCAATAGTGTATTTAGCCAAATACTTATTATTTTGAATACTTTATACAAAAACTACACAATCTTGTATTCGAAAATGTTTGGACATAAGAAAATATTTATGAAAAAAACTGCACATACGTATATAATATTTATATTTTTGATTATTATCTGATAACATAATAAAATATGTTTGCACAGAAAAACAATTCCAAGTGTTAGATAAAGAATTTATTTGCGATACCTGTAACTAAGATGAAAATAAGTTATTAACCTACTATCAACTTAGTACGTGTTATAATAATTTTACGAATTTTTGTACTGTTATATAATGTTTACCACTTGTTAACTATTTTGTACTATTATATAATTCTTACTACATGTTAAAAATAGCCAAACACTAAAATTGTCCATATGATCTTCGCTCATCACGGTCCTGTGGCGCAACGGATAACGCGTCTGACTACGGATCAGAAGATTCCAGGTTCGAATCCTGGCAGGATCGAAATTTTTTTTTTATTTTAATTTGTGTACGCCTGTTTTACACGTTTATTTTTATTTCATTGTTTAATAAATAATACTACAATTTTTATTCATTGATAATAGTAAATTTTAATACAAGTGAAGGATTAATTTTAAATTAAATCTACTTTGAGACACTCAATGAAGTTATTGAATTTTAAGAAACAGTTGTTATTATATTTTCTATGCTTCAGTATTATTTTTTTTTATTTATTGCAGATCTTATCTATGTGTGACACTAATTGCTCAACTTCTATATATTGGTAACTATTTTTATTACATTTAAGATTTTAATTTAGTTATAGTTTATATTTACATACAGGTAATTTATAGAAATACATTATATTTGCAATCATAATTTTATTGATAATATAGAACCCGCGTCATATTCAACTACTTAATAGCCATTCCAACAATAATTTAAATTTAATGAAAGCAATGAATTAATGATAAGACGCGCTTTATTTATGACAAATGCGAAACATTATAATTTTCTTTTATTTCTCTCACATATGCATCAAATTAAGAGTACTTCTGAGATAGCCAATCAGAACGTCGGATTTTAAGTCATTCGGAAGTATTTTCCTCGACTAACTACGGATTTATTATTGAATATTTTAATAAATCAATGGTTGCAAAATATTCTTTATATTTTTCCGCACGTGGGATGATTCCGTTTTTTTGCAAATAATTATTCAGAAGCGGTAATTCAAGGTGGGAAAAAACTTACGCAGTTTTCGTTTATCTTTTTTGCCGACTCGTGCTGCAGAAGCAGACGACATATCAGTAAAAACTGTCGAGATTAATTTTACCGTTTCTGAATAATTATTTGCAAAAACACGGAATCATCCCACGTGCGGAAAAATATAAAGAATATTTTGCAACCATTTAAAATTAAAATATTTAATAATAAATACATAGTTAGTCGAGGAAAATACTTCCGGCCCTAGTGGAAATAATTGGGTGTGCCAAAGTGTGGCAAAGTATGCTAAAGTGTGTCAAAGTGTGCCAAAGTGTGCCAAAATGTGCCAAAGTGTGCCAGTGTTCAAATTCGGAAATTTAGGTATAGCTAGCACTCTTAAGAAGCTCATCCATGAAGAATATTTTATAAGATGGTGATCAGGGAACGAGCTACGTAGTATTGATGACTGTTAGAAGTTAAGGTTATAACTCCTACGACTGCACCTTCTGTCAGCCTGCGGCATGTTCGAGTACTATTGTGTGGTTCGGAAGTATTACATGTGTCTAGCTTATGGGTCTCTGAGATATCGTACTTTGTTATCACAAGTGTTCTATTATCTTTTTGCTGTCTTCTACTATGTCCGAGTCAATTCGAATGAGTGTAACTTTAAGGCACTAGGAAATCTTAGTGCACTTCGTGCACTCCTTATCAGGTCTTATGTAGGAGAGTTAACCCTTGTAAATAAATAACTCCACAAAATCCGTGTTAACTGACGACGTTTTGTTGGCGTGACATCCAACCTCGTCAGATCTTTATTGACAAAAATTATTACAATTTATACATAACATTGCACCAGAAATTACAATAAATCATAGTCATAGTAATTTAAATAATTGCATACCGAAAATATAATAAAAAACCTACATATTATAATACTTAGAGGAAATTCTTTATAAGTATAAAGGGTTACTCCTACTTATATAGATAACAGTGTGTCGAAATATACTGAGAGAAAACAGATACGGCGAGAACCTGCAGCTATTGATCTATTTAAAAACAATCAATTAATAAGTAACAATAGTAATATAAATAATATGGAAATATTATCAAACAAGGATTAATTGAACGTAAACAATTCAGAACAGGAAAAAACGAATATTACCAAACTTTGATGAATTGAACATAAACAACATGTAAATCAAAAAAATAGTTTTGTATAAGTATATGATTAATTATAATTTTTAGATAATAACTATTAATTATTATTAAACATTTTGCTAATTCTAAGATACTGTTTACTTATCAATTAAAAATCTTCTTGTTCATTAATAGTATTCGAATTCATGTTAATGAAAAGGCTTTGAGAAAGATTTAAAATTTTGTCGCCTGCTGAGCACTAACAGTTTCAAGCGTTTGTAGGTTATGTAATAAAATTTGTATTCCTAATTTCTTGTACCAGGCGACTAATCATCGATTAAATGCTTCACAATAAAGCATGGTCATTACTTTTGTAAGTGAGTATCATTCCTATATACAATCCTATACAAGATTAAATTAAATAAATACGAAAAATGTCTTATTGATTGAGGTGATTTCAGAGGTCAAAATAAAACATTTTCTTTAAAATATAAAGCTATATAATCATAGATTTTACTAAATTTCACATGATTATTCTATACAACCTTTTCCAAGTCGGAAATTTAGTAACATTTTAAGGATCTTCTCTTGAAAAAATATGATGGACATTGTTGTAAAGCATGTATTCACGTGATTCTGATTGTTTGCTAAGAGACCGTTGATGGTCGGTATGGTTTGTCAAATTGAGGAACGCACAAATTTTCATTATAAAATATAATAAAATACATAATTTACTTTTTTTATCATGTTAAGAATGTTTTTTCTCTCTTCTAAAAAAGTGATGGGCTTTGTTGTGAAGCATCCCTATATAAAAAAGTCATGAACGGATGAAGTGAAGCCAAGAATGTGTCAATATGATTGGCTCATGTAGTGCGCATGCGTCAAAAGTATCCTTAGAATTTTTTGATCTGTTTTTGATTTCTAAAATTGATTCTAATATTAAAAATGTAATATAATATATAATACATATCAAATTATAATTTGTGTATTTATAATATTCTAGAGACATTCTACTCTCGAGACTATTCTATTAGAGACATAACCTTGAAATTTTAAAAGGAAGTTGGCGACGAAACTGCGGCAATTTTGAAATTTATATGAGCGCGAAATGAATCATATATTGTAAAGTTTGATATATTTCCGTGATAGAAAACATATTAAAAATATCAATCAAGTATTTATATTCCATTTAATAAGTTAATGAAATTATAGTCTATTACAGTGCGCGCAGCGCACTGCGCCAAGTCTAGTTTAATTAATGATTGGTGGCCTGGTACAAAAATTTAGAAGCGCGAATTAGAAATGCGAAGTTTACTAAATAATCTACAAACACTCCAAATGTTAGTGCTCAGTAGGCAGCAAAATTTAAATATTTTCTGAAAAGATATATAATTGGTGACATGATTAAGGAGTGCGCAAATAAGGGCACTTAGATTTCCTAGTTGCCTTAAAAGTTACACCCATGTGAAATGACTTGGTTTTTTCGCAGCTTCCGCAAATAAAAGCCTATAAGATCGTAAGACAAGTAAGTGAATTCCGAGAAGCCCGGCAGCTCTCCCTATGTATAGAAACTGGGATACAAAAGTCTAATACAAACGTGCTCACATACATATACATAATACTTATTTCCTATTTCCAAAAACAGTATTTTTCGCTAAAAATACATCGAAACACACTTCTGACATGTTATGACACCCAAACTGTAAAAATCCTCATTCTCTATCCTCTATTATATATTAAAGGGCTTAAGTACCCGTGTGCCGTGAAGCCTCTCATATCTTTTTCCAAATACTTAACATCCTCTTTCTCAATAATCCTCTATTATATTCATAATAATAATTTATAATAATTTCGATTGCGACAAAATTGCAGATCTAAAAAGAACTAAGATCAATCAAATAAAGTAAATTATAATAGTATATTAAATAATATAAGTGATACAATATTATAATAATATTGCAATATTATTTAATTCATAATATAACAAACACAAAATTGTTGGGATCAATTAAGTGCTGAATCAAATGATTACTAACTAAACATAACTTAAATAATATATTGATCAGGTAAAAACAACTTTCGTGTACTTACTACGTAACTTACCATGTCCGTTTCGTAATTCCTAATAAAGTAAGAAGTTAAAAAAATTTAAAAAGTAATATCGCATTCTAACATATGAATAGAAAATTAAATTTAAATGAAAAAATTAATTTCATCTCTGAACAAAATGAAACGAGCATGGCAAATTGCAGAGAAAGTACTTGAGAGTTGTTTGCAATTGATCAATATATTACTTAAGTTTAAGTTTGTAACCATTTAACTGAGCCCATCATTGAACATAACAATTTTGAGTTTGCGTTATATTATGTTACTATTATATTACATTATGTTATTTACATGTACAGAAAAAAAATCAAACTCGCGTAAACTTTTAATTTTTTGTAGTTATTATTATAAAATCAATTTTTTACTTTTCCTTGGAGTTATAAATATTTAACATCAACCAAACGACATTAGGATCGAGGTGACCCTGCTAGTTAATATTACAAAGCTTCATGTATAGAAAGGAAGCAATAACTTATCTAAACATGCATACAACTGCAAATACTTATTTGAATTATGTCAGTGTCTTAAAATTTAAATTAAATTTTGGGACATATCGTCGCTCCCAACGAAGAGTAGCACTGTTCAAATTTTTCGTCATAAGTAGCACAACTCACTTGACGCACGCTAGACCTAGCACAACTCAAAATTTCCCGCGAAAACTAGCACAAATCAAACTTTAAACAACGAATTTCTGTAAAAATTTCCCGATTTTTGCGAAACTGTCCCCCATAGCAACACTTTTAAATATTCACAATTTACAGCTTTTTACCGACTTTAAAACTGTTTTTCCAAATACAATAGTTTTTTACAACCATTTTCTAAATTGTTCACTTTTTTTAGAAGTTTCCGCAACTTTTTAAAACTTTGAGATTTGTTTGTCTTTGTCCAAGGTTTTCATGAACCAACTCAATAACCCAATAAAAACGTAAAATACTCACATTTCAACTAATATAAAGTCGCGAGTTGTGCTAGTCTTCGCGGGAAATCGTAAGTTGTACTAGTTTTTGTTGAAAAATTTGAACTGTGCTAGTCTTTGTAGGGAGCGACGATACAAGGATAGTCCACACCTGTCGGATTCCAGGTGCAGTTGAAACTTTGGAAATCAAATTTTTGGCCCAAAAAATAGAAATCATATTTTGAAGTTTAGTTCCATATAGGCCCTATATTTATTTAGATAATATCTAAAATAGGGAACAGACACGATTTTTAAAACCATTTTTAAAATAAAGTTAAGGATAAATCTTACACAAAAGTACAAGAGTCACGATTTTTACTGCAATATTTGTTAAATAATATTGTTTTGAAAATTCGATTTCCTAATGATACGTTTAAACGATTGAGAGCTCACGTGATCAATATGGCGGCGCGAAGGATGAAAATATATATGGATGTATAAACACATGTAAATTTTAATACATAAAATAACCTTATTGTTTTCTCCAAAACCATAATAGAGATGAGAGATAATGCTTCAAAATCAAAATAGATTCATGATGACTGAATTTATGTACTCAAATGCCCGTAAGTTAGGTTAGGTCTTTATCCTTTGAGCCGCCATATTGGAGAGCTGCCGTTTTAAAAACTACTCAAACATAAGCATTTTTAATTAATCATATTAGGGCCTAGAGGTATTAAATCAGCAAAAAATTGATGCATAACGTATTCTTATGCTATTTTCTACTGTATATAATTATTTATATGTATATAGCAGAACCATGTCTGTTCCCTATTATATCTACCCGTGGATAAGACGATATTATAATCGTATTCATATTATATATATATATGTGTATATATAAACACCAAAATACAACCTCTATTTTTATATAGGCCTAAAAATTGTTTCTCAAAATTTCTCATGAACCAGTGACAATAAGGGTGCGAACCATTTGTTAATATAAAATATGCTTATACAAAGAAACAACACAAAGTTAAAAATGCAGATGGAGTATTTACTCACAAAGAGCCGCTGATTCCATGTTCCGCTTACAAACCGGGAGAAGACGATCTTCAAACGATCGATTTCATTAGAAGATTCAAAGTTGACCTACTGGAAAAACGTTATCCTGGAGTTCTCAGAGTTAGAGGAAGCAACCGACTGCAAACTGCATATCGATTGGAAAAAGAAGCCGATTTTTCTCTATTGACAAGGTGATTACAATTTTTTATTTAGCTTATCTTTTTAAGAAAGCCATGATTAATATTCCTCTCTTAAACTAGCGCGCCACACTTTGCGATGCAAGGAACGCTTAGTATTTTGCGTATATAGGCACGACCACTGACGCTATATATATATATATATATATATATATATATGTATATACATATATACATACATACATACATACATACATACATACATACATACATACATACATACATACATACATACATACATACATACATACATACATACATACATACATACATCCATACATACATACATACATACATACATACATACATACATACATACATACATACATACATACATACATACATACATACATACATACATACATACATACATACATACATACATACATACATACATACGTACATATATCCACGCACACCGTAGTGGACGACTCGAAAAACTCTATTCTATTTCATAGTCGACAAAAATGGTCTTCCTTATACACTTGTTATAAAAAGCACGGTAAACAACGAGGGGCGAATGTGCTTTTCAGACTCGGTTAATGTTAACATCATCCTCGCTTGGAAAAGCCCATTTTCGCCCCTTGTTGTACAATGTACTATTTCTTCACACCAGCACCAAAAATGCACATTCCTCTCCAGGCGCCCGGGAGGGAATGTGGTACTTTCAGTGCAGGTGTGGAGAAATTTTGTTTGAAAGTTTTTGAAAATTTTAAAGCATTTTTTCAAATTTTTTTAAATTTTTCCAAAAATTTTTTTTTTTTATATTTTTGAGTAGAATGATCGAAAATCCGGCAACGATTTTACCAGGGCGGTAGAATGGGTGAATGTGCCTTGTCTCTCCAACTTAAAGGGGAGTGGGAGCTAATGCTTCGCAAATGCACCACGGGGTATTTAGTATTTAGTAATTTTTGGATGGTTCATTGTCCAAAAGTTTGCAGACCGCTCTGTTTTTTTATTATAGAATATGAACACTATCGTCTTTTTTTCACAAAAATTCACGCATGTTTACATGTGTTCCTAATCAACCTAACCATCAAAACAACAGGCTATTCATTAGATAGGTCGCTCGCGCAATTTTCGAGAAAACGATTTTTACATTTTAGCTCTTTAGTTGAAAATCGCTCGACAAAATCGTTTAAAATTTCAGCAGTAGATAGTTCTTTTTATGGCGAATCACCAAATCAAATTTTGAAATTAAAGGAATTAAAAAATTTTCAAAAAAAAAAAAATGAAACCTTGATATCTCACGAACTATAGGGGTTTGTAAGCTGTGCAATGAACTTAGCCAAAGCACACAAAATATCTACTTTTTCCCGAAATCTCAAGTGCAATAAGGCCTTTTTACGTCCTTATCAAGGTACAAAAAAACTCATTTTTTTCAGTTTTCGATTTATTACTGAAAAAATAAGTGGTCAAATTACTTGAAATTTTAATAGGATATAGTTTGACACGTGACCCATCGACATCATTTTTTTCGCGAGGTTATGACGTTTAGTTTCAGAGATATGAATTTTAAAAAATCACCTTTTTCATTTTATCTGCCGAACAAAGCGGTCGATCCGAGCACCAAACGAGGAAAAGTAGGTAATTTTTTACTCTTTCAAATGCATTATTTCTGAATTGTTTGTAACAATGGGATGATTGAAAAAACGCAAAATAGTGTTTTTCAAAAATCAAAGAATGGCCATTAAAAAATAGTTAAGAAGATAAAACATAACTGTTTTTCCAGATTTCAGAATCCAAAAATATATATGCATGTCAAATTTTATTGATATGGACGGAGTAGTTCCAGCAATATTACGGTATACACACACACATCCATACGGACATTTTCTAAAAACACTTGATTTGAACTTCTAACATACCAAAAAGTATTTTCTAGAAGTTTTGAAGAAACTCAAAATTTTACTATTACAAAGCTTCTTCTAGGAGGAAGCAAAACAGGGGTTTTAGCTCCCACATCCCCTTAAGGAGGCACACCACACGGGGAGAAATCTATCACTAAATATTCCTACAATTTTCATCAAAAATTACTATACTGTATAGTTACGAGGAGACAAACTCGACTTATATTAAATTTTAGTATAAGGTATAGTAAAATTTCAGATCACCAGATTTTACTATACTACATAGCAATTTTTACTGTACCGCATATCAAAGTTTATGGACACTAAATCTTTTTAAAAATATTTTTGGCCTTTTATTTTGTCGTCTGTTGGTGATTTTTCTCTTATTTGTGTTTTTGGGTGTTGCAGGAGAATTTTCATTTGTTTAATTGTTACATTTAATTTCGAAGTCGCATCGAATAGAATTTCATGATATCCTAATTTACATACATCGCAAGCTATTTATTACACATGTCACAACCTAACAAGTCAGCCGTCAATTTCAACCATCCGACCCTCAAATTAAAGCTTATTACTTCTACTTTTGTTTTAAAAATTTAGATCAACGTTTTCATTTTCCGATCAGCTATACATCGTCGCTCCGTATGAAGACTAGCACAGTTCAAATTTTCAAACAAAAACTAGCTCAACTCACGATTTGCCGCGAAGAGTAGCACAGTTCAGAAATGCCGCTAAGAGTAGCACAACTCACGTATTTCCCGCAAAGACTAGCACAACTCGCGACTTATATTACTTAAAATGTGAGTATTTCACGTTTTCATTGGATTATTGGGTTAATTAAGTTCATGCTTGGACAAAGACAAACAAACCTCAAAATTTCAAAATCCTATTAATACACATTTTTGAATTGAGACTTCATACACTGAGTGGGTAAATTCGAATCGTGGCTAGTTTTCGTTAATTTTCCCCGTGTTAAATTCTCAAAAGAGAATTTAAAGTGCCCGGCAAAAAAATAGGTATTTCGGAATCGCGGGAACCCAAGGTTTTTCGAGTTCTGGGGGGTGTAAAGAATCTAAAAAAAAGTTGTGGTAGGTGGCCCTCAAATTTCAATTTTGTTCACTCAGACCCCCTGAAGTGTCTCGTTTTCTGTGGATTTGCACATATACGCAAATATAAATACGAAAATGAACGTCATTTTGGATAATACGGCGTGTACATATAAATTTGATCTTACTTGGAAACCTAATAATTGCACTACTTAATCTTCTCTCTATAAAATCCTTTGAATAAAAATGTACTCGAAGGGCTCAATTTTGGCGAAAAGAAAAAAGATTTTCATCTATATATTTTTTATTTTAAAATAGAGCCCCTGGTAGAAACACCAGCTAATTTTCAGCTACGAGCATGCTTATTTTTGCATAGTACGTAAGCTTGCAATTTAAGTTTACAAATAAAGCGAACAGCGATCCTTTTTAAACGAAAATAAGCTGACATTAAGCTGATTTTGCACTTAAGAACTCGAGTATTTCATATTGACTTGTTTAACGTTAACTGAACGTTATTATAAGGTATTGTTTGTATCAGATATAGTAAACAAATTTAGACCATCAAGGGTATTAATGATGCATTAAAATGATCATTTTAATGCAACATTATGATCTAAGCTATAATTATCATGATATATAAGCTGATCGTTATTAATCTAGCTGATGTGTATACGCTTAATTTTGTACCAGGGGTCGCAGCGAGTAAGCGAGAAAAATATATCATTATTGAACTGCGACAATGATGTATTTTTCTCAATGTATGATTAATGTACAATACACGTGTCGTAAGTAAATCGTTTTTCAGGGCTCGGCGGAAAGTGCACTAGCTACGCTCTGGCACTTATATACACGTCGTGCCGTAAAGTACGACTTATACCACTTGTATCGCAATTTACTACTACTTTATCCGCGAATATAATACGGTATGTATTCGAAAAATAAATAAAATTACCGCACGTTATCAAATTTCTCATAAATTGTTAAATTTATAGTGAATGTCTTTAAATTAAGTTTATACCACTCTGACTTCAAAATCACTAATTTAATGTAAATTTTCAGCTGTCGTGGTATAAAATATCGTATGTAACGTGTGAATAAAGACTGAATTTAAACTCGTTAACGAGCTAAAGGCGAGTGCTGTAAACTCTCGTTTTGAAAATGCAGCCTTTCTGTACCCCTTGCATAATATACTAATATGATACATGTGACCTAAGTAACACTTCTGCACGGCATAATTAGTATTAACTTACCTCGCGCCATGCAAAAAAGTGCTACCGAGGTCACATGTATCGTAATGTACTATTATTTAATAACAGCTTCATATTTACTTTGTTTGTAAACAGCGAATTTTTTCCCACTGGTATCCCTGAAGAATTTAGTTTTATCTGCACTCTAAAAGTTCGTAAAATTCAAAAATCCCAATGGCAAATTATAAGAATTACAAACATGAAAGATGACCCTCAATTCATGGTAACACTTGATCCAATTAATCAGCGATTAGAAGTATCTCTGCAAAATGAGAAAGGATCGTTGAATGCTCTTTCATTCCCAGCAACTCAGGTATTTAAATATAGCTATTTATTTTAATATATTTTATTATTTCTAAATATAACAGCATAAATTTCTGTGTCTTGAAAAAAAAAACATGTTTTACTAATCGCGTCATAAATCATCAACCAAATTAATATATTTGTGATTATAATTTTTTTCTGGTTAACTTAGAGAAAATCGACAGTGTTTTATTTTAAACTTGCTAATAAAGTAATATCTTCGCTTCCTATAATGACTAACGCAGCTTTTCAATTTTTAACAATATACTAACTTCAATTATGGAACCCCAGTTTTCTGCAGTTTTGCTATAACAAATATCTTACTAAAAAAAAATTATTTCAGTCTCTTTCAGGTGCATATTCATTGATTTATCAACTATTTTTATCAAATTATTAGAAAAAAATGCAATCTAAAAATTAAAAGATTGTTTGAACAAAATGAAGGGTAGGGTATCTTGCAGAATTTTTTAAACCTTTAAAGGCAACGTCACATTTTGTTGGATTCTGACCATAGAAGAATTATACTATATGATGGACCAGTACCATCCAAAACCATGCGACGTTGCCATGGCTTCAAAACGTTCTGTAAAAAATCAGGAATACCTTACTGCTGTGGGCTCCTAGTTTTCGCCACTATAAAGCGCAAAATGTATCTTCGACTAAAGAGCGCATAATACAATATCGTCGCTCCTAACAAAAAGTAGTACATTTCAGATTTTCTACGAAAACTAGTACGGTTCAGATTTGCCGCGAAGACTAGTACATTTCAGATCTTTCCCACGTAAAAATATACAATTGTTTTAGATAAAGTAGATAGAGTAGCACTATTCGAATTTCCCGTTATAAGTAGCACAACTCATTTGACGCATGCTAGACTAGCACAACTTGAAATTTCCCGCGAAGACTAGCACAACTCAAACTTTGAACAACCAATTTCTAAAATTTTCAAGCGAAACTGTTCGTAATGAACATTTTTATTCGCGATTTACAACTTTTTACCGAATTTAAAATTGTTTTCCCCCAAATACAATATGTTTTTTACAAACATTTTTTTAAATTGTTCACTTTAATGTTGAAATTTTCGAAACTTTTTAAAACTGAGGTTTGTCTGTCTTTGTCCAAGGTTTTCATACTTTTCAAACTTAACCAACCCAATAAAAACGTGAAATACTCACATTTGAAGTAATATAAAGTCGCGTTTTGTGCTAGTCTTCGCAGGAAATACGTGAGTTGTGCTACCCTTGGCGGCATTTCTGAATTGTGCTACTCTTCGCGGAAAATCGTGAGTTGTGCTAGTTTTTGTTTGAAAATTTGAACTGTGCTAGTCTTTGTAGAGAGCGACGATATTCTAATGCGTTAGTATAGGTTATTTTTCTATATATGAGGAATTCTACGTGAAAAATGCCATTTTCTGGTTGGAGAAACCGAAAAAAACAAATGTTGGGGCACGCGTCCGCAACTTTTTTCTTCTTATTGTACATGTTAAGAAACTACGTTCCAATATCGAAAAGGTGCCTTGTGACACTGTTTTCTAGACCCTTCAAATTCGTCGAAAAGTAGCCATTGTTCAACGGCATGTACCTAAAGGGTAAGGGTACACACAAAAAATGTATTACGGTAGAGTGAGAGACAGGGTAAAGTTTAATTTTTAAAAAATGCGTTAAATATACTTGATTTGGTCAAAAGTTACGCACAATTGAAAATGCGGAAAAATCATGAAAAGTGCAGGATTTTTCGAAGTCAAGAAATTTATATCTTTTTTCATGATTTTTCCACATTTTGAATAGCAGTTAACTTTTGACTAAATCAAGCATTTTTAACGCATTTTTTTTTTAAATTAAAGCTCTTTTTCCAATTTTTCAGCCTACCAATACACATTTTCTGCTTGTGCTCTTATTCTTTAGGACATGCGCTTGAACAATGGCTATTTTTCGACAATTTTGAAGGGCCTATGAAACCGTGTCACAAGGAACTTTTCAGTTTCTCCAACCGGAAAATGGCATTTTTCCCGTAGAATTCCCCATATACCTCAGTGGGGATTCCGATGCTTATGTACTTAGAGACTATATCGTCGCTCTGTACGAAGACTATCACAGTTCGAATTTTCAAACGAAAACTAGCACAACTCACGATTTGCCGCTAAGAGTAGTACAACACGCGACTTTTATTACTTAAAATGTGAGTATTTTACGTTTTTATTGGATTATTGGGTTAGTTAAGTTCATGAAAACCTTGGACAAAGTCAGACAAACCTAAAAGTTTTAAAAAGTTTCGAAAATTTTTAAAAAAAGGGAACAATTTAATTAAATGCTTGTAAAAAATTATTGTATTTGTGAGAACAATTTTAAATTCGGTAAACAGTTGTAAATTGTGAACATTTAAAAATGTTCATCAGAGATATTTTCGCAAAAATCGGGAAATTTTTATAGAAAATCGTTGTTGAAAGTTTGAGTTGTGCTAGTTTTTGCGGCGAATGCGCGAGTTGTGCTAGTCTTCGTGGGAAATTTTGAGTTGTGCTAGTCTAGCGTGCGTAAAATGAGTTGTGCTACTTATGACGGGAAATTTGAACAGTGCTACTCTTTGTAGGGAGCGACGATATAAGCTTAATGTTTTTGCACATTTTAATAATTTCATTACAAAAAAACGCTATTGCAGGTCTGATTAATTAATTTTTCATGTAGATACATACATACTTTAATTGCAAAATGCTATTGTTGTTTACAGATTTTTGACAAAAATTGGCATAAACTTCAATTTGGCGTGTTAAAGCACCAAATCATTTTATATATAGATTGTAACAGAATTAATATTTTGGATACGCAACCACGTGGGAGAATTGACATTGATGGCCGCATTTGCATTTCCAAGTATGCTGAAAGTGACCTCACTGTTCCCGTAATTGACGTTTGTCTCATATTTCAATTTACTATATTTAAGCAGTTTATAGTTGAAATAGAAAATACGAGTCCCTACCAAAGTCCTATACGTACCCTTTTACTTTATACGTTTTGTATGCTTTAACGAACCAAAAAACCTAGTCCGGTGAGTGTACTTCCAAAAATGCAATACTTTACTTCCACTTTTGGACCGAGAAGTATCCGACTTTTGGTAGAATATTGTTCATACATAGGCTTACATGAGGAAACTCTGTTTTACTAATCCAGTTTGTGCACCCACCGGTTATATAAAAGCAATAGTTGTGTTTTGATACCTACATATACCCGCTTATGCCGAAATGCAGGTAGCACGCGCTTGACAGTTTTTGGGGCTTAGATGCAAATATCATAGGCAATGTAAAATCATTGTCTTAAATTAGGTCAAGACCGGTTTTCATGCCTTTAATCAAGTATTATACTTTTCTTTTTCTCAAACCATAACGTGGTGCAATATGCTTATTTAGAATATTCATTAGGAGGTGATACTTTATCGGATGGTAGACCAATCTATACTAGGTAATATATTATAAAATTTGAATTACATATGTTTTATCGTTTCCTCCGCCGAGGATTGTACATACTTCGAGATTATTCTTGGAAAATTAAAAAAAAATACACATACAGATAAGATACACCGTGATAATAGTTGAATGAAAAATTTTTCGATTAGCGAAATTTAGGAGAGGATTATTAGTATATATAGTAATTGTACGAACGATGATGTAGCACATTTTTCATAATATTATTTTACTTTTACTTATACAAGTAAAGACGGGCTTATATGCTATTCCTTTATAATTACCATACTCCAGGAATAGATGTATAACATTTCAAAACTCCCCCCCCCCCCCCCTCACCCCGACACCGCGCTCTCGAATAAAAATCAGCTTATTGCTCAATATATGTTTTATTTTTACCAGATAGATCTACAGTGGATGGTTTTGTACTGTGATCCCAGCAGACCGGAACGTGAATCATGCGAAGAAATTCAAGTGAGTCATACATTCAATTTCATGTACAACAAGGACATTCTACTCCGTAGTAGAAGTAGGGAAGTGTATTTTTCGCCAGGTTTTCAAAATACTTTTGGCATACTTTTGGCACGTGGCGTGAATTGAAGGCCAAGAATGATCTAACATGAAGTTTATTTGAGAGATGTTACCACGAAACATGTACTACCTATGCTTCCGACGGAGCATGGCACGCTAAATAGCAGTCTCTGAAATACTCAACATTTTTTACTGAATTCCGTTTTCCTATTACTACTAATAATAAATGGTTTGTATACATTGTTGTAAACAAATTAGTTTAATATCATATGACATAAAAGCTATAACATGCTGTAAAAGCACTGTGCAGTAAACCATACTTTAACATTTTGAAGCTTGTGTATCGTCGCGCCCTACGAAGAGTAGCACTGTTCAAATTTCCCGTCATAAGTAGCACAACTTAAAATTTCCCGCGAAGATTAGTACAACTCACTTTAAACAACGAATTTCTATAAAAATTTCCCGATTTTTGCGAAAATGTCCCTAATGAACATTTTTAAATGTTCATAATTTACAACTTTATACCGAATTCAAAATTGTTACCTTTTTTTAAAAATTTTCGAAACTTTTTAAAACTTTGAGGTTTGTCTGCCTTTGTCCAAGGTTTTCATGAACTTAACTAACCCAACAATCCAATAAAAACGTAAAATACTCACATTTTAAGTAATAAAAGTTGTGCGAGTTGTGCTAGTCTTCGCGGGAAATACATGAGTTGAGCTACTCTTGGCTGCATTGCTGAACTGTGCTACTCTTCGCGGAAAATCGTGAGTTGTGCTAGTTTTTGTTTGAAAATTTGAACTGTGCTAGTCTTCGTACGGATCGAGCGACGATATTATCAGGGTCATAATGTGTGATTAAAAGATCATCAATATTGCTTCGTTCGTTATTTTTTTAAGATTAAAAACAAAAAGTGTACAATCATTAGTGTTTTTACTCTTAATTTGTATTCGAAATGCTTCAGAAAAACATATAATATGATAGCATCTTTTTTGACTATGTATATTATAAAAAAGCTTAAACTAGAAGTAAGTCACGTAGGTTTAGTATGCAGGAACAAATATGTATAGCAAAGAAATCGATATCAGTTTAAAGCTACTACATACCTCGTATTACTAGAGATGGGCGAAAAATGGGTCCATTTTTCGACCAGCGTTGAAACGCTTTTTCGGACACTTTTTACTCATTTACTGGAGTAAGAATAGATCCATAGCGTATTACAAGGAATTTTCAAGCTTGTAAAAATAGATTCCATTGTCTAAAGCAAAGCACAGGTGACAGCTAGTTGATGGCTAGAAAAATGCAACGCAAAATAAGTCGGGTCAAAAAAGTGAAAAAATAAGATAATCACGAATATCTTCGTATGTCGTGCTTGTAAATATTCGAATTTCTACCAGAGATGCAACCCAACTCAGCCAGAGACGCTGCGTTCGCTCATTTCATTGCTTGCCCGCGCATTTTACCCCACCCACAAAAGGACACGTGTTACGTTATCATGCAAACTACAGCCACGTGCACTGTGCATTAAATCTCGAAAAATTCATGATTAGACTGCACTCTAAAAATACACGATTTTTGTTCCCTTCTTGTAATTCAGCCGTTAATAAAATGTGTTTTAATTCATCTATACTTGTTTAATTAGATTGCGTATTTGGGAAATATTCTACGATAAAAATACACTTAGCTTGACTTAAAAAACGACGAATAAATTTGTTGGGACACGCGCCCGGACCACTTATTTTCTAATTGTACGCGTTTTAAATACTGCGTAACCATGCTCCAGCACTGAAAAAGTGCCTTTTGTAACACTGTTTTCTCGACCCTTCGAATTCGTCGAAAACATTGTTCAACGGCATGAGGGCACAAACAAAAAATGTGAATTGCTATAATGAAAATAGGGAAAAGAGCTTTAATTTACAAAAATGGGTTGAGAATGCTTAATTTGGTCAAAAGTTACCTGGAATTGTAAATGTGAAAAAATCATGAAAAATTCCGGATTTTTCGTGGTAAAGAAATTTTTACCTCTTATTGTGATTTTTCCATATGTTCACTGTTATAACGTGTTTTTGCATTGTTCTTAATATGTGCAATTAGAAATAAAATGGTCCAGGCTCGTACCTCAACAATTTTTTTTTTTTAATTTTTGCCGTTTTTTAAGTCAAGAAAGTGTATTTTTCCCGTAGAATTCTTCATATTTGCTAAACGATTATAATCTAACCGCAGTTGGATAAATTGGAAAATATATTGAAAACATTTCACTGATGACGAGAAAAAACGTAGAGGATAAATGTGTAGGAAAAATTTTAAAGCACACTATAGCCGAGTCTTGTATATAGGTATGCACAAATTAAGTATCAATCCAACATTTTACTAATGGGTAACCCAATATTTATTAACTTATGCCAAGCCAATCTTTTACGTAAGTAGTACATTATTGCATTGCGCTCATCGCCTTTGTTCGCCTTGTGCGCTATACTGTACGGTGCAAAAACGGCCCACTTAAGGCATAGATGTATGCGCGTAATATAAAAGCATGCAGACAAACTACTTATATAGATGAGTACGCATGATAACCGAGGTTGTAATAAATCGAACAATTTAGCAAATGTTTGAAATGCAGGTGCACTTCGTACGCATATTTTGCACAACCTACTCATATTCTATTCTATTCTATTTTATAACATTGAAATTATTTTTGCTATTATTATTTAATACGCTGAATAACGCACTAATATGTGCAAATCCAGAAAAAACCTGACACTTTTGGAGACGGTTAAAATTGACCACTCGAATCGAAAATTATAAGGATTTTAAAAATGAGAAAAATCGCCGATTTTCGTAAAAAATCCAAGTTTTTATGATTTTTCGCTATTTTCAAGCCTAGACAACTTTTTACATAGGCAACCATTTTTAACTCACCAGCCGTCAAACTAAAGCTCTCTTTCAATACTTCGATCCTAGTGATACACATTTTTGGATAGCGCCTTCACACACTGAGTGGGTAAAGTTGAACCATGGCTAATTGTCGTTTATTTTTCCCATGTTAAATTCCCATAAGAGAATTGAAAGTGCCCAGCAAAAAATAAGTATTTCCTAATCGCGGGAACAAGGTTTTTCGGGTTCTGGGTGGCCTAAGGAACCTAAAAAAGTTGGTTTGGGAGGTGTGCCCTTAAATTTCAATTTCGTTCACTCAGAGCCCCAAAAGTGTCCGGTTTTTTCTGGATTTGCACATATATGTAATGTAAAATTAGACTTTAAACCTGTATTTTCATCCCTGTATTGTTCGATGTATTACACTGTATAACTTTGCGGTTCGTGCAGACATTGTATATGTTTAGAGATTGATAGTTGAATCTCTTCTTCTACGCTCCCTGATAGGAGATAAGTTAGGAAAGGGCGAACAGACAGGGTACAAAGAATAAAGATAATACTGAGTGCTGATTGTGACTAGATTATATTTGTTGAGACTTGAGAGTGACGGAGCGTACAAGCTCCCTTCGCGCTCGCCACGTCGTGGGGCTCCGCTAGGCGGCGCGTCGGGCCGCATGTGGTGGTAGGAGGGGACTGGTCCGCCACATATGGGGAATTCTACGGGAAAAATGCCATTTTCTGGTTGGAGAAATCGAAAAAAACAAATGTTGGGGCACACTACCGCAACTTTTTTTTCTTATTATCCATGTTTAGAACCATGCAAAACCACGTTCCAACATCGATAAAGTGCCTTGTGACACTGTTTTCTAGGCCCTTAAAATTCGTCCAAAAATAGCCATTTTTCAACGTGTAACTAAAGGATTAAGGCACGGTGTCTTAAAGCCGTTTTTATCGCAATGTGCTATACTCTTTTTGCTATTGAAAAAAGCCTGTATTCGTGCTTGTATAAAAAGACAGTGTACAGTGCAGTACACCTCTAGACTAGTACTTTTGCATTTCTCGCGTTGAAGACGAGTTCATTACGCACTTTTACGTCGAAGACTAGTAAATTTCGCAGCCGCGCCGCGAAAACTAGTACATTTGGCTTTCCAACATCGTAGAGAAATCCATAAATTAACAACATTTTTCTGAAAATTGTTAGAAAATATAACAAATTATGATAAATTCAAATTGCTTCCTCCGAGAGGAAGCTTTGTAATAGTAAAATTTTGAGTTTCTTCAAAACTTCTAGAAAATACTTTTTGGTGTGTTAGAAGTTCAAATCAAGTGTTTTTAGAAAATGTCCGTATGGATGTGTGTGTGTGTGTGTGTGTACCGTAATATTTCTGGAACTACTCCGTCAATATTAATAAAATTTGATATGCATATATATTTTTGAATTCTGAATTCGGGAAAAACAGTTATTTTTTATTTTCTCAACTATATTTTTTTTCGTGGCCATTCTTTGATTTTTGAAAAACACTATTTTGCGTTTTTTTCAATCATCCCATTGTTACAAACAATTCAGATATAATGCATTTGAAAGAGAATAAAATTACCTACTTTTCCTCGTTTTTTTTTTTTTTTTTTTATTTATTTAAGCTTCAAATCTTTTTTACAAGACTTATTCGCTGTAAAAAAAAAAAGATATAGATATATACAAAGAAAGAAAGAAAATATACATAATAGGTTACAATTTAATATTACATTCTTCGAGGAACGCTACAATAGATTTACAGCCTGGTACATGGGGTTCGTGAAGTATGATCGAAGTTTTCATAGGAAGTGGGAATCCAGCTTTTTCTAGGCTTACAATTAGCTTTGTTCTTTGGTTGTCATACAGTGGGCACTGCCAGATGATATGGTCCAGATCTTGAATGCTGGATTTACAAGTGCAAGAACTGTCCGAGATTATATTAACCCTGGCTAAGGAGGCAGCAAGATTATAATGGTCAGCACGGCAACGGTTAATGGTGACTATGAGATTTCTGGTTAGGTTTTTATTTTGAAACCATGGGCGACAAGCATCTTTGTAGTAATTTTGAAAGTAGTAAATGCCTTTATCTGGGCTCATTTCCAGGAAATGGATTTTGGAGTTTTTGATCATGGCCTCTCTGTAGCTGGCTTTCATATCAGTGAAAGGTACGAGAGGCCTTCCTCTGATCCCAGGAAACGTTGCTGCGTTCTTAGCTAGGGAGTCGGCTAAATCATTGCCTTCAATACCGCAATGAGATGGAATCCAACATAGAAGAATCGAAGCGCCGTTTGACATTATTTGTGTAAATTTTTGATATTTTTCTCTAATAGAAAATAAGTAAGGGTTGGTTCTTATATCTAGTTTACGGTTTTTGAGTGCCTGCACAACGCTTAATGAGTCAGAAAAAATAATGATGTTCTTGTCGGTGTTTTTGAGAGCAATATCCATAGCATCATTTATGGCAAGAGACTCAGCAGTAAAAATAGAGGTTGTGCTATGGAGATTCCTGACAATCGTGTCATTGTTATTAGTGGAAATGCAGGCCGATCCAGCAGTGTTCAAATTTTTGTCTTTGCTACCGTCAGTGTAGATTTCCAGGTATGAATGATCTTTCAAAAGCCCCTGTAGCAATAGGTTTGGAGAAGGAGATGCTTTAAGGGATTTTCCAACTGTGGTATTGATGGGAATGGTACTGGTCAAGACAGAGTAATCGTAGTTAAATATTTGGTAGTTTGTAGACTTAATAATAGGGATAGGGGAATTAAAGAGATCTTTAATGCACCCTTCAAATAATCGATTGCGCTTGACAGTTGATTTTTTTAATACTTTATTATAGTAGGCTTTGATAGCTTTATGGACTAGAAGGTTTTCATTACTGAGAATTTTTAATAGGTAGGAATAGCAAAGAAAACGTGTTCTTTCTTTGATGGAAGGTAGTTTGGATTCTGCTAGGATAACATTCAGTGGAGTTGTGATTCGATAACCAAAAGCTGCACGAATAGCGCTGTATTGAATTTTTTCTAGTTTGTTGATGTAGTCCTTTCGTACAGGAAAATAAGCGAAGCAGCTGTATTCGAGGATGGATCGAACATAGCTTTTATAAAATATGATTAGAATGTTGGGATGGGCACCCCACCAAGTGCCTTGTAGAAATTTCAAAATATTAAGAGCTCGATGACATCTCCATCGAATGTTATCAATTTGTTCGCAGAAATTGAGTCTGTAGTCGAAAATGACTCCGAGAAACCGGGCGGAAGAGCTGGATACTATAGTACAATTATTGTTAATTTCTAATTCGGTCGTGCCAGGTAGAATGCCATTTTGGTTAAAGTTGACAAATACAGTTTTGTGTGGAGCTAGATCAAGTCCAAGGTGTGAAAGCTGTTTGTCAATAATCTTGATGGCCTTTTTTAGAGAGCTTATGTTTTTTGAGCAGAGTGATATATCGTCTGCAAATTGTAGCACAGAGACTGTTTTAGGGATGTCGTTCATGATGGAGCTGACATAGATAATAAATAAGAGAGGGCTAAGGACACCCCCTTGAGGGACGCCTTTGTACGATAGTCTGAACTCATTGGAAATTTCAGAGAAAATCTGTCTTTCGTAAGTCAGAAATTTGATAAAATTAATCATTTTGGATGGACAGCCTAAGTCTGCGAGTTTAATCAATAAGAGTTCAATGTTGACGTTGTCAAAGGCGCCACTCACGTCGAGGAATACAGAAAAAAGATTTTGTTTTTTCTTAAAAGCTTCTTGAATTTTAATGGTTAGATTGAGTATATTGTCTGTACAGGATTGTCCTTTTCTAAATCCGCTCTGAAAGCTTGGAAGAATGTTTTGTTTTTCAATCCACCATTGAAGTTTATTTTTAATAATTGTCTCAAAAAGCTTGCACAGTGAAGATGTGAGGGAAATAGGTCGATAGTTGACTCCGTCAGATTTGGAAATTAGATGAACAAATGATTTTTTCCAATCTTTCGGAAAGTGGCCTGTTCTAAACATTTCGTTGTAGATATCGATAAGAATGAGCTTGTAGTTGATAGGGAGGTTTTTTAAAGTGAAGTAAGAACTTGATTTTCGAGAGTCGAGTGCAAGGTTAAATTCAGCAAAGGTAATTTCTGATTCGAGGAAAGAGTTATCTTGACAGGTAGGCATGAAATCGGGATTAGTCGGTACCCACGGAGGGCAAATTTTGTTTATTGCTTTGATTTTATTCTCGGTCTGAAGATTTTGAGTCAGGTGTGACGGCGTAACCTTGACCCATTTGTTTTTCAGAATTTTGGATTTTTCCCATACGTATTTATTGCTAGAAAGACAGCTAAGACTCTGTGCAAATTCAATGAAATCGTCTCTCTTTTTTCTTTTGAAAGTCTTGCGTGCGATGGCCCTAAGTCTTTTGAATTCTATAAAGTCGTTTAAGTTTCGTGACTTTTCCCATTTTTTGAAGGCTTGGTTTCTCATATCTTTAATATTTTGACACTCCGAGTCCCACCAGGAAACTGGGTTCCTGTGAATTCTCGGGTTTACAATTTTCTTTTGAGGTGTATTTTGCATGATAGCGTTCGAGACAGTTTCAACAAAAAATTCGTATTTTTTCATGGGACTTAGAGAGTCAAAATTCGCCGAGAAAAAAGAGAGATAATTTGATTGAAGATCATTGTCTACATTAACCCAATTAGTGCGAAGCGACCTGATTTTAAGAGATTTTTGAAGGTAAATCGATTTTTGGGTGTTTAGCAATACATAAATCGGGTAATGGTCGGAGCCTAAAGTGTCGCTATGAGCCTGAGTTTCGATGCGATCTATTAACGAGATACTGGAAATAATAAGGTCGATGTTTGATGAAGAGGTAGTATCGATATGTGTGAGCGTGTCAGTGTTGTGAATGTAAAAATTAGAATTTTTTATACATTGAAGGAGATTTTTACCATTAGTATCTGTTTTTTTACAATTCCAAATGTGGTGATGAGAATTGAAATCTCCCATTAAAACATTGTTCTGATTTGGATCAAAATTTGCAAAAAGTGTTTCCCAGTTCTCAAGGCTTAAGGCGACACCAGGGGCTCTATAGCATGCATACAAGTTGAAACTCGGAGAGGTGTTTGTGATACGGACACCACAAAATTCGACCGATTTATTTGGAATAATTAGATTATCGATTTCTTTATACGCAATGTTTTTTCGTATGAGGAGAAGGAGACCTCCCCCTGAGGATCTTACCCTATCCTTTCGAAACGTAACAAATCCTGGAAATTGGAAATTGGTACACTTGTTGTTTAACCAGCTCTCGACGCACACAAGAATGTCAATATCTTTAAGGAGATCAGGAAGTTCTTCTTTTCGGAGGGAAATACTTCTGGCGTTCCAAAAGACAATCTTGAGATTGAAGTTAGTTAGTGAAGTTTGCGTTGAACTATCCATTTTTAGGCTGCAAAGCGTGCTCTGAATCGTCGTTGGATTCCTCAGATGCAGAAGTGGAATCATTCAAAATTTTCTTTTTAATCCTTGTGATTCTTGATTTCAAGGTTCTGCTGTTGGAATGTCCATAGGCATCATCCAACATCAAAATAAGGCCATTGGTGTTTTCGGTATATGTTTTTGCAATTTCTAAAATATTTGAGTTGCCGTATGTAGAAAGAAGGAAGTCTTTGAATTTATCTAAGTCGATAGGATAAGCATTTGAATTTTGGGAGGTATACATCTTAGCAGATTCTAGTTGAGCGTCGATTTCCGAGATGGAGCACAGTTTCTTATCTTGTTGTTGCCTGCGCTTATGAGTTATTGGTAAATTCGTTTTGGGTTGTTTCGTTTGTTGTTCTGTACTGCTTGCTTGAGAAGATACACTTAAAGGGCGTTTGAAGCCTGAGTTCAATTGCTTAGTGGGCATTTGTTCCAAGGAGAGAGGTTGCGAAGTTAGTTTATCTGTGGGTTCTGGGTTGAGGACAGGAGTAGGACTTAATTGGTCTTGTGATGACGGTGCTTCGGAGTTAATATCCGATAGAATAGATTGGTCAGAGAAAGGAGGAGCAGAGTTAGGATCGGCTTGATTTTCTGTGGTTGCATCTAAATTTTGATATTGGTTTAGATTGTGTCAGTGTTTGGCTAAATGCCCCTCTTCTTTGCATAAGAAACAATTAAGCTTGTCGCTCGAGAGATATATCCAGTATGTGGTGTCGTCAAAATTGATTTGTATTGAATCTGGAATCTTGGAGACGTCGTCCGTATGAATGTACATTTGCCGACGAAAACTCATAATGTGCGAGTAGTTTGGTTCGTTAATACCAGCCCTGAGAAAAGATATCTGTGAAACGGGCTTGATTTCGTATTCTAGTAGCTTATTCATAAGTACTGAGTGCGGTATGATAGGACATACGTTAGAAATGATGATTCTCTTGGATTTTGAAACAAGCAGTCTCAATGTGAGAGAATGAGGGCCGATGTGTATTGGTGTGTCTTTGGCCGTGACTTTGTCAGCGAGCTCACGGGTACTAAGATATAAACAGACTCGGCCTTGGGAAATTCTTGAGGCGAATCGTATATTTTCGGGACCAACAAGGCCGCCAATGGCGAGAACATAATCTTTGATTTGTAATCCTTCTACAGAGTCAGTGATGATGGCTTGCTCCTTTTTAGGAAACATTGATTGTTCAGTAACTTGAGAGTACGATAACAAGGATTTGCTTTTCATGGAGTCATTTGGTTTATGTGGGGAACTCTGAGTTGCAAGAGCACCCCCGTTGTCGGAAGAGCTCATTGCTGTGGTAAGAAAGTTTTGCACTTTAAGGCACTAAAAGTGCCGAAGCACAACTTTGTTTAACTTCACTGTAACCGAGCACACTATCACAAGCGGCGGAATGTTGACTGATTTAAGCTCTGACGCCCGAGAATATAAACACATCCTACCTTGACGGCGGCTCAGACCCGACTCCCTTTTCCTCGTTTAGTGCTCGGAATCGACCGCTTTGTTCGGCAGATAAAATGAAAAAGGTGATTTTTTTTAAATTCATATCTCTGAAACTAAACGTCATAACCTCGCGAAAAAAAGTATGTCGATGGGTCACGTGTCAAACTATATCCCATTAAAATTTCAAGTGATTTGACTACTTATTTTAATAGATTGAACACTTTGAAAATTGAAAATTGTTGATGGAATTTCAAATTTGTTACGATGTTGGCAAGGCAAGTATACTAGTTTTTGATGCCATCGTACTCGTCTTTGACACAAAAGTACGACTCTTCGTCGAGATATTAAAAAATGTACTACTCTTCGTTAGGAGCGCCGATATGAATGCACCATGAGAATTATAAAGTTTATAATCGCATTATGACTCGACGGAAAACGATCATGAATATTGTTTATCTGAAAATGTGCCCTATCAGCATATATTATGCTTGTGTGTTGCAAAATATACTCTGACATCTGCGCGTTGTCCTTAACTTTTATAGCGATTTGATTGCACGAGTGCCTTTGTCAAGCCCCCGAGTTCATAACAGTTTATCTAGGTCTTATTAAGGGCTAACTCTCATCACTGACAATGCGTTCTACTTAAGCTAAACCCTTGGCCAACTGGTCGTACTTAAAACACGACCCAAGAATAATGGGAAGGCTTGATAAAGGAATTCCCACGAGCATTGGGACTGGTTCATTTTTGTTCGGATGAAAGTAGGCTGGACGTCACTGCATGGCGTTCAGTGCGAATTCCAATTAATTACTGCTTTCAATTAATTAATACTTTCTTAACAACTGCAATTGGTCCAAATACCATATAGTTTGCGTAAATTTCATTGTAAATCGTGTTGGGTGTAGGAATTATATAATTAAAAACTCCTTTTATATATACTAGGGGGGTGTCCCCTGCTCGCTTCGCTCGCCAACCCTTCAATTGCAAATTTTGAGTGATAATCGAAATTTTCTATGTAATTTGAAAATTAAGCTATAATGTTGATAAAATTTTAAATATAATATATAATATTTATGTCAAAATTCAAGCTTACAACTATCATATAAAATTTTTCAAATATTAAAAATTTTATATTTAACATTTTTTTAAATTTATATCATTAACTTCAACTCAATCAGTATCTCCATCTGTATCTTCATATTTGAATTACTTGTACCTTTATCCTGATGTCGGACTCAGACCGAATTCTGATTTTTATTAGCTATTACGCCTTATAATATTTGTATCCGTCTTTATCGCTGTCTTTATCTCTGACTTCACCTTGATGTCTCTGAGTCTAATTTGATTTGAGTTTATTTATATTACTATTCTTATTCCTAACTCCACATTTTTCTCTGCCTCTATCACTGATCCCATCGCTATCATTATCTGTATCACCATCTCTATTCTTTCGTTAATATTAATCTGAATTTATATCATTTTTATGTCTAAGTCTATCCAGATCATCGATCTCTATCCTAAATTTTATTTATATCTATCCTTTTATTAATCCTCTATCTCTATTTTAAACTTTAAATATCTATCTACCTCTTTATAAGTATTTTACTTCTTCGTTCATCTCTCTGACTATCCATTAACAACTCCAAAATCTATCCCATTCTCTTTCTTTATCATTCTCTTGTACTTTATGTCTAAATTTCATATTTTACACTTATAATCTACACCTACTCTGTTCCTATCTTTATCGCTATCTCTACTTTTATCTCCGAGTCTTTCACGAATGCCATCGTTATCCCGAATTCTTATTGTATTTCTATCTTGAGCTTTTCATTTGATCATTTCGCTTTATTATCCCTATTTCTTTCTCTATCTTTCTGTTCACAGATTGCATCTTCATTCTCGATTTTGTTTCTTTACCTATGTTGATCTCTGTCGCGATTTCTATTTCTGATTGCTATACATTTTCAAACTAATTTGTCGCTCAAGGATAATCTATCGTTACCTTTATCTCTGGTTTAATTTCAAATGCCGTATCTATTGCGTTTCCAATTGTCGCTCTGTCTTTCTTTAACTTATTATGTAGATCTACATTTTTATAACTTTTAGCGACTTACCTGTATCTCTATCTTAAACTTTGTCTATCTACTTCTGTATCAGTCCTCTTTTTCATACGTATTTCTAATTTTATTGTTATTTCTGACTACATCGATATCCCTATACATTTATCTACGACTCTGGATCTATCACGAATTTCATCGATATCCCGATTTCTGTCTTTATCTCCTTATTCTCAGATTTCCCATCTATCTCCGATCTTCGTCATTACGTTTTTTTTTTTTTAAGTTTTTGTCGGAATCGGCATCTCTACCCATATCTCCGTCCTCCCTTTTTCTTTATGGTGAATTCTATTCTTATCTTTAATATAATTCTAACATTTCTAGCTTGAACTTTATTGTAGTAAATTTCAATTAACGTTCTTTTTAAGTTCTATTGTTTTTCATGCAACTTCATATTATGAATTGTAAATAATAACTGTCATTCTAAATAAACCTATCTTTAAGTGAACATCTGTGCAGTTTATTTTATACATACATGAAGTAACCCAAGGTAGCGAATAACTTATAGAATCTAGCTTTATTTAATAACTGGAGTTGAGAGGGCGAGAGAGACTAGACTTGTCTCGAGCTCGGCAGACGGTCGAATGAGTAGCCGAATGGTTACCTGTACAGTAGGTACCTGTGTAGGACCAACTATACATACATGATATAGTTCGTTACTTGAAGAGCGTGAATATACAAATTAGGATAAATAGTTAATTGACTCTATACAATACAACACGCCGCCTCAATTAACATATTTATGAATACATACATTAGTTATTTCTTTATCTTATCTTACAAAATTTAAAAACAATATCAATAAAATCACTAATCCTATACAAATGTTCATACAGTCTAAAACTAAAAATTTGATTTACTATCTTCTCTCTTCGTTCTTGAGACCTATTTCTTTTACAAAATCTTCTAGCTTTCTTTTTCCAGTGGCCTTGGTAAGAGCATCGGCTAGCATGTGAGTTGACGGTACAAAACTGACTGCAATTTCGCCACTGTCTATGTTCTCTCTGACGAAATGATGGCGTACGTTAATATTCTTGGTTCTACCACTAAATTTCGAGTTCTTACTCAAGTCGATTGCTCCTTTGTTATCGCAATAGATTAAGAGAGGTTTATCTTGGTGAATGATAAGTAGTTCTGACGCCAGCCTTCGAAGCCACAAAGCCTCCTGAGTAGCAGCTGATAATGACAGATACTCCGCTTCAGTGCTCGACAATGCCACAGTCGACTGTCGCCTGCTGTTCCAGCTGATGGCTGCTTCTTGTAACATGAAAGTGTAACCTGTAGTGCAGCGAGGGTCTTCCTTATCCATTGTTCCACCAGCATCACAGTAGCCTTTTAATTGACAATCAGCCTCTCTCGAGTATCTAAGCCTCAAGTCCTTGGTACCCTGAAGGTAGCGCAGGATCCTCTTAATCATGTTCCAGTGTTCATCGGTGTAGGACTGGTTGTGTCTGCTGATGACGCTAACAGCGTAGGCAAGATCTGGTCTGGTACCTTGCACTAGATATAATAATGAACCTACCGCACTTTGGTATGGGATGTCTGCAGGGTTACAAGTAGAATTAGATGATCGATCCGTATGGCATTCTCTACCAGAGTCCATCGGGGTGTTGGTTGATCTGCAGTCTTCCATTCCGTAGTGAGACAACAGTGACTCGATGTACTCAGTCTGGTCCAGCTCGATCGTGCCCATGCTCTTGTTCTGGTGAACTCTAATTCCTAGACATTTCTTAGGGCTTCGGTTAGACAAGTAACATGCAGTCGATATCGCTTCTGCCCAGAACCTGTATGGTAGCTTGGCCTCTGCAAGCATACATCTAGCTTTTTCTAGTAGAGTGCGATTAACTCTCTCTGCTCTACCATTTTGCTGTGGCTGATAGGCAACTGAGGTCTCGTGCTTTACTCCAAGTGCTTCTAGTGCTGATCTGAGCTTGTTGTTTATGTACTCACGTCCATTGTCACTTCTGAGTTCTTCTGATCTTCTGACCAGTTTGTTTCTCTGCAAACTTTATGAATTTTACAGTGACGTCTGGCACCTCATCCTTGTGCTTAAGAAAGTACACAAATATCTTCCTTGTATGGTCATCCAAGTAGGTGACGAAATATTTAGCCTTTCCAATTGATGGCTCTTCTACCTGACACACATCACTGTGTACAAGCTCAAGGATACCGGCAGCACGTTTGTTGTTCGGTTTAAATGGTTTTTGCACTAATTTACCAGCAACACAAATCTCACATTTATAAAGTTGGTCATCTCCAAAATCTATACCAACAGCAGTTTGGCGCAGCTGCTTTAAATATGTAGCATTTAAATGTCCCATCCTTCGATGCCATAGCTGGATATCTGAAGAGATGGAAGCATTGAAGGCTATTTCGGAGCAGGGGTTCTCTGACTGATGTGGTCTCGGTTCAAGCTTGACCTTGTAAATGTTATTTGCAGATAGCTGGCCTTCTAATACTTGGACATCATTGCGGTTATACACCTGGCATACGGACTCCGAGAAAAGCACTTTTCCTCCTTTTCTTGCTATAGCACTAACAGACAGCAAGTTGGTGGTAATGTTGGGCACGTAGAGTACCTTCTCTAATAGCACTTGACGTTTTCCACCTTCTCCATTGTACTGCATTAAAATATTACCTATTCCTAGGACTGGTACTTTTTCTTTATTTGCGGTCGTGACACTTTTCACTTTAGTATTCTTGAAGCTTGTCATGTACTTGCGTTCGGAGCACATATGCGTGGAAGCTCCAGAGTCCAGGATCCACTCGTCTTTCTGCAGTCCGCTTGCACAGTTCAGCGTGAGGTATGCGTTGTCGACCGACGATGTGCAGCGTTCGGAGTCGACGAGAGCGGCGTCAACGTCCGTCGAGTGAGTATCGCCGGATGATATCGAGGCTAAAAGCGCACACACGACGTCCTCGTCCTCGCTCTCGTCGTCTTCTGCAACTGTGCAAGCAGTTGGATTTTTTTGTTTTGGAGCAGTACAGCACTTGAAATGTGTCCAATTCGGTTACAGTTGAAACATCTGACGTTGGTTTTTCGACGAGGTCCCGAACGTTTATTGTACCCGTGGCTAACTCTGTTGGAGCTGCTCTGCGATGGGAACTGTGCCGAATGCGCCTGCGCTTGAAGGCCTTGGATTTGAATCTCGCTACCGTTATTGCTGGAGCTCTCGGCTTCTTCGAGGAGTTTTGTTTTTAAAAAATCCGCATCGACGTTCTGACCCGAATTGGCAAGGGCCATTATCATAGGCTTGTATGACTGCGGCAAGCCAGCCAACATTAATGCTCCAATTAAATCAGTCGGGATCTTTGTCCCGATAGCATTAAGTTTTTGAGATGCTCCGATTATTCGCGCGACATAATCCTCCATCGACTTACAGTTTTCGTACCTGGTAGTAGAGACTTCTATTAGTAAGTTGACCTTGCGATTCATCCCTGGGTCGTCAAAGGTCTTCGCGAGCGCTTCCCATGTGTCCTTCGCTGATCTTGCATCTTCTAGGTACGGGTAGACGTCGGGTTCAACGGATAGAACAATTCGGCCTCGTGCCTTCTGATTTTTCTTCGGATCCGTCGAGAGTTGGCCGCCCGCTGGTGCCTCGACCGTATCCCAGAGGTCTTCCACTTCGAGATAAGCTCTCATTGCTACTGCCCAGGATCGGTAGTTTTTCCTGCCGACCAATTTGTCAATTGATAAAAATATGCCGTTGCTCGTTCGGCTCGCCATGGTTCCGTTCTCACTCCAAGATGTCGGCGCTACAAAATTCGCAGAATCACTGTGCTACCAGTGACGCACACTTTTACGGCGACGGGAACTTGTGCAGAACTCGCGTCGATGGTGCCTGGGCTCATAACCTGAAGTAACCCAAGGTAGCGAATAAAATAACTCGTAGCGAATAACTTATAGAATCTAGCTTTATTTAATAACTGGAGTTGAGAGGGCGAGAGAGACTAGACTTGTCTCGAGCTCGGCAGACGGTCGAATGAGTAGCCGAATGGTTACTTGTACAGTAGGTACCTGTGTAGGACCAACTATACATACATGATATAGTTCGTTACTTGAAGAGCGCGAATATATAAATTAGGATAAATAGTTAATTGACTCTATACAATACAACAATACACAATATTTTGGTGTCAGAATTGGTTTCGAAAATACGCCAATTACTTGATTTTCTATATTCCACTACAATAACACGCAGAGAGAAATAGTGAAAAGTGCATATTTTTATTACGAAGTCAACTTAACCATGTCAGACGTATAGAGGAACCTTCTACTGCATTGATTGCTGCTGTGACGAAGGCATTAGCGGATGCTCTGAGGATTGCTATTCCACAAGTTACCACTCCTGTTATAAACCAACCTGAATCTACTTCTCAAGCTCAACCCAAAGCTCCTTCGTTCAAGTATCAAGAATATCGTTCGTCCGATGGAACGACAGTCGACGATTATTTCAAAAGATTCGAGTGGGCATTACAACTGAGTAAAATTTCGGAAGAAGAATACGGTAATTTCGCTCGAGTATATATGGGTGCAGAACTTAATAATGCTCTGAAAATTCTTGTTGCTCCTAATACACCAGAAAGTCGTACGTATCAACAAATTCGCACTGTTTTAATTGCACATTTTGACGTCGAGAAAAATAAATATGCAGAAAGTGTTAAGTTTCGACAAATTGTACAGCTACAAAATGAATCCATTAATAATTTCTCACTACGATTAAAACAAGGAGCTACGTTCTGCGAATACGACACATTTCTCGACAGGATGTTGATTGAGCAGCTCCTACATGGTCTCACCAATCGTGATATGCGCGACGAAATAATCGTCAAGAAACCTACTACATTCAAGGACGCTTATGAAGTAGCACATAAATTGGAGTCAGCTCGTCAAACAGCAGATGAGGTTACCTCTACTCAAATAAGATACATGCACTATCTTATTCAACAACGCATTTCAAGCATAAACGGAATGCTTCGCATACATCGCGCAGTGCTTCTCGGAAGCAAGATTATGGCGAACAACAAGGTCAGTACGCTTGTTATGGATGCGGGGAACGTCACAAACGCAGTGAGTGTCCATTTCGTACTTCTGACGAGTGTCATAAATGCAAAAAACGTGGGCACATAGCGAAAGTTTGCAGAGCTTCATCTTCGTTTTCTACTTCTCAAATACAAAGTTCTGAAGAGCCTGCACAACAAATAGATACATTGAAATGTTTTAACGCAATCAAAGAAATCCATGTTATTGATTCTTCTGGTAAGAAAATATTTCAAGTACTCATTGAAGGCCACAAATTAAATATGGAATTAGATTATGGTGCACCATATGGTTTCATAGGTAGCGATACATTTCGTAACCTCAAACCCGATTTTCAATTGCAGCCAACCTCTAAGAAATTCATGAGTTACTCGCAACATCGCCTCAACTGCATCGGTACTTGCTCTGTTAATGTATCATTTGGTTCTACGTCTCGTCAACTTCCAATCTACATTATTCAAGGCTCTTACGATTCCTTATTTGGTCCTGAATGGATCGCACAATTCAGTCACGAAATTGATTGGACCGAACTCTTTTCTCCAAGCGAGGTTAATGCACTTTCTACTCTTCCACCTTCATTAACTCGTAATCAACAAGCACAGCTGGATCAACTTTGACAAGGTACGCTGAAGTTTTCAGTGAAATAGCTAGAAAAATTACTGGGCCTCTAGTTAAAGTACATTTTAAACCGGGAACTTCTCCTGTTTTTGCTCGTGCTCAAGATATAGCATATGCGTTGCGTGACAAGTATTCTCAAGCAGTTAACGCTAAACTTGCGTCTGGATTTTACAAAAAGTCGATTTTTCCGCGTGGGCTTCGCCTACATACGTCGTTATTAAAAAAAGTGGTGATATTCGTATAACTGGCAATTATAAACCTACGTTGAATCCACATATAATAATAGATGAATGTCCTATTTCAAAACCTAATGACATTTTCAACAAAGTATAAAAAGGAGCCAAAATTTACGCACATCTTGATATTACAGAAGCTTATACTCATATTCCTGCTGACGACGAGTACAGTCATGCTTTAACCCTCAATACTCCTACACATGGGTTGGTTCGTCCTACACGAGCTGTTTACGGCGCAGCTAACGTTCCTGCAGTTTGGCAACGTCGATTAAAAGAAATCTTGCAAGGTTTAAAAAACGGTGAAAATTTTTTCGACGACATCATTGTATGGGCTGAAACTTTTGAAGAATTGTTGATTATTTTGGAAACGTGTTTGATCCGTCTTCTTGAAAATGGTATTCATCTCAATCGACGTAAATGTGTTTTCGCTACAAATTCTGTAGAATTTTCAGGTCATAAACTAGATACACAAGGCATTCATATATCTGATTCTCACATCAAGGCAATTCGTGATGCACCTAAACCTTCTACATCTCAAGAATTAGAATTGTTTATTGATAAAGCTACGTACTACAATTCATTCATTCATGACTTAGCTACAAAAGCTCGACCACTTCGGGACATGCTTTTTACATCATCTTTTCAATGGTCGCCAACTGCTGATAAAGCATACGAAGAGCTTAAAAATATTCTCATTTCTCCTCAAGTTTTGATGCCATACGACCCATCCTTACCTCTCATACTCGCCACTGATGCAAAGTAGGACTCGGAACTGTTTTATCACATAAACTTAGCAACGGAATCGAAAGGCCAATTGCTTATGCGAGCCGTACATTAACTGCTACTGAACAACGCTATCCTCAAATCGACAAGAAAGCTTTAGCTATTGTATGGGCTTGTCAAAAATTTTTCAATTATTTATACGCTCGTCATTTTACGCTGTTTACAGATCACAAGCCATTGACACAGATTTTTCATCCTGAAAAATCACTTCCTATTCTTTGTATCAGTCGAATGGCTAATTATGCTGATTAATTAGCTCATTTCAACTACGATATTAAGTTCAAGCCAACTAAAGCTAATGCAAATGCAGATTATTGTTCACGTGCTCCACTTCCTTCAATAGTTGACACTATTGAAGAAATTACAAAACTTGATTCTTTTGACCCATTTATTATCAACCAGATCAATCAGTTTCCTGTACGAGCAAAGCAGATTGCGAAGGAAACTCGTAAAGATTCTAACCTAGGTAAAACTATTCAACTACTCGAAGCTGGTCAAGATCTATCTCGTCATGGATACAAAGCGCCTAAGTCTTGTTATAGTCTATCTTCAAATTGCTTGATTTTTGAACATCCAGTTGTGATTCCATCGTCTCTTCGTCAAGCAATTTTAAACGACATTCATTCGGCGCATTTGGGCATTGTAAAAATGAAAGGTTTGGTTTCAAAACCAGCCAAGTTAAGTTTCGGCTACCGTGTCAGCGTCCCATTACATGCCACAATCGTGATGTCGCGTCGCACAGGTCCATAAGCAGACCATCCTGGTGAGCCTATCTTTTTTCAGTGTAGAGTAAATGCGAGAGAGTAGGTGATATGAATTAGGCGAGATGGAGTAAATAAGGGGGAAAATTGAGAGGGAGAATTCTTGAACCGGCGGCGGCGAAACTTTTTTTATAATATAGAGAAATATAAAGACTTCGCCCCCTGCTCGCTTCGCTCGCCAATCCCCCATTTCAGTTTGCGTGTGATTTTCATTTTGAAAATGTTATTTTCATGATCTGATGATTACGTTCTGGTTGGTTAAGAATGAACGATCTTACTGTATTATATAAAATTTGTAGATATATATATATATATATATATATATATATATATATATATATATATATATATGTATATATTAGTATAGCTATTTCAAGTGTGGAGCGGGACCTTAACGTCGAACTTCTACTGCTAATGGCATTTAAAATATATAGTTTTTTATCTTTTCTTTCTTTTTATCTGAAGCCTTAGGTACATCATTTAGATTTACATTTTTCGTAAATTGTTTCAAAATTAATTTTGATTGTTCCCATTTTTGATTATATGTTACAATTATAAATAAATCTGGTTCGCCACATTTTCTCATAATAATCATTGCGGCGTTGTTGTATTACCTAGGGCCTCTAATATACGTTGATGATCGATCTTTTTGTTTTTACGTATCATAATGAGAAACAAATTTGTTTTTATTTTATTAATGCGTTTTGGTTTCATATAGCGATTCTTTAATTCATTTTTTTGTTATAATTTTAATGAAAGAGTTAATAAAAATAATAAAAGTTTATACCTGAAGGTGAATAATATTTCCTATCTTTTCTCTGTGGATAATTTAAGGTGGGTCCGGAGAGGTAAAAGTGGGGTTGGGGTCGCAGCGAAATCTTCGGTTTTGACTATTGTGCGTGTGCTGTTGACGCAAATGGTCAATGTACTAACCTTGGCTAAAAACATTTATCCACGCGTGCGAGCACACGGAAAAAAATTACTTTGTGTTTGACTCATCATTACTCGAGCTAGCCTTAACTAAATGACTTGAAAAAAATTGTATAATAACCGTGAACATACGTAGTTTCATATTATGTGATCACAATTAGCTCAAGCCGTTGTTTGAACGAATGAAAAATACAAAATCAGAAGTGAACTTTTAAGGGGTCCAGCCTGGGTTAAATCCTGCAATAAAACAACAAAATATTCGTCTGATAAAATTTTTTTCTTTTCAAGTAAATTAAAAAATAAAAAATATCTACTGAAAATATTTACAATATACATTATTTCTACCGAAAATATTGAAATTTTCGATCTGGACGGATTTTCTTGTTATCTTAATTCTTATTTTTGTATGAATTCATCGATCTCTGCAAGTTAAATATACTTCTCAATTCTTTTTTTGTAGCTTTATTCGATTTTCAGATATATTTGAGATTTTTTTGTCAATAGATCTATAAACGCATATAAATTTTGATATATAATATAACCATTTTATTTTCTCCAAAATCATAATACCTATAGATGAATGAGAGGGACAATGCTTCAAAATAGAAATAGATTCAAATGCCCGGTCATTAGGTTAGATCTTGATCCTTTGAGACGCCATGCATATTGAAAAGCTGCCGTTTTAAAAACTACTTAAACATATGAGTTTTTAAATTATCATATGAAGGCCTACAAGTACTAAATCAGTAAAAAATTGATAGTATCTTACAAATCAAGGGGCGCGGTAGCGCCCCGATGGCAAGTATAAGTTTTATACCCTGTGCCGTCGGGAGCGCGCCGCGACTTATTATAATTTGAATTTGCCAAATAAACTATTTACATTTTACGAATTCTGTGAATATTTTATTCAATCTCCTGTTGATGTTTATGTATGAGTATACAATTTCAAAGTTTTTCATAAGATCTTTCTAATTATCATATTATTTTGTTAAGAAAATTGCTCGTGTGTAAAATAATTAAGTTTGAAAATTAATTTCGCGAAAAAAATTAATTTTTCGCCTCTCCGACTTTTTTTTTATTTCAGTCAGTCATAGCTATAGATATACATACGATTCTTTAATTATTACAAAGGCTACTTGATAGATATTACAAATATAATAGAATTTAAATCATATGTCCTGTTGACTCGTCTGTTTTATTATAGACGTAAAGAAGCTTGTACACCCTAAAGACGTAAAGAAAGTACACCCTACGGTAATAATTTTGAATGAAAAAACGGCCGCGCGATGTCTTATCAGATTAGGTTAATTAATCAGCTAATGCGAGTTTTTTTCTCATTTCACGGCTTGCAGCCGTTTCTTTATCGCTGCAAGGGTCGAATATGCATATGCTATGCAGTTACATGCAATTTTTGAAACCCATGCTTGGTAGCCGACACTGGCAAAAAACCACCTGTAGTTCCAAATTATACTTATTCCAGGAAGCTAATCATTAAGTGCAAGCCCAGCTGAGCTGATCGAGCAGCAGAACAGTCAATATTTCAGTCAGAATTCAGCAGATATAGGTAGAAAAGTGTTACTTACGTACTAATTCAGACGCCAGCTACCTTTCTGAGTTTTTTTAATTGTCCCCTGGATTTTTCAACTCAATTTGGTTCTATTTATAGCGCTTATTGAAAATAACTTGGTTTTCCTCCTAGCAAATACTTTCTCTGTTTGTCATTAACAATAATAACAGCAAATTCATGGTTTTTTAAAAATATCTCAAAAACTACTACTACTGCAACTACAAAAAAATCATCGTGATTGAAAGTTGCTTGAAATATTGAAATACATAAATTATCATCTGACTATTTTCGCATAGAAGCAGTTTTTGCAATAATGTAACTCCTATAGCATCATGTCCCCAAAATTGTTCAACTGGATATTGTTGTAATCGAGCAGCTTATTACAAATAATTTGGTTTTCCAGCTGTCAAATACTTTTTTTTGTTTATTATTAACAGTAATAATGGGCAAAATGTGGTTTTTCAACAATAACTCAAAAACGACTGCTCTTATTAAGAAAAAAGTTATTAAAACTTGTTGAAGAAGAAAAGTGTATAAAGTATTATCTAAAGCATTTTAGTGCGGGTGTAGTAGATTTTGCAAAAATCAAACCTAAACTTTTAACTATGCTATACTGTAATTTAAATTGAATTTTTCTTTAAACATTTCTTCATAAGTTTATTTGAAACTCAGTAAAAGGTTATGGAATCAGTTCAAAAAAACACATTTTACAAAGTAAAATGTTGGCAACTATTGATAATTTTGCTTTAAGATCTGTTTCGATTGAAAAGGCGATAAATTTTCATATTGATGTGGGTATTATGATCGTTAAGTAATCAATAATTTGTTTTCAGTAAGTATGCATATGATTTACTCTATACATATCGTAGACTATAAGACAACGAGACGGCAAGTTATCATTAAAAGAATAATTTTGAAAAGTACAACTATCTTATTTTTTATATAAGATGAAAATCCGCTTTGTGTTTAAATGATTCTTCTATATACTTAGCAGAAATTTATTCGATTTCTTTTATATTCATGATATATTTTGCTCATTTTTCTGCATGCACAAGATGATTTGGATTAGTTTTATCACATTCAGATTAGATGTGAGAGAACCATGAAACACAAAGCAGATTTTCACCTTGAAGTTACAGTGAGATTGATTCTTCTTGTAGTAAGTAATGACTTTTGTCAGTATGCTGATTTTATATTGATAAAAATACAGATAAACCTTTGTAAGCTATAAACATTAGACAATTTCTTTAAGGATTGCATAACTTTTTAGAGGAGAAATCATAATTATAATACTCAGATACAGAATGATGAGGATAGGTACAAAAATTATAGTGCCAACACTTTACCTTGTAAATTCTATTTACAAGATATTAAAAAATTTTTATTTTAATCAAATTATTGAAAAGTAAAAATTTTGGATTTCACAACCAGAGTTTTTTTGTCATCATCAAAATGGTTACACCCATATAGGCACTCATTATGTTATTTTTTGTTTTTAAGAATATTCTTGAACTTCAAGCACTTGACCTTTCAGTAGATAGAGCTAACAGTGAAGATCCAGCAGAATCGTAATTTAAATAGGCGTCAAAGAAAGAACAAAGAGATATACTCGTGTTATAATATATGGAGTTGATAATGAAAATAAAAATGATTCAAATTCATTCTCACAAGTTAATTCAAAGCATTGTTATAGCAATGGTAGAACAATAACTTGTATGCTTGTGTAGAGTTGTGTGTGGAGTAATCTTACGAAGATCTGTATAGAATTTTTCCGTCTATAAGAATACGTTTTTGTAGGGCATTTTCGTGTACAGTATGTTCGGTGTCAATTATTAGACAGAATGTAAGCGTAGCTAGAAAGAAAAGGGTTAGCCTCGTGAAATGTGTCTTTTGCTGTGATAACTTTAAAATGTACCGGTCCCGAGTACCAAAGTATATGCGGCTCTATCTGTTATTAGAAGCTATTAAACTTAAAATTATTAATACTAAACCTTGTTTATAATGGGCATACTTCTCCTACCTAAAAAAATGATAATATATCGTACGTGGCACTAAATTGGAAAATCATGGAAACGTACACAATTTTTGTGTACGAGTTTTACCTGGATTGTCATTAGTAGTATGATAAAAATTTTGATAAGAATTCTTCTAATTTGTTCTAAATGTATAACCCTTGAAAAAATCGCCGCTTTCGATTTTGCTGCTAAACTAAGCGGTCGATCCCGAGGTCAACATGGTGAAAGTATACTTTATAATGTTTATAGCTGATATATGATTCTCTGTAATGATATAACATGATTACAAAAAACGCAAAAAAAAATATTTTGAAAACATAGCAAATCGTGATTGCAAAACAAATGTTTTGAAAACATAAAAAATTGTGATTGCAAAATAGAAAGTCGTTGGTTAATTTTTTTCCAAATTTTGAATCCATAAACAGAAATATGTGTCGAATTTTACTATAATTCACGGACTAGATTCAGAAATATTATAGCATATCTATACGTCGAAATTTTCTAATATTCTGTGATTCGAACTCCAAACGTCTCAAAACATGTTTATAACGTGTTTTCAATAAAGTTAAAAATGCTACTATTTGAAAAGCTTTCTCTGTAGGAGAAACAAATAAATAAATGATGCTTACTTTGAGAATTATTATGTGGGGCGAACAACATTTTTAGGAACCGAAAACACCTGGCCACCTGCCAGCTGCTGATATACCGAAGATTTTGATTGGTCCAGGTGGACCTACAGGTGCTCCGGGTATGAAAGGAGACAAAGGAGACAGAGGTAATCGAAGTATAGACAACGTCAGAATATACTGTCAGACCGTGAAATTGTTTCAACGACTACTTTAGAGTTACGGTTTGAATAGTTCTTCCAATTATACAGCTTTTAAAATTTATTTGAAAATAATGTGAATATATGTGCAAATCCAGAAAAAAACCGGACACTTTTGGGGCTCTGAGTGAACGAAATTGAAATTTGAGGGCACACCTCCCAGACCCACTTTTTTGGGTTTTTTAGGCCAACCAGAACCCGAAAAACCTTGGGTTCCCGCGATTCCGAAATACCTATTTTTTTGCCGGACATTTTAAATTCTCTTATAGGAATTTAACATGGGAAAAATAAACGAAAATTAGCCATGGTTTCATTCACTCAGTGTGTGAAGGCGCTATCCAAAAATGTGTATCACTAGGATCGAAGTATTGAAAGAGAGCTTTAGTTTGACGGCTGGTGAGTTAAAAATGGTTGCCTGAGTAAAAAGTTGTCTAGGCTTGAAAATAGCGAAAAATCATGAAAACTTGGATTTTTTACGAAATCGACGTTTTTTTTTATTTTTAACCCTTGTAACTTTTGATCCCAGCCGTCAATTTCAACCATCCGACCCTCAAATTAAAGCTTATTACTTCTACTTTTATTTAAAAAAATTTATATCAACCTTTTAGTTGTTTGATCAGTTATATATATGCTCATCAATTATAGCTGTTTTTTGATCTTTTTCGTTGTCATATATATAGTTGATGAAACCGGTAAAATGTTTAATCTGATTTTTGAAAGCAAAATTAGAAGAAAAGAGCTTTAATTTGAGGGCCGGATTGTTAAAATTGAGCGCTCGGATAAAAAGTTATAAGGATTTTAAAAATGGGAAAAATCGCTGATTTCCGTAAAAAATCCAAATTTTCATGATTTTTCGCTATTTTCAAGCCTAGACAACTTTTTACACAGGCAACCATTTTTAACTCTCCAGCCCTTACATTAAAAAATAAGTATTTCATAATCGCGGGAACCCAAGGTTTTTCGGGTTCTGGGTGGCCTAAAGAACCCAAAAAAGTTGGTCTGGGAGGTGTGCCCTCAAATTTCAATTTCGTTCACTCAGACTCCCAAAAGTGTCCGGTTTTTCTGGATTTGCACATATAATTATAACGCCAGAATGTTCATTTTGTTTTTGTAATAATTACTTATGTGGAAGTACAAAAACGAGAGCATAAACAATAAGCAGTGTGTAGTCGAAACTAAAATTTAGTGATTTTGTTTGTCGTAAATTGTAGTTCGATAAAATTGATTTATTAAGTGTTCGGTATATTTTCTACAACCGATTGAAGAAGTTTGAAAATCACAATTCAATGTTTTAAAGGTTTAATGTAAAACGAACTTTTCTCAAATGCTTACAATTATGCAAAAATTGCATTATTGTAAGAGTATATGTATAATTGAATGAGAGTTGTTTGGCAATAATGTAATTTCGTGCGTCAGGTGACCGTGGCGAATGGGGCCTACCTGGAAGAGATGGAGCACCAGGCTCACCTGGCAAAGATGGTTTTCCCGGGCCCGAGGGTATCGAAGGGGAGATTGGAGTAGAAGGACCGGCAGGCCCGAAGGGAGAGCGCGGCGACAAAGGGGAACGTGGTCTAGAAGGCCCGCGCGGCCGTTCAGGAAATCCGGTATGCGATAATCATGCACACATGCCTGCTATATTGACTGCGAGAACAAAGAATTCTATGTACTGCTTAGCATAAAAGAAAAACGAACTTTTAACGAATCTGGAAAGACTCACTTCGTGATAACCGAGCGGTGCAGATTTACGACCGAAAATGCATGCTTCGAAATTTACAAACTAAACTTACCACACGCTTTCAATATGAACTTTACGATGAGTAAAACGATCCCCAAGGCACATCGGGTGTACTGCGGCTCCGTCGAGCTAATCAATGGTATCAGTGTTCGTTTCAGCCACTCGTATAAACAGAACCTCTCGTCGAACGTTTGAAAAAAAAAATAATAATAGATAAATAAAACGAGAAGACGCAAGTATACCATGACGCTTAATCAATCTTCCGCGCATGCATTAGTGCTTTCAACTTGCACGTCTTAAGTATTGACCTTGACTGATTTGGCGGATAAATCTTCATCTTTTGCAACGCTTATATATGCGCACTGTAAAACTGAAATACGTCCGATTATTGGCCATTGCACATTCGAATGTCGAAAGGGCCCGATGGGTTTGACTGGACCTCCCGGAACGCCAGGACTCCAAGGACGACCGGGTCCGCCGGGACCAGCAGGAAATAAACTTTTGCCATCAGATAGGCTACGCGGCCAGAGTATTTTCTTGAAAAACTACATTCCTCCACGCGAGAGCGGACGTAGAGGTCTGCCCGGGCCACGAGGCGCGGTAAGTTGTGCGTTTTATCGGTTTTATCTTCGAAATTCGATTCTTCAAAATGGACAATAAAGCGACGAGGCTATCTGATGTTTCGAAAGAAATTAGTCGAGAATTTGTTGAATTCGCCGCGCAGAAAATATTAGTTTTCTGCATATATATATATAAGGTCAAAAAATGTATATAAAGCTCGGCATTTTTGTCCGCCCGAAAATCGACGAGCAGCCGGGAGAGGCCGGGCCGCCGGGCGAGAGAGGCCTGAACGGCGCAGCGGGATCCCCTGGAATTCCCGGTCAGGACGGAGCGCCGGGACAAGCCGGACCTCCAGGCCCCAAAGGCCAGAGAGGCGCGACAGGCGCGCAAGGGCTGCCCGGTCGAGGCGTCAGCGACGCCGAAATCCGACACATTTGTCTGAACATCGTCAAGGGTGAGTTTGCTCGATCCAATTTCTTCCGCGTATATTATATCTCTAAAAAAAATTAACTCTTAAAAAAGTAAAAGGTTAGGCGAGTTTGATATATTTCGCAACAAAATTACAGATAGAAAAGAACTGAGATCAATCAAACAAAGTCAAGTTTATTATATTTAATCGTAATGAAGCAAAGAACAACTCTCGAGATAATTACTACGTCACTTGCCATGCCCGTTTGAATGTACTTATAGTGTTTGTATGACGTTCTAATATATATAAAAAGAAAATTTAGTTGTTCACCAATAAAGAAAATGAAACGGGCATGGCAAGTGACGTAGTAATTATCTCGAGAGTTGTTCTTTGCTTCATTACGATTAAATATAATAAACTTGACTTTGTTTGATTGATCTCAGTTCTTTTCTATCTGTAATTTTGTTGCGAAATATATCAAACTCGCCTAACCTTTTACTTTTTTAAGAGTTAATTTTTTTTAGAGATTTCAATCCTTTTTTTAAAATGGTTTTTAAAGCTTTGCGGCTAACTTCAAGGTCCTAACACTTCTTGCTGCTAACTTAACGGTCCTTTCATATTTCGGGCTGAAGAAGAAAAACGTGATTTTAGCATTTGTGGATTATACACTCACATATTATAAAAATAAGCAGCCTTTTCACTAATATTTTTGTTGGAAATCATAGTTTAGCTCAGAAAACATACTAATAAGCCAAAAAATCTTACAAACAGTAACAATAAGCATTTTTTTCTGTATCATGAAAAATCCGAACACAAATATAGAAGTAAATAGTGTCACGGGCGCCGCAGCTTCGTCTGCTTCTCAAACTCGCCTTCGTGGCGCTACCCCGCCACTTGACTACTATTGACCTGAAAAGCGGAACTGAAGTGGCTTTTCACTCGTCGACTGGCTGTGTGTTCATTTACTACGAAACTATAATATAAATCAATGAAAAAATGTCATTTTTTCTTCATTTGCCACAGATCAGTTGCAGGAGCTGTCTGTAGTAACGCAAGGACATGTAAAACCAATCTACAAAATCCGCCAAGGTCGTTCAGGTTCACCTGGGCAACCTGGTCACCCAGGTGAGCAGAGCAATTCTGAGTCGATCTTTGTAAGGCTCGAATAACAAGCAATAAGTGCTATATAACACGCATACCACTTTTTAAGTGGATGACGTAACAACTTGTGCATACTTGAGACATTTAATAACAAATTTCCGATTTCCAACATAAGGCTGATTGTTTTCATTCTTATACGGCGACTTTTGCTTTTTTTAATTTTTTCATGGAATATTGAAGCGAAATTTAAAAAAGTTACAATTCTTTCGTAATACAAGCCAGTTTTCTGACCGTATCCTAGGTGAACGAGGAGCACCTGGGGAGCGTGGTCCAGTCGGTCTTCCCGGAATAGTCGGGCCTATGGGACCGCAAGGGCCGCCCGGAGAACGAGGAGAAAAGGGCGAGAAAGGCGGCGACGGAATTGGCTACGAGGGACCAGCAGGAAGCCCCGGGCCGCCTGGTAACTTTCTTTTATTCGCTTACTGTCCTGAAGAAAAAAGTTGTCTGCTCCTAAAATAAGGTAGTAAAATCTAAAAACTTTTCGCGCGCGTACAGGCATTCCTGGAAACGATGGCTACGGTCCACCCGGCCCACCTGGCCAACGCGGGGAGCCTGGTGTGCCAGGTAAATAACGCGCGTTCACTATGAAAACGCCTCATGCGCAGTCGTGCTTAATTATATTGTTTCGCTTCTAGGATTTCCCGGAAATAGCGGAGCTCCGGGCCCCCAGGGACCGCCTGGTTACTGTGACTTTCGCAACCACCCCGGGTCTGCAGAAGATTATAAAACTTATCGACAGAGTTATGAAAAAGGGCTCACAACGTACTTGTAGTCATAGATGTTTAGTATATTATTGCACTTTTATGCGGAAAAAATGTCGATTATAACGAATATATATTTTTACGTAAACTAAAAATAAAATTGTCAACCACTTCGATTAAAAGAATGTTTACCCTGATTTCGTATGGTAGTATACTTTTATTCCGCAATAGCGCATCTATGGCCACCTAGCGATGAAGAATGCAGGCTCCGATACAGTCTTACGTTATCGACCCTGCAGCGGTCATCGGCCAGCAGAGGTCGAGGCATGAGACTTTTCTCTGGCCGAACGCCGATAAAGTAGTTGTTAACGTTAACATTACAGGTCTAATTGCAGCTATGAAGCATGAGAATCGAATTGCCATTGCGTTCGGAGGAGCGAATAATAAATATCCTCGGCGGCCTCCGCAGCTCTGCGAGGAATGAAAGGCGAAAGCGGAAAGGTGCAGTTCCGTCCACATTTCCGCGAGGCAAGTTTTCGGCCTCAGCGCGATCGATATAACGCGCGCGTGCCTTTTTCTGGCCGCGCCGAGTTCTGGCCGCTGCCCGAGTAAGTATTGTATTGCAATTCGCAGCAGCGATAGGCGTAAAAGTCGTAAAGGACAGCACAATATAATACGCCCAGCACAACAAGTACTGATTGTTAGCTAGTAGACTTGAAACTTGAAAGCGAAACAGTTTGGCGCGTCGCGCGCGGTCCGTTCCGCCGGTCTTGTTATCAGCAGCAGCAGCTATCTCCGCGCGTAGCGGAGCCTCTCGCGCCTTCTGCCGGGGCGGGCGGGAGTCGGCTCGGCTCTCGCGTCTTAGAGAGCAGTCCCACTGTCCCAGTCAGTGATGGCTGCGGCGGTGCTCGGTAGCCTAACGTGTGACGCGCGCGGTCGCCCCGCGACCAAGCCTTGTTTACAACTCTGACTCGAGTGCGGTGTGTGCGCGGCGACTGCATCATCGGCGGCCCAGCTGCGGACCCAGCCTCGAGCCGACTCGAGCGAGCCAGCTGAGCGGAGCAGCGACGCGGACGTCGCGTCTGCTCGTCGTCCTCCTCGAGTCCAGGTATGTACGTATGCGCTGCCGCACGGACTCGGCGTACGTCAGCTCACGCCCTGCACCTTCTGCGGCGCGAAAGAAACGAGGAGAGAGAGAGAGAGCGAGAGAGAGAGAGAGAGGGGGCGGCTCGCGGCACCCCGCACCGGTGGCTGGTGGGGCAGGTTAGGTAGCTCCGTGTGGTGTGGTCGGTGTTGACCCTGCACAGTGCACACGCACGAGCGCCGCGGCGGCGAGTATATAAAGAGACGCAAATTTGCGGTTGCCTCAGGTTGCCTGCTTACTTTCCTCCCTCCCGCGCGCTCTCGTTCCACCCCTCGCTTCGGCGCTGCTGCCTGTCTGCCGTGCACGACTGCGCTACGCCGCTACCCCTTTCTTCTTTTCTCTCGGCGGTCGAAGCTCCTGCAGCGCGGCTCTGCCAGAAGCACTCTCTGGACACACTGTGACGCAGGGCGGATGACGATTGAATAATTCGACGATTGCGTGGCTGGACATACAGACTCGTGGGGAGCTACAAGAGCCGCGGAAAACACGTGCGAAGTCGCCGGCCAGCGCGCAGTGCAGGTTACTGGTTTCCACATCGACTGCTCGATCCCACACAACTATGCAAACGATAAACCATGAACCTGTTGCTGCTGCGTGCCTCTTACTTCTTCATAATCGGGCGTGGGTGCAGCCAAAAGGTGTCGGGTTACGTCGCGCGCGTATCGTTAACAACTTATGTAGCTATTCGACACCCCGCGCAGCTCTCTCGATTCGCACTCGCGGCGAATTTTTTAAGTTACGCACGCACCGTGCCTGCCTAGCGAGTCCTTCACGCCATCCACGCAAGAAGTGATGTAGGAACCGCGTATGCAAATTCGTTGCGTCGCAATTACGCAACGACGATCGGTTCGCGCGAGATCTCCAAGTAAAGTTGGGAGAGCTGAATAGCGCGGAGAGGAGGCTCGCGATCGCATTGGGAAATTGTCCGTCATGCCTGCAGCAACGAAGGCGCTGAACGAAAGCGAGAACGTCTAATTGAGATAAGAGTTTGTCTGTATTGCGTAAGGCTCTATTAGCGCCTCCGCAGTCTCGCGCGCGCTACTCACTTCGCACTGCTGTCGACGAGCGAAATGGTGTCTGGTCTTCGCGGTCCTTGAATTTACGGTGTGTACGTATTTCATATAGTTTACTCTTCCAGTTCTGTTCCATTGGTGCAGATTCTGATGGCGATAACAGCAGATTTTCTTCGCGAGCCTTACGCCGCTCAAGTCAACTCTATATATCATAGTTTTTATTAGCTCTGTAAAAAGTTTGACCCACAAACCGGCTGGGCGTCATGTATGATCCTTGGACAGTCCCGAGGCATTCGCTGAATTGCGATTGAACATCGGGCCAAAATCGAAAAAGAATAAGTATATACATATTATACGCAGCCGTTGCCAGGCTCGCGCTCCGAGATCAAAACAGACGCGTACGTCGAATATCCTCGATCCTGCCGCGAGCACGCGCTCTTGTTTACACGACGAACTTCTGGCTGCGCGCGCGCCGTCGTCGTATACTTATTTACACTTACAATACGAGAGTTGATGGTGCCGGTTCAAGTACATATATACGTGTACGTCGCGTCGACGAGCTGAAGCAGCGGCAGCGAAAGACCCGAGACAAAAGCCGCTTTGAGAGGAGAGCGAGAAAAGTGCACGAGAGCAAAGAGGAAGCCGGAAGTGAAAGAAACGCGCGCGCGCGCAGCAAGCAGCGTCTAATCTCGCGTGAAAAGTCTCGGCGAAAAAAGCGCGACTGCCAATTTGATAGCCCCTTTTCTCTGGCTCCTCGAGCGTATTAATGTCGGCGCCCGTTACCCTTATTAACGTCAGCACGTCTCGCCGCAGCGCGATATGAATCTCTCTTCTTATATGTGCGCCTATATTGCACACACATCTAGCCGAGGGGTACAAGAGCGTGTGTTTGTGTGTGTATCTGTGTGTGTGTGTGTGTGTGTGTGTGTGTATGTGTATGCTCGTGTACGAAAGACTGGCCGCGCCTCCTCTCGCGCGCATTCCGCGTTCCCTTGTTCCAGCCAGAGCTGGCTCTTATAACACTCGCTGGCTATGTAGGCGCTGCTGCCTGGCACTGCCCCCACCTGCCCCACTTATTGTATTGATTCAACTCCCCGTGTATCCCTGCTACGCCGCGGAGCTCGCCTACTACGACTTTACTACTGACTCGTGCCATACTCCAGCCCGCACTTTGCACGCACAAGTCGCCGGAGACTCCGACTGAACTCCGCTGTGGTCGGCAACCCCTGCGCGGCTCCTTCGACCCATCGGGTTCTGCCTGTCTGCGGCTTGCGGCTGCGCCCATACGGCCGAATCCCCGCAGCTTTTGCTTTTGCCTTTGATTTGGCCGGCGCTAGCTCCTCGCTTATTCAACCCCCGGTTGGGTCCGGAATTGGCGCTCGTTCGACTTAATACACGTATTTTTGCTTGAGCTCTGTCTCGCGCTCTGTTTTGAGCTAGACTCGGCAAGTTCACAGTGAAATTGCGCGTGATTGCAGCCCGGATAAGGGCGAAAAACGCAGCGACAATGGGCTGCGGAAGATGAGAGCGGAAAAGCTCGATAATGACGCGACGACTACGCCGCGCACAGTCCCGTTCTCCCGGCGTTTTCAATATCTTTCCTTCTTTCAGCAGACTTTCAGACGAATTCGATCGGACGCGTGATCCAGCAAAAAGGCCCACTGCCGCGGTAGCCCGACTTCAAATTTTGCAGCATGGCTTTTCCCATTCAGCGGTGCAGCCGCGCAGGCAGTAGCAGCCGGTTCTTCGACTGCAGACCGTGAATCCGCGTCCTTGTGCGTCTCTTAATTACTGTGATCGAGTTCGATTCCCGCAAGCAAGGGCCTTTCGTCGAAATTTACCTACACTTCCGCACACTGCATATTGATCGGCTTCTGGGCTATACGTTAGCCGCACACTGCGCGCCTCGTTATGTCGTCGTCGTGCATTATTCCTCGCGTTCCTCTTCGGAATCGGCCCTGTTGATTGCGCTCGTTCTGCGACTGTAGCTCTGCGCCTAATTACCGGCGCCGCGCGCACTCCTCTGTGCGGCACTGCGCTGCTCCGTATTATCACAATAAAAGTAGCATACCGTTTCAGCCGTAATTTTTAACGCGGCTTCATGCGAAGAGGTTGTAATTCTTTACCGAAAAAATAAACAACGCGTGCGGGACTCGTTGATTCGCAGCTTTTAGCGGCTGATTATTTGCTGTGACCTCTGTTTCGCCGGCGTCTTCGCATAGGATTTCCCCTATAGGCAGATTGGGAGTCATGCCAAGAGAAGATCTATATAATATAGGCCTACCTCGGCAGACAAACTGTCCTACATACCCGCATTCCTTTTCCATCGCAGAACAGCTGGTGTAATTATATAAGGTGTTGGTTCTTGTACTGACATGTGAATTCAGAGAAACCATTTGCCTCGTTTGCACAATCGATTCTATGAGCAGAAGAATTGGGACCATTAGATAATTCAAGTCTAAATTTTAAGGAGGTTCATCTGGTACGTCGCTAGTCAATCAGAGGATTAAAAATTATCTTATTTCCTTTTGATACAAGTGACATAATTTATTTAGGACTTATGAAAAGCTAATTTTAAAGAAATCGAACTCTTTATGTGACAACAAAATTTCATACAGACGACATTTGACTCCGTTTTTGAGGTTAAGTGCACATATTTTTTATTAGGCCAATTAATTATTATGCATAGAGGTACCCATTAATCGTTTTCAAAAGCAATTCTAATTCATCAAATATTAGTTTTCTCATACAAAAATTTGCAACAGAAACTGTTTGTTAATTCAATAATTATTTGCAAATTAAAACGAGGAAAATGTGATTCTCCATTAATATAAGACTCTATATAAATATGGAAAAAATACTTTTATTAATATATCGACTTAAAGGTATCCAAATGACTAAAAATGTTGCATAAACTTTTTATTTAGACATATCTACGTGTGTGAATTTTTTCCCCCGAATCTGTTATATATATATATATATATATATATATATATATATATATATATATATATATATATATATATATATATATATATATATATATATATATATATATATATATACACATGTAGCGTCCAAATATAGCAGAAAATGCCGCATTCGCAGCTCGTGTGCGGATTAACGGGCGCTCGGTGATCCGCGTGAGCTTCAAAACGCGCACGCAGTCCCGGCACTCGAGAGAGTTCGCTCGCGAAAGCGACGACGCGACCCATAGCCGCCGGTTAAGTTTCCCGTCTCCACTACCCCCCTTTTCTCTTTCGGCTCCGTTTTCGCTGCTGCTTCCCCACGCATGTTTCCCCAACTTTTCCGCCGCCTTCGCACGCGGCTGCTGATCTCCTGATCTCTTGATATTCAAAACAGACCTTCGAGTGAATTATCCCAACGTTGTAGGTCGCGGGTTTTGTGTCAATATTTTTCTCTTTCGAAAATACGAAAGTCGTGATCGTGATACTCTCTTTTGCTTCTAATGCGATAGAAACACGTTCTGTCTCTGCATAAATGTTCTGTAAATCACGCATGCAAGATCTTTTACATACTTTTCGTACTTTTGACGGTACTTTGTCTTCGGCTCGTGCTGCAAACTCGCAACATATTTGAAAAATACACGTCATCTAAGAACGCCAAAGTATCGATAATTATTTAAAAAAGCGCATCTTTCGGTCTGAGTGAAACGAATGCGAGAAAGTCGCGCTTTGTTAACCAGATTACAGCTGCAGTATATATTCGAGTGAATTCTTCTAACGATGCTCGAGCATATAAGCCCGTTATGAGTTCATGCAGCGGCACGCTAGGCTTTCGGGGCACGTATAATAGAAGAAAATCTCTTCCCAACATTTAATGTTCATTCAGCGATTCTCACGTCATGATTCTCCAGCATTCTTGTCAAGTCCTTCGATTCCTTTGAGCACAAGCTCTTCCCTCGCGCGCATACATATTCATGTGCGGCCGCTAAAACGCTCCTGCGGGCGTGTGTGTGTGTGGGTGTGTGTGTGTGTGTGTGTGTGTGTATATATATATATATATGTATATATGTATATATATAGTTGCGGACTCGGAGAAAGAGAAATACGCAAGTGCAGTTTGTAATCAAGTGAAATTATCCTCAGTTCATTAATCTCAGGAGCGCGCGATGTCGCGCACCAGACTCGTCATCTTCGTCGCCCGCTGTTGCTGTTTTTTTAGCTTTTTTCGTTTGCTCGATGACTCTCTGAATGGTCAGGCATACGATTATATAAAAGGGACAGTTTGTAAGCCGTAGGTATGAAAGCCGAGAGTGTTTTGTCTTTTCTCCTTATGTTATTGCCTTTGGAAATAATATAAAGCAGCGAGTGAATGTCAAATATTCAGAAGATGGCAATCAATAATTCAGGATCAAATGGCATCTTAATGCATAGGCTATTATCAATAAAAACTGCGAGTGTCATCGACCAATCTTTACGTCGATATGATTCAGGGCTTTGAATGCAGCAACAGATATAAACGAATCGTCAAGAAACACTAAAGTTTTAACGCATATATCTTACGGAGATTAGTATTCAATTCAATATAAACTTCCCACTATATATATATATATATATATATATATATATATATATATATATATATATACATACACACCCACACACACACACACACACACACACACACACACCGAGGCTGCGTAAAAATGTGGGGATTAAACTCAACAGAGTTGAGTTGGGTATCGGCCAGAGTCGTGATAGCCCGAAGACTATAATGTAAGGGGTAGCCCCGCCGCGCGCTTAGATTATTAAAAGTATTATAATACCGAGCCAATAAGGATTACACGAAAGTGCAAGCATACATCTTCGCTGAATGTCGACTTGTCGTGAGGACGCTGATTACACCGAGAGGAAACAGAATTATCGACTGCTGCAATAACGTATATATTTCCTTCCTAAAACGAGATTTTTGATGGTTTTATTGCGTGGTAATTCCATTTTCCGATTAAGGTCGGCAGGAGTTATAAATGTAGATTTTGATGTCGAGGCAAAGAAATTTTTCATAAGTTATTCAATTATGTAACTTTGTTACTAAACTGGGTCGCAGAAAATAACGCACCTATATACACGAAATGTGATTGTTTCCCGGATTCCGCGCAGGCGTATTATACCTGGCTGTCTTTTTTACTATACCTACACCAGTTAAATCATTGATTTTCTAAGCACTCGTTGAGAAAACGCTGGCTATTATATCGGATGTAGGCCTTTGTAAGTGCTCGTGCTTTGAGAAAGAAAAGAAGAGTCTAAAGAGCTTTTAATGCCCGACGACGGGTTTCGTTTAAAATCAAGTTGATTTCGCCCAGTTAACACGCATACTGGTCATTTTTCTTCGACCCTTGAAAGACGATGCTTCAGAGTACCTACATACCTCCAAAACATCACCCCATGTATATAATTAGCGTCGTCCAAGTTCGCGCCAAAAGCCGAAAATTTCTCGAAAAGTTCTCGCAGACTTAAGGACTTATTTTCATTATGCAAAGATGAATTCAAACCTAATAGTAGGAGTTGCACGTAAGGCGAAGATACAGCTAGTGAATAGTTATTATAAATTCACTTGGGCGATTTAATTTTTCATTATTATAGATATTATAATACAAAGCTCTCAAATTATTCGTTGGTTTTTCGATTGGTAACCTGCCAAATTCGAGCAAATTCTGAACCGTCAGTCTTTTGCAATGAAGCGAGTGCAGAAAGAGAAGTATGCGATATTCCATGGAAATTAAAATGCGTATAACTTTTTTCTCATCTCAGGCTCTCCTAAAACCTGCCTGTACACACCTATCGTGAATATCTGAACGTAGGTAGTACTCCCTTACAAGCATCGCTGAAAAAGTTTCAGAGAAGCTAAAGAAAATATTTGGCCCATCAGTGTGTTTTGCAGACTCTATAACGAAGGTATGCGCAGCTGTGCGTTTTTGAATGCGGCGGTTAATAAAGAAACGCCGACCTTTGCTCAAGGCGCTAGCTGTAATTTAACTGCAACGCGGAAACATTTCAAATTCCAATGAGCTGCTCTTACTCAGGCGCCGCAGGCTGACCTTCGTGGAATATGAGCGAGTAAGCATCCGATCTTATGTGGCATCATTTTATCATTCATAAACATACCGGCTGCGCTGCAGCGACGTATTTTCGCATGCGAAAACGATATTGTTAGCTTTGAAAGCACATATCTCATGCGCGAATTAAATTATTGCAATATAACAGAGATAAAAAGACCACCTCAATCAATAGACTTGCGAAAAAATCGTGCGCCGCGCGGTAAACAATTCAATTCCTCTGGCGACATACTTGACCAAGAGGGCATCATTTTTATTTCACTTCAGTCGGAAAATGCGTTTAATAGATATATGTGTTTCCAGAATAGGGGATATTAGTTTTTCGTACACTGCAGCTGAAGAAGATGAAATTCCCGCGCCGCGTGAAAGCCTTTCCTCCCCTGTGCAGAGAGTGGTTTTCCTCTCGAAAAAGAGACTAGCTACCGCGAGTCACTGCTGCCGCAGCATACAGTTCACTGTATAACTTTATATCTCTGCTACGCAGTGAGAATGGCCGAGGACGGGGCGGGTGGCGGCGGCGGCGGCGGAGGTTCGACCGGTAGCTGCAGCGGGAGCAGCGGCGGGGGCGGCAGCGGCGAGGCGAGCCGGCTGCAATTGCTCCAGGAAATGCGCCAGCAGAATTTCGACATCATCCGATTCGCCTCTTATCGCACCGCCTGCAAGCTGCGATTCATTCAGAAGAAAGTCAACCGTGAGTTCTACATACCTGTATACATTGCTAGACCGCCGCGGGCGATTGCGAATGACGAATGACGGTTTTGTCCGCCTCGGCAGTTCACAACGTGGACATCTGGAACGTGATCGAGGCCTTCCGGGAGAACAGCCTGAACACCCTGGAGCCGTCGAGCACGCTGAGCGTCTCAAGGCTCGAGACCCTCCTGTCTTCCCTCTTCCACGCGCTCAACAAGAGAGTGCCGATCTCGCAGCAGGCTAAGGTCGACGCCACGACTGCGCTGCTCATGAACTGGCTCTTGGCTTCCTACACAAGCGGGTAAGTGGCTCAGCGAGAGTTTTTCACCGCCACGACCCAAGTATACTGCAGGCGCAGCTGGGCTGCGGCTTTTTCCACTTTGAGTCCTTTGATAATCTTTAATTATCTCGATTCTCTCCCCGTGCTGCAGGGAAAACAGCAAGATCTCGGTCTTCTCCGTCAAAGTCGCCTTAGCTACTCTCTGCGCGGGAAAGCTCATGGACAAATTTCGTTGTGAGTAGGCGAAGCGCCGAATCCCTTTTATACGCCCTAAGACTAACTTCTCGCCGCTTCGCAGACATTTTTTCGCAAATCACCGACGGCAACGGCCACATGATCCACTGGAGATTCGCGGACTACCTGAAGGAGGTCCTGGCGCTGCCGGCCGCGGTCTACGAGTCCCCTTCGTTCGGCTACTCCGACGGCCTGGCCAGCTCGATATTCCCGTCTGTGAGTTCATAATGTGTATGCTACGCTTCGTTATAGAGATGCCTAACCCGCAACCTTTTCCTCGCAGAACGCCAAAATCACGGTGAACGACTTTCTGGACACGCTCATGTCGGAGCCGGGGCCTCACTGTCTCATCTGGCTGCCGCTCTACCACCGGATGGCTGCCGTTGAATCTGGTAAATTATATCAGGAAAAAGGCTTTTTATTATAAGACAGCCGCGTACATACTTTGCTCCTTGAATTTTCAGTCACGCATCCGATCATGTGCGACGCCTGCCACAGGGAAAACTTCACCGGGTTCAGGTATCGCTGTCAAAAGTGTCACTCGTATCAGCTCTGCCAGGACTGCTTCTGGAGGGGAAAGGTTTCCGGCACCCACAACAACGACCACGAGACCAGGGAGTACAGTAGCTTTGTAAGTGCGTCCAGCGACTGTGCACCATGCCCTCTGCATTATAGTCTCATTCTAGCTTTCGGCTCTTCATTAATCGCAAGCCCCGTCTCTTCGACAGAAGTCGCCGAGTAAGCAGATTGGCCATTCCCTGAGAAAGAGCTTCAGATGCGTTCCCGACAAGGGCAGAAACAGCCTGCCGAGGTTTCCCGAGCAGCCTGAGAAGACTCTGGATCTCTCGCACATCGTGTAAGTCTATTTCGACGCACTGCGCGCGAATTCGGAAACCGCACTTAGCTTCTCTCGACAAATCCACAGCCCGCCCTCTCCGATACCGTCTCATAATGGATTCCCCGATCCGGGCTTCATGGGTCCGTTCGATTCCGGCTCCTTGGATAGTCGCTCAACGCTGAGGAGGTGAGGAACTCGCGATACCCCTCGCCATCGGTGGCTGCGCACCGATATCGATTATATCGATTACTCATTTCATTGTTTGCGCAGCATGGACAGCGCGAGGGTCGACGACGAGCACAAGCTGATCGCTATCTACGCCCAACGACTGTCCCAGGAAGCGAGAACCGTGGTAAGTTGTGCGCAATTAAACACGCTCTACTTGTCCATTCCACTCATCGTCTGCATTGTTTCGACAGTCCCGCGGCTCATCGAGACTGCTGCAGACCGACCAAGCGGTGAGTATACGCGCATCTACTTATACGTTAGCGCGCGCGGCAAGTTCTCTCGGCCTTCTAAGCGATTGCTAAAGCGAGCCGTCTCTTCTTTTTGTTCCATGATGATGAGCAGAGCAGGGCACCGTCGGACGTGAACCTGGCGGCGATCGACCCGTCGCGGGCCCAGCGAGAGCTCATATCACAACTTGAGGCGAAAAATAAAGAGATAATGCGAGAGATAACAAGGTTAAGGTATACCTGTGTCGTTTGACTTCCTTAATATCGAGCCTGAACCTCGTCGTCATCCTCTCAGACCATCCTCCAGAGTCACGCATGTTCAAAAGGTTTTTCCGTTTGGCTTTATGTGTCCTTGGTTGCGTATAGGTTCGAGTACCTATAATTATAGAAAGTATAGCTGATTGCGCAATCAACACTGCTACACTAATACATACATTTATGATCAATAGAGAGCTGCATTGGTGTTTTATTTTCGTGCTGTGTCGTCCTAAGTTTATTTGTCAATCTTATACTTTTTTTCAATTCGTTTTTCTCTGCTTCTATTCTAGAGATCAATTAATTTTTCAAAAGATAATCGAACAAAGCCAAGGGAAAATTTTAAACTAGTCGAAAATTGTTTTGTTTTTGTTTTTTCTTTCACGTACGATCTTGGGCTCATCAGTAGTTTCAACACACATTATTCATACATACATGCACATATACATGCACTGCTTGATTCTCGCTCCCTGAACCTTTCTCGAGATTAACAGTATCGATTGAAACCTAGGAGACAACAAGAAATCGAGGCAGCGGGCTTAGAGAACCCGGCTCTCATGTCGGAATTGCGAGCCTTACGGCAACGAAAAGATGAACTAGAAAGTCATCTGGCAACGTTACAAGATTCCAGAAGGCAGCTCATGGTGCAACTTGAAGGACTGATGAAAATGTTGAAGGTTGGCTATCATATTTTTAACACTCGAATTGCTCACTAGCTCTACTTTCCTTTTAACAATCGCAGAGTCATTTTCTCTTTTTCCTTCTAGTTAATTTATTTATTATGCGCTTTGCGAGCAATTGAGCTGCGCATAGTACAAGAAACAAGTGTTCTATAGAATGTTGTTATAATACTATTTATATTTACTAGCCGCTGCATCAAGCTGCAATGAAATTGGAGAAGGTCAGTAGAGCGCAGCTAAAACTACTAGATACACTAGCCGCGTTTTTCCTGTACACTTATAAAAACATTTTTATTTTGGTCTCGGGACAATTTAAAAACACTCGAAAGAAGATTAGGCAGCTTACTAGCGAGGTAATATTTGAGCGGCAGAGTTAAGTGCTCGCCTCTTGAACTTATCTACGTGCTGTGTTCGACTCTTATTATCACCAATAATCGATTGTTTAACGAACAAAAGCCTGTAAATGGAAATCAAGGGCAAAAGAATACGTGCAAAATAGTTTTCGTTAGCGTTAATTACTAAAAGATCACGCGTATCACACGTCAAACACCTCTTTTCGCAGATCCACCAAGCGTCACCCCGCTCGACGCCAAACAGCTCGCCTCGCAGCACAAAGTCACCCCCGCTACCCCCTGGCGCGGTGCCCAGCAGCAGATCAGCCCCACCGACACCCGGGGGTCCACTGAGCGCGATGCCCAATCATCAGCAGCAGCAACAACAACAGCAACAGCAGCAGCAGATGTCGCGAAGCTATCAGAGCCCGGTGCCGCCGAGCTCCGCAAGCTCCAACGCGGTCCAAGCGGCCAATGCCGCTGCTATACACAACAATCCCATGCCCGACAACCTCTCCTGTGTAGGCGGCGATGTCAGGTAGGTTGTCCATCTGCGGCGTGTGATTCGGCTGCATTTTGTACTTCGTCACGATTAACCTATACTGTGCACTTGCGGTGAGCGCCTATATAGACTCGAGCTTTCTGCAGACTGTTGTATTATATTATGAAAATATTAGCGCGAATTCAGCCAGATTTCATTGATGATTTGTCCTCTATGTAAATAGTGCTTATTATTCAGTTCGACTTTGTAATTGAAGGCACACCTGTGTACAGTCCTTTGAAAGTGATTTTTCTTTTCATTCTTGAGCTTGCTTTTTGAAATAATTCAAAATTCTACACGCATATACGTCAAATAAAATCACTGTCGATTCACTGCATTTTGAAAAGGATTCTAAAATCAAAGAATTAAATAATGTTCATTAGAAAAAGCTTATGATATTGAAGGGGAAAAACAATTTGACTGATTTACATTGCATGGATTAAGTAGTGACCGCTTAACATAGTGAGCCCTTTAAAATATTTGTGATTTTATTAGAATAGCATGGTATGCGTGTAAAGGAAGCTATAATTACTATTGATGTTTTATTACTTTGTAATTATTATTGTTTTAATAGCTTGTCGCGTTAAATTATTATGTATTAAATTTGTTCTCGTAATCGGATATCTACGTTGTCGCAGAACAAGAGGGATGCTTGTATTGTTTTATAAACACTTATTTAGATTTCACGTGATGCGAACTGCGTGCAACTGCTGCAATTTAAAAATCACCATGTATTTTATTAAAAATATTTTCCTGTTACAATTGAATACTCAATATTGTGGATTCTAGAGTTCACATATATAAGTACTCGCTTAATTAAACTAAAAATCTTGCTCTAGAGCGGTTTTTCTAATCTTAACCAATAAGTATAAAATACAATTTTTAAACATTCTTGTAATTCAATAAATCGCTATTATCTACTAAAACTGTCTTTCCAATGCCTGTGCTATTATTATAATGTTATCCATAGAAATTTTATTTTTACAACTTTATAATGTCATAGTTGTTCTAATTTTAATTTTCCAATCCTACTTACCATATCGTCATACTTTATACGATTATCATTTTTTTGTCATTCAGCACGTAACGTATTGTATTTAGATATCAATGCCATTGTTATTATGTTATTTTGATTGTTTAGTAAAAAAAAACTCTGTTGAAATGTTGAACTACAAAAGTTTTCATCGTCCTTCCTTTTGCTTCAAAGACACCAATGCGTGTACTTAATACGTGTGTGTGTGTGTGTGTGTGTATATATATATCTTAGCTTTTATATATATATATATATATATATATATATATATATATATATATATATGTATATATATAAAAGCTAAGATATCGTGCATGCGTGTTTGAAGTTTACATAACGCACTTAATACGCGCGTGTGTGTGTGTGTGTGTGTGTGTGTGTGTGTGTGTATATATATATATATATATATATATATATATATATATATATATAAGCTAAGATATCGTGCATTCGCGTTTGAAGTTTACATAACACATGTAAAATATGCCATAGAAGTTTAGAATTACGAACATACGTTATATTTAACCTCCAGATCGTTGCGTGTCGCATTTCGTGCGAAAGAAGCTTTGGCATACGACACAATAAAAATTGTAGACTTTGCTAGCCCCAGCGTCCTTCAGTTTGAATGAACCTTCTAAAATCCAAGTATATGTATACAGTACAAAAATAGACTAGTAAAAGTTTTGTCCCGTGCTTGCGGATAGTTATACCAGCTACAAGTAATCGATGTATATGTAGAGATAAGTTTATGTATATTTTTTACGAGGTATGTACGGCATGTCGGATTGTTTTTGCTTGATAATGACTTGACGTTTTAATTATTTTAATCGACTTGAAGTACTGAAAAACAATATATATATATATATATATATATATATATGTGTGTGTGTGTGTGTGTGTGTGTATGTGTGTGTGTGCATGAAACATATTACAGGACGAAAACAATAGAAATTTTGGATGCTAGGTCTGCGTTTAGGACGAACAGTTTACCAGGCAGTGGCAACAACAGTGCCAACAATAGCCTAGGACGATCCTTAAGGAACGACCTTTTAATTGCTGCCGACAATGTCACAAATGCCATGTCGTCACTCGTCAGGGAATTGAATTCAGGTACGTTTTTCTCAGATACTTATATACGAGTCACAATTTTTATAGAAACACGTGAATGCAGTATTACTCTACACGTATTAATTCCTAGTAGCATACATTCTGAATACTCATTATTCTTATATCTTTCGAATAGTTATTTTCGCAGACGAATTTTTTATACCGAAAGCATAATAGTAAGCCACATAATTCATGTGTAACTTCATTTGTGGAAGATAAAAAATTGGTCTGCAAGCGTAATATATGAGAACCTACTTTTCAAAGTATATAAAGAAACAAGAGCTGAAGAGTCGAAAGAGAAAAAATTAATTTTATTTTAGTAAAAAACAATTAAGATCCCAGAGTTTCGTACAAGTACAAATATTGTTCAATTCTAAATATAATTTTTTTTCTATGATGGCATGAGTCCTACATATATTTATATTATTATATATTGAACTGAGTTCCCGCGGCACTTGTCTTATACACATTATACTATACAAATCTTGTAATCGTGGTTTTTGATTTGTGCAGTGGCATACGCGAATGACAGGTGAGATTATTGAATGTTACTGCCCTTTTGATCCTCGCATCACACAGCCGAGCGTGCATCAGATCTCAGAACTGGACCGCAGATACGTGTGCTCCTTTATCTGATATTTGCATCACCTATCGCAAAACTCCATTTTTTAACTATTTATACTTGCTCCGATTAGATAGAAATTTTAGATTGGAATTTACTAATATCTTGTTAAATTTTTACATCTACTCTACTACTGATTTTATCACGCTGCTCATTCCACCTGTTTGGACCCCCCCCCCCCCTTTATCGCCGTATCTTCCTGGATCGAAAAATCACATGATTTGAATTTGAAATGCATTATACAATAACATTAATAACAAAAATTTTGTTTAATTCTGAGCCTCGACTTACCATGTCTGATGTGTGTGTGTAGTATTGATAGCAAAAGTTGCAGGAAGATCTGTACCATATATTTCGAATTGCATATATCTACATCAATGCACAAATAATTCAGATTGAGCCTACTACGCTATTTATATATACTTGCGTTCATTATTATCTCTCTCATGTGCGCGGTGACGGACTTAATCTCATGTCGCATTCACCACCCGAACGACCTCATTGTACATACAACATACATTTACATATATTTGATTTTTCATAGATTAATTTTAGATAACGTTATAACGTAGACTAGCCCCAGCACAAATTGTTTCAGCAAACATTTATTGAATGACTGATGGCGGTTACATGCTTATTTACCTCTAAATGCAGAATTTAGAATTTTGGTTCCATTACTAATATACGTCTAACTTTAACAACCTAACGTTGCTTTACCAGAAAATTTTAACTTTTTTTCTCTTAAAAAAAGTCATGACCGAATATTGTGAAGCCGTTAATAAAGCAATTTGATTGGTTGAGAAACACTTATTCGATCTGAGTATAGTTACGATTTAGAGCTTCAACTTCATTTATAACTATAGTAGTTTAAGTATTCAATTTTTCAAGTTGAAAAAAATAAAAGATTTGACATGACGCATGACCATGACAGACACCTGACAGAGACACAAAGACTATATAGTTATGAAAAAAAATTGAACATAATAAACACTATACGTGTTGTGGAATGCGTGTGATGCACCCTCTTTGAATGTGCCCTACTGGTGCCTTGCAGACTCAGAGGAGGAGGAACAATCCCACAATTCTGGCCGCCATAACATCAGAAAGCCGTTAGGTAAGTTTTTGATTTCTTTTCTTCTCTCCTCATTTGGCATTATACGCATACGCATTGAATATATTATACTTTCATAAATCGTCGTCGATATTTTTACTAACTCGTAATATCATTATAGGAACAATAATAAAGCTATTTTTCTGTATTTATACGATTCGTGATTTATAGTCAAATGTATATAGTGTCCCACACAGAAATATTTCGGAAATATTGGAACGAAATATTTTAAATCTTCCAGGAATCTTTCGACGAAATATTTCTGAAATAATGTTATCTCCCTCGAATTCCTATATTGAAATATTTTTTGAAAGAATTCAGAAATATTTCTGAAATTTTTCATGAAATATTTCAGAAATATTACTGCAATAATATCATTTCATTCAAATGCCCCGCCTTGCAAATCTCTCATGAAATATTTCCTTGAAATATTTCTGAAATGTTTCTAAATTATTTTGTGGCGCGCAGTCTCCTGGGATTTGTATTTGAAATAATTCTGGAATATTTAAGCAAGCTTCCAAAATATATTTCTTTAAAATATTTCTGATTTATTTCAGAATTATTTCTGTGTTTAATATTTACTGGAAAATTTACAGTAAAATAATTCCGGAACATTCAAGAAAGCTTTCATAAAATATTTCTTTCCTAGATTTGAGAAACACTTCTGAAATGTTTCTAAGTTTAATAATCACTATAAGCTACTAGTGAAATGACGATTCAGAAATATTTCTGAAAAATTTAATAAAATATTTCACCTGAAATAATTCAGAAATATTCCACATATCTTCCGTGAAATATTCTTCAAATGTTCCCGAATTGCTTGAAGGTACAGTCGCCGGACGCAATAACTTTGCTTTACGCGCCACAACATGGCGGCGGGTCTCTTGTTAATTGGACTCCTTAGATCGGTCATGACTGTCAGGAAAGCGATATCTGACGTCATGACCGTCCTAACCTTCTTCTTCTTTTTATGACCGTGGTTCGCTGTCTATGCGACTGCGAAGCCGATGCGCCACCTTGTTCTGAAAGCTCAATCAACAAGAGACCCGCCGCCATGTTGTGGCGCGTAAAGCAAAGTTATTATGTCCGGCGACTGTACCACGACACCGTGAATATATCTTATTTTATATATATAATTATAGTAAATACACAAACAGTTTGTATCTTTGCTTTTCCGCCATCGGCTTTCGTAAACTAGTTAATGTTAGTAATATAAAACTTTTGGATCAAATTATACGAAAAATAATTGAAATCATGTAAGCGGATAAACTGTTAATTCGTTAATTCGAACCCCTTTTGTTTTTGAATATAAAGAATAACTCCATAGTTTGACAGCAGGTACAAACACATAATTGATCCAGTGTGAATTCATGCGCAGACAGCTAGAGTTAAAATTTGTTTTAAGAGTTCCAATAAAATATTAAAGAATTATTTCATAAGTATTTCAAGAAATGTTCCATTGGAATATTTCCGAAATAATTACATGATAGTTTGCGAGAAATATGTATGGAATAATTCTGAAATATTTCAAGAAATATCCAAAATTTATTTGAAAAGTTCCAATAAAATATTAAAGAATTATTTCATAAATATTTCAAGAAATATTCTATTGGAATATTGCAGAAATAATCATATAAAAGATTGCGAGACATGTGTATGGAATAATTCTGAAATCTTTCAAGAAATATCCAAAATTTATTTGAAAAGTTCCAATAAAATATTAAAGAATTATTTCATAAGTATTTCAAGAAATGTTCCATTGGAATATTTCCGAACTAATTACATGATAGTTTTCGAGACATATGTATGGAATAATCCTGAAATATTTCAAGAAATATCCAAAATTTATTTGAAAAGTTCCAATAAAATATTAAAGAATTATTTCATATATTTAAAGAAATATTCCATTGTAATAATGAAGAAATAATTATGTAAAAGTTTACAAGATATATCTATGGAATATTTCATAAATTTTTTGATAAATGTTTAAAAATTCGTTACAAAAGTTCCAAAGAAATGTTTAAAAAAGATTCCAAAAATCTTCCGCAAAATATTTCAGTGTATTATTAAGTAAATAATTCTGAGCAATATTTTATGAAATATTTATGTAAGATTTCCTAAAGAACATATTGAAATATTTAAAAAGGAATTTCATAGATTCCAACAAAATAATCCGTGGATATATTTCATTGAAATCTTTCATGCTGTGTGGGGTATGCGGTACTTGCTATTACATAGATTTTAATCATAAATGATACAAACAATCATTGTAATCAGTGTCATGAGACAATTATATAAATGATGCGTGGCTCGATCCTATTATATAATGATAATCAACGACGATTTCGAATTATGTCCAAAATCACGTAACACCATAACCACACGCCCTTAATTTTCAAACACATCCAATAGTTCAAAACATGTACACTATTTCGTTTAATAAATTTCGAAATTGAATATAGTGAGCAGTTGCTATTTTATCTCACGATATATAGTATAATAAATACTAAGTATATAGTATAATATACGTACTATATTATTTTATATCAATATAATAATATTTAATGCATTTTTACGAGATATATAACCATAGAAAAATAAATTAGAATAATTTTGCACTTTATTATATAATATTTTATAGATAGTAATGTTTACAACAAATTGTTAAAAAAAAATTATGTCGATCTGATAGAGAATTTTATATAGTATTGTGATATACATTGACTAAGGCACGTTAGAAACGACAACGATTTATAAGTCACACATTTCATACTTGTCATAAATTTATGTATATATAATTGCATATGAAGCTATCTTTCGCAATATTAATTTCGCATTTATACATAGAAATGATTTACATCACTTATATATGCGATAAAAAAAGGACTGAATTATTGGAAATAGGTGAATATTAAATGAATAATAATCAGCATTTTAAACCAAATAAAATCACTCTTATTTATTATACTGATATAAGGAAGAATACAGGTACAGATACAGGTCTTTTACGCATATACGTAGTTTTCTCTCTCTCTCTCTCTCTCTCTCTCTCTCTCTCTCTCTCTCTCTCTCTCTCTCTCTCGCTCGCTCGCTCTCTCGGCTTAGAATTCATACTGCAGTTCTGGACCTATACCTGCATAAGCAAGTCGAGTCAATTTTGTATAGTGCGTATAATATCGTGAAACTATTATATTCTGTTATATTATAAATTCATAGCAATATATTACACCAGGAATTATCTAGTGCATTATTATTTTAAAACATTCTCCAATTTAACAATATAATCATTCATCGAATATAATCAGATAGGTGTAAAATACAAGAGAGGAGAGTTATCCAATACATTCATTATATATCGTCGCCCCCTACGAATAGTATGAGATTTCATTTTCACGCGACGAAGAGCTTTACATTTCAAATCTTGCCGCGAAGAATAGCTTACTTCACCTTTTTGCCACGAAGACTATGAGATTTCACGTTTTTTCCGCGAAGACTAACACGTTTCACAATTTGCTACGAAGACGAATACGAATATTTCATTTTATTTGCCTCGACGACTATTGCGTTTCGGAGGCAACATGTTAAAACAGTGAAGTAATGTTACATGTTAACAGTAAATTAATCAAATAAAGAGTTTTAAAATTAAAGTCGAGGTATGTCTATAGAATAAAATGTTTAATTTCGACGAATTTTCAAAATTTTTTCAGTGTAAAAAAATAAAAATTCCATCTGTAAGAGAAATTTGTGTAGACAATATTAGAGGCCACATCAATTTAAGCGTAAAGTACAATTTTACGCAAGATAAAGATAAGTTTCAGATATTGAAAAAAATTTTGGGTGGAAAGCCATAAAGCGCTACCAATTGCCTAAAGCTTACGAAGCAAAAATTCCTTTAAGCTAAAAACAAGCAAAGACCTTCAGGCAATGATTGCAAGAAGGCTTGTGTCATTTAGAACCTATATCACAGAACTCTAAACTATTCACTGCAATATAAACGCTAACAGGTAAAAAGACAGAATGTTTTTTAAAGTGTAAGATTGAAAATTCGATAATAATTACTGTCATACTCGATCAACATAAACATATTATTATCATCATACATGAGTCATTCTACTACGAAAAGTCGGACACTTTCCTGTCAAAAAATCGAGCTCTTGCAATTTTGAAGGCACACGCACCAGACCAAGGTTTTTAAATGCGTTTGAGCATACAATATATAAAAAACATGGGTAGCACTTCCAAACGCTATGCCAACAAAAAGGTACGGGCCAATTACTAATTGCCAAAAAATAGCCTTTATTATTACGTAATTTATTACCTGGCCGAGCGAACATTATTTTCTCCGGCATTAATGGACAGCGGAGCCCGAGATCTTGAATTTAAAAAAATCGTTGAAAACGACCGTCCGTATCAAAAGTGGCGAGCAATTTAAAATTGGGTGAAAATCGTCGAAAATGGAAAAAAATGTCTGAAAAGCCAGATATTTCACTTTTTTGTCGGATTTTCGCAGTTTTAATTACACATAGGAAAAGATCACTTGTTATATAAAATTGTATCGTTAAATTCCATTCGCAATGAAATAAAAATATTTACATGTTAATGAATTCATGCTAACTGATCGACTTTCTACATTGTCACCAAACGTTTGACTCTTTTTGTGTCGCATTATATATCGTCGCTCTATATATACGAAGACTATACAGCATTATATTATAATATAACATATTTTTTCGAGCCTTACTATATAAAAGTGGCAATTATTGAGAAAGGCGGGCTTTTTGTTTGTAGGCCCTTGAAAGATTATCGTTATCTGCAAATTTCTATAAAAAATATAAGTCATAAAAAATTCGGCCCATCGCTCTATGTATGTTGTATGCTATATATTCCATGCATCGGTTTTTCCATACGAAAGCTTGGCCGACAGCTGATGGGAGCTCTAATCGACCGGTAAACTGCATGGTCTATATTAACGTTAAAAATTGTGGAAATTCGAATGTTCCCAGATTTTGAGGTCGGCGAAGACGGCGAGGACGGTAGCGGTGGCACCTGGCGCGAGGAGCTCCAGCGCCGCTACCAGCAGGAAAACGACTTCCTGGCGGAGCTGCGCTCGCGCAACGCGGTCCTGAACGCCCAGCAGCACAACAATCAGCAGAACCAGAACCACCACTCGAATCAGATGCACAACCAGCACCAGAACCAGATCCAAAACCAGAACCAGAACCAGAACCAGAATCACCACAACAACCACGTGAACCAGGATCACCACCCGGGCGAGCGCGAGGAGGCCGAGGGCGAGAAGCGCGACGACAGCGAGGCCGAATGGTCAGAGGCTGTTAAGCGTTGGGTAAACCGATAAATGTCCTCCCCAAATAAGCTACTCCTCTGCGCGCTGTAGTTATGGATTTCGTTTCGTTTCGTTGTACCTATATAATATATAATAGTATCGGCGCTATACTTCCTATATTCTATATAGATAGGACGCGCGTCACGGGGGGAATCGGTTAACTGCTGAAAACGAATTAATCGTCTAAGGACGTTCGAGTCGAATGAGAACCGCGCACTGCAAGGAGCCAGGTACTGAAGATACTTAATGCACGCTCTCTTGACTGAGCTCTAGCGTAGAAGATTTTATTTCGCGTTGGTAATCGCAAGGCCCATATATATATATATATATATATATATATATATATATATATATATATATATATATATATATATATATATATATATATATATATATATATATATATATATATATATATATATATATATATATATATATATATATATATATATATATATTGTTTATTCGATGACTCGAACGGTGCGTATATTTACATGAAGAATAAATGCTAAAAGTACCTACACAGTTGAAATGTTGAAACTTTATATTAAAAGATCGATAAGCATATCATCTCCATTATATTATTATGCCATAAGGAATTATTATAAATCAACCAGTCGTTTGATTTCACACAGTAATTGTAAAAGATCACAGAAAAAAATCTACGAATAATATTTGAGCAGCGGATGCCCCAAATAATTTGTGCTAGGCCCAAATGATTTTTTTTCTGTGATACAACGTGCGTAATAATATATTGAGCCATAAATTTTTTATGAGGATGCATCTGATAACTTGCAGCTAATTCGTTTTCAGTCTAGACACTTTGCACAACTGCGCATAGTTATTGCATACGATCTACGCAGTTCCGACGAGTGTTTTGGACGCTGCTGAGCTGCAAGTGTACGTAAACATGTAGGAAAGTACGCAAAATCGAAAAAAAATAAGAAAAATCAAAATGAGAGAGAGCGTTTTAAAAGAGATCAATACGTTGCACTATATAATTATAATAATATAAGAGCTGCACAAAAAAGACCGAATTAAAACCGGCAAATTTTTCACTGCAATAAATGAGGATCGAACGAAGTTTTTTTTAAGAACACGTAAGGTTTCTTTTTTCACGGAATATATTGTCCAATTTCATAGGACTTGCGCGATAATTGATGCTGCACTATAATTGCGAATACAATTTAATTTCTACACTACACCGAGCATAGGAGATATGACCAAATCCATAACTATAAACATAACGCATTGACTTGATGAACTTCCTCGACAGTTTCTTAAATCGTGAGAAACTCAAGGAGATATAAAACCTTTTGAATCTTTTGTATATTCATACGCAAATGAAATTTATAATAATAATAATAATAATAATAATAATAATAATAATAATAACAATAATAATATAATAATACCAAAAAAATATGTCACACGCCGCGCTCTCTATCATCCATCGCATATTCTCGCGCGGTATTACACGCTAAGTCTGTATCAGTGCAATTTTCATCTGAATATAACGATTAGAATCATCTCCATCTGGTATGTAGAGGTAGCGATCCCCGATTAAATTCGTGCTCATTGAGTTGAGTTGCAGTTCGTATAGTTACAGATGAGGATCGTTCTGAATCAGAAACAATCAATTCTCACCTATAATATGCAAGTATATAAATTATAATGAACGTTGTAGAGACATTTTCAATTCTTTGGCTTTCACAGCTCGACGTATCGCATTGACATAGAATCGCAAAATAAATGAAATTAAGAGACTGTATATAAATTGCCAAATTTTCAAGTTTATGTCAAGCGTTAGTTACTGTAGCCGAACTTAGCCGTCGTACAAACGATGCTCTTGTAGAAAAAGAAACCAAGTGTCCCGACGACACCGAAGCTACTTCATGTCTCATCTATAGAACATATCTATCGCGTATAACACTGCAGAGAAAGCTTGGAATTTTCGTAAGAGAGCTCATACTGTTTTCCTTATTTGCGCGCAAAGTGTGCCTGGTAGAAACATCAGCCAACCGATGGCCAACGGTTTAACAAGCGCTCGGGTGAAAATCCTGCTGATTTCGTCACAGTATCAGCTTTTTTCCAAATCAGTACAATAATCTTTTCAAGAGCGATATCCAGTAGGTCAAGTATAGACGATATCCAGATGTTCAGTGCTGTAACAGCTAGAGAGGAAAAATCGACCCAAGTAGAGCGCTCCATATGGCTTATTCGATAAGCAGGTGAAAGTTCTGCTCGAAGATATAATTATGAAGATGATGAGCGTGGTAAAGAAAAAATGTGAAATCTAAGTGAAGCGTTGCACATACCTGTAACTTGTTGCTTGTGTGCAGATTATTTTTTGATGATATCCAGTTTAACCGAGTCCTTTGGACACCTGGAAATGTTCTACTGGGATCCATGCTAACATGCACATCTTCGAACAAGACTTACATCTACACGCATTCTTTTCGTTGTCTATACGTATACAAGGGTCCCGGGTAACATATCCATCATCTTCGAGTATAACTTACACCTGCATATGTATACCGGAACCGAACATCTGGAGAACATTTTTGGAGTTCCGGGTGATCGAAAAGGATCACGTGATAGATACGCCAAGAGCTTAGCATTCGTCAGCGGAATAGTTACAGTATACAAATCCGCAGAATCATGACTATTTATTAAAATGTATTCACTACCTCGAATTGCCCAAACGTTTTCTATAACAGTTAGCTTACGGGCTCGCCCAATAATTACTATGAGCAAGTTATTTTCTACTAGGCGCAGTAGCAAAAATGTCCAGTGCTTGGAATGTCGTGCAGTATAGAGCCTCAATTCACGCCCGTAACGTGGCTGCATATCTCGCGTAAATGCTTTGTCGCGACTTCCATATTGTGTTTCATCAAAAATATGCATAATCAAATTGTGTAAAATCCATCTGTATATAGTAATATTTATTCAACTCGTATTGATAATCGACCAGCGCCCTTATATGGAAACTTGAAGAGTTGAACTTCAGTCAGCTACTGGAATTATGGAGATCGCATTTTCTTCTCTTATAAATGATTCTTTTCCCATCTTTACTTCAACTTCAGCCGAAAGAGTGTCGTAGTTTGTAATTTGCCCTCTATTGAAATCAAAACTCTCAGTACCTTTTAAAAGCGTTTGCATCTTCTAGTAATACAATAAGTACATTATTATAGTATTTTTTAGACTTTTATAAAGAAAAATGACAAACTCGATTGTTGTTAGTGATGGCGTAGCTTTTACTTTACAATGAATACATATGTGACAAGGAATGATTATAATTATTTTTCTCCTATACATGCACGAGTATAATCTGAACGCAGTCTTATATATTCTAGTCTTCCATTTCAACGAAAATCCAAAGAGAAGAACATTATACTTGAATAATTGTATTGTAATCATTAAATAACTTATTCATAATTTTTATTAAGACTACAAGAATATGTGTAGCAAAATTTGTTTTATATAAGTATAACGTATTACTGGTAGATGTTAATTGTGTAGTCTTGAAAGTAGTATATATTATAAATTATATATTTACAGCTGTGATTGCTGATTGTTGGCCTGGATATAAATTTTTATAAAATGAATACACGGCAGTGTTTCGCTCTAAACTTCCAGACCATGAGGCAATCAATCGTGTCGAAAATAGTTTTATTCATCAACGAATCATAGCATAAAACATTGTTGCATCAAAATTCGACGAGTAGCTTTTCCGAGCGTTTTTACGAAAAGTATTAGTCGAATCATTCTACATAAGTGTGTGTGTGTGTGTGTGTATATATATATATATATATAAGTTTAATTTATAATTTGTAGTTATTGCTTGGAGATGATAAGTATAAATAGCAAGTTATTTTAGTTCTTAACACGTGAAAATTTATAATATGCATTCCATACGTACGATAAAAAAAGAGTAACAAACAAACGAATAAAGTCCCACACTGCGAGTGAAAATAATATAGAAAGTTTCAATTATAAATTGCGTTTTGTGAATGTTTCTCGGATCAAACGTCGTCCTAATGCGATTCTAGGCAGTGTATATATGGGTTTATAATTTTTGCGTTGTCCAAATAGATGCATTGTATACAAGAATTGTGTAGGAGTTACTTGAGACGAGTACTTAATAAAGAATATAATAGCAGTAAAATATTTGTAATTCCTCACTGCAAACCTTCACCTTTAATAATCCTTATACTTGTTATTCTACACCCCGGCGGAAATAGTACATTATGCAACAAGGGAGTAAAGTCGTTGTTTACTCCTGCGGGTGAGAGTTTACTGCCCGAGCGAAGTGAGGGCAGTAAATCACTCGAGGAAATAATCAACTTTACTCTCGTGTTGCATATAGTGCTTTATTCACGACTGAACTGTAAAATTTTCCAAAATTTTCAACATTTTTTTAAATTTCCCGCATTTTGCGGGAATAATGAATTTCTTTCCCGCATTTTGCGGGAAAAAAAATATGAGGGAATAAAATGCTACTTTAGTCCCGCTTTTCAGGTAATAAAGTGGCTATTATAGGTCAGTCGTGAATAAAACACTTTTCGCCCCTGAAAATAGAAGAAAACGGAGCATTTTTTTTTTCGAAAATCAATCAACAGGAAAAATCTGATTCTCTATGATCCCTTTTTGTATTATGTACCATTATCTGCTTATGATCATACGTATTTATGATGGATAATTAATTTGCGAATACATATATAAAGTAATTTCTATAATATGCGAATTTGAAATCAGCAGTAAATAATTTTCAATTTTAAATCATTGCATTATAACAAAGACGTCCTAGGCTGGATCAAGTATATTAAGCATTGCAGCAACTGAAAAAGTTAAAATCGCTAATTCGATTTTGCTTTTATATAGGCACTTTCAATAACAATTAAACACTGGTCACGAAATCCAAAACTTGTTTGTATTTTTATTTTTAACATTTCGCATTGACTACATTTTACAGTTGCTGCCTTTCTTTATGTTCGATGCTATAATGGATTTCGCTGGTGTCTTACAACTCGGCGATCTTATCTTCTATCAGAGTGTAAAGGATTTTATATAATATATACACGTCGAACAAAACCTACAAAAACCTATATGAATCGCTCAACTCGAAAGTTTTGGACACCTGGATCACATCTTCGTAAATTTGTCTCTGAGTGGAACTTATCCGTTATACATACTATCTAAATTTATCTATCTTAATAAATTTCGGATATCTCATAATCGTAATTTGAATTCATGCAACGCAGTAAGTATATAAGGAAACAGTTTTTAAAATGCATTGTATCATGTTTATTGATTTCTTAAAAATAATGAGTAAATTTCAGCACACATATTCGTTTTCGGGAATAGGAGAACGCAACGCTTTAAAACTTTTTTCTTTATTGTAAATATGTAAAACCAAAAGATTGTCTATTTGCAGTAACATGCATAGAAAGTAATGCGTTGAGCTTCGTTCTTCGTCGGCACAAGTTATAATACTGTTGTAGACATGTTATATTACCATTCTGAATCTAGAGCGTTCGATGAGGTACGTACTTTATTATAATAAAATGCCTACATTTGCATAGATGATTCCATACGAAAATAACAAAGAGACTTTGGTATACTCATTGGTATAATAATGAATGTATATAATATAGATATAAACTCTAAAGAACCTTGTACACAAGATTGTTCAACATTCGCCAGTTGTAAAAAAATACACTCATTAAAAAATATGTGTGTATATATATATATATATATATATATATGTGAGTGTGTGTGTGTGTGTGTGTGTGTGTGTGGGTGTATGTATATCATGTCGTATATACTATGATCACAACGAGTGATATGTTTAACATTCTTCAAAAATTATTTTCACCGTCTCATACATACATAAAAAAATACTCGTCGCATATGCGTGGTATTGGTCTTTTTCAACTTTTTTCTAAAATCCATACCATTAAAATTTCAGTGTAATGTGTACAACAATGATAAAAACAATGTGATGTCGTATAACGAGCAGTTATCCCACAGAAAGTAAACAGAGTTTGAGTTATTGGGTTAGCCGAATTATTGAGGTCTATACTTGCGAAGGATGTCGACTTTGTGCTCGAGTAGCATGTGGTTTTCGGGCGGGATACCGACGCAGGCCTTGAGTACGTTCTCGATCGCGCAGCGCTGCTTGAAGAGAGCGTTGACAACTGGGGTACCTTGTGGAACCAGGGGTGCTTTCAGGAGATACGACAGGATCGACAGAACACTACGGAAGCATCTGTACTCGCTGTCCGGTTGTTCGGCTCGCTTGAAGCTCATACGCGAACAAATCTCAGACAGCAGCACCAGGTCCAGGATTATCGGACTCGCGAGCAACGAATCCTCGCAGGTGTTGTGCACGACGATCGTGTTGTGACCGTTCAACAGGATCTCCGATGTGTACTCGTCCATTGCTCGCTTGCTGTCGCCTGATGGCATAATGTTGTTTCGATTAGTAAGCAGTGGGGAAATCGTTAATGAAAATGTAAACATTGTTTCAGGACTGCGATGCACTCACCCACATAGGGGACGTATTTAATAACAACGCAGTGATCTGGCTTTTCTCCATCCTTGTAAAGCACTTTGTTCGACTGGACCATATCGTCGACAACGTTGCTCTTTGATATCTGCAAAGAGAGAATAGCGAATCCCTTGCTTGACGAAATTTGAAAAATCAGTCTGGCTGCAGCTTACCTCCTTCGATCGGAACTGTTGTGGTGCTGACAGATTGTAACCATCGTTGTTGCCCAAGTGATTATAGCTGACGATAGACACGGGCTTGATACCTGCCGATACCAAAAAGTCCACGAGTACCGACTTGATCTTGGTTTGTCCGGATTTGAAATCATCCCCGCCGATAAATGTGTTTAATCTTTCCGCAAGCTCTATTGCTCCAGGTACGAAAGTATTTTGAGGCGAACCATTCAGATAAGTACACTAGAACGAGAGCCCGAACGATTACTTTGATGATCTATTTTTACAAGAATAAAATAATGCTGCATCAGCGTTTTACATACAGCAATGACATTGGGCATTGTAACAATTAAGTTGAAATCACGCATCACGAATCCCATAAGGATTATCAAACCTTGACATTTCTAGCAATTAAGAAAAGGTTTTACACCAATAAAGCTAGCTAGGATGACGGCCTACTATCGCAGATAAAACTGATGAATTGAAGATATTTGAAATCTACTCACGGCTTCCAGCGCCGAAGCAACGGCAAAGACAGTGCTAGGACTGATCTCCGGGTGGCTCTCGTCAATTGACTTGAGCAAATTGTCCGCCGTATCGTTGACACCGGGCAAGATGTCGGCGAACCTCTCGGTATTCGCGGTCCACAAAACAATGACCTTGTCCAGCTTCTTCAATGCCTTGAAATCTCGGATGTCTTTTCTGATGGCTTCCAGCTGCTGCTTCTTCGTTCCCGAGATCAAATTGTTGGCTCGCGATTCCTGCGGATATGAGATGAGGAATTGATTGATTTTCCAAAATGCGATTACAGCCTACTGCAGCTGCACTGTCACTTGTAGAGTCTATATAAAATACCTGATTGGCGGCTATGAAGTCCGGGAAGTAGAGGCTCTTCCGCGGCTTCAAGCCCCGCATGTGAGGCCTGAGCTGCTTCTGCAGATTGATGTCCAAGACCTTGGCCCGCTCCATGGCGTCAGCGAGGTTCATGTCGGAGATGTCCCAGCCGTCGAGTTCGATATCATCAGGATTGACCATCGGCAGCATCCACGAAATCGGCACGTAGACGTCCTCGACTCCGTCGCTGCCCAGCCTCACCGTAGACGCTTCGATCAGCGAGCCGTACCTATATATGCGGGCGCCGCAACAAAATCACGCGTGTACTTATTCAAGGATGAACATGTTCTCAGCTACACTGACCGAGTATCATCAGCTGTTATATAATATACGCTTACGGGCATAAAGCTTGCCTAACGCAGAGAAGAGTTATTCAGTATACAGTGATTGAATCAAGGGGAGTCGAAATAAGTAGGTACATTATAAAGTGGACACACGCAGAGAGGAGAGAAATCAATAGTCACCAGTTGGCGCGCTTGACGCCGTCTTTCGTTTCCCACGAAAGTTTGAGTTTGTTAGCCAGCAAGGCCGCGGTGATGGTCGTCCCGTTATTGCCGCCCCAGCCGACCAGCATAACTCCCAGCTTCGGCACCTTGATGTCCGTTTTGATGAGGAGCTTCGTCGACTCCGGAACGACCTGGGCAGAAGCAGGGCAATAACGCGCGGCGACATTGTAACCCGCTGCAGTCGGGCGAAAGCGCTCCATATCGCGGGAGCGCAGCTCGTACTCACCTCGTAGGCCGGGGCCGAGTCGTCGCCCGCGCGGGCGACCTTCATCGTCTGGTAATCGTACTCCGCGAGGATGGCCTCGGCCGTGTACTCGACTCTCGGCGAGTTCACGTGGATCTTGAGCGACGACATTCTCTATACTAGCAGGAGCAGGTGTATCGAGAGCGGCGGGCGAAGGCGCGGGTCCGCGACTGTCGGGATGCTAGTGATGCGCGGACGGGGAAACACGTGCGCTTTTAAGGGAATCGGGGAGGAGCCCCCTTCCACGCGCGACCGTCATTCAAGCAAGCATAGCGTCGACACGTGATCCTATATTATTGTCATGCCCGGCGGCCGGCGTCAATTCGCGCGCGGGCAATTTTCTCTCCAAAACTCTAGAACTTTGCCTTTCACAACGGATTCGCTGTTCTTCCGCCTGCGTATAATATACTTACACGAGCCTTATTATAGAAGACGCATCACAGTAGCTGACATTTCATTCGAGCGCCGCTATCTTTTAATTCCTATACGCGGAACCGCGAGGAATCAAAGCTTCGGCTTCATACCGCGGCTAATAAAAGCTCTCCGTTGTGCCCGCGCCGTGCGCGATCGTATACGGCGAAGACATCGTTTTCGTCCGACTGCGCTTTATTCGATAAAGACTGATCGACAAACTTTTTCTTTTAACGGACGCGCTGTTACTTCTGTGTGAACTACACTGCACTACAGATCGACATTCGACCCGATTATTAACTATTATATAGAAGACGGTGTAAAATGTTTCCTATTACTTGCGATAGCCGGCATTTATATAAGCACCCTGCATGCCGCGCGATAACTGGAATTCCGCGGCTCTCGCATCACTGCAGTAGGCTACCATCGATTTTCGATACAACGCGATGACACTCGAACCAAGCTCATCATGCGGCCAGCTAACGTGCGAGCGAGTATGACGTGCGATAAGAATAAAGCCGACGAATTTCCAGAACTTTCTTGTGGCGAAATAGATAGAAGCAAAATAGAGACGCGGAAAGAGCTGCTAGTACTATATACAGGTTTTCTAACGGAAATTAGCACAACTCCTAGCAGATTCTCCTATATACTAGACGGACTCATTATTTTTTTTTTAAGAAAAACAAACATTTAAATTATACTAATAGAATTGCGGCATTCTTTAAACTGTTTGAAAAATGCTAGCTGGCATCTGAATTGTGCTAATCGATCTTCGCCGGAAATCGGTATGGTGCTAGTCTTCAATACGAACCAGCCAATTATTTTCCTAATATACTTACTTATGAGAAAAACTTATTTTGATAATTTGATAATTCATAAATTTTATCAGTTTTTGCTTTATAAAGCCCCGAAATCGCTAGTGTTTGCAATCCGTTTTGTTTCTACACGCGTATTAAAAATAATATTATATGGATTTCTCCCTGCTTTCGTTCTTTAACCCTTGAATGCATGGTTTTCCGAGCGATTTTCTGCACTATTTATCAGAACTGACCAGAAAATTGCTTAGATTGAAGAAAAGCTCTAAGTAGCTTACTACATCCCTCTAAACTATGCTAAATACCTAAACAATCAATCTTCTAAAATTCTAATTGAAATCCTACAAACGAAATATCATCCTTTTGTTTACTTCCTCTTAAAAACTGCGATACAAAAGTGTTGTATTATTTATCTGAAATTACAATAGAATAAAATTAAAATAAGATATATTTTAAGAATATCTACAAACAAAATTAAATAATTGATACGAATACAAATAAGTTACTAATTTTCCAGTAGTTTTGATGATAGTGTGGATGACCGCCAGAAGAATACCGATCAAAACTTTGACAACAATATTGAAAAAAAAACAGGATAATACTGTATAAGCACCGATAGGCATTACGAACGCGAAGCGCGAGCGTTTTGCGTGCCTTGCATCGCGACGCGATGCAAGGCGGCAAGCCAACGCGGTCGTAAGGCCGCGCGTGGCGCGCTAGTATATTTTCCAACAATCTCTCATTTTTCAAAACGAAATTTGTAGTTTCAAACTTCAACTCTATGCGCATAACTTTCATTTGTTTATAATAAAATAAAGTTGACCAAGAAACTGGCATAACAGATAGATTGGTCATCAATGACGTCCTTTTATGGAGCCTTATAGAAGACGAAGTTTGGCTCATAAGTAGTTTTAAACGACGATTTTGCTTATCAAGCGACCAAAAGTTTTGAAAATTGATTAAAAATGAAAAATAGTTACATAAATGAATCTTTATTAAAACTTTGTTTTAGAACAAGATAACAAGTCTTATAAAAAATGTATTATCTTTTAATTGACTTTTTAGATTCAATTGAAAAATGTTATTTAGCTAATTTCAAACTTTCAAAGACTTTGTTACATCTCATTTGCAAACACATATCTGTTATAAAAGTAGTTACATGTGCATCCTTATCTTTTTGTTTACTGCAACTTTCATAAGCTACGATAAATGTCATTCGTGGGTCGACGTTGTACATTGCGTATATCCAAAAATCCTGGAAACACATTAAACAAAAATATTAAAATTTCGATAAAAAAGAATTAAAAGAACATTTACTCATTTTTCCTACATTTATTTATAACAATGCGAAAAAACACAAATTTAGATACAATAATGTAAATATTTGTATTTATTGAATTGAAAATTTGAAAACCCAATATAGAAGTAAATAGTGTCGCGGTCGCCGCAGGCCTCTCAAACTCGCCTTCGTGGCCTACCGCGCCACTTGATTCATAGATTTTTTACAAAATCAGCGATTTTTATCTCTTTATTTAAAATGTTAAATCACCATAAGAGAATTTAAATGGTCCGGCAAAAAAAAATTGGCAAGTGATTGGCAACGCACGCGGGAATTTGTACGCTTTGAATGGTTCAAAGAACCGAAAAAAAATGGTCTGGTAGGTGTGCCCTGAAATCTAAATTTTCAACTTCCAGCATCGAGTTGTTTCCACTCGGTCTTGGATTTGCACGTACTTATATGTTACGTCTATGCGTGGCATAAGTTGTCCTTAATTGCACCGTGCATACGCTATCCGCACGGTGCAAAAATAGACTGTTAATGCCACGTATAGGCGTGACAGCGGTTTTATACTAGTCAGTGCTATAAAATAGGCTCGGGCGTTATTATACAGGCCATGCCGTAAAGTACGACTTATGCCACTATAGGTTCGTAATATACTTACACTTTGATCTCTGTTGAATATTATTTTATCCATCACTATGAGATCAGCATAACGTTCCTTTATACTTTTCTTAATATTATCCCAGTGAACAAATGGTTTCTGGGAGAAAGTCTAAATAAACGATGGATAATTAATTAACAAATTATAACCTTTTTATATTTCATCATCAATTAACAACGAAAAAATTATAAATAACTGACTTGTGGAACGCTCACAGCCATTAAAAAATCTTCTGTATTGTCTATTTCTCTATTTGGATGTCTGTATCCTGGACCAGAATCTTGCATGCCTCTTGTATCAAAAACAAGTACCACGGCTAGAATATCGTGTTTCTTTTGAAAACTTTGTAACCTGAACAATATTTGTCATGAAATTATCTGATCGCATATAAACTTTTAATGAAAAAAAAAAATGATCTGTACATGAGGTAATTTATCACGAAAATACAACATATTCATGAATTACTTACTTATGGTAATAATCTGTAGCCTGTTTACTCATGATACTTCTCATTTCACCAGAACTTGCTTGTTGACTTAAAGTGGTATGAAAGTAAAAAGAAAACTTAGCTAGAACAGCAGCTCTTAGTTTTACTAACCACTGGTACAATGCAGGCTGTTGATTAGCCTTTAGAAATGTTGCACCAAATCCAAGTTTCCAAGTCTGAAATAATCATTTTACATTATAGCTATATTTCAGAATGGTGATTTGGAATCGTAGATATTCATTGTTCAGTAAACTTACTTCTCTATTTTGCAATGTTCGTTCCCATGCTGACATTCGTACTTGGGCTCCATACAAAGCCATGAGAGATGGTAAAAACCTCCAGTTCTGTACTTCAATATATGCTTTTATTAATTGCATTAATATTTCACATTCTAACCTGGTACGACAATTGCAAATATAACACTGATCGATTTAGATTTTTCACATACAATATTTAACCAAAAATGTACTCACGTTAAAGCAGCTTTAATTGTATTTAATGCCAAATAGGAACAAGAGAGTTGATGGGACTCAATAATACCTTCTATGGACAATAATAACTCTTGGTGGCGCATCACCTTACTGCTAATACTCATATGGTACATTTTTTCATAACTAAAATACCAGAATTTGTATTATAATATCATGGAATAGAAACAGAATTAAAAAAATCTTAACAAGATCGAGTTAAAATAGATACAAATCAATCAGCTGAATCCGTGCTGTTATAAATTGACACAGATGGTATGAGATTTCAGCAACTGTAGCCCCTACCGCATTTGTTCCTCGTGTCATTTCTTCAACCCTTTTTAAATCAGCTTTCAATGATTCGTACATTGTTTTTAAAGAATTCTATATAAAAAACAACAAAGACTGTATAAAATTAACTTAAAATCTTCATGTACAATATAAATTAGAAAGATATGATTTACATCTTTTCGAAGAAATCCTTTATTTTTGGTATGAAGAAATCCTAAATCTGCATAAGAACGTTCAGCCATGGCAATTTGAGGCAGATGCATAAGCAACATACCCCATGGTCCCATCTGTGTTGATCTGCATGATTCTCTTTCTTTTTCCTGGATAAGAATCATTTTAAAGTTAAATATAGACAAATAATACATTTTAAAGTTTATATAAATACCTACTACTGATTCTTTGGCCTTGTCAAAACATAGTTGAGTAACCTGAGTAAAAAATGAATTTAAAAATTCGTCTTCATGATCCATCTTTGTTTTTTTACCTTGAAGACATAAAAATAACAGATTTTAATGTAAATATTTAGTTATTTGTTATTTTGATTACATTGACCAAAAAATCACAAAATCAAATAGTTTAATTTAAAGAATTGTCAAAATACCCTAAGAGTTCAAAAATGTCAGCTTTAATGTGATTAAATTTCATTTCAATTAAATCTTGAAGGTAAAAGACGTTTATACTTGAAGCCAGACCTGCGCATACAATCATATCAAGATCGGCCCTTTTAACAAAAATATAATTATGGTTGCGGAGAAGACAGTGTCAGAGTATATGCAATATAAACATCCAGTTGGTAATATAGAAAACTGCAGGTGTCAAAGTAGATAAAGTTGTCGGGAAAATGTATAGCCCGATTCGAATATATATATATATATATATATATATATATATATATATATATATATATATATATATATAATATTTTGGTATAAAAATTATACCAAAATACTTTAAACTCAAACCCTATGTATGTATGTACACCCTGTTAAAAATAAATACATATTTTTTGTATGTATCTTTAGTACGTACTAAAAACATGTAATTTGCCTGGTAATACGTATTAAAAATATGTACTGATTTGGGACTGACTATTTAAAATATATTAAATATAAATATAAGTATTTGATGTGGCCATAAATGGTGTTACTATCCTTATGGTACTTCCATTTATGGCCACATCAACAAGGCATTTATAAATATTTGATTTGATTTTGTTTGAGAACCCAGGACGCTTATTTGAATTATTATTGCCATATTAAAATATTTCAATTTTTTAAAGTTTGTCTTCAAAATTGTATATAATATTCTACAAGTGAAAAAAATTAAATCTGATCGTATAATGTTTTATACAAAACGCGCGAAGAATGTGATACTTTACTATATTATTTTTTACTCTTCGGTTTTCATTGTGTGAGATTCTGCGAATGGCATACTTACCTATATTCTTTTTATGTTCCGTGAGCGTGATCCACAAAATTTGTATGCTTTGGGGAGGACTTTCAGTTTTCGCCCATAACCTGAATCTTCTGTGATATTCAAAACAGAATATTACAATTTGGATTCGCCGGCGAATTAGAATTATTTTAATTTTAAATCATGGTGAGTCAATTGTCAATTCCTTTAAAACCGAAAACATATATCAAGGATCCTAACTCTAACCTCTTTATGTTTGTCATTTCAGGATGTTTTTTTAATGATACGGCGAAAGAAAATGACAATATTTACGGATGCTAAGGAAAATACAACTGTTCTCGAGTTAAAGAAAATTATCGAAGGTGAATTGTGTGGTTTTCTTTTCTTCTTTAAAAGTAATTGCTTATACTGTGTCAACACTCAAGTTGTTAATTAAGGCTGGATTTCATAATCATGCTTACACCTAATTTGATTTATATCACCTTTTGATATCTTTATATTTATCAAAAACAGTTTTTCTGCAAAATTAAGTACTTTATTTTCATTTTTAGGAATATTAAAGATACCTCCTGGAAATCAACAGCTATTCAATAAGGATAACCTTCTTATGTCAGATAACAAATGTTTGTCAGATTATGGGCTCTCATCAGCTACTGCCAAAGCACAATGCCCAGCAGTGATTGGGTTAGCTATACGTCAAGATAATGGACAATTCGAGCAATTAGAAATGACGCCATTCTCTCTACCCCCAGATCTTCCTGAAGTAATGAAAACTCAAGAAACTAATGGTCAAGAGCAATCACCATGAGTTCTGCTAATGGGAATAAAGTCAATTGAAAAACATCCACTTGTTTTTCGAATGGAAGAAACCCATTAGACTCTAAAGGATATCAGAGTCTGAAAATAGACATTTCACAAGAATTTTTTTTATAAGTGCATTAATACATATAATAATTGAAAGGAAGAAACCATTTAAATCAAACTTCTTGAAGAAAGTGTCTCTGATTATCGATGAATTTCAAAATTGTTAATTCATAACAAAAGTCTAACCTACTTTTTGTAATATTTTGATTTTTGCACTTATTGAATTGAAGAAAACTGATATTTTCTCTTATACCTGCCTAATGTAAGCTTGATGCTTATTTGGCAATATTATTTTTAACTCAAATTTGTTTGAGATATAAAAAAAAACACATCAGTCATCTCAATGTTCATGTGATAATGCTAAGTTGGGTAAGCAGCTAACAAATATTAATTTCATATTACCTTTTAAGATGCAACCATTCGAAAGGCATACAACCATTTTACACTTTTGTAAACTCTACACAAAAAATAAATAATGTGTTTTCCATCTTAAAATCACTATATGTATAATGTACCATTTATTGAATTTTATAGCATGAACATTTTGTTTTTGTTGTTTCATGTCTATAAATTAAAATAATTTATAAAAGTCTAATGTGTATAATATGATAAATTTTATAAATTGCGATTGCATGGAAAACACAAATGCATTAGGCACCGTATGAATAAAACCCATTTTTTGAGATCCTTAAAAGATGGAATAACTAATCATATACAGAGTTTTTTTATTATTGCCTAAACAAATAGGTAATCAGGGCCACGTAACTGATCAATAAATATGTGGTGCCTTTGCTGCCACACAGAAAATTTTGTAAACAATTTCATCATATTTCCTTTATCGTGAAAGGCAGCTGAAGTATTGATTTTAAATACATAAATTTTATATTTATTTTTTTTGGCTCTTATTTGATTAGAAAACCACAAGTATAATATATGAGCTTGACTTCTACCAAATGATATTTAGTTATAAAATGCCATCTATGCTATGAATGTAAAACTAAATAAATTTGCTAATATTATTAACAAATAACAAAATTATTTACGAACTTTTATTTTCTTCACATATGTTTTTAAACATTTCTTTTATAAAATTATCATATATGTGTTTTTTTCCTGGAACGTAATGTCCTCCTTCATGCACTATTTCTTGTTTATTTGTGAACACATTACTCAAATCTCGAGCCATTTCTATAAAGTAAAATAAATTAATTTGACAAACATGGTTTTAAAAATTACTGAGTGAATTGGTTGTATTGTAGAAGATGAAATATACAAGTACTGCGAAAGTATACATACTTGTTGGAATGACTTTGTCACCATCACCAAAAACGTGCAATGTTGGCAATAACAACTTTTCATCGTAATATATTTCGTGAGGTTTGCAAAGGGATTTAAAGCCAGATACAATAATGGCAAAATGGAATCTTATTGGAAGAACTGTAAATTATTAATTTTTATTAAAAAGAGGCTTCTCAAACTTTTCTACTTACAATTAAAGAAAAATATTTTCTTTATATTAATTCTATTCCTTGATTGCTATTTATTTATACCTATAGTATATATGTGTGTATGTGGATTAAAAATTTTGTTATGGAATTATTATTAAATAAATTACTTTTTTTTTGTTGCATGGCACAGAGTATAGAAACAAATGATCCTCCTTGTGAAAAACCTATTAATCCATCAAATGGTCCCTGTTCTTCAAATGTTTTTTCAACCAATTGTACACTTTCTTCGAAACCTACAGATAAGTTACTTGGTTCTACAGCTTTAAAAACTTTATCTTCTGTATTAAACCACCAGCCGAATTCTATAAAAATAGTTTTATCAAAAAAGGAAAATGAGCAATTATTTTTCAGATGATTTTAAATTAAAAAAAAATGACTTACGCTCCGTATCTTCTTTGTTTTCATTAGCCTCTTCTTTATCCCAATCTGATTCTTCTATTGGTGGTACTTTGTGAGGAGCTTTAATAAATACAAAATCAATTTCTTTTTTAAAACTCTTTCTTAAAGACCCTAACTTTGCACTAAACACTTTGTCTGATTGACGGTATCCATGTATAGCCAAGATCTGAAAATAAATTGTCATATAACTAAGCATAATATCATTTTTTTTATCGTGCATTCCTTAAGATTAAAATTTTTTTTCAAAACCTTCAATTTGGTGCTTCTTGCTGATGACATTTATTAGAATTATTGTAATACTGAAAATAAATGTTACACACTCAGTTCTTTTTACATCAAATGAATGCAGGCAGAAGAGGTTATTCAGACTTAACCTCTTAACTATACAGAATAGGATATAGGTAATAGGTATAAATCATACTCGCATGCAAACACCTGCAATTGATGCTTTACAACGTATACTTATATCATGCTACCCTGTGTAAGCATGAGTTACAAGTATGATTTGAACTTTGCTATCTTTCATTTTAAGTTACCAAGCCAGTAATGATTAATTGTAATAACCCAACAGCACTAGGATAAATATATTAAATTAAATAAATCATAATTAATACTTTATAATTAAGAGATAAATGAAAAATATAATTTATTTTTAATATTTTATGAAATTGAAATTGCATTTATCAAACTAATAGATACATGGGGCAGTATTTCGTTCATTAGATTTAAAATGCATAAACTTAAATATTGATGCATGGTTTTGAACAAAAGATAAAAAAAGTAATTCTCATACAACAATCTTATGAACAGAATCATTTGTCTAATTATCAATAATAAACTGCTTCAAAATAAAAATTAAATATCACTAAGATCAACAGCATCCACTTGAGAAGTAATGTTGTCTTCAGCAGTTTCTTCTGGTTCTTCTGTTGTAATCTGTCGTGGAATATCTAACTTACTCCAAGAGCCTGGCTCCTTTTTTCTTAATTTAATCTCAGTTTTTGTTGGCAACATAGTTGCGGAGCTGGCATCTACATCCACAATCTAAAAACAAAAATTATTTTAAAATGGGCATGTGTATTAAAAAGTATAAATAAAAGTATAATGCTCTACAAAGACTGGCACAATTAAGAAAAGATGTATTTTAAATCATCAATTATACCAAAGTATAATACATTCAAATTCAGTAATTCAGAACCTGATAAACCATGGATGGTCAGATCAATTTACATTATTTACAAGTTCTAAAAGAGCCTTTTTTGTACATGCTAGTCTTCATAAGCAGCAACAATAAAATAATATACGTACCCCTCTTAATTCTATGTCGAGATTGTACCTTGAATTTTCTTCAGGAAAATATAAGTCTACTGTTAGATGTACTGGATTCAATTTTATGAATGACGAATCTGGATTATACTTTTTAGCATAAACTGATACAATAACATGTGTTCCAGTTTGGTGCCAATCCATTCTACACTTTACCTTTTTATTACTAGCACCCTAAATAAGGCAATTTATAAGGTATTAAAATCAATTTATGTGAGATTTATATATTATAAGATTAATATTAATGCATTTACATTTATACACTTTTTTACCTTTTGAACCCATACATGATTTCCTTGGGAACATCCAGGTTGCTCCAAGAAAACAGCAAAATCAGTTGTCTTCTTTTGACAGCAAGACCAGTATTTCAATCCTTCGTGAAAGATTGGTACTCCAGGATGATATGTACAAACTTCATCATTAGATGCTGGACCTTGATAAGTTCTTTTGCACGAATTATTTTTACAACTTTGTCCAATAGCTATACTATTTACATCTTTTTTTGTGCTGTCCAATACCGTAAGTCCCTGAATTTGTTCTAATAAAGCTGGAGAAACTGTAGGCTTTAATGTAACTTGTGGAGACTCAAATGGAGGACGCTCTAACGCTGGTGTACTATTCAAAGGCTTGACGGAGACTTCTATAACCTCATTTGCCTTTGATTTGTCTACTACTGGCTTTGGCAGCTCTGGTGGTTTAATGTTCGAATGTTTTGATTTTGTGCAACCTTTGATACTTAAGAATTCTGTAAAGTCTGTACATTTTTTGTTACAACAGGACCACCCTTTGTAAGCATCATGGAAGACTGGATGACCAGGGTGATGTTGGCAATCTTCAAAAAAATATATTTTAAATTTAATAAAAAAATTGTAAGACCAATAAAATTTGTCAAATTTTATTATATTATATAAACAATATTTAAATATGTAAATTTGAATCGACATGAATGTGTAGCAATTGAATATATAAAAAAGAAGACATTAGAAAATATAGATTACAAATACCTTCTTTGTTATTATTGTTGGGGTCAAATTTTTTTCCACAACCCCGATTATAACAAATTTCTAAATTGTTGTCGTCTGCCATCGTGAGTGAATTTTATTGTGTGCAGTTTCTTCAACTATTTATTTTACTCTGCCGGCATTTACCGCGAAGATTCTAGTACGTTCGTCTCAAAAATAAACGCCTGATGCGTGATGCCCTGATGATGCTTGCACTCGCGAGCTGTAGGTAATGTGTATATAATATACGCATGCATGTGTTCATCTGTATAGAATTATAGATGCGCGAGCATTCGCATTTCGCATCGACATATGCGAGTATAGTAGGATTGTATTGTTCGATTATGACAATCGGACAGATCTAGTTCAGTTCTGGACCGAAACTGATTTTCATAATCGAACAAACCTTATGACGACATGGAGCGGGATCTTTGAATAATCGAACGAGCATAGAAAATCCCTCTCATTCGCGAAATTACTTATTAACGTAAATAAAGTACGCAAGAATTTTAGGTTAAAGACTAGTAAGTATACTCTTCTCCGTACTTTTATGACTTTTTATGATCTTCCTTCTTTCCAGGTATTCTAAATCTACGCAAAATTTTTATTCCGAATGACAGTATTTGGAGTGTACGTTTTGTTCTTATTTTTATTTTAAATAAAGTATTGCTTCGCTATTTCAATCTATTATATTATTTTTAAGTGCAAAAAATGTATGTAATTTTTTTACTTAAAAGAGTTAGGAGATTATTTGGAGTCGAAGCGCATCTTTAATCTAAAACTACTGTGTATTTTTTTTATTTACGTATAATAAGCAATTTCGCGAATGAGAGAGCATTTCTACCCATTCGATCATTCAAAGATCCCGCCCCATGTCGCCATCTATCTGTGTGTGTGCGTGCATATGTATGTATATATATATATATATATATATATATAGGTATATATATTGTATGTTGGATCATGGGCCGTGTAACACACATAAATACATACCTATATATATATATATTTTATTTTTATAGGTTATGTTACCAATGTGTACAAAAACTGACTCCAGTCTCCACATGCGGGCATGTGTTGGAGAGTTGAGCAGGCGATATATGCCGGGCTGCACCAAACGAAAAACCACGTGGGTTATTTTTCGCAAATTGCCATGTACAATTGTAATTTTAGTTAATCATGTTATAATAATGCCAGATTTTGAAAACACTTATTTTAAACATCAAATAAAAACTTAAAAGTTTACATCTTATTTATATACATATATACATATATATATACACACTGCGAAGAAGAACAATGGGTCTTACCAAACAATATTTGAGATACGTTCCTGGAGGAAATATAAATTTAATAGCTGATAGTAATTGTAACATAGTATTTGTAACATTAGAAGGTCAGGAAGGAAGATTTGTAGCTGTTGGTGCTTGTGAACATGTTTACATTTGGGATCTTCGTCTTGGAGAAAAAGTATGAAAAAGTTCATTAATTTTTTCTTTCTTATACTTTGGTTTTAAACAATTTCTTGATTTCCTTGTGTAGGTGCAAGTATTATCTGGTGAAAAAGCTAATGTAACATGCTTAGCTGCTTCTCCCAATAAAAGGCAGATAGCTGCAGGCTATGATGATGGCTCTGTGAAGACTTTTGACTTGCGTTCGGCTGAAAATGTGAGTGTATTTGTTGGACATCACTCTGAAGTCACATCCCTGGCATATGATCATTTAGGACATCATTTAGTATCAGGATCAAAGGTTAATTTGCAAAACTTCCACAATTTATCGTAAATTAAACTAAAATTGAAGCATTAATGTATCATTAAATTGTTAAATTATAATTCAGGATACGGATATCATTGTTTGGGACGTTGTTGCAGAAAATGGAATATGTAGATTAGTGGGACATAAAGGTGTTATAACTAAAGTTGCCTTTATGCGTGATCATAACATTGTCATTAGTTCTAGTAAAGATACATTTATAAAATTCTGGGACCTTGACAATGAGCATAATTTTAAAACTCTTATAGGTCATCGTTCCGAGGTAACTTTTTGATTTTTTAAAAATCTTCATATTGATTAGATATTATTTTTAATACTAAATCTTATTACAGGTTTGGGGATTTACATTAGTTAAAGATGACGAGTATTTGGTATCCGGATGCAATGATCGTGAATTGCATATATGGAAAATTTATTTTACTGATGCTCTAAAATCAGACGGTAATATTGAATTACCTAATTTAGCCATAGAAGATGATGGCGATGAAGCAGACATGGTAAAAATAGGAATTTGTTTTTAAAGAGACAAGCTTCGTAAAAGCTAAATAAAATAAACTATACTAATAAGTTTGTAGAAATTTTCTTATGCAAACAATCAATTTAAAACCTTTTTTAACTTAATGAAATGAGTGTTATAATGATCATTGGCTTAAAATAAATTATTCATATTTTTAATACCATAATTTATAGATATTTTCAAGTATTTTAGTTAAAAAATAAATTGATTGCTTCATATAAAACAAATCCTGCAAGCTTGTTAGTGGAACTTTATTGAGTATTTAAGCCATTGCTAGTTCATTTCAATGCAATCATAGTTAGAAACAACTTTATACAAAATGAACTAACTGACTTTTTATTTATGTTATTAACATCAATCTAGAAATACCCATTGCGTTGTGTTAAAATTGGCAATATCGTGAGGGTAGGCAAAGGACGAATAAATTCATTAACAGCAGATTACAGTGGACAAATTGTTGGATGTCATGGTACTGACAATACAGTAGAGTTATTCCACTTTTTACCTGAAGATCAAATTAAAACGAAAAAATCAAAACGTTTGGATAAATTAAAAAAGAAAGCAGCTTCGTAAGTAAAAATTGTATTAAAATGTATGTTTCATGTAAATTATTCCAATTTATGTATATTGTTAACAGTGATGAGAAGATAAAAGAGAAACTACAGGAAGCTGAATTAGATACAATCTTAAGGGATCAAATTAACAGACTCTCAGTTATAAAAGTTTCTGCCAAAGCAAAAGCACTAGATCTTATTATGGGACGAGGAGATGAACTTAGAGTGAGTTATTATCTTTTTTTTTCTGAATTATCAATATCAAAGGTGAATAAAAACGTATTCTCTTTCAGATATGTACAAATGTAAGCAACAACACAATTGAGCTCCATTCCTTAGCAGTCACAGAAAAAACTGCTGAACCACAACTCCTTCGAACATTAAGTTCTCATGGTCATCGAACTGAAGTTAGAGCAGTTTGTTTTAGTTCAGATAATTTAGCATTTGCTACCGTTAGTGGAGACTCTGTAAAATTATGGAACAGGTATTTTTTTTACGTAACAATAATATCATACAATGAAAATTATTAAGTTCCTCTTTTTTAATAGGACAAACCTTCCACGTAGCCATATCTTGTGATAAGTAAATTTTCAAGTAACTTAATCTATGTATTGTTTCAGACCTACGCTAACATGCTTAAGAACAGTGGAATGTGGATATGCATTAAGTCTTACATTTGTACCTGGTGATAGACATTTAATTGTTGGTTTGAAGAGTGGAAAAATGCTAATTATAGACATTGCAGCAGGTGACATTTTAGAAGAAATACCAGCTCATGAAAATGAATTATGGAGCGTTACTCTATTGCCAACTTTGGTAAATTAATCATAGTAAATTATGCAACAAGGGTCAAAAGTAGCACATTTTCCCTGCGTGCGTTTACTTCCCGACGAAGCGAAAAAACGCACCCCTAGAAAAAATATTTTTGTTAAGGACAGTAAAATCATCATCCAAGAGAACAATTTACTTTTGTCCCGTGTTGCATGCATATAGTATTCAATACCACTCTCGATCGAAAGGCCACTTTTTAATCCTAAAAACCAATAACGAAACACTTTTCAAAATTTGATTAAAAGAATTTTTTTTTTGCTTATTAAAATTTAATTTAAACGAATTTTTAGGAAAAATATGTTTTTTTTGTCGTGCTGTTCGGGTTGGAGGGGAGGGGCAGATATTTTTCATATTACAAGTATGAATTATTTAAGTGTAAATAATTTAAAATCCTTTTCAGAAAGGTGTTGTCAGTGGTGGGGGAGATAAGACCGTAAAATTTTGGCAATTCGAGCTTGTTGAAGATCCTGAAAGTGAAAGCAAAGCTAAAGTACTTTCTGTAATTCACTATAAAACTTTAAAACTGGAAGAAAGTGTACTTTGCGTCAGAATAAGTCCTAATAATAGATTTGTAGCTGTTGCATTGTTAGATTCAACAGTAAAGATCTTTTTTCTTGATACATTCAAAGTAAGAATTATTAAAAATTTTTCTTTTTATAACAATAAATAATTTGTTTCACTTAATCAAGAATATGTATAATGTTGTTCTTTTTTTTAGTTCTTTGTATCTTTATATGGCCACAAATTACCAGTTTTATGCATGGATATTTCCAGTGATTCTGCATTAATTGCAACTGGCTCAGCCGATCGTAACATTAAAATTTGGGGTTTAGATTTTGGCGATTGTCATAAATCATTATTCGCACATGACGATTCTGTAACAGGAATTGCGTTTGTGCCAAAAACTCATTACCTATTTACTTGTGGAAAAGACGGAAAAGTTAAGGAATGGGATGCTGATAATTTCCAAAAAATCGTTACATTACAAGTAAATCAATTCTACTACATAATTTAATTGTGTTGTACTGTAAAGCCATATATGCATATTACAAGTGTATAACAAAAACTTTTGTTTTATTAGGGTCACACTGGACAAGCATATAACTGTGCCGTATCACCTAACGGAGTTTACGCTGCTTCTTGTGGTTCCGACAAAGTAATACGTATTTACGAAAAAAGTTCAGAAATTTTAGTTCTAGAGGATGAAGCAGAAGAGGAAAGAGAAAAACAAGAAAATGAATTAGTAACAGGCGAAACAACAGCGGTTCAAGGTCAAAAAAATCAAATTTTACCCACTCGTAAAACAGTTAACAGTGAAAAAGCGGTAAAAAATATTTTATGCAAATCAGCTGTTTGTTATGCTACTTTTTAATATTTTCTAAATAATCTAAAATTTTCAAGGCTGAGTTAATCCTCGAGTGTTTGGACATATGCAAAGCGTACAAAGAAGAATGTTCAACTGTTGTACCACCCAATCCAATGCCACCATTACCATTATTAATGCAAGCATACAAGTGCAATACTGTCGAAGAATTTTTATTGGAAACCATCAAGAGAGTTCGCGCAAGGTAAATAATAAACTTTAAGATTATAATTATATATTTTTTATGTTGAATATGAATTGTATATTAAAATAATTTTAACACAGCGATTTCGACGAAGCTCTATTTTTACTGCCGTATTCGGCTGCGTCTGAAATTCTGAGGATGTTACCGAGTCTATTGAAAAGTCAATATCAAGCAGAAATCGTAGCAAAATTAACATTGAGTTTAATTCAAGCACATCATGGACCAATTATCGCCAGTCAAGAACTTCTACCTCAAATTGAAGAAATTAAATCTCTTGCTCTACAACAAGTTTCGTCGTTGAGAGTATGGATTTATTATTTTTTTTTTTTACTCGATATATGGTATTAAAAATATTTAATTTAAACAATTGTACGCAGGATACCCTTGGATTCAATCTATACGGAATGGCTTATATGCAACGTGCAATTGAAGAAAATGAGGGAATTCAGCTGTTTAAAGAGGCTACGAAAACTCAAAAGAAGAAAAACAGCAAGCGGAAAAACAAGGAAAAAGCTCTGAAAAGAGCTATTATGACTTTATGAATTTTGTAAAAAAAAAAAATACTTTTTATGACACATGCATGAAAAACGCCACTTTCCATGCATCTAAGATGAATAAAAAATCGAGTTTCTCTTAGCAGCGGGAGGAAAAAATGTTTTCCTCCCTAGGGAGTAGTTTTTTCCACAAACGTTTAGTCCTCGAATTTCCTATTCCATTCAAATGCATGGAGTGGCATATTCATGCACTTATCACGAAAAGTACGGTGTAGAATAAGGGGGAGTGGCTTTTTCAGACTCGGGTGATGTTTCGCGTACGAGTGGGAGTCGAGGGCGCCGTAGGCCCTCGCTAGAAAAAGCCAAATTTCCCCCCTGGTTGCGCGCCATACTATTTTACTTGTAAATAATAATAACTATTATTACTATTACTACTATACTGAAATATTGATTTTTGTTTAAGAATATTCATAAAAAAAAGTTAAGACTATCTTTCATAGACTAAAAATTGTTTTGATTTATTTTTTGCACTAAGGTATAGAGCTATACAACGAAATCTTTACTTTATGATCACAATCATAAATTTTGCCCTTTTTAAATAAGATAGAGAAAAAAATTTGTCGAGTATAAAAAAGAATTCAACTTCCTATCAATACAAACTCTTTGAATCAAAACGTTTTTGTTTCTTACATTCTATAAAACCGGAAAGCTGGGTTGTCGAAGTCTAAGTAATCAATCTGAACCCGCGTCTAATTAGTTCCAGACATTTTTGTCATACATTTGTAACAAAATCGGAATTTAATATATTTCTATAAAAGTGCGCAAAGTAAGTGATTCTCGCACGGGTGTAGTTTGTCGCTCGAGAGCGACACAAGAGTAAAGTTGATTACTCCAACCTACGGGGATAATCAACGACTTCCTTGTTCAAACTTTAGAAAATTCAAGTATTTATAATTTCAGTTCAAAAGCAAAGTAATAACAGAAATATAAGAGATGATGTCGATGGCTGAATGGAATAACAACGTATCCCGACGGCCGAGAACGTCGTATACCAGTCGCGATGTTTTATTTTTCATTGCCTTTGCTTATATTATAAAAACTAATGAACGAATTAATCATAATATTTTGATGTACGCGTTCACGAACTCCGAGCACATCGTTGATTTTCACCCTATTTTAAATTGCTCGTAGTCGTACGCGTACCCTATTTTATATCGTCAAGAATGTGAAAATCCTACAAAAAACTGAAAATTCTGAAGATTGATTTTGAATGTATTGTTTTTCGCATTTTTGGAGTCGTCAAAAGATAATTCCCGCTTCTTGGCAGATCAATATTATAGGCAAGTTCAATGGCTTTTACCTCCATAGAGGTTTAGTTTGAACTCAAGTCGTCTGAACGCACTTTTTTCCCAATCTGAACCGAGACATAGGATTGCCACGACGACGATTGTTTGATTTTCGAACGCAAATTTTCGAACGCAAATTTTCAAACACCTACAATAGCCGTAGCCGAAAAGATAAACTGCGATCGATTTCGATGAAATTTGCACATATTGCACAATTTCTTCCCCAATCCATATCTCGGCGACACTTTTCGATATCCAAAAAAATAATAGCTTTTACAATTTTGTATCCCATTTGGATACCAGCGTACGGAACATCAAAAGCCCCTATAACAGCAAGCAAATCCTCCAGGTTGAGCAATTTTCAATATCCTAATCGGAAGTCATAGTCAAATTCGTTAAGTACTGGGCGCATCTCCCCTTATACCTTATACCTTATACCCATTCGTTTCACGTGGAAGACGAACGCACATTTTTTTCCGGGATTTCACTCGGGTCCGATCCGAAGAAAGCCGCAGTTGCTGAAATATTTGCCTTCAGCCGCAAAGTGCAAATAATAAGGGGTCGCATAACGCAACGGAAGTAAATCGCGACGACGAAATATATTATAATGGGCGAATAATCAGGTCAATGAAAGCACCGCGTGGTTATATATATATATATATATATATATATATATATACTAGTGGGGCTCCGCCCCCCTGCTCGCTTCGCTCGCCAACCCCCTATTGTAGTTTCTGTGTGATTTTATCTTCAAAATTTTATTTTCATGAACTGATAATTATGTTCTGGATGGTTGAAAATGATCGATCTTATTGTATAAGAAAACCTGTTACTGGAAGTAAAAGTATTGTTTAACATTGAACTTCTACTATTAATGGCATTTAAAATAGTTTTAGCTAGTTTTTGAAGTTTTCTGACGCTTGAAATTCATCATTTGAATTTATATATATATTTTTTTTTAAATTAATTTTAATTTTTTTTAATGTTCTTATTGATAATGTAGGAATATACTTAAAAAAACCTTTATTTTCTCATGGACAATTGTATGTATCATTATCTAGATGCAAAGATCCTAATCGATTGTTTATTCAAAACGAAAGTGAAAACAATTCAGAAATAGAAAATATAGTTTGGAATGAAATTTTCGATTAGAAGTTTATACTTAATTTGCACGAATATACATATATATATTTTTTTTTAATTTAATAAAAAAAATATTTTTGTTTTAATGATATTATAGCTGTATCCACAAATATTTAAAAATGGAGTGCGATCCAACTCAAAATTCTTTAGTTCCAATAGAAAACGAAGCACATGAAAACTTTTTGCGAGCATTAAATAATCAAATTGAAGAACATGAATTAGAGCAAGTAAATTATGAACTTTATTTAAATGATTTGATCAGAGAATATGATGAAGATCAATTAAAAAGATTACATTCACGAATTCAATTTTTCGAAATATTTGACGAAGTTCAAATAACATCAAAATTTATAAGTTTAGACCAAATTCCAACTAAAACTACATTAACTATTCAATGTATTTTAAAATTTCGTAGAACACATGATCTTCTTCCGGATTCCTTGAAAAATGATGATGCAGCTTATGTTGAATATATAATTAATATAGCTAACATTCTCAACTATATCAATCAAAATTAATTGTGTAATTAATGAAAGTACGAATATTATTTCATAAATTATTTATGTAAATTCATAATTTTCTAAATAAGCAATTATTATCATAGATACAATTCACAAAACAAAATCAATATTTTTTTTTTACAAATTATTCATTACAAATTATTATTTTTTATTACGATCATAAATATTATTCGAAAATATTGTATCAAAATTTCAGTCACAAAATATTTTTCATTTTTAAAATTCTTCTTTTTAAAAACCTTTTTCATACACCATAACACAAAAACAGCACAGAACAGACACACAAATAATCATTAATAGTAATACAGTAAGTTAATTTTGTATTATTATAGGACATGATGTAATAATACTTAGTTAACTTAAAAATATTTAATGATTATTTGTACACTTTTACATGAAAAAAGTTTCAATTTAAATTGTACCCTGTTCAAAAATTATATTTAATTTTGTAAATAAATAGTAGTACATTAGTTGTAACATTTAGAAACTTTTTTCAAGTAAAAGTGTTTGTAGGAAGGAGGATGGTATGAGGAGGAGTCTTAGGGGAGGAGGGTTGGTATCTAAGACTCCCGTGGTTATATGGCTCATGGCGATGATTCCACGGTTTTTTTTTAGATTATTGTATAAAAATTCTAATTGATAAAAATGAATCAATAATAATCATTTTGTTTACAAATGCATGAAGTTTAGAACATAATTCATTTTTGCCAATAACCATAATTTTATATAATTTGATCATGTCATGAAATTATATGAAATTATTGGTAATTTTTATACAATAAAATAAAAAAAAACAAAAAAAATCAACGCGCCTAAAGTACATTGTATTATGACTAATAAAATGTACTTTTGACAGTACCCCTTGGGTGGTGTGGAAAACTGTCTCTTTATTCTGTCTCTCTAGTTCTGTCTGACTACTCATATTACCTGAAAATTCATCGAGGTCTTTGATCTCGCTTATCTTGTTCATTTTGTTGTTTATTCAATCAGTGAATCATCTATAATGATTATACTTTCTGATGGTTCTTTGAACTCAATTATTCCCTAACTTATTTACACGTTATTAATAATTAACTTTAATCTTATAACTTAAATAAAATTAGAGGTAGATCTTCAATATCTGGTTCTCTTGGAACTGATACTTCTTACCTTAACCTAAACCTTAATTCTATTTAATATTATCCAATTTAAATCTATTTAATCATAATATGTTATAAATTTGTATTTAATTGGACTGTTAATGCGGCCTTATTTTACTACGCAATAGCGTTGTGAAAGTATGACGGTCTCAAGCCCGATAACGCAGAGAGCAGTCATGTTATTTGGTGGGGGGGTGGTGGGGGCGCCAGGCGGGGGGTGGGGGGGGGTTTGAGATTTTCGAAAATAACAGAAAAATGAAAGAATTTTACGTGTTTTGGTGGGGGGGGGCCAAGGTGGAGGGGTGGTGGGGGGAGTCTTGCCAAAATGACTATAATATATATATATATATATATAAGTAAAACCACGAGGAAAGTATAACACCGAGCTGCGCTGCAGAGGGAATGGAATAGGTGCAGTAAGTATGTACATAGGCGACGGTCCTTGGCCTTTGGCGGAATAAGTAGTCGAAGGTCGACGCAGGTCCGCTCTTGAATGGGACTGCGCGCGCTCCCATAGCATGTGCTCCTGGCAGCCGATGACGTCACGCTCTCTCCACGCGGCGCGAAAATCGATCGGCGTGCGCGAATTTTCGGTCGCGCTTGCGTGCTGCCGACGCCGCCGTCGCGCTGTCATCGGCGGATCCGCGGATCAGTTGATCAGTTCACCGACGGCGAGCGCCGCTGCCGCACTCCGCACCGCCGATCGCGAGAGGATCTCGTGTGTCCCGTGCTCAGATCGCGGCGGGGCGAGAGTCGAGGCCCCCGCGGCGTCCTGCATTATACTTATTACTGTTTTTCGTGAACGGCCTCGCGCGGCGTCACGCGCTCGAGAGCTCGGCACCGCGGATCGACCTCGCTCCTCTTTTTTCGCCGACCAGCGCTCTTTGTTCCGCCGCGCGAGAGGGACTCGAGAATCAATGATTAAATATAGGATGGAGAATCGCAGCTGAACGGAAGGTACATACTCGCCGCCGTGCGAGTCAGCGATGTGCGCACGCGACCGATAAGAGACAAATGCCATCCTGGATGAAATCCCGCAGCTATACAATGAGATTGCAGCTGCTCGTCATCGAGACGGACTACCGCTGGAGAAAGGCCCTGCTTAGGTGAGCCGGCCCGCCGGTCAATTTGCTTCTCAGCTGTTCCGCTGCTGCTGCATACAGATAAATTTAGAGCTTGATTCACCGCGGACCCACTCGATCGGCGTTCCCGGATTTTCCATCCACGACGATGCACCCGCTCGCATCCGGCCTTACGGATCATAATATATATGTGCGGGTCGAGCGCTATCTGTATTGCAGCCAGCTTTTGTTTTAAAATCAATATATACATATATTATATATAGCTGCTCACGTGCAGCCTCCGAGCATTTGAACGAAAGCTCAAACTGGCCGGCGAAAGGTTGTAGAAGGGCTACGTCGCACGTGTGTATCGAGTCGATATTGACATTGACATTGATATTGCAGGTTCGTTATGCGTATACATATATAGGAACCATAATCGTGCGGTGAAGGATGATGTGCGCGTCGTAATATCCCCAACGATAATTCGTCCAGATCAATAAATACTTCAACTTACTCAAAGGCGCGTGTATTAAAATTCAAAAAACATTAATCGACACCATTTTAGGATGCTAAATCTGCGCAAAGCTATTTCACTGGTGCGAATAGCGCCTTGGGACGCTCCCGCTCAGAGCCTATACCAGTTGTCCTTGAATCATTCAGCACGTCATCAAATCAAAAGTTCGCACCGGCCAAGTCGATGTTTACGGTGAAAATCGAACTATTCCAGACGCGGTTCGCAACGAAATTGTTCATGTTCCTTAATTAGACTTGCATATCGCGCGCGCGCGCGCGTGTGTGTGTGTGTGTGTGTGTGTGTGTGTGTAACAAACGACCACTACGTACTGCACCTTCAATTTGTTTTTCATTTTTTTCTCTCCGCGCGCGCGTAAGGCACGCTAGGAAACCCCTGTATTTTATCGCATTCTAGCTTGAATGGAACCAATTCTCAGTTTCGACCTCGTCAGCTGTGATCGACTACGCGGCGGATTAGTTTTTTCCACTTCGTTATAACGTGATGTACCTATATATAGGCTGCACTGTTTGAAACTGGACTTTGATAATAATAAAACATCGCCTAATTACGCGATCTCGATATTGCATATTATTCGCTGCAAGACGTGTAGCGGCGTTATGTATCGGTTTACTACTTGCAAGCGTGAATAAATTAGTGTATCAAGTTTTATGGCGTCTCGCTTTTAACCTCGCGAGATATTATATACGCTGAGCAGATTGCACGATTGCGAACTGCGCTGTTTCCGAATACAGCATTTACAATTGTCAAGCGAAACACAAGGGGTCGACTGCAGTGTGCAATTTTCGTGCACGTAAGTGTAGGCGCAGTAGTAAACTATAAGCTGCACTTGAACAAAAGTTATAGCGCTGTTATATGCACTGCGCGTCCAGTCTGTTATATAATAAGGTTGCTGATTGAGGAATTCTGTGCGCAGTAGTGCATAATGGAGCTTTATAGACTTTAAAGTCGCCTCGATAGCGCGGAACGTCACGTGCGCGTGTATACAGTAATAAAAGCACTCATTGATTTCGAGCCGATATTTCTATCGTGCGGCTAGACGTACATAGGTACAGATATACTTAGATGCGCGCCCGCTCGCGCTAGCCGCTCCATCAAAATTCTTATCCGATAAAGATCTGGCCGTGCCTTTAATCTCGTTATGTGGAGCAGGTGTGCCTCTGACGTTGTGTGGAAAATCTGCTGAAAACTTTTTGGCCTTGAGAATGGCTTCTCACTCTTTTCTGCAATTATGCTTGTATTTATTCCTGCGGCTTATACGAAACTTATACGCGGCTCGCGGACTAGGTTCAACGTTCTCGTACAGTTTTCGTAAATCCTTGCGCAGGTACTTGTAGCTATCAACACGCGGGAACATGCCGCTCGCTCCGCTTGTCATATACTTATAATATAGGTAGCGAGACGCTCTCTCTCTCTCTCTCTCTCTCTCTCTCTCTCTCTCTCTCTCTCTCTCTCTCTCTCTCTCTCTCTCTCTCTCTCTCTCGGCTCAGCCGCTCGGCCTGCACTTAGTCGGCTGACGGCTCAGTGCGCGGCAGGCTTCCTACGAGTCAGCATCGCTCTCGATATAGTTCCGATTTCTATTCTGCGCTCTCGCATTCGGCGTGCGCGCGTGCAGCGTGTAACAGACAACAGTGCAGTGTATACCTAAGTAGTACAGATTGTACAGACGTCAACGCTCAGCGGCGATGCGCCGCCGCCTCTGATCGAGTCGAGAGTCCGTATAGCCGCTGCCTCTTGGCGCGTGCGGCTCTTCTTTACTTTTATTCCCGGTGTACACACAAAGCGCAAGGTGAGTCCCCTTTATTTTTACTCCGCACTTTGCCTCGAGCAGACTCGCACGATACGCGCGCTCGCTCCTTTTCCTTATCCCCGCGCTCTGTGCCATTTATTTCTCATCGCCACTGAAATCGCGAGTTGTTTTCTCCTTCCGGCTGACTCACGAGCGCATTCTACAAGCCACTGCAAATAAGCCAGCAGCTTGTCAAATCGGCGATTTTAACGATAACGTGCCGAATAAAGGTCCAAAGCTCTGCAGCGCGCATAAATCGCTTACTTGCAATGCACCTACGCAACTGACAAGTACACCTATAAATACCCAGACGCTTTGATATCTTTGTTTCTGCTACTTCCAAGATTATCTAATCTCTCGATTCCTCTTTTCTTTCGACGACAACAAAGGACGCTCGAGATTATTCATTTGTTACACAGGTTTGTTCGGGTGAAACCCGCGCATAATCTCTTTTTAACTATCGGTCGCCGCCGCCGTAAATGAAGGCGAGTTCCTCGCATACTTCCACGAAATCTTTAATTATGTTTTCGTTGGGAAACGCCGTTGACCAAAATCTTATTATATACTCATACAGGCTTCAGTATTCATAATACTGGTGAAAACTTCTGCACGCGCCGCTTTTGATAAGGGTCGCAGGCACACGTTGTGAGATAGCGAGCGCACTTATTGTAAGCGTACATACATCAGGTGAATTCGACTTTCGAGTGTCCCTGTTGCCATCAGTTCTCAAAAGATGTTTGCTCTATATTGAAATAATTTCGAGGAGATTGTCGAAACGTCTGTGAAATATGGCTTTTCTGAGTTGGATGCTTGCAATCGTTTCCGGTTCGTTATACGTAGACTATAGTCTTCTACGCTATATTTAAAACCAGCTTACAACGTTTGCGGCGCCCATTTAATATTATTGTCTTCAGAAATAGTAAAATTGCAGTTTTCTCTCATCTGGTGAAGTAATGCACTTAAAATGTTTGAAATATAACTAATATTATGATGCTGTAGTTTTTCATCCTGTGCAGATGGATTAAATTAATAATTTATTGATACACATGAGTTGATGTCGAGAGAGTGAGTCACGAGTCGTATTAGCGCATACGGACAAACTAGTTTTTTTATCATCGCTAGAATGAGTAAGTAAATCTTTTACTTGAAATCCCGCGCTGAAAAGCGCGCCTCTGCAGTCAAACGATCTAAGTTCGCGAAGCATGCTGCAGTGTGTATACACTATATATATATATATATATATATATATATATATATATATAGCTTATGGATCACATCACACCGATGAGGATGAACTGATCACACGGGCGAATGAATAAGTACAGGCATAATAGCTGCAGGCTTTTTGTTTGATAAACAACGCGTAATGGCCGAACGGCCTTGCGCGATTTCGCGCTATTTCGGGCAACTCCAAGGCGGGGCGTTGGTGAACACGCGCAGCAACTGCGGTTCGCTGTAAAATGACGAAAAGAAGAATCATTGATCGGCAGCCATTTTCGTCGACTCGCAAGTTGTAGGGCTCGACTGGCGAGCGTACGATGTGTCATCACATCAGCCATCGCGTATGACGAATGCTCGCGGCCGGACTCCGGAGTTTCCGTTTGACTGTAGAAAAGGCCTGGAAAAGTGAAGACGAAAATAAGAATTAAGAGGTAAAATCACGGCGCAGGCGCACGAGCCGCAGACTAGTAAACTAGTCCGTACCGCGCCGGTACATGTGCACCGAGATCGCACTGGAAAAAGCTGAGCAGCGCCGCCTCGTTGCTGTACGAGTACTTATGGTCGTGAGCAGCGACTCGGGACTTCGACTCGTCAAGTCGTCAATATCGCCATTCGCCGTGCGGGCAAAAGGCAATACAACTGCATTTTTAGTATAGTGTGTATACGTATACGTTATATAGCAGGAATAGCAGGTGTGTGCGCACTGCGTACACATGCAAATTGCTCAGCTTGCTCGCTTGCGCCGTGCGCGCGCGCGCGCGCGCATGTACGACGAGTGTAATACCAATACTTATAAGTTATAGGTATATAGCGCGTGAGCTCGCGCGCGGCGGGGAAGAGGATTTAGTGAACTCGTCGCCGCCGTTGGTCGTGTGCGTGGCGCGAGACCTCAACGCGGAAAAGGCGTAATTCGGAGTTGACAGTGGGCTGGTGAGCGAAAGTATACGTAATACTTACAATTACAATACAGACTGTCGTGAGTCGCTCTGCCGATGTATACTTCTTCGACGAGTCTGCTGCGCGAGAAAGAACTCATACACACTTACAAGTGGCTATATTAATTAGCGAGACACGACGCGGGACGCGGGGGCAGTCGCGGCCGACGTCCGAGCGCGCGCAGGAAGGAAGTTCGGCTGCGGCTGCTGTCGCTGCGTGTGTAGTGTGTGACATGACTCTGCGCCGAGCGAAAAGTGTTGACACGGCCCGCGGAGCTGAGAGGAAGCACGGAGCGCACGAGCCACGAAATCCCAGTGTTCATGTAAACTCTTAAGCCACGAAAAAGCGCCAACTCCAATCTACAACTCTCCTCTAGACACCGTTTATTAATGCACCCGCACGTCACACAAACACACACCCCCTCTCCGAAAACTCTTGTATAAAAGCACGCAAGTTTGGTTAGTTTTTTTTCTCTCCCAAGTATCTCTCTCTCTCTCTCTCTCTCTCTCTCTCTCTCTCTCTCTCTCTCTCTCTCTCTCTGCCTGTACCTATATATGTATAATTCTTACCATCTTCAAGGCTCTCCGCCTCTGCTCTGTGTACGCCCACATGTAAATATCGGGTCTGTGTGCGGTGTTGTGGATACGTTACTGAGCTACTGGCGCTTGTTCCCTCTTTCTCTGTCCGCGGTGCATATGAGTACTTAGGTCTCGATCATTCGCGGCAGCTGTGGCCAGTGTCCACTGCTGAGCTGAGCGCATCCCTCCTCTCGACTCTCGAGCCTCGGCATCAGCCTCTCAGCACTACGTATCATCGCATCGGCTTTTTGTTGTCTAATCGCCGCTCTTGTCTCTCGCCAGTGGAATGTTCTTGTGCAGTATTTGCGCCTCGTCGGACTCTGCATCACGAGCGCCGCAAATACTTTTGTGTAATAGAGGGGCGAGATCCGAGAGAAAGAGCTAGAGAATGTGGTTATGTTGTGTACGTTGAACTGACCAATTACACTGCGGAGTTGCACTTGCACGGCTTCTGCACGACTGTACCAAATACCTATAGAGTGTATGTCCGTGTATGTGTATTGCATATGCATATTTAAGTGGTGTCAGTGGCGCGACGCTGAAACGAAACAGAACAGACTGTGTTGAGCTGAGCTAAGTGTGCGATTGAGACGGAACGAAACTGCCAGCAGCACGCAGTAACCACGCAGACACTTGTCAGCCGCACATATATTACCTACCTACTATCGCACTAAAATGCATAAATTAAGGCTACCCGTCAAGGTCGAGTTGCCTGCTGCACTGACAAGGTATGGGGAAGCCTGATGATTATCAAACATTACATACATCAGTTATTCGCCTATACTGTGATATACTTGGCTACCTACACCTGTGCAGACCGCGCGCGCCTATAGCCCTGATAACGCCTATCGACGCACTTCTTTCTCTCTCTCTCTTCTCTTTAACGTCTTTTCTTTGAGCCACTTTTTGTTAGTTTGCACTTGGGATTGCTGCTGTTTGCACGTCACGCGCTGGCCGCTGCTACTGTGTAACGATTTTCTGCTCCAAAATTACAGCCAAGTACTTACTCCAGTTTTCATCACCCCAGCCATTGGTTTAACTGCTTTTACACCAAATCTTCACTTGTTCCCTCTGATAAGTCTAATTTTTATGAAACAGCTGTGTACACTTTTTCTGTATTCTTGTTGCCACTGTTGGTTTGAACAGCACAAGACAATGTCGAGTATCGACCGTAGGATAAGCGCTGTGATTTTGGAATTAGAAAGACTCGTGCGAGTGAAACGTGTTTGTACTACAGACAATGTCCAAGAATGATGATACATTCAACTTCAATGTACCAATGATGAATATTCTTCAAATATATAAAAGTTCATGCCAAGAAAGAAAGACCTAAGCATGTTGCCTTGCCTGGGATTTTAATATGAATTTCAAAACATGCCAACGTACAATGTCTTGCTACAGCGGCTCATGTCAACAATTATCTTATGCACCACGTTAATAATTAAGTGGTTGACACTTAAACTTTTTACACAGCATGCGGTTGCTTTTCAACCTGTAACAGGAGAGTAAGTAACAGCACGCGGCCATGTTCTAGTAGCTTCTCAAGATGCCATTCAGTAATTATCTTTATTGCTTCTTCTTCATTCTCTCTCCTATATACATCACTGTATCAAGTTACATATACTAGCTCTTCCTCTCTCTTTCTATCTTTATTGAAATTTCAACTGTTTTCTCGCCCTTGCTGCCTAATCGCTTGTACATATTATCTAGAAATTTAGAGTTATCAGCATTAGATATTTTATCTTTATTGATAATCGATAATACATTCACAAGAACTTGTGAATATATTAATAAATGCAATAAAATGTTAACTCTACTCAAACTTGATATTTACAATCATTATAGCGGGTCTATAATTTTTGTTTCATATATATATATATATACATATATATGTATGTGTGTGTGTGTACACACACAAACGGTTGTTTGACTGGAAATGGGCATTCCATTGCAACTATGAAGGCCCAATTAATTAAGCAAGCGCTGTAAGGTAACTTAAATTAGATAAGCTAACTTAAATTATCTATGAATCGTTGAGTCATATTTTCTCTGTTTTGCAGTTGAGCAAAGCCAAGGAAATTCCAGCGTGTTTATGCACTAGTGATGAATTGTTTTTATTTTTTTATATTCTTCTTTAAAATTTAGATGGAATATTTTCCATTCAAAATTGTGACCAAACTTAACCTGATTGTTATTAATGGTTTTATCATGAAGCTCGTTTAATTCTATTACTAAAGATTTAGAAAAATTAAATAAAATTAAGTATGTAATATTTCTTTCTTCAGAATGGTATTGGATCCTAAAGCCACAAGTCTTCACAGTGATTACGGAAGTTTTGATAAGCCACTGGGAGGGGAAGAGGGACATAATAGAGACGTTGAGGCAGCCGTTGATGGCACCAGTAGTGGAATGGCGCAATCCAGTGATGTTTATCAAAGGCAGCCTCTGCTTCCTGGTGCACCAATAAAAAGCAAAGACAAATGGAATGGAGTTGGGTCCAGTTCAGATTATTATGAAGACGAAGAAGATGATAAAATAGATGGTCTAGAACACGTTCGACATCCAGGCTTACCAAATGGCTCTGGAAGTGGCATTATTAAAATTGACATACCAGCTCCACTCAGAGAAGAACCCAGATTTCCCAAAGAAAAATGGAAAACATTTTTTGGTAAATAGTATGCTTAGTACACAGGTCTGTTGCCATCAACAGAGTATTTTCTAATTCAGTCTCTGATATTTTTAGCATTCCTGTTTATGGTCGTGAATTTCATACTGACCACTGCTTCCCTTGCAATGGTTCACGAACGTGTACCTGATCGCACGACATATGGTCCTCTTCCTGATGTGGTCTTAGATCATGTTGCTGCTCAAGATTGGGCACTCAATGTGTCGGAGATATTGATTATGATAATGTCCAATTCTGCTATAGTCTTCATAATTTTTCATAAACACAGGTATAGTGTATATTTCTTATTATATTATCTATAACTTTAAATATAATTCATCAAAAGCTATACTGATCTTTTTATCAAATTATAGATTCATAGTAGTAAGGCGAATATTCCTATTGATGGGTTTATTGTACATGATGAGGAGCATTACAATGTATGTCACAGTTCTCCCAATGTCTAGCAAAACCTATTACTGTAGTCCTAAGGCAAATAACACAAGTCCCCTGCTTGTATCAAAACGAGTTCTTCAACTTATTTCTGGTTTTGGACTGTCAATAAATGGAAAACACACTTATTGTGGAGATTTCATATACAGTGGACATACTGTTGTGCTGGTACTTAGCTACCTGATCATCAAGGAATGTGAGTAACAATGTTAGAGATTTGAGAAAATAAATTGTTCTTTAAAAAATATATGTATTTTATGTAATCAATAATAATGAAATTATAGATTCACCCAAAAAATGTCATCCAGTTCACTGGCTTGCTGGAATATCATCATTTGTTGGCGTTATCATGGTTTTAATTTCTCATGGCCATTACACTGTTGATGTCATAATAGCATATTATGTTACCACTCGATTATGGTACATCTACCATACAATGGCAAATAATGCACATTTAAAAGTAAGCTTCTTACAAAAAACCCCAAAAGAAGTTGTTTATTCAATGTATACCTAAATATGTTCTTTTTTTCAGCAATATGGACCGAATAACTTCTTAGCTCGACTTTGGTGGTTCCCTTTGTTTAGATATTTTGAGAAGAATGTAAGTGGTACACTTCCACGACAATATGAGTGGCCTCTGCCCTGGCCTCGACGATTGCTTGCCAAGCATCCTAACAGAGACAGTTAATATCTGTCTGAGCTTCGTAAAGGAGCCTATGTTTCCACGGTGATATTTGATGTACATACTTACTTAGACTTATGATATGAAGTCTCTTTAACAGAGGAACCTCTGCGATGTAGGATTTCTCGCAAGACTCTGAAGCTAGATCATGAACAAAATGTTGAAGATACAAAATTTCTGTGGATGCCTCAATATATATTGGACAACTCAACAACCCACTGTGCTCGTTCAACCGTCCTATCAAACGGTCCTGTTGTCTTATCATTTTATGACTATTTCCTTGGTTTTGATACAATGTTTACAGTGGTAGATGTAGAGAAAATCTTACACAAAATGTATATATCAATCAATTTTCGAAGAGTTGGTGAGGTGGAACGTGATATGCCATTCATAATTAAAATGAGAAGTTTATTAAAGTATATAATGTAGTGTCTTCAGCAAATTGTGATATTTTTTATGTGAGAACAGCTCACCTTCCACTTTTATCGACTCTTACAATTTGTTTGTTCATTCATGATTCGTCACTTCTGAATACGATTTAATCTGATACATGCAATTGATTTGCGCAAGATTTACATAAACGAAGGTTTATTTAATATGTAAAATATCTATTATCGATTGTAGATGCAAAATATAATATACAATTGCAGTTGTGAATTGGTTCATGAATGGTAGCAATTATACACAATCTTTAGATTCTGCGATTTCATGGGACCAATCACATTTGGTCGCAGACTCTATCTACAATTTTTCACAATTGCAAAGTACTCTTTAAACGAATTTTACTTTGTGGTTCAATTATGTTAAAATTCTAACTCATTTTGGTATTTGCTTAACAATGTTTTCATATAGACATATTTTAATGCAGACTATCGTCTTGTAAAGAATGTTGCGCATAATCAATCCTATGACTGAAAATAATTCGTAAACTTTTGCTTTTCTCATAGAAAGACTTAACTACTCGAAAAATTGTATATTTATTTAGTCTACAAAAAATAAAAATTACTCTTAATTTTATTTTTATTTAAAAGTTTTAGGCAGTTGATAAAAAAAGAGTAAAAAATGAAACCAGTTGTGCATAGGTAAGTTTTTCTATGAGTATCATTTGCATAGAAATCGTGTAATAAGAATAAAAGTCTTGTCGCTTTTTGAAAAATACAACCTGTTCTATATATACAAGATAATTAGAATAGTATTGAAAAGAAGAATCTCAACTAAGAACATTATAGGATTCTTCGATAATCAATTTAAAGTTATACTAATGAAATGAACCTTGAAGCACAGAACGCTAATTTGCGAAATACTGCGACTAATTGTACAAACTTACCTTCATTTTTAATTTGAATATTTTCGATGTATGTGAATGAAACTGCTCTTGCCTTCATCAGCAACGATTGGGGATTATAGAAAGTAAGAAAAATAAGGAATAAACACTTTAAGTGTAGTGGGAAAACAACAAGTATCGTTTGATTGATAGAGTTAAAAGTTGACGTTCTATGGATGAGCGCAAATTTAAATATCGCTTGATTCATAGTAACCATGATAATTGATTGACAAAGTTCCCAAGCTGAAACATTAATTTAAAATAATAAATTTCGATGTATTACCATTAACATTGTGTAGAGTCTCGAAGTTCGCCTGCGTGTACGTATACGTCGTGAGAAAAGTGTAATATTTTTCGCTACATCGACACAATGATAACTGTGTTAGAAGAAAAAATAATCATACTCGGCAGGACATGCAATATTAAGTCAAGAAAAAAGATAGCGAAGTGACTAGTTGAATAGTTTAATAGTTATGAGGTTGATATGCAGTTAGACTTCAAGTGAATGTTATGCAAAGATTATGAAAATTTGTGTCGTTCGCAAATACAAAGTTAATTCAGAATGATTCGCTGAAATATCATATTATATGCGCTTGTGTGCGTTAGATATATTCACATATGTTTGTACATGTTGCACACGTTGACATTCTTCCAATATTGGAAAAGCTTTATTGCTGTGCAACAGCGATCAGCACTTTCTGTTATTGTTGTGACTGAATTACTTTGTCATGCATTAGCTTGATAACATTACCATTTTTTTTTAATAACATTTAAAGCGCTGTTTATTATTTTAAAACAATGAAAAGAAAGGAGAGTCTGTTTTAGATGCACAATCAATACATTGCGTAAATCAGTTTAAGTTATGATTGTACGTTTTACATCGTAATTTAGTCACAAAAGTTTTTTTATTAGTGTCTGCAGTTGCCGTTTAATCAATATAATAAAAAAAGTGCAAATTTGTAAAAGTTTATAAAATAGCTAATTCCCGCGTGGTCGCGATTATATATGCATACAAACCTATATATTTTGTGTAGATATTTTTTGGTAACTTGTTAAAAAGATGATTAAGCGAGCAAAGTAACTAGATTAGCGCGTAATTTTGTAAATAAGGTGGATAAAGAGGGCTTAAGATAAAGTGCATACAGATCTGCAAAAGCGAATCAAAATTTTGTTACAATTACATTTGTCATTGCATTTCGAAATTTTCGAGATGATCAATGTTGCTTGTATTGTCTGTACATATAATATAAATATGATGACTGTAAACTAACTATCGGTGTTATTGCAATTAAGATTTTTTATTTTTATTATTTTTAGGTCTAATAGCAGCACCATCTATGTATAAACAAAGTCTTGATGGAAGCCGAGTAATTATAAATATAGCAAATGGATTTTGATATCCGTTTAATACAGAAAAAAAGCTTTAAAACCATCTACCGCTGTATTACAACTTTTTTTACTATAACTATTGTATGCAAGTCTTGTTCCTCCATTGTTGATGTAGATTCATAAAATTTATTAGATATAAGTATAAAAAGACTTACAAATGAAAAACGTAAAAATTTATACGTTGCATCTGCCAGTTGTAAGTTCAAATTTACAGCCATATTTGAATAATAAAAGAACAAGAAATAAAATTCTTATAAGAAAAAAAACTCGTGCTACTTGGAACACTCGGCTTTCCAGAACCTCTCTACTGTTTGAAAATCAATCAATGCGATTAAAAGTGTCATGATAGTGACACTGCAGCAAACCAAATTACGTAATAATGTTTTATCCTTCTTTATATTTTTCATATGTATACGATATATTTATAGTGTTAAATTTATTTTCTCACATGCTCAATGGTGTTTAACAGAAATAATATTTGTACATATTTTATTTACATATACATAGTTTAAGGCACAATTGAAAAATCGTAAAGTTCGACGATGATTTTTTCATAAGTATGATTTGCGCCAGTCTGCTTCCTCTTATTGGAAGCGTGAAATGTTATAATTTATCAATGTTATAATTCACGCTCTGAAGAACTAATACTGTCAAGAGCTCGAAAAGTAAAAAATTTTTTTCTTACATTGTGCTATTTCCTCGATGTTATATATTGATATGAAATTTCAAGTCATTGTAGGCGTACTGAGTATACACAAGTATTAAACAAACGACTGTACTTTTTCAACGTCTGTCTGCACACTTGTGTCTCCTCGAGCGAGAAGCTTTAGGAGCGAGTACAAACCGTTGCGATTATAACGTAGCTCTGATTTTGCGCTCGTAGGTATGCTCGAATAACTGATGCCGAGTTATCGGAACACAATAGTATTCCGAGAAATTTTAATCGTGATTTTATTGTTGATAACTTTTTAAGCGAAAATTCGACGATAATTTTTCTCTGTCATAAAAATAAAATTTCCCACTCGTCACAAGGTATATACAGTTATCGACGCGCCACTTGAATCACCGAGTATAATCACACATGAACCACAGTGATCACGAATATATGTTTCCTAATGGGCTTCTCTATACGTAAAGACAGATATGGGGAATTCTACAAAAAATTACACATCTTGGACTTCAAAAACGGTGGAAAAAATAGGATATGCACCCGGGCTATTTTTTTCCGATTTCACATGTTTAAAACAACACAAAACTGCACTTTCTAACACACAAAAACTGCCCTGTGACAATTTTCTCGGCCTCAAATTAAAGGATAACTAGCCACTGTTCGACGATCCGTACTTAACTTCTGAAGGCGTGAGCGAGAAATCCATATTACTAAGATAAAGTACATGAAAAAAGTTTCACTCAAATTATAAGATCGTTAAGAATGCTTTTTTGAAATGATTTTTTTAATTCTTTTTATTTCATTTTTTATTTATTTATTTATTTTTTTTTATCAAGGCTATTATACTTTTATCCTACAGTAAAATATACATGTTTTGTTTGTGCCCTCATCATGCATTGGGTACATGTCGTTGAACAATAGACTATATTTTTCATTGAATTTGAGTGACCGAGAATGCAGCGCCACAAGGCAAAAAAGGCTTGTTGGAAAGTGGTTTTGCATCGTTTAAAATATGTACAATGATTAGAAAAAAGGTGCCTCAATATTTTTTTCACCATTTTCTAGGCCAAAGATGCGTATTTTTTATACGTGCGGTAATATAATCGGACTCTCGTGTTATAACTCGAAATGCGTACACTCGCCCAATAGTTTCTTCCCGGACTTGATCTAAAGCAGAAAAAAAGTCTTTCAAGCGCCTCATAGTGTTGTATGTTACGTGGAAAATTGAATTTGCTAACTTACGGAGCGTATTATAACATGATATAATGTTCGTTGCTTTAGAGCAAAGACTTTGTACAATAGAAGTGTATATGCTATGTGGAAAGATATGACGAAGAATTTTAACAGTTTAATTTTTGTATATAGTAGCGGTGTGATATAAATTTTGCGAGGCATTATTGCGCATCGCTTTGTACCTTATTGATACGATATGCGAGTATGTCGCGCGCGAGGGGTAGAGAGTCAGTGCTGCGGTTACGTGTTGCGTGTATGAGTAATATAAGTATATGGCGAGTTGAGAGCAAGAGAGCGAGAGAAAAAGCGTACGAGAGGCAAGTGTGAACGCGTTACGCGAGCAATGCATTATAGCACAAAATAACCAATTGCTTATCGTTCTCTTTGTTTAATCAAGTTGATGATCATATTAATTATAAATGCGGGTATGGGTGATAAAGCGCGGCGGTAAACCGTTTCGAAAGATGAATGTACCTCCATATATATACGATATATATATATATATATATATCGTATACGCACCTCGAAAATGCTATGGTGAATCTGTTCGAGAAAATAAAACGTTATACTTTCACATGAAATTCGATATATATTTTTATTGCAGCTCTTTCACCTGCGTTCCTTAATTCCGTGCAATAGGAACTTTTTGTATAGTAGTAAATTTGTCGACTTGATCAAAAACAGCTGATGGTTAGAAATTTCATTCCGAGCTGTTTGAACTCGGAATCGCGTGTTTTTATAGAAAATCTTTGTCTATTTAGAAATATCACGGTAAACGCCGTAATATTTCTGAATCCAGACCATGTTAATGCGGTCAATGAAATTTACTTACATCTATTTTTTGGATTCGCTGAATTCGGGAAAACGAGTTATTTATTTTTTTTTTAATTTGCCAGCTACTTTTCGTTTTAAGGTCATTTTTCAAGTTTTCAAAAATATTCTTGGCATTTTTTATCATTCCACATTTGAAAGGAAACAAAACTCAATAAACCTCGCGAAATAAATGTGTGTCCACTAAAATGGCTTGAATTGATAAAAAATTTTGGGAATGTAACGTTCGCAGTCTCGCGCGCAAATTCAATTGACAAGTGACCTACAGCTACATCATGTATGACAACTTCAGGCTTCAAATCGTCTCTGTAACCAAAACATGTAGTCTCGATTCACCGCGTGAAAAATACTCCAACATTTTTGGTCTTCCGGATACGAAATTTTCAAGTGTGTGCTCGGTAATGCGGTTTCTAGGGATCCCAAGAAGAAACGATACTGCATAAAACTGCCGTTCGACTTAAAAAGTCAAGCCGAAATGGAAGAGTGAGTATACGAATCACCGTCGTCGCGTGGGTATAGAATAAGTCGCGGGTAATCACGCCGAGCCCCTGCACGACGCAGAGCGGCCGAAGCCGCCGAGCCTGGGAAGAGAGAGCGCGGAGAGGGCGCGAAACGATGGCATCACTTCCAGCTCATATCGCCGGGCCGGGCGATCCTCCGAGGCGCTCGCTCGACGGAGGACCAGCGCTTCAAGGCGCGGAGCCGAGGTCGACAGGCGAGCGCCGCCGCGGCAGTGGCCCTGGTCTGCGCGCAGCTGCTCGAGCCGCGCAAGTGGACCGGAGGCTTCGTCGACCGCGTCCTCGACTACGGCGACCGGCTGTTCCGCATGAGCCAGACGAGGGCCAGATTGGCCAGCGGCGAGTACATGACGAGCGGCCTGCTGCACGACGAGTTCTTCGTCGGGGACTACAAGTGCAGGATCTGCGTCGAGTCCGGCCTGGTCTTTGGGAATCTCCGAAGCGAGGCGGTTGGGGCGCCTTGTTTGAGCGACGGCCTCGAGGCCTTCTTGACGATGGAGTCGCGCAACTTCGGAGTTGTCACCTCTCAAGGTAGCCTCATGCATCCTAGTACGAAAAGGGCGACCTAACTGAACAATTTTTTTCGCCGTCTTTGAAGTGATGAACTCGTTACCGCTCGCATACGCCCTGTGCATCAGACCTAACACGCGCGATCCTCGTATCGAGTTACTATACAATTGAAAATCGAATCTCATCCGAACGCAACGCGTCGCTCAGGAACATCCGTCGCAGTCTGGAGCCAAGCAGCCGGCGACGGCTTCTTCTACTTCGACCCGGCTCCCTCGGATGAGCGGGGCAAACGCAGTCGGCCCGGCCGCGCCTGCTTGATGCGATTCCAGGAGCTCGACGGCATTCCCGAGGTCTTCCTGTCGAGCCTCGATCGCAAATTCGACTCCCGCTACTGCATCGACAAGGTCAGCCTGGTCAGGGTGAAGCCCGTCGGCCGCGGCCGGTACCAGAGCCAGGACGCGGCCGACCTCGCGATCGACGAGCAGCTCCTGCGGTCCATCGAGCCCGTCGACGATCCCCGGGACTGCGAGCCGGACCACGCGGCGGAAGCTCCCTCGGGCGCGCGTCGCCCCGTCGAGAAGCTGCCGCTGAGTATCGAGCTCGCGAACCACGCCGTCCAGGCCAAGCTCGCGACGGAGCCGCTGGCGGAGCAGGAGATCGCGGACGAGAGGTACGCGTACGAGGATGTCAAGGTCAACGTGCCCACGGCGTTCGCTCCCCTGGCGGGCCGCGGCGCCGACGCGACGCTCATCCTGCACGGCTGGACGCACGAGGGCAGCGACGCTTACAAGGCCAAGGGCGCCCAGAGCTCGGCCAACTGCGTCGTGGCGATAGGCATGAAGAAGGCTCGGCCCGTGAGGAGCTGGCTGAGAAAGAGCCTCGACGAGGTGCTCGCCACGGGAGACGCGATCTTCGCGCAAGTCAGAGCCGCCAAACCGAGCGTCAAGGCTGTGACCGCGGCGGACCTGGACGGCGCGCGGTTCGAGGTGATATATACTTGCTCGCTCGTTCTCTAGCTTGTCCGACATGGCAGAACCAGCCGACAGCTGACTCATGGCATAACCGCAATGTTGCACGTGCGCTCGGCCAAGATCGACGAGCGAAGGATGATACTGAACGTGGACCTGCTGACGCTCGTCGGCACTATAACCTCGAAAGATCCAGCGGTGCTGAGCCTGAAACGGGGCCTGGAGGAGTTCTTCGCGCAGCACGCAGACGGCGTGCTCGAGTGCTCGTCAGCGGCAGTCGCCATATGGACGCAGGACGACTATTTCTATCTGTTCGACCCCAAGTCCTGCGACGCGTCCGGCTTGCGCGTGCTCGGGCACAAGTCGGGTATGGAGAGTCGCTCTCGGGGCTGAAGCAGCCGTTTTTCCTTCTTCCTTCAAACTGGCGATTCCCGCTCGCCTGCAGGTAAGAAGGCCAAGGCCGAGGCAGCGGGCCAGGAGAAAAGGGCGACCGGCAAGTGCTGCGTCATCAGGTTCCCGAGGCTGAGCTCGCTGCGCGGCCACTTTCTGAGGAACCTCGACGCGGCGAGATGGAACGACCGCTTCACGATCCGCCGGGTCGAGGTCGTTGACGACGCGCCGGGAGTCCGCGACTGGAACTCCTTCCGGCCAGCTGTCGCTGGCAAGAGCTGGATTCTTCGCGGCAGCCTGAACAGCGAGGACGAGCGCTTCGAGGACCACAGCCGCGGAGTTCAGGGGCTCGCGATGCCCGTCGCAGCTCTGCTCTCGGCCAAGACCATCGCGCCGGCCAACTGGACTCGGGAGGACGTCGACGACGTCGTTCGAGAAGGCGACGCCTACTACAACTGGTGCATTCCGCCACCAGCTGGCGATGAGGTACGCGCGCACGAATCGCCGGCAGGGGTCGCGCAGGCGGGGGCTCGCGGTTTAACGCCCAGTGCGCATGCTCGAACGCAGGTTGACGACGGGCAAAAGGTGCTGACTCTGAGGAATCTGAGGAAAAGTCTCTATCACAAAAAGCGCAAGGCGGTCATCGCCATCGAGGAATCCTGCGTCGTCGGCGAGTTGCGCTCTTCCGGCGACTCGGACTCGCCGGGCCTGGAGCGCGGAATGAGGCAGTTCTTCGAGAATCGCCGCCTCGGCCTCGTGGAGGCCGGCGAGGGCGGAGGGCGCTACTTCGCAATCTGGAAATTCGAGGAAGAACTCGGGAGCAAAGGCAGAGAGGCTGCCTACTACTTGTTCCTCGACAATCCCGGCGAGCGGCTCGCGCAGCTGATCGAGCCGGCAGCCGGCGCCAGAGCCGGTTCGCCGGCCTGCGCGTTGCGATTCCTCGATCCCAGCGAGATCGCCAGCGCATTGGGCGAGCTGCTGCGGAGCGAGGAGGGGAACGGCAGAGCCGATTTCTCCGTCCACCAAGTCCAAGTGACGAGCCTCAGCGAACCCATGACCGACGAAGAGCTCGAGAGGGAGAGGGCGCTGCCGATCAGACCCGAGCTGAACAATTACTCGGCCTTGGGCGAAAGCGGCGCCTTCCTGGCGGGAAGCTTCGCCCAGGGCGACGAGGCCCTCTTCAAGAAGGAGAGCAGAGACAGGCAGCAAGCGGCGAGCGCTCTCGTCGCTCTGGCGACGACGAAACTGTTCGATCCTCACCTCTGGTATCCTCAAGTGCTCGACGACATTCTGAAGATGGCCGACAAGCTCACCGGCGAGAACGCGGGGAACATTCCGGAGGCCGAGGACGAGGATCATCCCGCGGAGAGCGCCATCAGGGATTACTTGCTGCCGAGCGAGGTGGTCGAGCGTGAATTTTTCATCGGCCGCAATGAGATAGCCGTCGACGTCGAAGAGGAGGCTGCCGCGGGCCAACTCGCCGAGTTGGCAAAAACGTTGCAGGACTTTTTCAGCGGCAACAGAATGGGAGTTTTCAGATACGGCCAGGTATATAGAGATTATAGACTGCATTCTAATACTTAATAATAACTCGCGGGCTTGCTCTCATCGGCCTTGCATCGAATCGTCGAATAACCGGCTGTTTCAGGTCATGCTGCCGATCTGGCGAGAAGGCAGTGTGTTTTTCGCGATGGATCCGAGAGGGAGGCAAAGCAGCGGCACCGCGGCTGTTCACTGGTACATCGATCTGCAGTCGTTGAGCGAACTCTTGCTCGAGGCGTCGGGCTCACACGCGGACGGAGGCTTCGCCATCGACAGCGTCACGGTAGAGAATAGATACACCGAAAGTGAGCGACCTGCCGAAGATTTCATAACGGACGATCGATGGTACAATTTTGCCAAGCTCTCCGAAGGACACTGGAAAATCGACTGCAATGTCTCCTTGGCCGACGCAACGTTCGCCGAAGGAAATCGGGGGAGGCAAAGTGCGGCTGTTTGCCTCATGGCAATCGTTTTCTCAAAAGTAACGCATAGAGACGCGTTGACTGGGCTCGCATGTATCACGCGCTAGGCACACTGACGAACGCGCCTTTCTTTTTAATCAAGGTCTACGAGCCCCGTCATTGGTCGGCTGAAGTTTTGGACGAAGCCACGATAACTGGGGACAAATTGCACTCGCGCAGCGCGCTTCGCCTCGGGGAGAACAAGTCCTTTCGGCCCAATGAGATAATCAGCGAATTCTTCCTGGCTGATCGCAGAATAAGTCTGAGAGTTCACGACTGCGTAGAGGCTGGAACACTCGGCGGCAAAAATCCGAAAATTCAGAATATAAGCAGTGGGCTTTCGAGATTTCTCGACAAGTCCGTCGCCGGCTGCGTGAGCATAGCCAGCATAGCCAGATCTACCAACGTGGCCATCTGGATGCACGACGATTTCTGCTATTGCTTCGAGCCTGGGGTGTCTCTGGCGAGGTTGGAGAACGCATCTTTGCTGGCCGATCAGCTGCTCTCGTACGGGGAGAGGGAAAGTGATTTCGAAATAACGAGTGTAGCCGTTGTTGACGGGGACAAGCTGCCGCCGTGGAAGCTCGATCCCAGCCCAGCAGTGAGACCATCGAACCTTCCACCTCTCAATGCCTACTGCAAATTGCCAGGTATTCATTACCCTTTTACCGACAAGTATCATTTCAAGTACAAATAGAGTAGCATTAAACTTTTCAATGAACATTGCCCACTGCAGGAAGAGCCAGAGCTATTTTGCGAGGATTTACTCACCAAGCGTCAGATATATTCAGCGAGAGTATCAGGGGACGTCAGACGGCAGCCAATTGCATCATCGGCCTTGCCATGGCTGTGATAAAAAATCCGACATCTTGGACTAGAAGGACTCTCGACGAAATCCTGACGATCGGCGTGAACGTGCACCGTGAAAGTCAAAAACATACCACAAAGTCGAGCACATTGAGACCGAAGGATATTGTCAGAATATTTAACATCGGCGTCACCGTTCTTGCCGCCGATGTCGAAGAAAAAACGATCGCCGGTACATACGCACATCGTTTCCTCCTGCAACATTATCTCGGCGGGCGTAAATTATAGAACATTATTCGACTTTTGACTCGCGATATTTTCACTGCGCGCAGGAATCGTTGCCGATGCTCCTGCGGTGCCCGATGAAAAAGGCAAAAGAGGGAGCAGCAGAAAGGCCTCGAAAAGGAAGTCCTCGGCGAAAGATAAGAAAAAAGGAAAGACTAAACGAGTTCCTGCGACGTCGCCGCCGCCGCCGCCGCCTACCATTTTTTTGCGCGAAGGACTTCATAAATTCTTCGAGAATAACAATGCCGGAGTTCTAGTAACTGGACGTTTTATGGTGGCCGTATGGAAAGATAATGGAGTGTATTTTATGTATGACCCGAGGCCGAGGAACGACCAAGGTTTTCAGCAAAACAATAAGAGAAAAAAGAGAAAATTTCCATATCGCGCGAGTCTCGATTTTATTGTATACTTTTTATGTGCAGGATTAAACGACGACGACGAGGACCAGAGCAGCCAGGGAGCGTCGTGTGTGGCTTGGTTCGCTTGCATGGAACCGCTGTACGAGCTGATATTCGCGAATATCAACGACGACGAAAAATACGCGAATTTCGAAATAGGCCGAGTGATCGTCAGGACCGTATCCATCGAGCCCCTGCCTTGTCCAGCTGGATATGCGGCAGTCAACGAAAGCGCCAGGTAAATTCTTCCTGCGATAAGCGGAAGAACCGCGGGTGGAGAATGTATATTTTGCTCATGCTAACGCGAAAAGCAATGTCCTCACTGCAGAGCTCAGGCGAGCGAGGCGGACTGCCCGATGCCGCCAATCCGACCCGCTGCGCCTCTTCTGCTGGAGCAGCCACGCGCGACGAGCGTGGATCTCGAAAGCTGCTTCGAGCGAGTCGGCGAGGAGCTCGGCGTCCTGCTCGCATCGAGCCACATGTCGTGCCGCACCTACCCCTCCGAGAACCGCGGTCTTCAGAGCTGTGCGATATCCGCCGTCGCGATCGTCGTCTCGAGTCTGCACGCTCCGTCCAGCTGGACTCCCGAGCTCCTCGACGCCTGCCTCAAGTACGGAGACCTCCTGCACACCGAGTGCGTGCGGCTAGCCCAGCCGGGATCGCGCAACCTTTCGCCGAGCGAGCTGCTCCGAGCTTTCGTCGTCGGCGACGTCAGAGCCAGGATCTGTCTACGCGAGAACCTCATGGCCGGGCTGAGCTTGGAGCACGACTTGGCCTGCGCGTTGCGGCTTTTCTTCGCCTCCAACGCCTGCGGCATTCTGCACACGGCGAACTACGCCCTGCCGGTCATGGAGCACTGGGGCCTATTCTACGTCCTCGACCCGTCGGCCAGAAATGGATTCAAAGGGAACTCCTCTGACGGAGTCGCCTGTCTAATCAAGTGCGAGAGCGCGGAGAGACTCGCCAAAACTGTTATGCGGCTTTTAGCGTTCGAAGAACCCGCGGTCTACACGCTCAACGCCGTGCAAGTCCTGGACTTACACTTCTTCACGAGATAAGCATCTACGAATAAACGGCTAATAACGACTAAACATTCGCTTTTGGCGATTAAGGGGCGGGGACAAAAAGAGACTCTTCAATGAAACAGATCAACTACCGACAACGTTCTCAAATTGCTAATTTTATTTATAGTTTTATGACACAAATCACTTTTAGCATCTACATGAGTAGGAGTACAAGCTATACGAGAATGAATTTGATACAGATCACTTAGCGTAAATACAATGTCTCAATTACATGCTATGAACTAGATACTTAGAAAACACTGTACAACGCAGCCGAATTGTCGGGCATACTTTACATATAATACAAGCGCGCCCAAAAGCGAGACAAACACATTCGATCAGTCGTTCGTTTCGGGGCGCGCGCTTTTGTTTTTTTGTTTCTCATAATCTTCGCCTTTTTCCACTGGCTATGCAAGGCTTTCAATTCTCTTTTTTTTATCTTATCCATTTATTTATTTAGTTTTCTTTCTTTCCAGCAATTCTTAAATTCGCAATTCGGTCAAATTACACAGCTATATAATTCACGAGAGGCAAGGCGAGCGCTTGGTCGCCTCTCCTCTTTTCTGATTTTTCTTTCCTTTTCTCTTATTATAAAAACGCGCTAATCTCTCTTACTCTCGCATCGGTAGAGAAAACAACAAATAAAAGACCCTCCATCCTCCCCGAGCATATCGAATAGGCCACCACGCAGTTGGCACGTGCTCGGAATCGCTACCCTCCGCTCACAGCGGCAAGTTCATATTATACACACAGACATACATTATATTGGTACACTTTTTTTCGTAATTATGTTTCTCTTGCCGCTTTTCCATTTGCCGTTCTCCATCTCTTTCACGTGCTGATCTTATCTCACATCCCCTTATCGTATTAATTTTTTTTTCATCTCAAAGGAGATGGACCGTGATTATGAGAATTTTTAACAACACACTGTCAATGCCTCGAAAAAATTACTCTTTTGTTTACAGTTACTTTTAATTACGTATATTGAAGTTACGTACAAAGATTTCCCATTCTCAAAGCTCGTGTACCTCCTAACAAAGACTATAACTCTGTACGCATTTGTTTTCTTCAGTCTCGAGTCTAATGTTCGATGTCGCAATAATGCATGATGAAAAAAGCAAGGACCTGAAGATTTCGCGGCACATGTGTACACATTTTAATTGGTTTATGTGATAAACAAAAAAATGGAAGACTATATGCAATCGACCTGGTGCTCATACTTCATACTAAAAGGTGACGATTGTCAATCGATTACTCGGAGAAACATTACCGACTCCACAGGCCCTTCCTCTTTTTCCTTCTATTTAATATACTGCTTTGGGTATCACACTTTCATAGCCCTGTGAACGTCGAAGTTTTCCCTGTAAATCACAATTTACAGATTACAATATTCAATTACAGCAGATGAAATCAATTATGTTTAATAATGAGATGCAAAAATGCAATATCAATAAGTTTCAGGGGCCTTTCACATCCAAAAATGTTTTTTTTTTTCATCAAGACTTCTGATGGCCACTGATATTGCTAAAGAATAGAGACTAAGTAAACTAAGCTTTCGATTTCACAAAAGAGCTAAAAAGAATGACAGTGAGCGAGAGCAAATTGTGGTAGGGAAATATCGAATATAATATTAATAAATAGGAGACTTTTCAAGGCCTTTCTTAAAATTTTGTTATATAAACTTTCCCATTTACTCGTGAATCTTTGCATGGAAGTAATTTTCTTCCACTACGTGTGCATAAAGTCTTGTGTATACTTCATTTGGTAAAAATAAAACACTTTGTTATGCATATTTTCCTTTTTAAATTAGAAAATAATAAAAAACTATAAAACGATAGAAAATTCACTAAATCGTAAAACACAACTAAGACTTAAACGCCTTAAAACAGTTCAAGCATTACAAAAGATTTTTTTGAAATGTTTTATACATAGTGCAGACAGAGAGACGGCAATGTAAAAAAATTATTGGTATTATTGGCATGATGTCATTATGGCACGTTTAGTTTACTATTCAGTGACGGGTTACAGCATTTTACGTTTTTTTTTTTATTCGCTATATAGACATTATATTCAGTCAAGAAAATTACTTTCCCAACACTATACACACTCAAGATTTATTATCCCCGTTTTCGACCCGTCCTTAGCATATACAGAATTTCTCATAGTCGCCAGTTCTCCATTGCACTTTCCCATTTTCACAATATAAATGCATCTTAAACGTATTTATTATATACAATAGCTGCATTCTAATGAACCTTCGTACATTTGCCTTCTATTGCGTGTTTTTGGTTGGTGAAATGGTAAACAATAAACAGAACTGAAATTTTTTCGTATCGAATTGCATCGAAAGCTCATATCGGCAATGACGCTCTTGCAGGCCTCATTACTCGCGCAGGAGTAGTAAAATCTTTATAAACCATTCTAGATCAGAATACCAATATCATAATTGCAGGTTTGATTGATTTGATGATTTAGCACTTTGAACAAAGAAACTCTATAAACGCATCACAAATTGCACATTCGCAACAAAACTACGTAGTTAAAAGAATAAAATAATTGAAAAAAAGTCTTTTCACGTTTGATCGTTCAGCGCCATGATATACCGTTATAATAACGTTTAACGTTTAAATCGCAATCAGAAGCGCAGCATCCTTCTGCGAGCAGCCTGCAATATTGTTCGGTTGTACAGTACTCGATTTTTCGCTTGACAACGCAAAACCTCGCCCTAGCGGATATTTTCCTCGTTAGTATCGGGAATGTTTAACGAAAGAGAAACGGCAGGGAAAAAGGAGCATGGTTTTCTTGTAAGAATCTTTTCGTCGATTTCTGTGCGTACGAGCGAGTAACTTATAAACTTGACACGGAAAAGAACAAAAATTATATAAATAAAAAAAAACGATAGAACGAGTCACTGGATAAAAATACTCAGACCAATATATCAGGGAATGCCGCGTCTCGCGGAGCTTCCCACTTAACGCTAAAATTCTTTAAAAACGTAAAAAAAATACACTGAAAACATTGGCGATAAAATTTTCAATCTCTCAAATTTCGCGGAATTTATATCGTATAATAGAGAATTTTTCTTATCGTCGTTTTTGCTTTCGCGTTGGAAGACTTAAAAGAAAGCTATAAGGTAAGGGCAGATCACTCGACATGCGCGCGTTGAGTGAGGGAGTATATTATATAGGAGAGGAAGGGGGATGTCGGCGCTACACATAGACTTTTAAAAAAATAACAAACGACAATTGTACAGGGTAAGGGAGGCCGGTCAAGGGCGTTGGACACGTGAGGCGCTTTTGATAATAAAATGAGTAGATAATATGAATAATAATAATAATAAAAATAATAATAAAAGTAATAATTGTCATAATATTAATTAGAATTAATATTAATAATAATAAAGGTCGTTGAGCTAACGTCTGGTGTCCGCTATGTAGACTCCTAATAGAATATAGTACCTGGCACAGGAACATGACTTGGTCAGTCATTTGCATCACAACGTAAGAAGGACAGCGCGAGTCCTGAGTATTTGTGCGTCGTCGCGTCGCGGTGATGAGGGGCCGTCGCCACGGTGCAGGCGGGCTTCGAACTCCGGCGCCGCGAGCTGCGAGCCGCAGCCGGGGCTACGTGACGCTTATCGCTGGGTTGGAGGGCTGTGGGCCCGGCTCGGTCTTGATGCACTGGCCCGTCAGCTGGTTCACGCTCAGCGGATTGTTGATGTCGTGGGGGTTCGTCCCGACGGGGTTGCGGTGCGGCGTCGCTGGCTGCTGCTGCTGGGGTGGCGGCTGCTGCTGCTGCTGAGTCTGCGGCTGGTGCTGCGGCTGATGGCCGCTCGGCCCCACGAGGACAGGAGGCGTCAGGGGACAGGGGCTGGCCAGGCTCGAGGGCGAGGGCAGCACCAGCGAGGGACTGGCCAGACTAGATAAACCCGACAGGCCGCCGGGACTGCTCAGCGACTCGTCGTCCTCGGGCGTGCCCGCCTCGCCCACGCTGCCCAGGTTGTCTTCCGAGTGGTCGTCGTCACCGTCCCCGTCGCCGTCGCCGTCGCCGTCGCCCTCTCCTCCCTCCCCCATGTACCTGATACATTTCTTCTTACGCCTGTAAAGCACAAAGCAGAGACACATTAGGGACTGCCGCTTCTCGCGCCGCCTCACACCCCCCGAGCTACGAGTACACCTACACAGGACAATTATAATAGTCGGAATTCTCAAAGAACATCATCTAGGGCTACACATGTATACACACAGCGATGCGCTCTCATCTATCATGTATGTATAGGCATGCGCGCTCCCCGCACGATTCTTCTATTAAATGTTAAATATGCGTTAAACAGTATGTTTCATCGCGGTATGCAAATAATCATACATAATAAATATTGGTAATGTCATATAGATGTAGCTACGTACGGCGCAACTAAGGGACATTTACGAGGGAAAGCGCGAAAGAATCCCTCTCCGGGGCTCCAAAAGCAAGTCAAAATCGATTTCCATATGTTCAAAACTGTCGAAAACCTGGCCTCTCAAATTCAACCAATGCTACAGCCATTGCTCAACGGCGTGTACTTGATCTCCGAAGACGCAAACGCAAAATTTATAACGCTAGTATGATAGTACAAGAAACACGAATTGCTTGGAAAGTGGTACTCTGCAGTTTTAAACATATAGAAATAGAAAATCTTGGTTAGCGAACAATGTATTTTGACTGATTTTCAGACCCACGGGAAGGGCTTTTTCGCGTTTTTCCTCTTATACGTGTGTCATCATCATCATCATCATCATCTCATTACAGATCATGCGTCATAATAATAAAAAACGACAACATCAAAAACAATCCACTCGCTGCAAAAAGTGCCATGCTCGAAAAAAAAACAACGAAAAATGTTTTTCATAGTATACAGGGCTCCGCTCCGCGTTGTCTCGTGTGCGCGAGTTAGTCGGACAAGTACAATGAAGGAAAAACTCGCGGTGAAATATTAGTGAGAGCGAAAAGGAAGCTCAAAGTCACCGCAGCCAGCAAGAGCCTTGTCATGTGGCGCGCGCGCGAGTGTGTGAGCGGATTCAAGTGCGGAGTAAAGGGTGTGCAGTTTCCGACGCGTGACTCGATCGTGCCTATTATAAGTGCACACAACGATCAGCGGCAATGCAGTCGGGACAGTTCACCGCTCTGACATTGGCTCTCATTATTCATCTCCCAGGCGGAAATCGACTGCTTCTTATTTCGTGTTGTGCGCTTTGCAAAGACAGAGAGGAAACAATGCGAGTCGCCGAGCAAACGAAAAACACATCGTCGTAGTGTCGACTGCGATTGTTCGCAAAGGAGACAGAGAGAGAGAGAGAGAGAGAGAGAGAGAGAGAGAGAGAGAGAGAGAGAGAGAGAAGGGAGAGAGAGAGAGAGAGTTGCCATGCTAAAACTGGACAAAAATTCACGTGTGTATAAATATATGTAAATATGTATATCGACAGTATGTATGTTTAGAATGTTAATAATATTATACAAAACGTTCCGAGCGTGACTATATAGTGTGTTCCATAGACAGAGAGAAAGAGAGAGAGAGAGAGAGAGAGAGAGAGAGAAACCGCGCAGCTTCTCGCAAAGAGAATACATAATGATAAACAAAACTTATGGTATACATCGGCCATGCTAAGGACAACAGTGAGTAAAAAAAGGTTGAAACCACGGAAGAAAATAAAAAATATAGAGAAGAAGAAATAATAACATCAACAACAACAACAACAGCAGCAGCAGCAACTATAACGTAATAAAGTAACATAATAATATAAGCCGTAAAGAGCCACAACAATGAGAAACAATGCGAGCATAAGGGGGCCCCTCGCTTCACCGGTCTCGCGCCGCCGCCATCAAAGGACTGCAGTCACATGGTGTCCGCGCAACAGAGTATCGAGTACGTTATCATAAGACAATGTCTACAAGTAGTACATAATATATAGTAGTAGTAGTAGTAGTAGTAGTAGTAGTAGTAGTAGTAGTATATATATATATAGAGAGAGAGAGAGAGAGAGAGTGCAGAGTGCGGTGCGGTGCGGTGAACGGAGGAAGCGAGTCAGGGCCCCGCAGTTGGCTTGAGTGTCGGGACTGACCACTGTTTTAAGAAGAAGTGTTGCAGTAGAAGGGAGGCGATAGGCTTGACTAGAGATTAACATAAGTGGGTTCTTGCTGAGGCGAGGAGGCGTTGGAGGCGGTGTTGGGGTTCTGGGGCACCGGCGCCGCGGCGTTAGCCGGCTGGGCCTGGCTGTTCGGGCCGCCGCCACCGCCGACCCCAGCGCCGCCGCCCGCGCCACCACCCGCGCTACTCCCCACGCCGTGATGGATTATGCTCGCGTGGATGCCCATCCCCGCTCCATGCTCCACTGGGCTGCCAAAACCAACCACCAGCCATTAAAGGGGCGCTCTCGCACTAGTCTCCATCTGTTTACTTTCTTTGCTTTCTTTTCTTTCATTTCTTTCTTTTATTCTTTTTTTTTTATTTTACTTTAACTTTTCGCAACCTAAGCCATCTTTCCTCTCCTCTGGCCTTTTCGTCATCCACACGCAGCGACGGGTCTTCAGCGCCTCAGAAAATATGTCTCCCAACCGTCACAGTCCGTCCTGTCCGGATTTTTCGTATGAATCGAAACGCAGGCTGTTCGCCCCTTTAATGACATTGTCTGACAATAACTATGCCCAGCCGGGAGCCGGGGCGTCGAGAGGGCCGGCGATCTCTTTTGTTTTCGTACTGCGTGAGCGAGGATCGAGAGATATGTATATCATGTAATATGCGCATTACGATAACGAACAAGTCATTACATCAGCAGTTAGTGGCTCTAATTGTGGACAGTACAAGTTAATGAGTTGCAAATCAGACTACGATAGAGTGCGCCAGCAGGCCCGTGTCTGCCTCTGCGGTAGGCTCCTTCCGACCACTCAAAGTATGCCGTGATGCTCGACTATCGTGCGCAAGCGCCTTTGAGTGATCTCGTGCGTCAAAAACGCGGCGGCGACCTTTCCCGCTCTGATGCGACAGACGGACTCTGCGTGTATCTAGGAACATTACTCTATATTTACAAGCAGTAGACAGAAGAGACCCGATCCAATCTCGTGATACTCCAATGCGATCGAGCATGGGATACGTATATTCATTTCATTGGAAGACACATTTTCTGACGGATTCACGCATCCCCGCGTCAAAGTCTCAAACTTATGGCTACAGGCTACACTGCTCCGTTTGCTCATTTTCGTACATGTGGGTGACGAAAACTTCCAAACGATCGCTCCGTCCCGCGATGGGCTACACAATTTTTACACTCTGTCGCTTGCTTGGAAACGGAACATTTGCCAGCGAGCGCTCTCTGGCTCGTGCCAGACGTTGCGTTTCGCCGCTTTCAAACTAACTAACTTTCTACAACTCGTGTCAAAGGAATCGCGGCTTTCAACTTCAACAAGGAGAGAAAAAATGTACATGTTGCGAGCTTTCGCACCTCATCGCAGCAAGGTAAATTCGCTCAAGTGCGTACACAATTGTATTACTATCTTTAACAGCAGTTAGCGTAAACTGATGGACGTACCTGCAGGGCTTGCACCACTGGCTTTGCTGATCCAGTCCGAACCTGGCTCGGCACTTTTTCATGTTGTTACCTGCGAAAGCGGAAAAGATAATCATTAGTTTGTTGCTCTTTATTTAAATTTATTGATTTTTATGTAACAAACAATAAACTGTGAAATTGCGAAAACGCGATCGACACAAAACGCGTTCGCTGCCTGGACTAGAATCGTTCGACTGACGAGTCTCATGCAAGTGAGTCTAAATCGGCCGCCGTGGAAGCGTTGAGTGTCGAAGGCGTTTGCAGATTAAAGAGGAATCACAGAGAATAAATTAGTTACTTTTGATCATTGTAATTCAAAGTATATCAGAGAACAGAAAGATGTGGATTATGCAAGTAATTTTAGTTACTGGGGAGGATGTCATTCAGAGACTGATGGTATGGACAGGGTGTGACTCGGTCGTGATGATGGTGTGTGGTTACTTTTCTAAGCAAGAAGAATATAATAAAAGCGACTACTGCTCATAGGTGTGAGAAGTCGTATTGTCAAGTGTGTACTAATACGTGCTTGGATCCAATTTCAATTAATCTTTACGTGTCGTCAGGATCTTCCCGAAATTCCATTCAAAAAGTTTGAAACTCATCGTTAACATTGATTGATTACTGTAACACGAAGTTCGTGCCCGCGAAGTAGCTGATTTAGGGAAGAACCTTTTGCGGTAGAAATAATACATAATCATCGAATAAAGCGAGAATTGTGACGTTTACGTGCAGAAAAGGTTGGTGCTTCTTAAAGATGCCTGGCTGAGTGCTCCAAAGAAATGTTCAACTTTAGAATTAAACTTTTACGAAAAAAAATACAAAAACAAAAAACGAACAATGAAACGTTCTTTAGAACACACTCCAAATTGCTTCAGAAAAGTGCTAAAGCGGATCGAAAAAACTACACATCGTTGTTTCTGTAAAAGTCCACATAAGCGTTTGGAATATCGGTGTGAAAAATGTTTGAAATAATCATACAAATTACAGGTGGAATTTAAGCTTGACAGGGTGGCGAACGGAAAGGGATTCTCTAGTGCTGTGTACGAGGTAGGGACATTGCGATGAATTAATGGCGAACAGAAAACATGAAATATCAAGACTTATCAAGGCAGTGAATAAAAAAAGTGTCAAGAAAATAAATAAATCAATAACAGGAAACAAACAAAATTGAAGAAAAAAACAGGCAGCATTGAAACGATCAAAGGAAAGAACGTCGTATTCGATTGTAAAAAATAGAACTAAGAGACATTGAAAAACATAGTGAGAGACAGAAAGAAACGTTGAAAACAAAGTATTGAGAAAGAATACAGATGAGAAAGAGATGTGAGAAAAAAAGTAAGTAAGTAAGTGAGTAAAGATAGAGCGTAAAGATACTAAGAGAAATTAAACGCTTCAGGATTGTCTGATTTGCGTGGAGTAGGTCCCTGTAAAATGCAAGATGGCCAGCGTCCCCAAAGTTGTATACGTATATAATAATTAATATAATAAATGTAGTATAATATGCATGTGCGCGTGCGTGCACGTGTATTACTTTGTACTTTTGTCAGAGAGAAAAAAATATATATATATACTGTTCATTATATACTATATTGTTGTCATATTGATCATGAATGCGAATGTACATACATGGTCGTCGTGTGCGCGCAGAAGTTTATAACAGTGACATATTCATACACACGCTCACGCACGATTTTTTGTGTATTATTTATGCGAGGTACTGATATGTATGTTATATATATATATATATATATATATATATATATATTGGCCCAAAACACCCGAATCGGGGCAAACATGCAACATAATGTTCAAGTGTAAAAGGTATATGTAATATATAGAGATTATATATATATATATATATATATATATATATATATATATATAATGTAATTAATAATGAAAAAAAAAAACAATATAATAATATATAATTATAACAGTATATAATATATTAGGGCTGGGGCTTGGTTCTCGTGGGGTGGGGGTGCGGATTGAGGAAAAAGTCGTATAAAAGAATGTGTGGATCGAGGCATGTGAGTACCTCCAGGATCACTGTTTGTGTCTTGTTTGCGCTTCCTCTTCTTAGTTCGGTTGGTATTTGCGCGGGAAGACCAGTCAGGGTACAACTGCATGTGCAACTGTCTCTCCCGTCGCGCCATTTCATAATACTTGGCCTGTTCGTCTCGCCCTAGCGCGTGCCACTACCGAGAGAGAGAGAGAGAGAGAGAATCAAAACACTTCTTTTAAAAAAGGATTGCTTACATTGACTCAATAGGCTATTGATGCTTTTTTCTTGTTTTTGTTTCTTTTAAATCAAGGCAATCAAGACAAAAATTCCACTAATGCTACTGCCGCCACCCGCTCATTTTTAATTATTAAGATTACATTAATGTGGCTTGTGTTGTGTGATAAGTATTGGCTGCCCTTTTACTCGAGTTAGGTGTGTGTGTGTGTGCGTGTGTGTGTGTAACTATATGTAGATTTAAATATGCAAATAAGAAGGCTTTCATCTAGTTCGTCTATTGGCATGTTACGCTTATGATTATATTGTAGTTCCTACTGTGATTATTCTCCTACTATAATTAGACATATATGCATATATATGAGGTATACAATATTTTTGTGCATAAATATACAACGGCATTTCGCTAAGGCATTGGGGTCCCTACTTTCCGTTTCAAGTGCTAGAAGAACAGCCTAATATTGTCCCAGACGATCATGTACGCGCGATTAGATTTAAAGCTCTCTGCACAAGCTGGCAATGGTTGCATGTAACTTGCCACAGTTGTACAAGCTGCATTATTATTACTATTATTATTGTTATTATTATTATTATTATTATTATTATTATACGTCCGCATGATCCGTCTCAGTTGTGTATGTATGTGCAGGTTGTTGTACCGACACAACGACGGGGCTGACCGAAGAAAGATGAAGAGGCGCCGTTGCGGCGAGAGAGCTTTCTTGCGGCTTGCGAGCTCCGGTCGTCTCTTCGTCTTTCTTCGTGCCTCGTTAAGCCCTGGAAAACAAAGAGAATGACAACAGAACACGACGGCACACGCACACACACGCAGGCTTTGGTCCCCGCATCGTGCCTCCCATCTAGATAATGTATACTTGCATTACTGTACACTCGTCGCCCGACACACTGCTCTATAGAGAGAAATAAAGGTAACACGTGCAAGCGTTAGAGTTGTTGCGAGTTCAGATGAGCACGAACTTTTAAAATTTGTGCCCGTGAAACATTGTGGATTCGTTTGTTCAAACAAAAGTTACGAGCGATTTGGCCTCGATTTCTCGAATTGACCGGCATCGATTCTCAAACTTTTCCCGAACAGGCGCTTTCCAAACGTCCGAGCGGTCAAAATACACACGAAAATGCACAGACGGATGATCCCATCTCTCTGCGCGTTTCCCATACTCAAGTATCACTGCACAGTACACAACGCATGGCGCACACGTCGTCCTGTACAAAGTACGTACTGGACTGTTTCTTATACTAGCATTAAATCATATTTCTTTTTTCCTCGACTGATTTGACGAATACCGCTTTAGGGAGTTGGCCAGATATGCAATTGTTTAATGGTAGAACGCGGCATGTGGAAAGTATAAGATAGAGAAAGAGAGTTAACTTCGAACGCTCCACAGGATTCCCCACAGACAATCCAATCGTATAGACAGACAGAGATAGAAATTAATTGTAAGGTACACGTTCAATTTCGTTGAGAGGCGCTGCACCGTTGCTTTACAAGCACGGGTATCAGTCATTTCATAGTTACCGTCATCATCATCATCATCATCATCGTCATCAAAGAGAGTATAGAAAAAAAGAACTGAAACAACGAAAAGAGAAGCGCACAGAGACTTTGATCGTTTCAATTGAAACAACAGGTAAAACTAGAGTGATTATTGTAAGATATATATATGTATATATATATATATATATATATATATATATATATATATATATGCATGAGTTATAAGGGCCTGCTGTTCTAGCACTGGAAAGTGGTACCTCCGGCGGGATCCGCGGATCGCTCTTTCTTCCTCTTCTTCTTCTTGCTGCCGTATCCGTAGTTATCCCTGGCGCTCCATCCGGGATATCGCTGTTGATGCAGTTGGCGTTCGTGCCTGGCCGCCTCATAATATCGCTGCTGCTCCTCTCGACTTAGCGAATGCCACTGTGTGTACACACCCCCAAAAGCGTTCAATTTTTTGCCATTAATACGTACGTCTCTTTTTTCAAAAAATCACCTTTCAAAGCTACCCTTCATAGCCCTTCCCACCCACATTATATTGACTCTCTGCTCATCCATTTCCAAGATCTCACCTACAATACTCTATTAGTGCTAATATACCGACCAATTATTCGTGTTACTTGTTTGCAAAAAAAAAAAAAAACAAAAAAACAACTCCCTTATTGCTTTATTTTCTTTTTCTCTAAAAAAGCGTTAGACTTCATGCGTTTATTTACGAGCCTCGAAGTTGCACAGCCTGTACAAAGCTTCGCATTTTGAGACTAATTTTTGCACATTGTTATTCTAATATTTTATTTTTTTTCTGATATTACTGCAAGTCGTCAAGAGCATATGCAAAAATTGGATCTCAAAATTTATTGATCACATTTACATCAAGGCTGATTTGCAAATATTATCAATAAGTATAAGGCATCTTGTATTCTACAGTGAAAAATTTCATACTCGTTGCCTCGATGTAAAGCCAATCTTGTTGCAACATCAAGCTTGGACAACTTACCCTTCGCCCTAGAATTTGGTTTATCGCAGCACTCTCTTTTAAGGTACATTCTGCCACTACCTTCGCCCTCATCTCCTTCATGTACAGCATAAACGCATTCAAGGGCTTCTTTATGTGAGGTTTCTTTTTGTCTGCAAAAAAGAGGAGACGTAGAGGTTAGTTTTGACGTGTTTTGTCAGATTCAGCCAGTCTAAGTGCTATCTATCAACAAGCTCCATCTGAGCTATATTTTCATGTGGAAATTTCGAGCTACGCAACTGATCTGCATTTTCTGCCGAGTGTGAGGTTAGGCTTCTACAGGCATGTCTTTGAGTACAAATGGATATTGAATTTGTGCTCGGAGACACAAAAGCTGGAGTTTTTCTCAGGTGTAATATGTAGAGAAGGACATGTATAGATACCTTGATTGTTTTGTTGCCCCGTATCTTGATTTTTTGTGTTATCAGCAGGTAACGACGAGGAGTTTTTCTGTTCTATCGTAGACCTGTAACAAGAGCAGAGTACGTTAGCAAATGCCACTGGCATGAGTCGGTGAAGATTCGAGCAATGGAGTACCGTTTGAAGAAAGTTTGTTTTGTTTCAGGACTAGTTGGTTCATTTTTGGTGGTGGGCAAGGAAGGATAGGACATGAGGGAGTTTGGCGAATTGCACAGCTGTTCGTTCAAATTTGTCAGAGCACCATCGTAGTAGGGCTGAGGTAGTCCCACAGGGTTTCGAAGGAAGTTGGGTGGCACAGACCAGCTGAGCTGCTGCCACATTCGATGCCTGGCCTCCACCATGGCCAGCAGCTGCATAAAGTTCTGCTGGACATTGTAGGGGGTCGGGGAGACGTTCCTCAGAGCAGAGGCATTGGACATTTGCATGAGGCTGCTCATGTAGAGTGCGGTGAGGAACTTTTGGTCGGTGGCAGGTGCACCTGCCTCTCCGGACTTGACAGCCTCCTGCAGGATGGTCATGTTGTCTTGGATTTTGGACTCGAACTTGTCCTCCTCCGCAGTCTTGATGCAGTCCTTGCTGTCCACGGGAGTGCTGCTCTTCTCGGGCAGCTCGGGCTCGGCTGCTGGGCTGTTGCTATCCTTCTTTATGACTAGGTTCAATGGCTCCAGGCATTCGGGCTCCATCGCCTTGGAAGCTTATCGGTTGCGCTGCCGAGCTCTCTGCCGCTTCACGGTGAGGCTCGCTCGGCAAAGTCCATAATCGCGCGCGGAAGTGAGCCCTCGGTGATAGCAATGCTTGTGTGCAGGTATGAGGGTGCTTATGCGAGAGCGCGAGTCTTTGGCGAAGCACAGTCTGGCGAGTCCGTTCACTGGATCGGGCGGCCGCGGAGGGTCTGCCGAGTCGCACTCGCGTCGAGCGTAAACAAAGGGGCCGCGGAAAGCTCGGTCCTCGCGGTGGTGGCGTACTCCGTGCAGGCTGTCCCGCGACGATCCCGGGCCGTCCTCATCGTGCGCGGGGAAGGAGGAGAAGACGAGGGACGACGGGCCGCTAGAAGAGCCGCGCAGCATCAGTGGGAAGACATCGCCTCGGGCCAGGGCTCAGCAGCGGCGGCGGTAGCAGTAACAGCAGTACTCGGGACACTTGTCCGCGTCGCGCCATGGCGATATCGCCGGAGAGCGATGTTTCGATTGATTATCCGCGGCGGTGGGCGGCGGGTGCACGACCCGTCGGCCCATCATTGCAATTCATGGCGCTCTCTCTCTCTCTCTCTCTCTCTCGCTCGCTAGCCCGCGCGCGCGCCTCCTTGTCTGTCTGTCTCCGTAAGTGCGTCTCTGTCTGGCATCCCCCCGCCACCGCCGAGCCCAGTATATAATTCGCCCGGGGCGGGGGGGGGGGGCGAATCCCATTTTTTTGGCGGGCTTCGCTGCCGCGGCGCTGCCGTCGCTGCCCGCGAGTATGTATACGCGCATAACGCGAGTCCGATGCATGATCGCGTGGCTCGTTCCTTTGCGGACACGCGCTGCGGCAGGTGGACGGAGACGGAGCGCGCGACGGAAATTAGAGATCGGTTAAGAGGGTAATGATCAATACGCGCGCAGTCCGACAGAGAAATGGGGAGACAGCGGCCGGCGGGAGGGGCCGCAGCCAGAAGACGGAAGAGGGAAGAGAGCGTCACAGCGGCGGCGCAGTAGAATCCAGCGCTTGCAGCACTCGATCAGAGTTGTAGAGTCGTTGACGCGGCTCTCCGTCTCGTTATCGTCGAGCCGGTGCGCGGGTGCTACCCTCGCGCGGCTGGCCTTGAAAGCCGCGAGCAGCTGCGCACCCATCGCACTTCTTCTCAGGGGGGTTGCTGCTGCTGCGCAGTTGCCGGCAGTTCTCGCTTTTATCGGTGACGGGTGATATCGGGGATGGGGAGAGCCGTACCCACGGGGGGTGCTTGATCGTATCGACGGACGGTCGCAGGAGAGGAAGGGGGTGCGCTCCGTTGCGCGCGCTGGGGCTGGCTCACCTGTGGTTGTGGTCCAGGCTCGAGTGGTCCGCCTTGGGCGCGGAGGAGACCAGGGCGTGCGAGGCGAGCGCGTGCGCGTGCGGGCTCAAGCCGGGGTGAGGCGGCATCAGGCCCGTCGGCGAAAACCGGTAGAGATCACTGCAAGAGAAACAGAGTTAGTACTTGGTGCAGTGGCAAGTTGGAGGAGCGCGCGCATACTGACCTGGGCAAACTCGAACTGCTGATGGGCAGACTCGTGGGGTAGGGACTTCGGAATCCGGCGCTCGCCGGGGAGATCGGGTACATGCTCGGCGTGTGCCTGCAAGTGAGCATGACTCGATTAGCCGCCGAGGAATCTCGGCCGAGGGAGCTACCGCGTGGTTGGGGAAAGAGGGAACGAATCCCGATTCGGCCTGGCTCTCTCGGGCAGAGAGCAAATAACGAGTGTTTGCTGCCGTTCTAAGCGAGTCCGCTCGAGTGGCCGCGCGCTCTAATAGACCAGAACTGAGAGGATGACCGCCGCTATCTTCGGGGGAAAAGAAAGCTGCGGGTACTTACCAGGAAGCGGCGACTTGCGTCATTTCCGGACTGAGCATGGGGTAGGGGTACTGGCCCGTGGAGAACGGGTACATCGGCGCCCTCGTGAGACCTGCAAGAAGACGCTGGCATTAGATTTCATTCGCGCTACATTCAGACCGGGTCTCATTAGGATCGTTACCGAATGACGTTTACTAGAACTAGAGTACGCGGCTGCGCGGCTACGCGTAAGAGGAAACGAAACGCTCGCGCGCCTCCGGCGACGAGAGGAACTGGCTTCGTAAGGGAGAGCCGCGGCGTGGCGAAACCTGATGAAGCCAATATAGCCGGCGGTTTCGCGTAATCCGCGCCGCGGCCGGCTTCCCTCTTCCAGGCACGGCTCCTGCACCCCTGGCGATTTCGGTCAAGGCGCGCGTGGCTTTGCGCGATCGAGCCACTTGTCGGTCTTGCCGTTCCCGTACACGAGGCGCGTGCCGTCGAGCTGGGCTTGTTTTTTCACCGTAAGCGCTCCTCGAGATTCTAATTCCGCGAGTCGCGGCGTCGATCGACCGCGCGGAATCACAGGCGCAGAGAGAAGGACGGAGAGGGGCAGGCAGCCGGCACGTTTATCCCGCCGGGCGAATCCGCGACGGCGGGCTCCGCCATGTGTGCTTAATCACCTTCCAGTCGACTCGGCAGTCTGCAACCCCATTATCGGCGCCTCGCCAGCCGGAAAATTACTCTTTTATTCCCGAACGAGCGGCACTGCGAGGCAGCCTTCCGCTTTCGGTTCCCTCTCTCGCGCGCTGTTTCCCGTATTTCCTCCGCACGTAGCAAGACGGGCACAAGGAAGGGCTAATCGAGCGCGAGCCCCCGATCGAACGGCTGCCGGGCTCATTTCGAGGCTGTATGTAGAATAAGGGCCGCCTTTTTCCGCCTCCGATTTCCCCCCGCAGCGGCCATTATTCGCGACTCTCGACTCGCGCGCGCGCGCATATTCCGATATTAATCAATTATACAGACGAGGAAGGAGAGAAAACCGAGGAGGCTCATTATAATCAACCCCCGTGCCTCGATGCAGCGGATGGAGCTGGCCTGCAGAGGGGCTGCTTTTTGTGTCCGTTTTTCGTTTTTCCTTTTTCGTCGCTCATCACCGAGATGCAAAACTCTGCCCCGCTTTTCTTCTCTCCGCGCGAGATGAGAAAGCACTCGGGCGAAAAATTATTCTCCAGAGAGTGCATTAATCAGAGCCCGCGAGCACGAGTGCACGAGTGCACGGCTGCTTCTGCCTCCGCCTCCGCCATCCGTGCAGAGGCGGCGGACTCGCCTCGCGGTTCCCGCCGCCTGTTTTTGTGCGAGGGTCGCACTAGTGGCTCGCGGCCGGCCGAGGGGCTAGCTCAGTCGCTACGTATTCGCGGAGTATATAACCCGCGGAAAACAGACCCGAAGCTGCTCGTTTAAGCGAGACAAAGACGCGCATCAAGCCCCTTTCCTAATTGGGCGGCGCCTCGAATTAGCGCTCGTTATATCGAAGAAGAAATTTTCGCATAAAGGCGCCTCTTTGAAAAACGGATTTGCGCGCAGAGCTCGCCGGCCGCAGGGGGCTTAATCGCGCTGATGAGTATTGCTACGGCACTCGGCGTATCGAGCATTGATAAGCGTCGGTGAGGGCGAGCGAGAGCTGTGTACACCGGCACCAGCCATCTCGCCGATGCATGGATGCAGACGGAGGGGAGCGGGCTGGGCGGAGGGAGCAGAGTAGAAATGGAGAGGCCGAGATGACCCCTCCTGACCCGGCTCGGCGCGGAGCCCGCTGATTAGCCTAATGGTGAGTTCTCCTCTCATTCTCCTACTTGACGCCGATTCGCGAAAGCTGTCTCTGCAGCCTGCTCGAGGGGCCGCCGCGTATTCCGAGCGCGCGACAACCGGCCGCCCTTTGTGCGGCGAAAAAAACGCGAGCGCGAGCCCGGCCGTTCAATTAGGCCTCTCAAAGGAGCCTGCACTCGCATTTGCATCGGCTAGGCTCTCTCTCTCTCTCTCTCTCTCTCTCTCTCTCTCTCTCTCTCTCTCTCTCTCTCTCTCTCTCTCGAAAGATTCGAGCCTCGAAATCCGCGATAATGGCCTCAAAAACGATATCGTATTTAGGGATATTAAAAAAGTTCTGCTGCAGCCAAAGGGCGTGCGACGCGTAAACGGGCACATAAACAGCGCGCGCCCGCGCTGACGCGAAAATACATAACCCAATATCGCGCCGTGTGAATTCCGATCCGCGGAGAAATTCAAACGCCGCACAATTTTTACCGGCTGATTCGAGCTGCTTTGTCCAAATATTTCCCATTTTTCCCATTTTCCCCATTTTTCCTATTTTTCCAATTTTCGGAGCGACTCGGCTGTCTGTTACTACTTGCCGAGCGCCAGCTAGCAGACAGGAGCGCGGGAGGAGGAGCGGGTGTCTGACCTGAGCTGGACGCCGCCGCACTAAGAAGCTGTTTCCAGGTTGGGTGACTAGGATGATGGTGGTTGTGGTGGTGGTGGTGGTGGTGGCCCGCGGGCCAGTACTCACCGGCGGCCGCTGCAGCCTTGCCGGCGTCCAGGGCTCCGTACGGCGGTATGCCCATGTGCGCGGGTGGCGGCTGCGTCAGGTGCTCCCCGTTCGAGCAGAAGAACGGCAGCCCGCTCGGGTGCGTCCCCGTCAGTCCCATCTTGCTCGCCTGTAACAGAGAAGGAGAAAAAACATGAGCTACAGCTAGCGCACAAAGCGACGGCGAAAACCGGTTTTCCGCTCGGAGAGAGAGCCAACGACATTTTCGCCGCGAGTTTGCATGGCAAATTGGAAGGCTCACCCCTTCGCGGCGCTCGCGTTCTATTCCCTCTATTCCCCATCGGCGGTCCGACGACGGCCCGGCCTATACCTATACGTACGCGTTACGACGTTACGCCGAGAGAGGAGCAGGCCTTTGATCTCCGCTTCCGTCTGCGCGCGGCTGAGAACGCTTTTCTCCGTGCGCGAACGTCGCCGCGCTCTCTCGGCTTTCCGGCGCGAAATGAATAAAGAACGCGAGGCGCCGGCTTTGTCGCCCGCCGCGCGATTGCCGACTATGAATTTAGCCCCCCGCTCCTCTCTCTCTCTCTCTCTCTCTCTCTCTCTCTCTCTCTCTCTCTCTCCCGGATGTTCGCGTCGTTCGCGTAATAAGCTTCCTCGACGCAGATTCGCGCAAGAGGCTCGGGCAGAGGAGAGCGAGACAGATCTGTTTACAATGAATAATAATGCGAGAGCGGCGGAGAATTAACTCGAGCCTCGCAGCGGAGGGCTCGACGAAGCGCAGGCCAATCGTCGCCGCGTTCTACCCGCGGCGCATTGAACGAAAGTCAAGTGCCCGCTGCTCTCGACTTCGACAAAGCTAATTAGCCCAAAACGCATCGGCGACGGAAGGGAGCGGAGGAGAGACGAGCGAGAGGTCACTCCACCCCTCGCCGCGCCGCCCCTCCGCTCGTTTCCATACGGCGCGCGATCGATAAGCGAAACGTTTTCCTTGCGCGCGCGCTCCTGCCGCCGGCTTACCACGAGGATGGCGGTGGCGCGCATCGCCCTGACGGCCAGCAGGAAGCCCGGCTCCAGCGGCTCGGTCTCCATCCAGCGGAGCACCCGCGACAGCAGGCCCACGACCTCCCGGGCCTCCGGCGGCGCCGGCTCTTCGGCCTCGGCCTGCCGCGCCAGCTCCTCGGGCTCGCTCTTCATCTCGCGCTCGGCCTCCTCCGCGCTCAACCAGCGGCGCACGTCCTCATCGTCGATGCGCAGCCCCGCGGCCTCGAGGCTCAGGCTGCGCAGCTCCGCCGCGAGGGCCGGCTCGCGCTCGTCGCGCCCCTCCGCGCGGGGCCGCGTCCAGCAGCGGCCGAAGCTCTCGGGCCGCACGGCCAGCCAGGCGCGGTGCAGCTCGGCGAAGGCCTCCTTCAGCGACACGCCGGCCAGGTAGTCGTCCAGCGAGCCCCCGCGCTCCCCGGGCCGCATGCGCGCCTCGACCAGGGCGCCCCCGAGCAGCGCGGCCGCCAGCCTGGCGCGCAGCTCGTCGGCCACGGGCCGCGGGTCCAGCGAGTCCGCCGGCACGAGCAGCAGTCGCGCCCGGCCCTCCTCGAGGCCGTCGGCGGGCAGGCGCTCGGAGCGCGGGGCCACGAGGAGCGCGCCCTCCGGGTGCAGGGCCAGGGCCGCGGGCGCGAACTCATGCCGGAACCACCAGAGGAAGAGCTCGGGGCTGAGCGCGCCCCGGCCGCCGCCCGCGTACACCACCGGCTGGCTGAGCATGTTCACGTGCTCGAGGCAGCGCGGCCGCCAGTGCCGGCCCACGACCAGCAACCGCGTCCGGTGCCGGCCCAGCCGGTCCGCGGCGGCCAGCAGCCAGACCCGCTCGCCCGGCCCCTCGGCCCGGCGGCCCGGCAGCCGGCGCCAGTCCAGGCAGAGCACGTGCGCCAGGTAGACCCGCGCCTCGTCGTAGCCGTCGGCGAGCTGTCCGGGCGCCTCCTCCGCGCGGCTCAGGTCCTGAGCCTCGGCGTCCTCCTCCCGGGCAGCGGCAGCTCGGGAGCGTCGGTGCACTTTCTTCCCTCGGCGATCAGCAGCAGCGGCTTCGGGACCGTCCTCGTTATCTTCGGCGGCGTCGCCGAGGCGCATGCGCAGCCGCGAGGAGGCTGCGCATCGACCATCGCTGCGACCGCCACCGCTGCCGCTCTCCAGCTCGCAGCAGCCCCGAGCCGCAGCTGGGGACGAGGGCTCAGGGGGCAGGAGCCCACCGGCGGGGCTCTGCTGCCAGCTCGGCGCCATGCCTCCGGCTGGACGGCGCCACTGGCATCTGCGAGACCGCGCGCGGGCACACTCGCGCGATGGAACTGGAAGCGGGTCGGCCGATTCGCGGGCGAGCGCGGGAGTCAGCTGGGCCAGCGGCGCCAGCAGCAGCAGCAGCAGCAGCGGAGAGCCGGCGCGCGCGCGGCCTCGCTACCGAACGATGACTGAGCGGCGGGCTGCGACGCGGCCGTCAAAGGCCGGAGCGGCAACTAGAAGGCTTTGATGTGCCAGCGCTCGGCGCGCACAAAGCAAGAGCTGCTGCTCTGCCGCTGCGAGTCCCGCTGCAGCGCGCTCCGCGGGCGCGCCCCACGCGAGCGAGCGAGGAGCAGGGAGACGCACCCGCAGACTGACAGAGACGGCGAATCCCGCGCGCGCGCGCGCTCGGCACGGACGCGCGGATAAAGAGATGATGCTATTTATTGCCCCAAGAGCTTTCTTCTGTCCCTGCGTCCATCTCGGCCTCCGCCGCTGCAGGCTGGCGAGTGCACAGCTGCACTCTGCCGCGTGGCCCTCGCAATTCCACCGCCTCCACCGTTCAGCTGTGGAAACCGCGCGGCTATCGTACGGTGGCTCGGAGCGCTTCCAGATACGTCACCTCGTCGACTCCTCCCGGCTGCTGAGTAGCGCAGCAAACATAACGCGCGCGCTCCGCGGATCGAGGGATTCGCTTTGACCTTTTGCCGCGGCCGGTAATCATCGTTATCCTCGCACAGAGAGCCGGCTGCTCCGCTGCCATCTCCGCGGGCGCGCGTTACGTCGGTTTACCGTTGCATGCATCCGCGCAATTACGCTTCCAATTACCCAGTGCAGAGAGCAGAGCTCGCAAGATAATTATCGAGCCCATTAATTTCGTATTTATCGATGTACACTCATTCCTTTATGTTCATAACGCCATCACGCTTACGCGCGTTCCGATTTGCCTGTCTCGCGCCCTCTGCTCATTACTCGCGCGCTTTTTCTCTCGCCCGCGGTACACGCCCCCGCTCGCGTGCACTCATCGATTCGCCTTCTTTCCCCGGCGAGTTTTCCTCCCCCGCAACGACAGACTTGCGCGCGCGATTATGATTATCAGTTAGTTGCTGCCAGCAGGCCGCGAACGATCTTCGGCTCGAGTTGCTGAAAAAGTGTGGTGCTGCTGATTACTGGGGATAGACGCACGCACACAGGGCCGCGCGCAGAGCGACGGAGCTTTTCTCGGCTGCTGTTGATGCTGCTGCGTTGCCAGCGCTCCAGGGGCTGCAAAGTAAGGGTAGTCGAGAGCGAGAGCGAGAGAGAGAGAGAGAGAGAGAGAGAGAGAGGAGTAGAGACGCTGAATGGATGGTGTGGAGGAGGAGGCGGCGGCGGCCAACCCCGAGCGCACCGAGTTGCCGGGGCAACGCGGGAGGCGTAGGCGGCGGCGGCGGCGGCGGCGAAGGGGTGAGTCTGCTTCTCCGCCGCCGCAGTCCTGCGCTGGGCCGGGCTCTCTCTCTCTCTCTCTCTCTCTCTCTCTCTCTTTCTCTTTTCTGTCGGGAGTGAGGGGGGGGGGGCTTCCTTTTCTTCTTCTTTTCGCGAATCGAGGGCTGAGCAGATCAGTATATAATCTGTGCAGGGCCACTCGCAGTTTCAAGATACCTCGACCCGTTCGAGGGAAAAGCGCAGGAAAATGGGCTTGGGGAGCTGGCCTAGCGACTTTTCCGGAAAAGCGGCCAGCTCTTTTTCTCCGCGCGCTGTTATCGATGCCGGCGGCGGCGGCGGCGGCGGTGACGGCGAAGCCCGAGGAGGGGCGCGCAGGAAAGAAGCCGGAAAGCACGCGGCGGCAGGTGGGGGCTCCGGCCTCGAGTGGCGGGGATTCAAGTGGAAGCTGCGGCCAATCCGAAGGAGTCGTCGCCATGGCGACTGGGGGGCGCCTGCGCCGATGTCCAGGCGTTGTTATCAGCGGTCCGCCAGAGGCGCCTGCTCCGCGCGTCGCGCCATGTCCCGAGTTTTCCGTCTTCCCTTCTCTCTCTCTCTCTCTCTCTCTCTCTCTCTCTCTCTCTCTCTCTCTCTCTCTCTCTCTCTCTCTCTCTCTCACTTCTCGAGTCCCCGGCGACGGTGACCTCCCTCGCAGCTTCGCTTAACCCACTTTCCCAAGACGGTCAACTTTTCCGGCAACTTTCTTTGAGCCTCGCGCGCGGTCGGCCGAACTACTTCCACAATTTTTTCGCCGACATCCATCCGTAATATCCGTACCAAGTTTCCCGTCGATTCCGCGAAAACAGCTCGCGCGTGGGCTGGCGTTCGGCGATTACACGCACGATTGGCCGCGCGAGCCTACAATTTCGATGCGGGCTCGATTCCCCGAAATCTCGTTAGCCGCAGTCGAGTGGCTTGTTAATCTTCCGCGGCGAGGCATTGTTTGCTGCCCCATCAGACGGCTTGACCAATCGTCGACTACGGCACACACGGACTTTCTCCGTCGGCAAACTTCTGCGGCAACTTTGCATTTTCGACGCGCCGGCGAGTCTTATTGGCGCACAAGTTATACGGCTGCAGAAGTTCGCTCGGATACAAAGTCAACGGCGCACTCGCTTTCGATTTCCGCACCTTGACCTACCTCTCCGACCCTCTTTCCTCGGGCGCCCGCCGATTATAAATCTCGTTCGGAAACTTTTCCGCGCGAGACGAGCGAAGAAGAGCTGGAGGAGAACGAAAGTCCAAACAGTCAAGGAAAAAGCCAGCCTTTGTTTTATAAACAGTCGCCTACGCGCTCCGGGCGCTGCTGCATAGACGCGCCTTGCGGAGTCGAGCGGGGACAAACACATCGACGCAATCAACGCGCGACAACGTTTGATCTGCGAATCGCGCGCGCTCGCTGCGCAAACACGTCCTTCTTCGATTTCTACGATCGCATAATCCCCGAGGCTCTCGAGGGATTCGCGTTTTTTGGATTCCGCTCACGCATCGCCGCGCGCGAGCGGCACAAACAAGAGTTTGAGCAACAATTTTCAGTGCCCGAAGCAGCGAGTCGACAAGCATATTCTTGTCGAGCTTCCCCGAGTATTATCGGCTCGCTCGCTCGCGGGGCTGGCAAAAGCGAGGGCAAAGTGCGACAGGCAGCTAGAGAGAAAGCGAGTTAGGTCAGCGGACACGTGGAGGTCGCGGCGGCGGCAGGATCAAAGGGCGGCGCTCCGAGTGGAGCTGGCAGGCTGACTCTCCCTTTTTGGCGGGGGGCGAGAGCGGGCTGGAGGCGACAACGAGCAAATCTGATTTTCGCTCCACTTGCCGTACTCGTATCAGCAGTCGCAGTAGTAGTGGTAGTCGTCGTCGTCGTCGCGTTGCCGCTGCTGCTACGAGTCCCTCAGCGTGCGCCCGGCCCCGACTTTGGCATACTTCTCGGTTCGCATAGCGCGCGCAGCCGCCGGCAGCTCGAAACTTTCCGTCTTCGATCCCGAGATTCCCGCCTTCATTACTCACAGCGAGCGGGTCGCATCGATGCGCTCGCGGCCGCGTGCACTGTATAATTTTCCATTTTTATGTAAAGCGCCGGAATTTCAATTTTCTGGCGCGCGCCGCGACTGCCGCGGAATATTCATGTCGCCATGGTAACGATCGGGAGAGCGGCACGATTACAGCACGCGGAAAGATCTACTCTAAAGCTGAACGCGTCTACTCTAAAACTAATCGCGAAATTCCCGAGAGCTGCTTCGGCGCGGCGGTCCGACCGGACACCGGCACTTTCTACTTGCAATCAATCGCCGCGGCTGATGACTCTGAGCATAATGGCTCGGGCCGCACAATGCTCTCGGGAAACGCCTTATTAGCGAAATGGATACGCGCATAGAGGGCGAGGGAGAGAGAGCGCGGGAGCAGCGGCGTATCTCATTTGAAAAAGAGCCGGCTCGCGATTGCAGGGAGATCGAGTGGAGCCGTATGGGCCCGCGTATACATATCGGGGAATGCGTATCATTGTGCCGGATCTCATCACACAAAGAGTGCGCAGAGCGCCGATAGCATCGCTGCCGCTCGCACCCCTTCGCCGCGCTCCTCCCAGGCGAGCGCCGCCGGCAGGCTTCTTTCCTCGTGTCCCGCGCGCGTTCGGCGTCTCGCATTCATTTGTCGGTTGTCCCCTCGGCACCGCGGCTCTTAGCAGATTTCACGGACTCGGAGACGCATTGGGCGGAGTACTCCTTTCTCCTCCGCGCGCGCGCACTTTCCACCCCCCGCCCCGCGTCCCGACTTGCTCGGCCGGTCGCTACTACGGCAGGCCGTTATTAAAAACCCGGCGCTCGGCGATCGGATCGCGGCAGCCCCGTTATCGGCCGGTACGATCGGCGCGCGGCGATTAGCGCTCGTGCCTGCTGCGTCGATAAAAAATCTGCAATCTCGGCGGATCGGGCAGGCACTTTGCCCGGCTCAATGGGGCGCGCAGAGTAGAAAATACATCGGGGGAGGCGGATTAGAGCTTTTCGCCGACGAGCGGGAAATCAGTGCCGCCGCTGCCGGCTCATTTTTGGCAAAACAGGATTATCCGGGGCCATTACGAGGGGTGCGACGACGCGGGCGCGCGCAAGATGAAGTTATTAGTCCGAGGAGGGAACTCCCCCTCGAGAGCCGTCCCGGGCTTTTTCCTCTAGAAGCCGAGAACAGCGAAACAGCCTGTATCGCCGGCAAGAATTTCATCAAAATATGCGCGCGCGCGGCTTTCGAAATTCGGATGTTCATCGAGAGCAAATATTAACTCGCCGGCGCTGCGCCCGTATACGTAGCTCGATCCGCCGGCTCGCTCGAACGCGTCGAACATAAACATCGCGTCCGGGCGAGGCCGCCTCACGCGCGTGTAGGTGCACGTCTATAGCGGGAGCACGTACACAGCAGTAGCAGTAGCAGCTTTTTTCATCTCGCGCAATCGATGCGAGTCTCTCGTCGGAAAGTGTACGCTGCGCGCTTCGCTCTCTCGCTCTCTCTCTCTCTCTCTTTTCTCCTTCGCGCTCGCGTGGAAAGACGGGGTGAGAGGGGGGGGGGGGGAGCGAGCGGGATAGCCGATAGCTAGCACTCGTTCTTTAGTCAAACCTCCGCCCCTTTTCAATCGAGACTTCAAACGCTGCAGCGTGGAATCATGATTGGAACGGCCGCTGCTGCTAAGCAAGGGGCTGCTCTGCTCGGGGGCGGTTCTCCTTCCATCTCTCTCGGCCTGCCTGCTTCCCCGTCCCCCGAGTCCCGCTCCCCGTTCCGTCCGTCGCCGGCTCGACTCATGATGAAATTCCTAGCATTCAATCGCAGCACCGGCCGCAGCTACATACGGCCCCCGCCCCCTCGGCAACGCTCCGAGCAAAGGCTAGCGGCGAACGCGGCCGTGCAATCGTCCGCAAGACGCAGCGCCGCGCGAAAACCCAACTTACGTGCGCGTTACGTGTGTCGGCGTACCGTCGGCGCGCGGCTAACGCGATGCAGCAATTTCGACCGCTGCCCCGGCGCTGCATATATCCTATAGGCACGCGCGGCATGCGTCTACTTAGTGCTGCAGCGAGCACACAGAGGGGCCGGTATTACGTGCGGGAGGAGCCGCGCCGCTCCTGGAATTCAAATACAGTCGGGCGGGATTGGAAAATCGAATCGATTTCCTCATCCTCGAGGGCGCCAGCCAAATTTCCGCGAGCTCGGCAATGCTCGCCCGCCTCCGATCGTTTTTGTCGGATGCTGGGCTCAGCCGAGAGCTGCAGAGGGCCGGCGTGTAACTACAAGCGAATCGGTAGAGCGGGTTGAGAAGTCTTTGCTGTCAGCGCCAGCAGCGGCGTCATTCTCGCCAATGAGACTCGCTCGCTGGCGCGTATAGCTGTATGTAGCGCTGCCACCGCCGCCGCTTCTGCTTACGCGAGGGTAATTAGTTACGTAGCCGTAAGCTCTCGCGCGCGCCTGTGCGCCTATACTGGCTTCAGCGCCAGCCATCATCATACTCTATAAAGCCGCCACCGCCGCCGCCGCTACTCTGTACACACGCCGCTATTTCTATTTGTTATACGCAGAGCGCGAGAGCTGCCATCAACACACGCGCCCGGCCCGGGCTTTCATGAACTTTCCTCTGTTCGGCGCTGCACCAACACTGCGCCACTGTCTTGCCTCGGAAATTCCTCTGCGATAACCAGCGCGCGAGCTTTCAGCGGATCCGAGCTTGTTTTTTCCTTATGCTGTAGCCGCTGCATTTATAATCCGCGAGGATTCATTTCGCGATTGCCGGCCTCATTGGAATCGGCTCACGGGTATGGAATAACGCGCCTCTTGCGTTTATCGACGCGATTATCCCCGCGTTTCCGCCTCTTCGGGGATCCGCCGAGCGCGCTCCTAAGAGAGTCAGAGCGAGGGCCGCGCAAAGCCTTGGAAATATTGAGAATAAAGCCCCCCGCGCCGGCGGCAGGACCGAAAAACCGCACCCCTCGCGAAGCCCTCGCGGCAAAGCGGATTTCTCCCGCCCATGCGAGTCCAGCTGCGTACGCTCTTCTTGCGACGTAGAATCGTTCGCCCGTGTGACGCGATCAATTGGGCTGCGCCGGCTGCTCTTCTTTTGCCGCCGCTAACGAAGGAGCCACCTCGCGCGCACCTCGTCCTTTCATCCGCGCGCAGGGGCCTCCAGACGCGAGAGCTCGCACGCACCTCGCGAGACTCCTCGGGCTTTCACTCGCGTTTAATTATAGTGCGCGCTGGAGACTTTCCCGCCGCTGCCCATTATTTTTTCCCGGAATTTTTTAACGAAGCTTTCTCGAGCCTCCCGCAGAGTGTGCACTGTGCGCGAAAGTATAGCCCTTCCGGGCAGCCCAGAGAGATCCGATCGCTAAAACTAACATCGCCGCCGCGCAGTAGCTGAAAGGCAGGCCCAGACGAGCTGACGGGCGCGGAAACGCGCGCTCTTTTGACTAAGTGTTCGCATTTCAAACAATGCGCGCGGACCACACAAAGGCCGAAAACGCGCTCTCGCCAGGCGCGTTTTTTCATTAACGCTCTCTCTCTCTCTCTCTCTCTCTCTCTCTCTCTCTCTCTCTCTCTCTCTCTCTCTCTCTCGTCATTCCTGCACGCCTACCCTTCTTTTTCGATTTTCTCGCCGGAGCTCCGCTCGTTCGTTGCACTCGCTCCTCTCTTTTCTCTCTTTGACGGAGTTCCGCTGCTGCTGCTGCCGCCGCCGCCGCTGCTTTTCACGAATAAGCCAGATTTTTCGCGACGATTCCCTAGCCGACGTTTATCTCGGCGCCGCGTTTTGCTTTGCGCCTCGCCGGCTCCTTTTGCATTAGCCTATAACGCTATATGCACGCGGATGGCCGAAATCGTAGCAGCGGCGCCGGCGGGGAGAAAAGGGGCGAGTTGGAAAATCAATACGACAGCCACGGGCGAGAACGCGAACCTGTAGCGAGTGTAATAATTAAGCCGGAGTAATTTCGTTCCGCGGTTTGGCGAGAGACGTCGCCTCGACTTGCGCTTGCTCGCACCCGTACGCGCGGAACCGCAATCGCGTTTCCGGCGCGAAAAACCGCGGGCGGCGTTTTTCCCGGGCTCGAATCGAAAGTCCCAAAGTCGAAACCCGAGCGCACCGTCTCGTCGGATTAAAAGTTCGCCAAGACGGAAACCAACGGGCCGGCGCCGCGGGCACTGAAGGAGTCCACCCCCGTCCGCGCAGCTCTTTTATTATACGCGCGGGAGCGGCATTGTCGCGGCGGTGCGATGATATGAGCACAATGCCCGTCGGATCTTCTAGCCTGTCCCGAGCGCGCAATTAAGTAGACCGTGCCGTGGCGCACAGCGCGGATCGTTTCGCGAGTTCGCCGCGCCATTGTGCCCGCGCGAACAATGTTTGGCCGCGATCGGCCTGGAATCATGTCGTATGTGCGAGCGCTACGCGGACTGTATACGAGGGGGGCTCGCTGGCGTTTTTCTGGCTGGGTAGCGCGGATGATTTCATATTGCTCTCGAGCGGCCTCTCTCTCTCTCTCTCTCTCTCTCTCTCTCTCTCTATACGCGCGCGCAGTGGCCATTGTGCGGGAGACGAGCTTTTTGCCAGCCGCAATTGATTCGGAGCGAGGGTCCACGAGGCGCGCCACCGAAGACTAAAGCAGCCCGTATTACCATATCCTTGCGCGCGCTCGCAGCGAAACGCACACGAGACGCAAACTATCGGCAAAGTCAGGGGGACACATAATAATGGTAATAACACAATGGCCTTCCGAGGAGAGTTTCGTTTTCTTCTTCGGCTTTTAGTCGAATCGACAGCGACGGAATCCTTCGCGTTCACAATCGTCTGCTCCCTCCTCGTCTTTTATCCGGCTCTCTCGCCCCCGGCTCGCTTTAATTCGCTGATTAGGCAGAGAGCTGGGAGCTGCTTCTGCAGCGAGAGACGACAAGGAGCGGAAAATAATCGCGGCCCTGAAAAGCCCGAGCTTTTCAATCCTCTTCCTGCCGGCGCCCCCGCTTGTTCTTTTCAACCGCGTGACTTCTTCTTTCCCGTCTCCGTCTTCTCCTCGCTCGCCTCGCGCGTCTTCTTTTGCCAATTTCGCGCCGTTAGCCTGGGCGACAGTAGGGCATAATGCGCGCCGTCGAACGTGAATGTGCTCTGCAGCCTTCGCGCAAACTTTCGGCTCGTTCGATCGGCTTTTCACGGCCCTCCAGCCAATCGGCCGTTGACGCTGCTCCGCTTTTGCTTCTGCTTCCGCCCGACCGCCGGCACAGTATACCGCAACTCCGCGGCCTCTTGCGCGAGCGCCATTAAAAAACTTGCAATTAGCATTTACAATATAGACAGCTCTTGGAGCGAGTCGGAGCTGCCGGGAGACAAAGTGAAATGCCGAGTGAAAAGGCCTTTCAAATTGGCCAAATGCGCCTTTCAGTTGCGCATGGAAAGCCTTAAATGGAGCCCGGATGACTGCATGAAAAGAGCGAGACGACGACGACGACGTCGGCGGCGAGTGGGGTGAGAGCCGCGGTTGACTACTTTTCTGGAAGCATGTGATACTCGGCTGAAAGCTCAGAGTCATGTGCCGATGGGCACCCGAAGCGGTCCCGCGCATGACACATCTGCTGCTCTCTTCTCTGCCATAGCGAGCTCTTCCGCGACGAGAGCGGGACAAGGAGGGGCCAGGCCAGCTTAATAATTCGCACTCGGGCGGATCCATTGTGTCGTCCTTGCGCTCGCGCGCGTGCCGCAAAGAGAGCACGCGACCGCTCCAATTACGGGCCGCTCGCTTCCTTCCTCCTCGTTTTCTTCCTCTGCGCGCCGCGTCCTTGCGGCGGCAGCCGGAGAATTTTAATTACAATCGCAATTATCACAAGACTTTTGCCGCTTCGTCGCCGCGAACTAACAATCCCGAAGAGATGTCCCGCCGGAGAAGAGGCTCGCGCAGCCTCGTTAGCCCGTAGGACAAAGGCCGCGCGCACGCACTCTCGATGCAGGACGGCCTACAGTCTCCCGCGCGAGCGCCGAGACGAAAATACGCGCTGGAGCAATGCGAAGAGCGTCGCCGGCACGATCGATCGCTGCACGCGCGCAAACCTGTCGTCCAAAATACCCGCTCAATGACTGCGACCCGACTTTTCATTGAGCGCCGACTGCGACGGCCGAGAGTCTAACGCACGACTTCCGCGCGGCGACGAGATATCAGAAGAGAGGGAGAGAGCGAGTGCGAGCAGGCGCTAATGTCCGGCGCGCTTGGCATGCACGCGATTCATTCATAAATACCGCGCGCCGCCGATCTCATTCACGGCCGGCGAAAAGAAGGGAGAGAGCGGCAGAGCGAGAGGGACGGAAAGCGAAGGCCACAGACTGCTTAATAACTGATGCGTTAACGAAGTGTGTAACAGGCGGTAAATAAGGAACCTGTAATTACGGGCGCCGCCACCGCCGCTCGGGACCACCCACGTGAGAGAGCCGTCTCTCGCTCCTACACATGCCGCCGCCGCGCGCAGACCAGGCAGGATAGATGCCCGCGGATAATTCGCAGCGAGAGAAACGCGCCTCCTCCTTCTCCTTCATTCTCGCTCCCCTGCCCGCTCCTCGGGGCTGACCCGTATAACGGCGGAAACGCCGAGGAGGGCCGACCGAGGACGATTCGTGTATTCGGGCCGAGGACGTCGAACCCGCGCGAGGCGCAACTAAATCGGCTCGTTAACTCGACACTCGAATCGCGACTCGTGTACTTTTCGCTGCTTTATTTGCTCAAAGCGACAAGACGAGACTGACAGCGCTAATGCCGCTCTGCTCCGTCCGCACCTTTCTCGCCCGTCGCTGCTGCTATTGTTATCCGCCCATTGAGTGCGCAGCTGCTTTCTTTCCTCTCGATGTCCTCGCGCGCCATGATAGTCCGTTTTGTCCCGAGCGAAAAATCAAAATTATTCGGGCTAGCTAGCTGGCCATTTCCATCATACGAATCGTTCCAACGCGAGCTGCTGTGAAAGACTGCCGGCCGGCATCGAACGAGATTCGAGCGGCGCGGATATGAAATTGGTCCGTGGCGCTGCGCTCTAACGCGATGAATAGGTTGACGCGTCGCTATTATCGCCGTGCGCACACCGCTCTCTGCTGCGAAACGGCAGGCACTGTTCATTAGCGCATTACTGTCGGCTTTCGTAGCTTCTCTCCGTCTTCGCGGGCTGCTCCGAGCAGGCACCTACGCGCTGACCATCGATCGAGGAATTCCAGCCGGCGCGAGCTACTCTTGGCAGCAGACTCGCCGACTGACTTATGGATGGCTTAGCCGCAACAAAAAGGAGGGGAAACTCGTTAAGCAATATGCACGCACGCGTGCGCGTGTGCAGTGTACACGGGTGGTGCGCACGTTTGGCTTGTTACGCAATCTCACGCGCGATTGGGATACCTTCGCCGACCAAAGTCAAACAGACGCGAGAGCGCAGCGACGTCATCGTCATCATCATGATCATCATGATCATCATGATATCATCATCATCATCATCGCCAGCGCTCAGGGCTAGGGGCGCTCGAAGCCGAGGCAGCTCCATTACACGGTCTCCGCGAATCCCCTAATACGGCTGCTGCAGCCGAGCTGGCCGTTGCCACTGACAACTGCTTGCGCTGCGGCGCGTCTGCATACACACGAGGCGATTATTTCTGCGATGCCTGTTTGCGATCGCGCCTCCGCGTGTACACGCGCGCGCGCGACACTCATTAGCGAATCAATCAAAACATAAATAATGCCATATCGATTGCTCGGCCGATTCCCACGAGCGTGTTCGGCGAGAGGCCGAGTGAAAAACGCGCGTGCAAGGGCTGTGTGTCCCCTCGGATACACAATGCCGAGGACATCATGCGCAGGTAGGATTAAGTCGCAGCCTTCCCAGTCCCCCCGGCCAGAGCGAGTTTGTAGCTTAGGAGACGATGAGCTGCCTCCCTCTCGATTGTCACACTTGTGTAACTACACGGATTTCTTTCGGTCCCCGCGTGTGTGCGCACAAGCGCGGTCGATGTGCCGGGGGCGAAGGGCTCGGCGAAGGGCTTGATTACGCGCGCCCACCGTTGCACGGCTGCGCTAAATGCACAAAAGTGCGTAACGGCATTGTCGCAGCGGCCCGTATAAAAAGTCCCTTCTGCCAACGTCGATGGCACAATAATGGGGACAGATTATAATCTCGTCTACCCCCCGGGGAGGAGAGAGAGAGAGAGAGAGAGAGAGAGAGAGAGAGAGAGAGAGAGAGCGAGCGCTGTCATCGTATCTTGTCACCGGCCGACTCACGGCCTAATTAAGTGCAGATAATGGATCCGACAGTTGGTCGCATTGTCCGCGGGCCGCTCTAATCCGCGTCGGCTGGAATCGGCATGCTGCCCCCGCTTCTTCCTCAGACTCGAGGACCGGGCGCTTGACTCGGGCCCGGATTACGGCGATGCTCCTTTCGAGTCCCTCCCGGCCCCGGCGAGCCGCGCGTCCGCGAGAAGCAGCGGAGCCAACAGAAGCCGCCGCGACAAGCAGGCCGGGCGAAAATCATCGCCGCGCGCGCTTAGGCCGTACGCTCCGACTGGCCGAGCAGCAGCAGCAGCAGCATATTTTTAATACCGCGCCGGAATGAAAAACGCACACAGAGAGGCTTTATAAAGAGCCCCGGCGCATAATTCGAATAGAGAATCGGGGACGCGTGAGCCAAGATTACACTCCGATGCTTCCGGCGCAGCGCGACGCGACAGTAATAGAGGAGCCTGAAAATAATAACAACACGGCGAATAATAAAAAAAAGAAGGAAAGAAAAAAATTGCCGTCCCTTTTAGCCCCGTTCTTTTTCGCTACTCGTCGAGCCCGACGGAGTTGCCGCGCGCATGTGCACGGTCTGCGGTCGAAAATTAGCGGACCCATTGTCAGCGCCGCGGGATTGTTCCAAGTTGGTGAAGCCAGAGCACGAAAGGGGGGAGCCTAGCAGGCGGAAGGCCTCGCGCGCATTGTGCGACCTTGAAGCCTGAGGGTGCACGCCGCGCGCCGAAAATGGCGTCACTTTTCCGTAAGAAAGCTCGCGATAAGGCCGCGCGCCGAGCGGGAGAGGAAAAGCGGAGCGAGGGCGACGGCCAGTAGCCGACTCCGGGGCGGAGGCGCGGGGGGTGGAAGCGACGGCAGCCGAGGGGCGGAGAGCGAGTGCAGGAGTTTCCGGCTCGGCGGAGCCAATTCAGAGCCGGAATTTATCCTATCAATTTCTGCTTGGTGGAGTGGCAAAGAGCTCGGCAGCGGCAGCGCCGCGTTCGCTGTATTAACGCTACACACTGCGCCGCTGCACAGAGCGCTACGGGGCAGAAGAGTAGAAAGAGAGCGCGGGCGGCGGCGGGGCCGGGGGTCGGCAGAGAAAAACGTCGTCGAATCCGCTGTATGGCTGCGGGAAAAGCGCAGCGCGCATCGTCAAGTGCGGTCGCGCGCCCTCGAGAGTGGAGTAGTATAGTAGTCGAACGAGAGACCAGGACTTTTCTCGCAGCGCAGTGATCACTCCCGCGGAAAACTGATTCCGAGCTGCGATGACCGGAAAGCTGGCGCCTGATGAACGAGCCTTCTCCGACTATTATTTGCGCCCGCGTGTAAGAAGCGAGAATTCGCATCTCGAGCCTTTTTCGTGCCCGCTGCACGCCCCAGCGGATTTGAATGCCGGACACGCGCTGTGCAATACACGTCGTCGTCGATCGGCACTCGCTCCCTCGAGTCGCGTCCCCTCGTCGCCGGGCTCTCGACGAGAGAGCTCCTTGTCCGGGTGCCTCGCCGTTGGCCCTATTTGCTCTCGACGCCGGCTGCCCCCGGAAATCTCGGGGTTTAATAAATGCGCGGATCCGCTGAGCCGTGATGATGCTGTGGCCTCCTTCTTGGCGGCGGCGGAGGCTCGCAATCGGGGCTGCGAAGCGCGCGGGAGAGAGGAGCGAGCCCGGAGATGGGGCGCGCCGACTAATGCAGCCCCGTGAAATATTCATCAGTCCGCCAGCATCGGCACCCCGCACCGGCCTTTATATTTCGTAATTACCCTCCTCTCCCTGGCTCGTGCACGCCGGCGAGCTGCCGCAGCGTCCGTCTGTACCGGCCCTCGCCAGACGTACGTCACTTCCACATACGGCACCGCACTTTCCAATTCCCTGGCCTGACCGTCCGTTTGCCGCCCTCGCCCCCTCCCCGTGCACGCCCTACGGCTTCAGCGTTCATTCGGCCTCCTCCGCGCATTATGCGCCACTCGCGGAAGGAATCGAGGGCAATATGCAGGCCAGCTCTTCAATCTTGCATGGTGCGTGGAGAATGAAAGATTCAGAGCGCCTGTATTAGCGGCTATAGCCTGCGCGCGGCAGAAATAACTTTAATAAGTCGCATGCCTTATGCAGAACTCTATACCTGCATGCGCTACGGGCACTCGCTCGATCTTCTGCTGGAGCGACGAATCTGGCCAGCGACACGGCCAGAGTCCCCGTACGTATTGTGACAGCAGCACGCGCTACTGTGAGGGAGGGGGAGGGGGGGGGCGCCCGCTTCTCCGCCCCGCGCAGAGGAGCTAAATATTTATGCGGCAGTGTCTATATATGTGCGAGCTACAGCGCGCGGGCGTAACGCCCGGGCCTCGTTCGCTCGAACATCAAAGAACTCGGCGCCCGTGTGTGCGCGCGCCAAGTCGCACGGAACGAGTAGTACACAGCTCCCACCAGTGCAGTCGCTGTCGTTCCCGCTACAGGCTGTCCTGCTCCGTCAAAATAAATTCCGAGCCGCTCGATCGCGGCTCCCGGAAAAGGGCAGACGTATCTTGGTCGGCGCGCTGCCTGCGTGCCCCTCGCTCCGCGCGACACCTATGTGCGCCGAAACTCTTCATCGTTCGACGCGACGCGCCGTCTCTAAACACGAACTATGTGTGTGTGTGTGTGTGTGCCCGGAGCAAACACGGCCGGAGAAAGAAGGAGAAGTAGTCTGCGGGGTGCCGGCGAGACGTTAAGGCAAACACGCGTGCCGCAGCGACACGTAGCACGCATCGGAAGGAAGGAAGGAAGGGAGCCACGAAGGCTAAGACGTATCCTTTTTCGCATCGCCGGATCTGGAGCGCGCGCGTCATCGGATCCTCGCGCAGCAAGATCCTGTTGCTTTCGTTCTGTCCGTAATCCTAGTGCTCAAGACTTTCTCCGATTTAATCATCGTCGAGATCTCCAAAACTGCTCGGTCTTGATCACACTGCACTCGCTCGATTAGATTAGCCCAAGGTCGATTGATCCCCGAGAAAGCCGGCGCACTCTTCGCCGGGGCTCTCCTGAGTCCTGCGGGCGAGCGGAGCCCCCGGGAGTCACAATGGCCGCGCAGCGACAATGCTCCTCGCGATCCCGATCCGGGATAAATCTGTTATCACGCTCGGCTAAGCGGCCCGGCCGGACGCACAATGCCCCTAGCAGTTCCGCGGTCGGCCGGAGTCCAAATATTTACTCGCGACGCGCGACCATATTCATCCGGCGAGAGGAGGGGAGGAGGGGAGGAGGGGAGGTGGGAGGGGCGGACGAGAGAAAAAGAGGAAGCACATGCGAGGGCCTCTATTGTGCGAGAGTCTCCGCAGCCCCCGAAGCCCGCGCCTTATCCGGAGCGTCATCTCGGTTCTGAGTCGTCGTCCGGGGGGCGATCGAGATCTTTTTTTTTCGGGCTGCCGTCCGCGCGTTTCGCACGAAATTCTGGCCCCGATTGGGATCTTAACGAAGCCCTTCGCGGCCTCTTCCAAGGATTAGGCGCTCTGCTTCGCTCAAATAGCATGCTATTACGCGGGGGAAAAGAATGCGAGCCATTGTAGGTTCGCGCGCGACGCCGCTCGAATCGAGTTGATTTTCGACTAACGACAGAGGTTAGATTAGACGTCAAAATTGTTCAAGCGAAAGCAGCTGAATAATATATTAAGCGCGATCATTAGAGAAAAAGAGATGTAAACTGAACAGTGCACTCGCACGCTGCGGATAGGAGCCGTGGAGGTTTAGCCTATTAAATTATTATATACACACGCATGCGATGTATTGTATTATTATAGATAGGTACGGGGAGCCTTGGTGCGGCTCGGAATAGGTATTATATCGAGGGGGAGGAATCGACGGAAACTGCGAGAGCCGTCGTCGCGGCCCTTTGTAATTTCTCGACAAAGAAGTCGGCCCGCGCATGAATGCGGCCAACTCCCGTGGATTAATAATAGCGGCTGATCCCCCCGGCCGCGAGCCAGAGGGAGCCGCGCGCTCGCTGCGCGAATTCAACAAGTTCGCTGAATCGGCAGAAGCGCGCCTCTGTTGACCGAGATGCGACATTACGGCTCGCCTTTTTGTTCGCGTCACTCGCTCGTGTATCGAGAGCGCGGCTAAGACGCCGGGTATTAGGAGCGCGCGACGCGGCTCTTTTGAATCCCCCTCTCACTCACACACTCACTCACTCTCTCTCTCTCTCTCTCTCTCTCTCTCTCTCTCTCTCTCTCTCGCTCTCTCGCTCTCTCTCGGCCGTCTGCCGTCGCGATATTATAGCCAGCCAGCCTTCGATATCGATCCCAGGGGGCGCACGGCGGAAGACTTAAAAAATCAATCGGCTGCACTGAGAGAAAGATATCATTGCCGTAAACATGTACACACGTTAGGAGCAATGATTGCTAATATATTATTGTACATCTTACAAATATTCTATACCAAACAAAAACAGTTTGTATGTATACTATAGATTTCTATAGTATACATACAAAATATTGCGGGAAATATCTGTATGTTAATAGTCAACATATGAATTTCTTGGCTATCATGCGTAGTGTTGCGTGCAGATGGCGTTTCTCTCGTACCGCCTAACCTCAAAATCCGTCATCCTCTTTCATACAAAAACTATTCTTGAGGGTTTAATTATCATGAATAATCAATAAATCATTAATAATAGAACGAAAGCAACTGAATATATCTAAGGAAGCATGCAAAGTGCCTTTGGAATGCTATAATGTCAAAATTTTGTCTTTCATCGGCTTTTTGGGTCTAAATACCAGATCTGACAGTTCTAGAGATAAAATAATAAGTGTGATTCCAACTGATTCAGCAGCCTCTAGCATTTCCAAAGAGGTATATGTCAACTAGTTTATCACTATTAGTTCAAAAGTTATTGGAAAAATTCAATTCTGAAAAATGAATGATTACGATATGATGTTTAACACACTACTGAATTTTTCCAATAACTTTTTTGGAAATGCCAGAGGCTGCTGAATCAGTTGGAATCACACTCATTATTTTATCTTTTGAACTATCAGATCTGGTATTTAGACCCAAAAGGCTAATGAAAGGCAAAATTTTGAATTTTGACATTATATCACTGTAAAGTTACTCGGCATTAATACAATTCATACAAGTGTGTTTTCTAATAATTTTTATCTGATTACTTCAATAAGCCTATGAAAAATCGTAAAGAGCAGCCATATGTTAACTATTAACATACGTATTGTTGGCTCAAATCGAACATACCTATATTAACAGTTAACATATATGTTTGCTGCAATGTTTCTTTTCTCTCAGTGTGTAATTGCTTTGTGAAAATCTAGCGCGCTACGTATATAACTATCGTATTAATAACACACCGGCCGAAAGAATCACTCGGCCGCCGTCGCTCTATCCATTATTCAGGCAAGAGAATTACGCGCGGTGCGGCCAAGAGGATGAGTCGGCCGGTGAGAGTGTGTAAAGAACAAGGGCGCGGCGCCGCTCTATACACCGCTGCAGCGCGACGGAAGCTGCCGGTCTGCTGCGGATCGCGCCGGGGCAAATCGATCGGTTATTCGCCCGAGCGAAATTCCATTATGCAGCTTATCGCGATCCTCGCAGCGCGGATTAACGAGCCGAGAAATTGGCCGTTGCGTTAATTCAAACAAATAAAATGCAGCGGCCGCGCTCCGATAAGGCGAAGCGATAAGGCTCAGCCGAGCGCTCAGTAGGCGCCGCGGAAAAAGCGAGAGGGACCGGGGACTCAAGTCGGCTCCCATAAGGCCGCAAGTTAGACGTGCGCGCCGACAAATTGCATTTCTCAAATAAGGCCGTGCGCGAAGAAAGGGCGAAGAAGCGAAGAATGGGCAAAGAGAAAAACCACGCAGGCCGTTGCGCGCTGCTCCTAAGAAGGCGCCTATTCAAAACTCGAGGCCAGCAGCAGCGGTGCGCAAATAGAGAAGAGAGCCCATTAAATATGCAGCCCGCGTTGCTTAGGGGGGCGGCGGCCGGAGTCGTTACTCCGTCCGCAGGCGCGCACGTACGTATTATGCGCCTCCCGACTCCATCGCTCCACGCGTCCACGGACTGCAGCACCGCGAGCTCGCAACGCTGCCTGCAAAAGGGATGCGCCACACCTGCCCAGCTCCTGCCGATTGCAAAGTCACGATCGCCTGCGCCGACAGCTCTGAGAGCTGCTTCGCGGATCAGTTCAAGTTCGACCCGACCGAGCAGGCGTGTCCTCGAAGAAAAACGAGCGATCTTCAGTTGAGCAAACGGTTTTCCACTTACGAAGAGGCGAGCTTGCGCGGCGGACGGGTTGCGGCTTTTTTCGTCGAACGTCGACTTACCTGGAACAAGAGAGTAAAGAAAATAATTAAATTACGCGCACGACCAAGTGGGCTCGGCGGATAAACGGCCGAGGTAAATAAAAGGAAATAATTTTCAATGAAGGATAATCGCCAATCACGCTTCGTCGCTTGGCCCAAGATCGATTTTCCCCTTCAGTAGGTTCAGCAGCAGCAGCAGCAAAAAGAGGCAGCGGAGGAGTAAGAAGTAGAGGAGCTGAGGAGGAAGGCGAAAAGACGAATGCCGTGAATGGCGGCCTCTCTCTCTCTCTCTCTCTCTCTGCATGCGCGCGCTTCGCTCCTCTCGCCGAGTCATTTCTCGCCCTCGTATACATGTTTTCCCTGCAGAGCCGCGCGGAGCACGTCGGCGGGGGAGGAGGAGGGAAGAGTCGTCTCGGTGCCGTGATTTAAAGTAATCGAGGAGAGTACACCGAAACGTCGTGCACTGCAGTCTGGAAGGGAATCGCGGTGATTTAACCATCCCCCCCTCCCCCCCCTCCCACACCCTAGCTCGGCTCGCGCGCGCCTATTGAGATGAAATGATGCGCGCAGGTAAGAGGTCCACTCCACTCGGCCGTAAGCTCAGAATGAGCACCTGCGCGCGGAGCGAGCTGAAAAGGATGAGTGCTCGCCCCGCGCCGAGAGAGCGGAGGAGGAAAGCCGGGAGAGAAAGAGAGCTTTCAATGCTGCCTCCGAGCACTGGCTCCTCTCTTCTTTTTCTCTCTCCTCGTTTTCCATTTCATCTCTTGGCTTTTCATAGGTGCTGGCCGGCCTCGCGATCATTAAATTATTCCGGCGCTGCCTAACACTGGGAGGACGCGCGCGCACCTTCTCTCGATTTGTCAATTAACGAGGGCATTAGAAAATAATGAGGCAGCTCGCCACCTACGCTCTCGCGCTATTATTATTCTTATTACACGCCCCGGCCATCGATTTCTCTCTCCTCTTTGCGCACTCGTAGTGCTGATTACGCCGAGATGAGATAAATAATTGTCGAGCGAGACGGGACGCCGGCGACGATCGAGAGTTCGCATTGCCGGAAATTTTGAGCACCTGCATACAGCTACGGAGCACACTCTACTCTCAATTTGTGCGACCGTTTGTTTAGTCGACGAGCACTGCACTGTCGCTGTGTACAATGGACCACCGCCGCCACCGCCGCGCTGAATAACGGATTCTTCATCAAAAATTCCGTTTGTTGCTCGACGGCGCGCTCGTTTCGCCCCCAGCGCTGCGCAGAGCTTCGCTGTCATCCGCATTTCTCGCCTAATTCGGCGCATGAACAGGTATCGCATAACTGTTTCTCTCTCTCTCTCTCTCTCTCTCTCTCTCTCTCTCTCTCTCTCTCTCTCTCTCTCTCTCTCTCTCTCCGGCAGCTTTTAATTTCTTCGCCGGCGTCTCGACCAGCGCTTTCCGATCCGCCTTTGCGCCAGCTCCCCGGGTATATTCCTCTTTTAGCACCTACTCATATTCGGGCCGAGCGGAAAGCTCTGGCAAAGCCGGGAGGGAGGGAGGGAGAACGCCAGCGATCCACGGCTCACTGGACTTCAAAGCGAATGGGCAATCTTATCCGACCACTGTTCAATGGCCAGTGCTCCGGAGTAGAGACCGCACAGCGGCGCTGCCGCTGCAGGCATCCAGCCCGGCAGCCTCATTATCATGCCCCCTCGTCGCCGCCTGCCTCCTCCCTCGGCAGTTTTATGCATGCGCTCTAGCCCCCGCCCCGGAGGCGAGCTCGCGCCAAACTCCCGGAGCATTTTCGGCGCCGCGTTTTTGCTTTCCTCGGGGCGAGCGCGTTGCTGCTCGACGCGCCGAGAAACCATCGCTGAAGTGACGGCTAACGTAGAGCCGTGGAATCGCCCGACTTGCCTATAACAGAGGCGCCATACAAAGCGCGCCATCGGCTATTCCGTTTGGGCAGCCTGGGAACGAATTTCGCGAGGTCTCCGCTGGAATCCCCGCTCGCGATTCTGGTTCGCCGAAGGAAAAATCTTACCGCGCAGCCGAGCCCTCGACATCCGAACAAACGGCCCCGCAGGCCTTTCCCGCATTCACAAAGCTGCGCGCGGCAAATAGAAATAATGCTGCGGGGCTGCTTGCATCGAGGAATTTTTTACGAGTTCAATGGAGTAGCGGCTCCACTTTTAGCTCTTATTCTGCGTGAAAAATCTCCTACTCTACTCTCTACTCCCTGTGCGGTTTTCTGTCCGCCACGTTTACTATTTTTAAAGGTCGAAGCGCGAGCGATGAATGGGCCTCGCTCAGCTAGTATCATAATGGAGTAGTAGCGCAGGAAAGAAGCCGGTGGAATTTCGTGAAACGCGCTCGCGGGGAGTAAGAGAGAGAAAGAGAGCCACGGCTTTGAAGGGAGGGGTGAAAAGGGAGGAAAAGGGAGGAAAAGGGAGGAAAAGGAAGGAAAAGGGAGGAAAAGGGAGGAAAAGGGAGGAAAAGGGAGAAAAAAAGCAAGAAAAAAAGCAAGAAAAAAAGCAAGAAAAAAGCATCGGTGCAAAACCCGCTGCGGCGAACTTTCCCTTTGAGAAAACTGGCGCAAATCCCAGCGCGCGCGTAATCCCAGCTTTCCTGGACGTAATGCGACGCCGGCAGCAGGCCCGGGAAACTCGGGGAAAACTCGGAAATCGCCACCACCTCCGGGCTCTGAATACACTGCGCGACGGATTAGCGAGACGCGGCCGTCTCGGCTTTTTCGCTCCGTCTTCTTCGATGCTCCGCGCGGTCGCACGCGATTCTACGTGTCGTCGTGTCGAGCGCAGGGGGAGCTTTTCCTCTGTTTTCTCGCGCACGTGTCGACGCGTCGACCCTCCGCGCATGTTTGATGCATGAGTGCGCGCGAGGATTCGATTTTTCGCGACATTATTCGCTGCCGCAGCGAGGTTACACATCTTGCCGCGATGAATTGTTTATACGCGCGAATGAGGCAATATTGTCCCGCGGAAGCGTAGCCGCGAGCGAACTCCCTGGCCCGAGGCTTTATCCGGCAGAGCCGGTCCCTGGGGCGTCGGCGGCATTTAAGCCAAGCATCGGCTGCGTCGAAAACCCGCGGCGGCGAAATCCCGACAGCGCGGATGAGGCCAGGCGCGAATGACTTATTCACGCGCCAGTCGATCGCGCGCAAATCGAAGAGCGTGGAGCAGCCTTGTGCCGTATGTATTATGGACGGGCGCAACCCCACTACTCCACCCAATAATGAATTAACGGCGCAGGAAGAGTGCATATGCTGGAAAAACTCGGCGCGGAGTTTCAGCGTTCTGCGTTTCGCCAACAAGAATCGCGCATCAATAGCAGGATATAAATACTGCAGAAGGGAGGGAGGGAGCGGGACGTGCCGGTTCGGAGGAATCGCATTTTTCGAGTCATGCCCGCTAATGCGCCTGCACGGCTCGGCTCGCTACTCTCACGAGATTTAACTTTCGACCAGTCATCCGGCCCGTCATCCGGCCAGTTTTCCGCCGCGCCGGGGCGCCGGTAAGAGGAGCGCGCGCTTGGCTCGGAATTTGTGTCTTTCAATCGGCCTGGCGTTATCAACTAAGCTGGTGATACACTTCTCCCACGCAGCAGCAAGCAACGTCTGTCGCTCGGTCGTATTGGCAGCGATCCAGCGAGGTTGCGCTCGGCTTGCTCTCGGTCTCTCCTCCTCGCGCGCACACCGCGCTCGCTCGGCTCCCAAGGCCACGGACACGGAGCGAGCGCCAAGTCCGGCGCGCGGCTCGGGCTCACGAATATTCGCCGAGCGTTAACCCCGCCCCGCTCCTTCTTCTCCTTCTCCTCCGGCTCGCTTCTTTCTCTTGTTTGCGCGCGAGCTGCCTCGCTCGCCTCTCGCCGCTCTCGCTTTCTTTGTCTTTCTGCTTCTTCAGTCTTCACTTGCTCGCTCGCTCTCTGTGTGCGCGGCGTGCGTATGAGGGCAATTGCTCGTAATAGATCCCGTGCGGGAGCAGTCTGTAGGTACGCTCTTCCGCGCCGGGCCCATCGGCGCATTATCGCGGGCGAGCGAAGGGGAGAAAGCGGAGCGGAGATTCGCCTTGGCTCTCGCTCGTCGAAGGTTGCGCGCGCGAGTGCGAACCGCGCCAAGATCTGGCCGGCGATTACACCTTTGCCTCCGTGCTCCATCTCTCTCTCTCTCTCTCTCTCTCTCTCTCTCTCTCTCTCTCTCTCTCTCTCTCTCTCTCTCTCTCTCTCTCTCTCTCTCTCTCTCTCGGAGAGTCATTGTCTCGACCACAAGCGGTCCGAGAGCGAGGATTCGCAGGGAGGTCGTAATTTCGAGCCACTTTGACCGCTACAGCCAGCAGCAGCGAGCGACCGAGAGAATGGGAAAAGAGAGGAGCGACCGCGAAAATAAAGGAGTGGGCGAGGATTCTCGAAAAGAATTGGTTCGTGTCCCGAGTCTCGCAGCGCACGCGCGCACACAGTTCTTAATTCATATGATTCGACAATATTTGTTTTGGGCAAACATCGTCCTCCTCCCCCTCCTCCGTCTCCGCGTATAATTAGCCGGGCAAACGAGAGTCTCGGCGCCGCTGTTGCGCAACACGCGCGATAGCGATCGGAAAATCGACGCTCACTGTTTACAGCGATGAATAAGGCACGTGAGAAAGAAGCGGCGGCGGCTTCGGAGATTGAATTGAGAGCCCTGCGAGGGGAGCCGCAGCCGAAGAAGAAGGAGGAATCAATGCAATTATCGACGGGCGGCGCAAAAACACGAAAAGTTCCTCGTCCGGATTGCCCCTCTCGCGCTCGCGCTCGCTCTCGATACCCAGCGATCCAGTTTAAGGAGTTGGCGAGTTCTTTGTCTCTGCTTCGCTGCTGCTTGTCGCACAGCCCAATTAAATCGACAGTCTCAAGGACGCGGCAGCTGCCTTCTTTCTGTACTCTGCGCGCGGCGCTCGCTTGAAAATTTGGGCCCCGACTACACGCATGTACAATCGGCTCGATGACGCCGTGTGCATAATTACCTTTTGTCCGCACGCTCTTGAAGACGTGGATTATTGATTAGCGCCTCTCGGGAGCCCTTTTCCTATACGTGCCCGTATGCGTCCTATGCGCGGCGCGGCCTTTTTCTGCCAATTTGCGCGAGCGCGGAAAATTAAACGAAATTTTACGAAAACGCACGAGGTGCAAAAAGGCGCCAGGCTGGAACGAGTACAGCAGGCTCCGAGTGAGAACGAGATAGAGGACTGCAGCGGCAGCGCCGCGTGGTAGTTGGTCCAGGTGATTACGCTGTCGCTCGAGGCTCCTCACCCACGGCCGCGCGCCGCCGTCCCTCTTCAAGCGCTTTAATCAGGTGTTAAATACGAGCATCCTCTCTCCTCTCTCCCCCCTCTCTCTCTCTCCCTCGCTCTACTATTCTTCCTCGGCAAACCCCGTTGCCTCCCTTGCACGACCGCCGTTTCGATTTCGCGCTCGCAATTATTTCGAAAATTAATTTCGCCGGCGTTTCCTGCCCGACTGTAATTATCGCGCCGAGCGAGATTTCCCGCTGTACCATCGAATCAATCATTACGCGCGTCGACGCGGCGATTTACTCGATGCCGATGAATTATTCGCGCTCGTGTATCATGTATACGACTCCGTGTAACGAGAAGTCGCGAAGAAGGCGAAAAAAAGGAAGAATCCCCATTTTTGACCGGCGGAGCGTTCGATTTCCCGTAGAATGTCTCGTACTCTCGTGTGTGAGAATTTCAGGAATGCGCAATTGAGTTGAAATTCACGATCGGAACCGGTTGCCCGCCGCGGCTAGATGAGCGCGCGGATGAGAGGCCCCTTTCTCCGTTCCTCGAGGAGAAGGCTTTAGCGCGCCTTATCGCGCAGCGGAAATAAAAGTCGGCGAAACCGCGCGAAAGCGGGAGATGAAATCTGAGCCGCGCGGGCAACGATCCTTTTTCGGTTAAAGCCGGCAGCAAGCTCTCTGACTCGTCTCAAGGTTGCGTCTGCTGACCGTTCGGGTCCATCTGCGCATATTATCAGAGCCCAGCGCGCACGAAGAACTTACGTTCGGTGCAAGTATACAAGTCGATCGAAGGACGGCGCGGAAAACCGCGAGTGGCGCAAGAACGGGCAGAGTGCAGTAGGCGGGAGAGGGGCAGGAGGTGTCGTCGGGGGGAAAAGTCGCGTTAGCAGGCTATCAGTCAGCGCTCGGCGGGGCCCTCGTCGCTGCTGTGCACGGCTCCTCTCGTCACACTCGTTCATTCGCTCGCACGCTACTGGGTGTGTTAATTAGTTAAGGTTACTGGTCGGGACTAAATTACACCTCCGGAGCTACTCAAAGGAAGCAATTACTGGTGTGCAAGCGCAGAGCGCCGCCGCCGCCGCCGCCACCGTAGGGAGGAGGTGGGAGGCTGCTGCCGCTGCTGCAGAGGGGGAGCGACTCGGAACTCGGTGCGCGTCGCCGCCGGTCGTTACCGTATTCATCTCAATGCATGCGCGCACACACGCGCTCACTTTTATCCGCAGCACGCAGAGTCGAGGACGTCTCTGCGCTGCTGCGAGCCCCTTTGCTCGGGGAAAAACAACCCCAGCTCTCTCTCTCTCTCTCTCTCTCTCTCTCTCTCTCTCTCTCTCTCTCTCTCTCGCGCGCGCGCGCGCGCGCTCCGAGGGACGCAGCAGAGCCCTGCCGCGCCTCTTTTAATACTTAATGAAGCTTTCGCGCAACTTTTTTCACGCCGGAGCTCGGGCCGCGGAAAAACGTTTCGTCAATAGCGAGCGCCAGCTCCTCGGCGCTTTGGATTATTGTCCTCTGCGGCCGCGCGGCGCCGTCGCGGCTATTGCCACTGTTTACCAATTCTCCAAGCTCAATGCGCAATCTAACGCCGTGCCAGCGCGTCGTCACTCGTCCTTCTTATTCCCGCTCGTACTCATCTTTAATTCATAATTGCACGTTGCCCGCCTCAGAGCCGAGAGCGCGCCTCTGCCGTCTTGATTGTGGATTATAGCTATTTCGACGCCTCTCCCCCTCGGCCTCGAAAAAATCAAGGAGGATGGCGATTTGATAACGCGCGCTTCCCAAAATGAAAGGGCGAGTCGGCAAAGCAAACAGCCGATCGGCTCGCGCTCGTGTTGAATTCGCAGGCGAGCGCATTGTGCGAGCGGACAAAAGGACGCGGAGTGCGCAGCGCAGTGACGTATTTCGACAGAGCTCACGCGTTATGAATTATTGATAGGTACGAGAGGGCCTGGGAACAGCTTAGAAAATCGAAAGTGGAGGAGGGGGCGAGGAGAGCGAGAAAAAAGCGGCGCTCGGCCTTCGAATTAGGAATGACCTGCAGCATCGGCTATATACCTATATAACGCGCACGGGCTTGTGGAGGTCTGTCGCGGTCGAAAGTTTTCGGGCACCATGCGGCGAGGCTGCTCGCGGCTGCAGACTCCGAGTCCGAGTGGGGAACAGCGCCGCGCGTTCCTAGAATCCCGAGCCTTCGACGTCCGCGCGAGCGAGGAGCAGCAGCAGAGTGGAGGAAGGGAGCCTTCTCGTGCTGCTTGCCCCCCTCGCTCATCCTCTTCTCTTCCTCTATGGTCTCGGCACTTGCGAGTACAATGCATACCTCCGCTCCCCCTCTCTCTCACCAGCGACTCCGCACATATTTCCATCCTCTCTTTCTCTCGCGTGTACTTGCTCTCCGCGCTCACTTTGTTTCACTCTCCGTTTCTCTCTCGATTCCTCCTCTCGCTTTCGCGGCGGCAGCTCTCCTCCTCGTTCTCTCTCGACTCTTCGTTACCATAAAGATGCTGCGCTCCTTAAACTGGCCAAAGCCCTTCTACCCACCCCCTCTCAGCAGCGCTGCAGCTTCTTTCTGCTGCTTCTTGCACACGCTGTGCGCACACTCAAACGCTTCCCTCCGGATTTTCCAACTCTCCGACCCGGCGGAAATTGCGTTTTCGGGTTCTGAATGATCGCAGAAAAAGCGGAGAAGCTCGCTCTCGTTCCGGATGATATGACTGTTGGCCGCCGCCGCCGCCGCGACTAAGCGAGTGTTTCGCGCGGCAAAGATTGAAAAAAGCACGAAGAAAGGAGTCGACGAGGGGCAGCATCCAATCGGCCGTGCAGGCAGCGCGAGAAAAGAAGTGGCGGCGGAAAAATGGAAAGGGGGCGCCAATCGCGCCTCTGCGAGCGCAGCTAGCCCGAGGCCCTGGAACAATGAGCGCGCGGCGCGCGGCTTGATTTGTTCTAGCGCCGCAGCCCGGATTATGCCCGGAAGTCTTCTCTTTATATCCGCGACACACGCTCGGCGCAGCAGCCCTCTGTAATTTTTCGCACAACGGGCGGGAGCGAGCAATCGCGCGCTCCTGCAAATTTCGAGCGGGAATGTAGGTGACGCGCGGGGCGCAAGGAGTCGGATTACTGTCAAGCAGCTGCGCGCGCCGGAGGAAGGAGCACCGGCAAGACAACGATCATTGTCTTTCCCTCCGCCTCTCCGCCGCGGCAGGCTCACAAACACCGCTGCCGGGAATATTAAAAACGGTTCTGCTGGCTTTGTCTCGAGCGAGGCAGACTGAGAGAGGGCCGCGCTGATCGACCAGCCTCTCGTCGCGAGCGCGGAGCTTGTCCCGATTTGTGCGGGGGCTCATCAGCGAGTTGAACCGCAGAGGAGCGTCCGAAATTTCCCGAGAGACGCTGCATCGGGGAGGAGGTCACGGCAAAACGCATAAAGAAGCCATCTTCGACAATGGCCGACGATTTATCATGCGCGTTCAGGCAAATTATCGGATCGTAAAGTCCGTTTTCGTTCGCGGACTGCGGCTGCAAAGTTCGCAGTAGGTGAAGCAGCAAAATAATGGAGGAGGATGACGGCGAGGCGAGCAGCGCGGCTGCTACTCTCGTGCTGCAGGCGGAGATGAAGGAAAGCTCGAGAGCAGAGCGCAGGAAAACGAGATAAAAGATACAGAAGGGGGTGGGGGCGACGTGCTTCGGTCATGTTTTATTTACTCAAGACCAGTAGCGGCGGCGGCGGCGGCCAGGTAGAATTCCACAGCTGGAATCTTAATAAGGGTGGGCAGAGGAGCGATCCCCCCGCCGCCGCTCTCGCTCGCTCTCTCTCTCTCTCTCTCTCTCTCTCTCTCTCTCTCTCTCTCTCTCTCTCTCTCTCTCTCTTCATTGCACTCGCGCGTGCACGCCGCTGCGCGCGGCAATCTTGTATCTCCTCGAGACGGAGAGAGAGTCGGCCAGCGCGCGCAGATTATCAGACGGAAGTTAATTCAGTTCCAAGTCCCGCGAGCTATTAGCCAAATATGGCCGCGGCGGCCGATCTCTTCCGCGGCCATTTCCCACAAGATGGAGCCGAGATTTCGCTACTCGTGGCACACGGTGCGCGTGCAGTGCAGAGCGATTCCTGCTCCTGGATTTACATCCCTCTCCCACGCAGCGCCGCTGGAATCAAGAGGAGGACCGAAATAGGGGAAACCGCCTCGAGCGATTGATTGGCCGCGCGATCAATCGATCATTGTCGGCGCGTCTCGTCTTGTTTATCCTCGCGCGAGAGGGACACGCATAAGATAATTAAAGACGGAAGACGCGGAGCCCCGCAATGGAGATCATATACTTCTTGCTCTGCGGATTAATGAGACTCGGGCCCGCGCGACCACGACACGAATACATGAACGACATATCTCGTTGAATAATCGATCAGAGCGGCTGGATTAAAGGGAACAGCTGGGGTGTCATTCAAGCGAGCAGCACGCCCCGCATCGGTGAGTGAAAAGTGCAGTTACTCTGCACACTTCGCCGATATCCGCTTTTAGCGTTCAGCGCAGCGAATAACAGCGCGAAATTCAATCCGCTGAGGGATAACTTCCGGGAATTCCACGAAACAAGGCGCAAGCCGCTAAAGTATCATAATCCCGCGCGCATCCGCGATTCGCATCTACTTGATGCCGCGCAACGAGCGAGAGCCGGGCGCAAAAAAGCCGCAAACAATCAGGCTTCTCGCTGCGGCGAAACCACCGGCTGCTGCTGAATCAAGTCGGCCGAGGGGGCGCGAGAGGCAAAATTATATTGTGTTCGGACCCGCTAATCCATACACCGCAGCGCCGCTGCTGCAGTCCCAGTTCTCGCTCCCTCTCCCCCCCCCCCCCACCTCTCTCTCTCTCTCTCTCTCTCTCTCTCTCTCTCTGCGCTCGGCATGCAGCAGCCACGAGTGCGTGCTACAGTCAAGTGCACCGATGTACCTCGCGATACATACAAACACACACACACACACACACACACACACACACACATATACATATATATATATATATATATATATATATATGGATACTTGCGCTCATGCCGATTCCGACGCTGTACTGCCGGGCACCAGCTTTTTTTCTTCTACCCCTCACAGCACAGGGATAGGGTGCGGAACGATGACGACGGACGCTGCTTTCAATATTATTGCAAGGACGTTCTTCTCGAGCTCCCCCGCTTTCTTTCTGAAGACCGACAATTTCGAAATTCCATTTTTTTTAAATTTATTTATTTTTTTTTTTTTTCGACCAGTGCATCTCCCCCGTGGTTTCTCATCAACTATGTCAACGTTTTGCGTAAAACAGTGACGCTACAGACAAAGTTATCTTTTTGAACGTCTCAAACAAATTCGCAGCGTAAATGAGACGTGATCGAGTTGCAGGATATTCGAGCCGTACGCGCGTAACACGCACCAATAGGCGTGAAAAGTATTCGATTGGAATAAGTTGCGTGCTGTTTGTGCTGTGAGCGAAATAACGCAGTAGTTGGATTTCTTATCTCTCGAGCTGTATCTCGGCTATACAAGGTAGGAATGCGCAGACCAAATTGAACAAACAGAGCACACCTTATCGAACAGCTTTGATGCATAGAGTGTAATGTAGAGCAGAAGCGCAGACCTTCGCGGCGAGGAACAATCTGCCTCCTACGGCCGGATGAGCGTATAATATTATATTCCGTGCACGTCGAGATCTTGCGCACCGATCGGGAAGAAAGAGAACTGCACGAAAAAGTCCATACGACCGCTCATTCTTGGCTTAATTAATCCGCGAGATTAGCGTGCAGCGCACAAAGACTCGGAGCACGTGACCTTCGGAGTATACTTATACTGCACGTACGTCGTGCATGCATGTGTATTGTGCGCCGTGCACGCATGCGATCGTCGTTTTCGCGAGTGTCGCGTGTGGGGAGCAGCGGCGCACGTGCGAGTATGCTTATTCGTCGCTCGTTATGAGACGATAATGGGAGGAGGGGGATACAGCAAGGGACCCGACACAAAAAATCTTTCGGACTGCTTTCTTGCCCAAGAGGACGTACAAACTGTTTACACCATACCGCAACATGTCCCTATTAGAAATATTTTTAATTCATAAATTCATACCCAAGTATCTATAGTTTAGCGCGGTGTAAATTATATTTCATTAGGAGGACTGCTGAACGAGAAAGAGTCCACTGGTCGTGTCATTAAACATTTTCGCGCATTATACGCACTAGGCTAGTAGTGCGACTCAAGCTAATTTTCGTTATACTATTTATCGACGCCTGAAGGGAATAACTCCGTATCTCATCAGGTTCTTTTGCGATTCTTACTAAATATATGCCATCCAACAGTAAATTATTATAATCATACACTCAACAACAATTTCAGAATACTAAAAGTCAAAGAACAATATGATAAAAGAGCTTTAAATTTAAAAAAGCTATCCTTCTGAATGATGCTGAAGTAAAAAGTCCCGCGCAAAGGTAGAGTTGAAATCGAAGCTCCTTTCTTGTATACTACAATTGCTGTTAAACGCTCATCCAATAGTGATATCATTACAATGATGGACTGATCGACGGGTCTGGAAAATGGTCGCTCGTGAAAAGTTACAGGTTTTACAGATTTTAAAAAGAGAAAGATAATCCTTTGTTACTGTGTAGGTTACCGCGGAACACAGTTTTTGTTGATTAAATAACTGAAAAATTTTACTTTAGACGCGCTTCGCTCGTTCTTATCATGTATTCTCAAATTTTACTTTTTGTAGGTTATGAATTTGTAAATGTGAAGATCTTGCGCAAAAAGAAACAGCCAGTCGAAGCGCAGTATATTCAAAAGCGTCGCCGCGCACACTAGACGTTTATACTCGATTCGATATTCTTTAGGACATAACTATAATCACATTATTATTTAAAACTTCACCAGAGAGTCCTAGTTTTTACAGCATTGGGCAAACCTCTTATAACTTGAAAAAGTACGAAATTGGCGAGGGATATGTGAATTCGATGTACATTTCGATACATTCGATAAATTATCGCAATGTTTCTTTTGTTCAGGAACTAATATCGTTAACGAACACGGACAGAATTTTTTTCGAAACTATATATATATATATATATATATATATATATATATATATGTGTGTGTGTGTGTGTGTGTGTGTAATCACTAAGAATAGTAACTTATACACTGAACATGATAGTCCTCTCTTAAAAAAGTGATGGACTTTGTTATGAAGCATTTAATTGATGATTGGTCGCCATTGGTACAAGAATTAAGGAAAGCGAATTTTATCACATAACCTACAAATGCTTTAAACTACTAAGCAAGTTTAGACAAGCTCCGCGCGTTCTCTTTATCGTATCATGTATTTTCTGAATATACACTTTTTGAGGTTAGGAATTCATACATCAGCACAGATCGACTAGAATCAGAACGACTCTTCACTGTCCTTCAAGATGGCGCGATCAATTCTATAAGATATGAGTAGTGCTCGACAGGCGACAAAATTGAAAATCTTTCTGGAAATATATAATTGATGACATGATAAGGAGTGCGCGAAGCGCTCTTAGATTTCCTAGTAGGTAGAGAAAATCGACGCACTTTCCACAGTGCGATTGATCGCGATACTTAATAGGGAAAATCTTGCTTCCAGATCGGCGGAAACGATAAATGGCGGAACCGCCAAAAAGTGTACTTCGTACGCCATTTCGGCGACCTATGTATAGTTCCGCAAAATGGTGGCATTCACCTCGCACCGTACTTATCCTTGTTTGCAAAAATATGCGTGATTACGCAAATGTAAGACTTTGCTAATGTTAATTATTATAAAAGCGAGAGAATTTAAGTATTGTTTATGATCTAAAAGATGCTTGAGGTCAGGTAGGCTAGAAGCAATTAGCACGGCTCCGAGAACCCCTTAAACGGGGATAGCTTTTTTCACCGGATCGTCGACTTTGAGCCAGAGCTGGACCTTGTACTCTGAGAGACAAAAGAAGGGAGCAAATCGTCCCATTTGATTACGCGGGTGGTTTACACGGCGCCACGTCTCGTTCCTGCACACAGCGAATGCGAATACGTGCAGGGTATTTTACGATTTTAGTACTGATAAGCAATGCAGGAGACTAAAGGAAGCTACGCGCCAAACAAGTGCGGCAGCGGTTTTTTTCCCGTGCCACGGAACCGAAAATTAGCTAAATATCTCTCGTATACACGAAGTGTCGGGAGTGGGTTTCGAGAGGAAAGCCTGTACGCGGTCTGATGGCCGAGCATCGATCCGACAAAAGCGCATTCAATAAACATAACGCGATCAGCGTCGCTGCTCCATTGTGGGTCGCGATCCTTTTTGCGCGCAGCTTGGCGGGTCGGCCTAATGAATCCTCGAACAAAGACGAAATCTTCATTTCGCGAGAACCGGCTCGTATCGTCGCTCTCTCGGCAGCATTGAAAAATCTCAGATAAAAGATAATCCGCGCGGGCCGGGCCTGCCGCGCGCAGCGGCGAATTCGAAGCAATTGAGAGAGCGAGTGGGGGGCTCGAGTCCGGATCCGATATAGGACGATTACCCGATACAATTGTCTAAGCCTCGTCGCTCCATTCTTCCTCGTTCGAATGGAAGCGGGGAGACGGAGAGAGAACACATGTATGCAGAAGAGCCGCCAGTATATACAGTCTGGCAGGCAAGGAGGGCAGGATCTCGCATAATGCGCGTGTAACACACCCTACTCATCACGCGCCACTTGCTCCCTTCCCGCACACACACAAGCGCGCTGCTATCCTTCCCCCCGTCGCCGTGTCGTCGTCGTCGTCGTCGTCGTCGTTCCCGAGCGCAACCCCATGAGCACACACTCGCGCAGGAGAGAGCAGCCGGCAGTTCCCCCTCGACTCATCCGGAGCGCGCACTTGATCGACTCGCTCTGCCATTGGCTCGTCGAGTCAGTCGAGCGCGAATGCACCACGCGAGCGAGTTATATTTATATTATGATATTAATAGAGGGTATAATACGCGCGCGCGCAGGCAGGCAGCTCTCGAGGACTGGCTCAGCCGCAGCGAGCGACCGCAGCAGGTTGTTTGCACAGGGGCGGATTCTGTAGCCGATTCCGGGAAGCGGGCCCGAGGGGATCCCGGAGAGCGAGAGCGAGAGAGAGAGAGAGAGAGAGAGAGAGAGAGAGAGAGAGAGGGAGAAAGAGAGAGAGCTATATCCAGCCTCTCGCTCCGCGGCGACACGGATAAAAAATACATAATAACCAGCTCTATTCATATCGCCACCGCCGCGTTCCACACGTCCGATTCTTCCTCTATTTTTGCACCGCCGCCCTGTTACGCCGCACCGTGCAATACATGTATTGCATGAATATACGGAAAAGGCGAGCGCCGCGTTACAAAGGATTAGCCCCGACGTTAGACGCTTGTAATTATTCGTGCTTGCCTGGACCTCCGCTAGCGTGGTACACCTCGTGCATACACGCGACGCCGGTAACGAGGAAATTGTAAGCGTATCCCCTCATCGCTCCGCATCTCTCGCAGCGGCTCGCATCGGGAGAAAAGTTGTTAGAGGTAAGTACCGCGTACGCTCAGTCCCACGCTTACAATGTAGCGCAAGGGCTAGCTCCTAACTCGATCCACCGCAGCTCGCACTCGAGCGCTCAGCGGCGCGCGACACGAGTGGAGATCGCTCGCCGCTCGCAATCCCGTCTGCGCGTACGTGCATAGTGCGCACAGCGATCGCAACTCTCTCGCGGGGTTTCTTTTATTTTCGCCCGGCAGCGCGTGTGTGATTAGCGGCCCGTCGCGCGCGGGAGACCGGTTACCGCCAACAGCCGCGACACTGTCCCCGCCGTAAAACCGCGGAGGGATTCGGAGCGATCCGTCGAGAGAGAGAGAGAGAGAGAGAGAGAGAAAGAGAGTGAGAGAGAGAGAGAGAGAGAGAGAGAGAGAGAGAAGCTGCGCGCTGCGGGGAGAGTGTCGCGCTGCCACTTTAAGAATTGACGGAGCCGACTAACAAGGCCCTCTATTCCCCGCTTCCTAATTGGGTCGACGGCCGTGCTACTGCTGCAGCGCACACCCGACTCGACCACTCTGCTATTATATTATCTAGCTACATATAGCGCTGCTGCCGATCCCGATCATTTTTTCTCTCCTCGCCCCGGCGTCACTCTCGGGCGCGCGCCTAACGAGTCTCTCGCATGGCGAAACACGGGCGCTGCGTAAAGCGCGGGGATTCGGGTGCGGAAAAGGAAAGCACGCGAAAGTCGCTGCAAATAAGTACAACACTTAAAGGGCATTAGCAGTCTCGAAACGCCGAGCGGCGGAGATGGTCGCGAAGGTCTTGAAATTCATTCGCTCTCCCCTCCCCCCTCCCCCTCTCTCACCCCCTCGGCGCGTCGAACCTTTCCTAGAAGAACATTCCAGCTGACACGCGCGCGGACTTTCGAGCCGAGAACGCGATTTCCCGCTGCGAGACGAACGATCGGCCGTGGCGAGCATCAGCAGCCGGAAGTGTCTCCGCGCGCAAGTTTCGCAAAGCCGAAAAGGCGTAAGCATTCGCGGTACAAGGTGGGCTTGGCACATAAGATATCGTAACGATTTTACACCGACGGCTTTATGGGCGCTGGGCGCGAGAGGTTTATTTGCATATAAAATTATTCAAATTCGAGGCCTACAGTCGGCGCCGAATTCCTTTCTGTATGCCGCGGCGGAAGGATCTGTAGAGAGCTCGCGCTCTCGAATTTCACGGCTACGCCTATTTCCGAATTCAACTTACAAAAAAAACGATGGATGGTCTTATTATTAGCAGCGGCGGCAGCCCTCTGGGCGTACGCACGTCTCATTGCTCTGGAGGAGCTTAAAGCGCCGCGCGCCAAGACGTATGCGCGTTAAACGGCCGGCACGCGTCATTTTTAAAGCTCGCGCTTATCCGCCCGGCGCAAGATCCCGCGGGGGAGCAGCGAGCGCGAGCTCACTCTTTGATCTTCTGCCGGCTTCTCCTATATATAAACACACGCCCGAACGGGGAGGACGCGCAACTCGGCGACGTTATACACGCGGGGGTCTCGCGACCGACTGTGCTGCTGGATAGGGAGCGCACAAGGTAAACACACGCGCAGCTCCGGCTTCCGATGAGAAAATAGACAGCATAGGAGCCGTGTTTTTCCCCCTCGCTCTCTCGATAACGGGAGACGGCTATTGCAAATTGGCTGTATGCGCGCGATGAAAAACACCGAGAGGTTTTGTAATAACGAATGGCGGCGGCAGCGTCAGGGAGAAGCTGCGCCTCGCGCAATTTCCACGATGATATTCGCGTACAGCGCGGCGCTTGATCGGATTACATGGGGACCGAGTAGTGGGGGGGGGGGGGGGTGAATCGGTGGCGGCGGCGACGACGACGACGACGACGACGACGACGACGATTCATTTAACGAGCTCCCAGAAACGAGCGCGCAAAATCTCCAGCGAGCTCCGGCTTAATCTTCCTTCGCAAACGAGGTTAATGGCTGCGCGTGCGGGGGCTCAACGTTGTATACAATGCGTGTGTGTGTGTGTGTGTGTGTGTGTGTGTGTGTGTGTGTGTGTGTGTGTGTGTGTGTGTATATATATATATATATATATATATATATATATATATATATATATATATATATATAAAAGCGCGGCATTTCCCCCAGAGCGACGTGCAGCCGTACTTTACGCCGCGAGCAAAGCTGCAAAGCGGCCTATCGACGATTTTACTACTAATACTGTACAGTGCGCACTCAGCAACTGCGTTCTCGGCATGGCGCGCAGTGGCCATTATTATAGTAGAAAGCACAAAAGCAGATCTTTGTCCAAACGGGAGTGCGGCGCATAAAGATTTTCCCTCGCAGCAGTGGTCCTCGTAAAGTTTTCGAGAAGCGAGAGAGAGAAAGAGAGAGAGAGAGAGAGAGAGAGAGAGAGAGAGAGAGAGAGAGAGAGAGAGAGAGAGAGAGAGAGCAGGCAATCAGCGAGCGATGCACGACGGCTTTACAGGGACGCGATCAATTCGCGGACTTGGCGTGCGCCCCGACGCCTCTTTGTTGTACGTGAGAGAGGGAGAGGCTCTCCGCGTCCAAGCGCGCGCGCGGCCGCGATAAATACAAGGCGCGCGCGTAACTCAGATTCTTGCTGGCATGTAATTGTCCGCAGGTGTAATAATGAGGAGCGCGACCGACGCGGATCAGCGTTAAACGGGCTATTTATTGAATCCGCTGACAATAGCGGTAATGATCGTACGCGAGCACGCCACGTGAAAGGAGGAACACGCGGAGGGCGTGGGCACGCGAACCAGCTCTCGGCCGCCGCCTCCGCCGCCGCCGTCGCTTTCAAAAGGGTTGCGTTTATCCGCAAATTACTATCTTAGCGTATCAACCTGGGCGCCCGTCTGACGCTTCCCTTTACTCTCCGAGCACACAGCTGCCAAAGTTTTTGTGAACGCAATACATTAATTTTAGTGTACGCCGAGCGTCTTTTTCCTACAGCGCTCGCAAAATGAGAGATGCCTAGCCCGGTAGAATTAAAACGGAATCCTGGCAACTGACAAGTGTTTAGGTTCTGAATCCCAAAACTTGCTAGTTCTATTGCCAGTTTTTGCTGCGACGTGAAAGGTCTTTTCTTAGACTGAGTATTCTCATAGTAACTGCCCGTAAGATTCGAGGTTAGATATTGAAGGCTCGGTATTAACGCGTACCCAATGACGATTTGTATGTGGAAAATTGTTTTCGAAAAGTTAAGCCTGACCGGGAACTCGCACTCACGCCGTCCAGGAGTTCTCAGTTTGTCGGAGCCACGCGGACGTTGTTGTACGATATGCGCGGACTGCGGCATTTGCTGAAATTGATAGCACTATGTGCCTAACGCCCATTTATTTCTATCTCATTAAAAATCGGTTTATTTGACTATAGCTAGTTCTTAGCTTTCTCCCTAGTTAAAATGGGCGTTTTCCTACCAGGACACGTATAAAACAGTAATAAATCTCGGGAAGCGGTGAGTTGCTACATCAGTGACTTGTACTTTTGTTGGATATTTTAATATATAGGTGAACAAACTTGCGTCTCAGCGGTTTACAATCGCAAAACAACTTGAAATTTCTCCATGTCCTTTTTTTCAACTCTATAACTGTATTTAGTTTTTGCGAACGACAACCTGACCGACAGAGCTGATATTCAGAAATGCTTCCTCCAGAAGTAAGCGTAAGACGAGCACCGATAAGCCTTCTGTGAAATCGGTTAAGAAAAATGAACGTGCAAAACATGCTAAGCGTCGATAGTAATCGGCATAAAACAGAGAAAGAGAAAAGAAAAGCGAAAGTGCACTTGCCGAGGAATTACACGGCTTTTGACGGGCGTTGACGATTACAGCATATACATGTATATTACGAAGCAAAGCGGTGCGGGCCGATTATGGCGCAATTACGCCAGCGATTGTTATGTTAATGCGCGCAGGACTGGTTGCGCGGCTAATAATCGCTGGGGTGGCCCGAGCCCCGGGGGAGCGATGTTATAATATTTCAGCAGCGGGCTCTTTTCCATTCTTTCGGGGCTACTACCCCCGGATTACTGCCGGCGCACAATTGATAGATCGACTGCTGCCGCTGAGTGGCGGCAGTCGTTGCCGGATATTAGCACCGCTACTAGACTTTTATTTGCTCTTGGCTCTCGAGGGCTGACGCTAATGCGCGAGAAAAGCTCTCCATTATCCTGGCTTTTTTTGGTAAACAAATGCTGCCCGGCTGGCGATTGAGCCCGCCGCAAGCCAGATGCTGCTGTGGTTACACTTTTTAAAGCGTGTCACGCGCAGCGCAACTCGATCAGGATTATTCAAATTCTCGACTCGGTGGATCTCCCCCTCCCTTCTGCGCTTCCGCATTATGCCTGAATTTATTTTCGCCGATGAAAACTCGCGGAACGCACAAGTGAATTGGCAGGAGTCGAAGAGAAGCGCGAAATCGAGCGGAAGTCAATCGAGGTATCGAAAAGCCGGCATCGGTGTGCAGAGAGAGAGAGAGAGAGAGAGAGAGAAAGATTACGTTGCGGCCGGGGCAGTCGCGACCTGCACCGCGTGTCGGACTAGACAACCGCACGGGCAATTGATGCAGGGGCGCAAATGGGGTGTACCGCCGACGCGAAACAGAACAGCCAGCAGCACGCGCGCGTATTATACGCGCGTTATATTTATTTAATACACCGCACGCCGGCCCACAGACTCGCTTTCTCTCTCTCTCTCTCTCTCTCTCTCTCTCGCGCGCGCGCCCGGCTGTCTGCGCACGCACCCACGCGCCGACACAATTGCACACGAGCGCGCGCGCGCATATCATAATGCAGCCGCGCTGCTGCGGACGCGATATGCCGAATTATTACTTCTGCTTATGTGGCAGCCCCCCCCCCCCCAATGTGTGCGTATAATGCGACGGCAACAAAGCCCTACCCCTCTCGCCGTATCCAGCTCTCTCGCACTCGACGTGCTTTCGCTGCAGCAGGTTAGGAGCCGTTTAGGCAACTCGACACTTTCCGCTGACAGAGCGCGCCGTGCACGTTGAAGGGTGTCATGCGATAGTCTGGATTACAGAGGGAGCGATGTCTGTACACCGGCGCGATATTAATGTGAGGGATCGCCGGCCGCTGTCGTATGGGTAGCGCAGGGGTTACTCTGACGAGCGGGTAAATTGCAAGCAGAACGCGTGTGTACGGCGCACATCACCTGCTCTCCCATGTTTATCGACGCCGGCGAGCTGAGGGCGATTTCGACTTTTTCCGACGCCCGGGACTTACCTGAAACAGAGAAGAAAACGTGGTCGTTAGCTTGGGTTTGTGTGCAGCGGGAATGTCTCCCTCTCGCTCGCTAAGAGCGACGAGTCCGGGAATTAGCGAAAGTCGAGAGCGTGCGGAGTACTTATTGGCGTCGCTCGGGCCCATTCCGTTCTGCCGCGGCGCCTCGTCTCGCTCCCGCTCGCATATTATACAGCGATTAATTATAGCAGCGCCCCGACCCTGCCGTCAGCGACGACAGTGCAGCGCACATGCGCACAAGCGGGCAAAAAAGACGATGCGCCGCGAGGGAATAATTATGAGTAGCGCGCACGCGAATGGATATGGCCGCTATCGCGTTTCCTTTTTGCGCACTTGAGGCTCCCTCGTCAATGCGCGCGCTTGTCCTCGCGTAGGCGCACACTTGCACTTACGCGCGGTTTACATTATTTGCTTTGACTTTTTCCGCGGCAAAGAAAGCTCGATGCGGAATCCAGGCCGCGACGCGCGAGTGACGTGCTTCATCTGGCTTTTTTCGACGAGCGCGGTGTAAAAACGGATCTTTAGCTCGAAATTATCCGTCTTTCCTTTGCGAGAGTAGCGCGAACACCTTCGTTTCGAATGCACTGAGAAAACTAGATATTAAAATTTACTACATATGCAGGAAAAATTACTATATTATATAGTAACAGACGGTTATACTTGCTTTGTATTAAAATTTACTATGTCAGATATTAATTTCTATACTGAAATGAAATTTTTAAAAATTTAATTTTTTTTTGCTGGTCAATTTTACGCGCTTATTCGAATATTATTATTATTATTATTATTGATATTTAATGTTGTTAAGTGAAAGAAATAAATTTTTGCGGCGATGGGAATCGAACCTGGACCTCTGGTATGGGAGTCGAGCGCGCTGACCACTTAGCCAAACAGTACTGTTATGTACTAAATTTCAAATCTGATATATTAATCACATTTACTCATGAGTTAATATTAATAATAAATTGACCAAAATTAATAAATAATAGCAACGAATGATATTTTATCACTAAATAATACCAGATAAATAAAAAATTATAGATTTCGGTCTCTGATAACTGCATAAATCAACTTTATAACCTCAAATTCTGGCACACGGAGAAATTTTTAAAATTATTTTTACTATATAATGTAGTAATTTCTAGTAAACACATAACAAATTTTAATACAAGTCTAACAATATTTGCTATGAATATAGTAAAAATCGTCATGGAGCGAGTATGACCTGCTGTTACTATCTAATATAGTAATTTTTCCTACATATGTAGTAAATTTTAATATATAGTTCTCTCAGTGCGGAAGTCTCGCGCCATTGCCATTCGACACCTCAGACTATAGCGCAGGCGCTCGCATTAAAAAAGGGCCCCCATTAGGATTAGGCATAATATACAGGCGTGTTCGAGGTGAGCCGGAGGTGAGCGCGTATACTCAATCATGCGGATGAGTTTCAGCTCGGCGGCTAAGAAAGCGCGAAGAAACCCGTCGGACGGGCCACTTTTTGCGTGGCCCTATACACGTCCGCGCGCACAAGTGCAGATGCAAATAGATGAGCTAGCACGCGCGCAAAGGGCCAGCAGCAGCATCAGCGCAGCAGCAGGAGCGCGCAAGAAACGTGCGAACGATTAACAAGGCGGGCGTGACGAGGTGAGAGCGCGCCTTTGATCAATTATATTGTAGCGCGCGTCATAAGGAGCTACCGTCGGAGAGTAGAGTGGGCAGCGGCGCGGGAAAGTAAGTAGCCGAGGAGGTGTGAGCGAGGTCCAACCCGTGTGTGTGTGGGTACTGCGGTGCGGCGGCACGTGTGCGGCATCTGCTATCCGTCTCGAGTATGCCGCTCTCGATTCGACACGTAAGGGAGCTGTCGCTAGAATGCGGCTGCACTCGGCCGTATCAGAGAGAGAGAGAGAGAGAGAGCCCATACGTACACTTTGTTCGCGAATTAAGTGCACAAGAGCGGCGCCTTTGATGCGAGACACACACGCAACGGGTCGCCGTCGCGTGATAAGCCCCACTGATTAAGCGCTGCGGAGAATTAACAGGCACGCAGAAATGCATGCGCGAGCGCGCGATACCTATCGAAATAAGGCGAAAGCTGCCTCCGCTGCGTACAAGTATGAGTCTGTTGTTGCGCGACTCGACCGACCGGCTCTCTCTCTCTCTCTCTCTCTCTCTCTCTCTCTCTCTCTCTCTCTCTCCCGTCATGACTATTCTCGTACAGACACAGAGCACGGGCACGCTCGTAGACTACTCGACGCGAGAGGTGAAAAAAGCCGGCATTTTCCGAGGGCAGCCGCTAATTGATTACACGGAACCGCGCTCGTGCGCGTGAGCGCTAAAAGAAAGAAGAGCAAGCGGAGACGAGAAGGGCTGCCGTGAATGGGATTTTTTCCCGAGGCGCTGCCGCTGAGATGCAAAAAGAGCTGCGCGACGATAATAATTGCTCCTCGGCGGCGGCGATTTAAACTAATTTAAGCAGGCGAATCATCGACTCCGCATAAGTGGCGTGAAAAAAAGAGAGGGCGAGAGGGACCGAGGACGTGAAATAATTATAAGCGAATTCGGCCTCGCATTACGGCCTGCTTAAAAATTTTCGCGGCACGTGACTGCCGGATTCGCTGGGGAGCGGGCCTGCGTACGCCTGTGCGCGCCGAGGATTGAGAACCGCTGGCTGGCTGGCACGTCCGGTGGGGACGCGTCGACTCTACCGCCGCCGCCGGCGCGCCTCTCTCGCGAGAGCCGCGGAGCTGCGGAGTGTATGGCAGCAGCAGCCGGAGAAGCGAGAAAGAGAGAGAGAGAGAGAGAGAGAGAGAGAGAGAGAGGGAGAGAGAGAGAGCAGGGCCGTGCTCAGATTTCCACGTCCCCTCTTCTTCTGCTTCTTCTTCGCCCATTCTCTCTCTCTCTCTCTCTCTCTCTCTCTCTCTCTCTCTCTTGTCCGCCTCGCCGTTTTTGTCGCACGCACACGAGCATGCCTGTATTCAAAACGAGCCTTGTTTTATTGGCCCTCGTGAAATCGAAGTCCACTGCTTCCCGGAATTTCTTCTTATTCTCCCCCGACGCAGCGGAAAGAGCGCGTCTTTAGAAATTCCGCGCCCCGACGACAATGGACAAAGCGCGCGAGCTCCGCTCTATGAGTCGTCAGTGCGTGCATGTGTGCTTGCGTCTGTTTTTTTTTTCTTCGGAAGCGGCGGCATAGAAGCATCGAGGCTTCCGCGGTGCGCAAACACTTGTGGCTGTAAGCTGCGCGCCCCCGAGCTCGCATTTTTTCTCGCTCAAATTCGGGCCTCCGAGGAGGAAAAAATCCGTCGAGCAAACAGCCATCATGGTTTACTTAGCAGCTCTCTGCCCCCTTTCGCGTATCCTCTTATGATCCAACTAAATTTAGCGTTTTACGATCTTTCGGGAAAAAAGTTTACAAGCCCTCCGCGCCGCGACTGCAGCTAGTTAACCCGTGGTCGTCGGTGCGGGGGAACTCGACCCGCAGCAGCGAGCTGTAAAACAGTTTTGACGGCAATCCCCTTTGTCGTTGAGAAAATCGAATGGAGCGATATTCTCACGCGGGCCAAAATCCTACGATGAGAAGTCATCGCTCGCGCAGGTGACCGATCTGTAGCCCTACAACGCTATAGCAGCAGCGGCGGCGAAGGGCGTCCGCTCTCTTTATAACTCTCGCAGCTCGGTAACGAGAACCGCCGGCCGCCGCGCGTATCTCGATTATATTCCTCTCTCTCTGCGAGTTTATCGCTGCTTAACCACCTCGCGCCTCGTGCGGGCGCGAGCGGCGTTGCCACGTCTCTCCGCCGCCGCCGCCGCCGCCGCGTAAATATGCTCGCCCGCGCGCTCACAGCTACACAGAGCAGACGCTGCGGACGGAGCCGCCGCCGGGCGCGAAAACCCTTTCGCCTCTCTGACCTTTCCGCTGATGCGCGCCGATGCACGATGCCTCTGTCCGCTTTGTTTCTCCTTCGCCTGATCAATCACGTGAGTGGCCGTGACATAACCTCCTCCTCGCGCGCGCGGGAATTAACTTGATACCCGCTGCTGCTGCTGCTGCTGCCGTCAATCATTGCGGAATTAAGGCCTGTGAATAGTGGCTCGGCCGGCTTGTCCGTTTGCGAACGCGCTCGGCTTTTTCAAGCGCCGAAGAGCCCGGCGAAAGAGGCTCTCGAAAAAAGAGCACCGGCGAACGTAGGCGTAAACCAGCTGGTAATTCCTTATCGCGACACGACGAAACCTGGCTCCGTGTCGCGATAAAGGGAATCCAAGGTTTATTCAGTCGCTGGGGCTTATCGGCCGCGCGCTCGTTCGATAAGAGCGAGACGCGGCGCGAGTCGAGAGAGAGAGAGAGAGAGAGAGAGAGAGAGAGAGAGCAGCAGCGTCTGCTAAACGGGCTGAACGGGTGCGATCGACAGGCTGCTGCGTGTGTAAACAGGTGCAGCTATCGATTCGATTCGCCGGAAAGGTCCTTGCATAGTTCATAGACACGAGGGCCGCCGCTGACGATCCAGAAAGAAATGCAGCAACCTAATGTGAGCGCTCGAGTTCCCCACGGGGTCGGGGTCGCTCGCGGCAAATGAGAAAAATACGCGCGCGCGAAACCGATAATCCGGCTTCAAAAGGCGAGATGTGATTCATAATCGATAACTCGAAAGTCCGAGGCAGCGGCAGCATCAGCAGCAGCAGCAGGCCCAAAGGCGACAGGCTGATTGGTTACGAGAGTGGCCGCGCCGGCTATACCGGTTTTTTTCCTCTCTCTCTCCCTCCATCTATACTCTCTGGCTCTCTCGCGTACGCCTGGTCGCTCATTATTTATGCGCGGCCAGTGAGTGAGAGAGAGAGAGAGAGAGCCTCGCTCTCGCGATATTTTAATACAAATATCCTGCTAATTTCGGAAACGTGTGACATTTGTAATTTCGCACGTTTCCGAGCCTTATGACGGGCTCGCCGGGGCCGCGCTCGCGCGTTCTTTACGACGACTTTTACTCGGGGCCCCGGCTAGCTCTCTCGCTGCCTCTAATCTTTTATGCGTGCGCCCGTCGCCTATACACGGAATGGCTCGCAGTCGCGTATATGGGCACCACGGGAGAAAAAAATCAACGCGTCTCTGCGGAGGACGATTATGGCGCTGCGAGAAATGGAAATCGGCTGGGATAAAAATAAAAAATAAACTGTCGATTGATGATCTACACGGGATATCGTTCGGCCGCGGCTCTACGGTCAACGCGGTTCACGGCTTTAACGGCGGGCCATTTTTCAAAACGAGTTTCGGCCCGTGGTCGGGGAGTTATTAAGTGTTGTGCGCAGCCGTTGCGACATCCTCGTTCGCGCGAGCGCGCATATTTTGCGCTATGATGTCATAGCTCGGGGAGCCGAAGTGAAGCTGAAATATTTCCGTCTTTGCGGAGAGAGCCGAGTTGATTCGATTGGCTGCGTACTTCTGGATAAGGCGACGCATCGATCGGCAAAAACCAGCGGCGGCTCTCGATGCAAGTCTCGCTGCGCCTCGGCCTCGGCTTCTCTATCTCCTCATCCGTGGGATTCCGCGCTCGTGAGACTGATCGACTCGCTGAGCAGTCGGTCCGTGATGCTGCAGCTCGGCTCGTGTCTGCGCCTCCTGTTTTCGACTGCTCGCCCATTTTCATCATCCCGTGTTGCTGCGTCTGTGTGCGGAGCGCAGGCCGCGGGATAGCACGGCGAGCCTCGCCGCGCGCGATTTATGCGCGCTGCGCGTGTTTTCGCGCGCGCTCTCTTAAAACCAAACTCGTGTCTCGGACTTTTTTCCCTCCGCTCTCGCTCTGCGCGCGGCGTCGTGCCCGGCGGCTGAACAGCCGGGCTGGGAATCGAGATTTCACAAGCCGCAGAAGCGGCGAAAAGCTGCTCGCGCGATACTACAATGCGCTCATGAGTTTTCAACGTGGGACAGCAGTAGGCTGCGCGCAGCAGGACGCGTCGCGCTCCGGATTCCGGGCTATGCAAATCCTCGCTCCGCCTTTCCGCGAATTCGGTGAATAAAACGGCGGACTCCGGCTCTCCTCTGCCCGTGTGTTTGACTTGTGTAAATCCAATATAGAAGCCGCGGCCGAGCAATAAATAAGCCGCTCGCCGCTTGCGAGATAGCTCGCGCTGCAGCGGCCGAGGAGGGCGAGGAGAGGAAAGAGAAGAAGAAGCGAGGAGAGGCAGAAGGGAGAGGTGGCGAACTGGAAGGTTACATTATACCTGCGCCTTGGGGCCCTCGCATGCGCTCCTGGCCGAACGAGATGAGAAATCACAAGCTGAGAGGGGGGGGGGGGAGAACGAGACAAGGACGAGCTGCTGAGAGAGAGAGAGAGAGAGAGAGAGAGAGAGAGAGAGAGAGAGAGAGAGAGAGTCTACAGACAGAGACAGATAGTCTCGGCGCGCAAGCAGGCGAGAGAGCGAGGGAGAGAACCCGGAGAGGGAGGAGTTTTGACCCGCTAACGGGACCCTTCCGCGCTCCTTTCGATCATAATACGAATCGCCCGCGCCCGGGCCAAATAATAGTCTTCAGCGCGCGCGAGATCACTCTTCTCTTCTCTGCTTCCCTCCCGACTCGCTCGCGGACGAGACACCTTCCCCGTCTCTCTCGCTCTACGATAATTATTCCGACTCCCTTTCCTGTTTGTTTTGCTCCTAATAAGCCCCCACCACAGCGGAGCCCTTTGTCGTTCTTCTCTCTCTCTCTCTCTCTCTCTCTCTCTCTCTCTCTCTCTCTCTCTCTCTCTCTCTCTCTCTCCCTCTTTCTCTGCTCTACTCTCTCGGCCAAAGCTGCGCGATCGAACGGATTCTCATTTCCCGCGCGACTCCTAGTCAGGTGCATCGCGCCGCTCTGCACACAGCCGAGAGAGGCAAGGGGGGGGAGCTTCGCCGGGTCAAGGCTGGGCCGCCTCGCTTTTTGAGAAAGTTCTCTAGCTGTTCTCGCCCCCCGTAAACCTCATTACCGCGCGCTGTAAACAAGGTCCAATTGTGCTCGCGGAAAATATTTACAGAAGAACGACGGGGAAGAGGCCGTTGGAAATTTGTTGGGCCCGGCCCGCAGGGAAGACTTTTCCACGCGCCTTTAAAAAGCCGAGATCGATGGGGTAGCGGCGGTCCGCTGCAGGTGATGCGGGGCTGGTGGGAGAAAAAATTTCCGAGGAGAGAGACCCGCGATTCAGGAATTCCAATTCGAATAGAAGCCAGCGCAGGATTCCCCCAGCGATTTACTCATCTCCCTCCCGTACACTTCTTCGTGACTCTGCTACAGGTATGGCGCTGTACGCAGAAGAAAAGCCCCGTGTGTTTTCTCACGCGTCCGACTTAATGATACGACACCCGTAGCCGTAAATGCCAGAAAATTATAGTCATCCCGGCCCTAAAGCCCCGACGCCAGCGTAATCTCCGTAAATTAAATCATATCTCGTTTGTTTGACGACTCGTTAAGCCTCTGCCCTGCAATGCACGCGCACGGCGGCGGCCTGCTTGCGCGCACTGATCGACGAGATTAACAGAGATTGACTCCTCATTGATTGAGCGTCTCGCTCGGGCGCGGCTGCTGATGAATTTCACTTTTTGCCGGAGAAAAGTTTTTTTAATACGGTGCCGCCGCTCTGTTGACTCGAATAAAGCGTTTATGCAAATGGCACGCACGCCGCTCTCGACTTTTCAACTCTACTCTTCATTCTGCAGGTATATTGAAACATCAAAGAGCCAACTGATTGCGCAAACGAACCTCTTGATTGATTTTGCCAGTTTTTTCAGAGAGCGAGCCATTCGATTCCGCTTCTCGAATTTAGCCCGCCGCCGCGCCTCTATGGAAACTACTCCACGGAATTGATTCGCACTCCACCGGGTAATTTCGCGGGGCAAAAAAATCGCACAAAGAAACTCTCGCGACTCTTTCCGTGGACTCCAAGCCGAACGGACGTGTTCTCTCTACTCTGCCTTCTCACTTTTTTCTACTTTCTTCCTTCTGGCTTCTGACCGACTTAGGGCCCATGGACAGGGTCCATCAGGAAGTCCTACCAAGAAACCCTTCCATTAAGCCACAATAAAGAACTGATAAAACAGAATTAATAGTAAAAGAGATGGTGCTGTTGTTGGGAATCCAGACCTTCCAGACTGTGACCAGTGCAAAGACTATGATGAAAATTAATTTCAAAATTTAGTTGATTATGCCAGACTAAAATTTTCCTAAATCTTTCTTAACTGATTCCGAGTGTCAAACAATCAAACCATAAACTCGCCAAAGACTACTTCCAATCTGAATATAATTGTGATTTAAAACATCATCAAATTAAAATTATTAACAAAATCTAAGAAAATGGATATCTGAGACGTTCCCAATAATCAAAACAAAACAACTGAACTGCAGTAGCTCAGTAGATACATTCCTTATTAATACCACAGTAAATACAGTGTTCTGCCAAAAAAAGTATTCAAACTAGCGCCATTATAAGGAATTCTACTCTACTAGTTTACCCCAACAAAAGAACTCCAACGAATAGTTACACGAAGAACCACTCCGATTATGAAAAAAAAAAAAAAAAAAAAAAAATACACTGGACAGCAGTAGGGTTGGCGAGTATTATTCCCCGTTCCAAACTTACAAAAGAAAGAGACTCGCGGCAAGTGAACAATCGTAGAGCCGCCGAGCTTATTATACACGCAGCCGCTGCCGCCGTTGTTGCTGCTGCTGCTGCTGCTGCTGCTGGGTGTGGCGCTCGAATGCGATCTGCACGAGAAAGCGCTGCACGCAGGACAGTGCGTCGCGTTCGTCGTTAGACTTTTCGTTCTTCGACTCTCGCAACTCTCGCAACTCTCGCTCGCGAGGCTCGTTGCGACTTCGGCACATCGCCCGACGGTGAGCCGGCAATCAATTCGCGGAAATCTCGCGTCGCGCGAGCCTAGATCGAGATCGCGCCGGCGCTGGGAGAAAAGAAACGCTTCCCAGGCGAAAGTGTAAGTGAATATCTATTAACATTTTTCAGCCTAACTATTGAATATATTCATGCCCGTTCCCTCGCGCTTTCGCGTCCAGCAGGCAGCAATTAGGTACCCGAGTGCGGGAGAGGGAGATGAACGCGATTGTCGACAGCGAGGCGCTCCTTACAACGGGGGGCTAGCACCTCAAGGCTGAGCGCGTTCGCGTCTCGTTGACTCTGCGAGCCGGCACTGTCCGAAAAGCGCCGCCGCGCGAGAGCTTTGGAAAAGAAGCGCGCGGGAGCTGCGCCCATCGAGAGCCGGCCCTCATTCCTCGCAGGCCGCGCACAAAAAGCGTCGGCTGCGTTTCGCGGTTTGCTACCGCTCGTCGCAATTACGCGGAGCCGCCGCATTCGCTCCCCGTCTCGCAGTCCCTAATGGCACAGCCGAGCTGCAGCAGCGGCGACAAGGAGCCGCCAAAGTTACAAGAGGATAAAAGGATGCGCGCTTTAGGCTTTTACGTGGCGGGGGAGAGCACGCACGCATTATCTAGATGCGCCCGCGCGACACTCAAACGCGAGTTCTGACGCCCGACGCTCCGCTCCTCTCTCTCTCTCTCTCTCTCTCTCTCTCTCTCTCTCTCTCTCTCTCTCTCTCTCTCTCTCTCTCTCTCTCGCCGTTAAGTGCCGCGCGTTCCGCAGACCGTCAAGTGGACAATAGGTTCCGCGCTATCTGGCTTCTGTTTTCCCTCGCGATGTGTGTTCGCCCGAGCTCGCTATATTCGCAGTCTGGTATGGCTTACTCCGCTCGCGGGGGCGGAAATCCTTTTACGGAACGCGCATGGAGTGCGACGCATCAAGCTCTCGCTCGCTGCTCTCTCTCTCTCTCTCTCTCTCTCTCTCTCTCTCTCTCTCTCTCTCTCTCTCTCTCTCTCTCTCGAGGAGCGCCGGCTGCCATTGTCCCGAGACGTCGACGTTTTTCCCGCAGTTCTGACCCCCGTCGTCGACGCTGCATTTTTGCGCGCTGGCCTAATCGTCGGAATAAGGCCGCCGCCGCTGCGACATGAAATTCGCAACAAACGCGCTGCCGGGCTATTTTCTCTCCTCTCGCCTCCCGTCCTTCGCGCGAGCGACACGCTCGTTATACATTTTTCTCCTCTATTTTTACGCGCTCTCCCAGCGTAGACGACACAACGCGCTGCCAGGCTCGCGAGCGCGCGTTTTTGCGGCTCGCACTCGCACCTGACTCGACGAATCTCGCGGTTAATCAAAGCCGAGCAGTCCTCGTTATCAAACTCGCTCGAATATCGCGTGAGGTTTCGTTATTCCGCTGCAGCGTCATCGCGCACAGAGGATGGGAGAGAAAAAGGAGGAGGAGGCGAAAAGCGCGCGAGGGAAGAGATCGGGAGACGAGGGCGAAGCTGTACGCAAGGCAAACAGACGGAGGAGGGAGCTGCGAGAGAGGCCGGTGGAAAAAGAACGGGCGCATGCAGAGGGAGAGAGCGAGGCTCTAAGCGGTCAGAGCCCAAAAAGAGGATAAAAAGAGCGACGACGGGCGCTGGTAGGGAGTCGCGCGCGGCAGTGGGGGAGCGAGCGGGAGAGACAATGACATCGCCGCGGCGGCCGTGCTAGGGAAATGCAAATAACAGGAGGCGTCGATGTTTTCGAGCCGGCTAGTAAGCCCCGCGGGGAGCAGCAGCAGCAGCAGCAGCGTGTTTCACCGATGGTTGGCGTCAAATATTTGGTGCGTGCCCTCGCGGCGATCGCTTGTTCGCGCAGGCCAATTAATTAGCCGCTGCCGTTTCGGAGGAGGAAAAGTCGCAGCAGCAGTGGCGGCCACTGATCAGGTGAGTTGCGCGCGATGCAATTAGCGCCTCCGCCGCGGCGCCGGCTTTTCAACCGGCGAAGCAAGAGACTTTTAGAGTCCCCCGCACGCGTCGTCGAAGCGGCCAGCAGCCATTGGCCAATAAAAGTGATTTACAAGCCCACTTATAAATTCCAGCTATTATAGCGCTAACCCGCTGCCAAAAACACGAACCCGTACGTCCACGCACACTCCGTCGCGTCTCGCCCGAGCAAAATCGCGCGCGAGGACAGCATCAGCCCGAGAAAGGAGCGAAAGCGCAGCGACATTACTCGAATGGCGACTCCTCCAAATTCGAGAGCTCCGAGATATTGGCGTACTGGCTGATCTTTGCCGTAGCTGCGAAGAGATTCCGAGATTCGAGGTCAAGCTGACTCACCTGGAAGAGAGAGAGAGAGAGAGAGAGAGAGAGAGAGAGAGAGAGAGAGAGAGAGAGAGAGAGAAGAGAACAAGTCTCGGTCAGATTTGCTGCGGATAAAGATCGCGGATATCTCGGAATGTAAAATGATAATTATCAGGCAAGAGGAGCGGGGAGAGGGAGTGGCTGCGCGGGCCTGGGCGCTCATTTCGTTGCTAATTCCTCGGCTGCAGCCTAAGCGGCGAGCTGGGCATATCGCGCATCTTTCTCCCCCTCACAATAGCCCCAGTGCAGCGAGGCCCTCAATTACGGAGGCTCCGATGATTTACGGAGGAAGCGCTGAGCTGCGGCTCGCCGGGGAGGCAGACGAGGGAAAGAGCGATCGCCACGACCAGCAGCAGCAGCAGCAACGAGGAGGCGGCTATGCAAACTCGCGGCTGCATTCGCACGCACCTCGGTTAGTTCCGCTAAATTGCAAGTCGATGGACCGGGAGCGACGGCAGCACGCCAATGGTCTTTTGCTTTGTTTCACGCGGCTCTCTCTTGTTGTGCTCACTTAGCGTTCGTATATAATCGCGTTTTATTTTATTAAATTGCATTTTAATGCGTGCTGCGCGCTGCGGAAGCTCGCGAACGGCCGCCGCTGAATGGAAACTCGTTCCCCGCTCTCGCGCAAGGGACTTTTCGCGACTCTTCCACTTTTGCCGACCGTATTAGCGGCCGGAAGAAATCTCGGCGGCGATCCGCGCGTGCACTCCAGGAGCGCCGGGGAAGAGCGAGGGCTACTCCCCGCGGAGACGGAGCGCAGGAGCAGCCCAATCGCAGGATCGCGCCGCTGTATTTCCGCTCGACGGCGCGAGCCGACGAATCCGGCCGACTGGCTGCTGCGATTGGTCCGCGCGACTCGAGAGCGCGCACCCTTATTTTCGCCCCCGCACGAGGAATCGCCCCTGATGCTGCACGGCGCCGGCCCCGCTGGCGGTCCACATATTATATTGCCTCGTCGCCTCTGCCGGCCCCCCTCCGTTTACGGAAAAATCAAGGCGAAGTGCGAGCGGCGAGCGAGGCGTGGATTACAACGGTAGCGTTGTGTCCCGGCTCGGTCATCGTCCGCCGCGTCTCGCTTCCATCAGTCGTCGGCGACTGCTAATGCAAGGCACGCTCTCTCGCTCCCGCGTGCAGCTGGAGCAACGAGAGTCGATCGACGAGCTGCGCCGAGTCGGCAGCTCTCGGATCCGAACTTAATTATAGCGGCTGGGAAAAGAGGAAGCCGGAGAGAAACGCGAACCTCGCGCAATCGTGTGTCGTCGAGCCTTAATTAGTAAAATAAAGCGGCGCTCGAGAAGAGGGGCTCGCAGCGCGCTCGTTGGCGAGCGGCGAAAAAAGTGATAAAATGAAAAGCGAGGGAAGTTGCGCGCAAAGGGGTGCGCGCGTATAAATATAAAAAACGGGCGCGGCTCTTTGAGAATTAAAAGAAACTAGCGCCCAGGAGCAAGTGCCGGCGTGATAGCGCCACCGCGAGCGTCGCGGTAATTACGCAATTTGCCACGGCAATTACCGAAGTTTTAATTGCCGCCGGCCGCGGCGTATAAGCCCCGGCTTTCAAATAAAATTACGTGCCCGCGCGAGACGGGGCGCGAACGCGCTTTTGTTGCCCTCCGAGTTTTTTGGAGATGCGAGCCTTCGATTCGAGCTGCGTGGCATATTATATATAGGAAAGCGTATCTGCGGCCCGTATACTTATAAGCGGATTAACGACTGATGCCGCAACTCAAACTCGATGTCCCCTCACGCCCCGAACAAACGCAGCGAGTCCCCCACTCGCGATTACTGACGGCGACTACGAGCTCTCGAGATATAGCGCTTCTAGTTGGTGAAGATGGCGGCTGATTTTTTCGCGACGCGATAATTAGAACGCCGGTCACCGATAGCGCAGTCGGCGGATTTTCGCGCAATCCCGCATTTCGTGCGTGTCTGGAGCGCGTCCGGTGCCGTGCCGGCGCACGGCGGCGGAGAAGGAAAAAATCGATAGCCAATCTCGATGGCTTCAAAAGATTGAAATTCTCTACGGCTCTGGAAGGACACAGGGAGAAAAAGGAAGACGTCGCTGCGTCAGGCAGAAGTAGCTGCTGCCAGCGCCCGCCGAGGCTTATAAATATTAATCACCGGCCGAACGAGCGAGCGAGCGTACGTTATATAGTTGGATATTACACGCAGCATCAGCAGCTCAAAGAAAGAAGCAATTTCGAGAGCGCGCGACGGAAGGGGCATTAGAAAGTTTATGGTCGCAAGCTCGCCATAAATTAAAATGCAAAGTGAGCAGACTCGCGTACGCGCTGCTGCGCCCTGTGGGTCAAGGCTCGAAGTGCATTGAGAAACGTGCCGGCTAAAAAGCAAGTAAAAAGAATGCCTACAGCGAAGCGCTTGCCAGTGGCTTCGGCCGTCCGCGGAGTTTTCGCCAATCTGGGCCTCTCCCAGCTCTCCAAGTTCGAACGAGCCGGGCAAGAGGGCGAAAATGAAAGGAGAGCCGACCTCCTGAATTAGCCCTCGAGTCGGCCCTGCGCAGCCGGTGCAGAGAAGGGCTTTGCGGATTCGCACTCGACATAAAATTCCGAGCACTCTTGAAAAGTATTTTCTCCCTTTTCGCTTCGGCTCCATTAGGTTGCATTATCTCCGCGCGGAAAAGGGCGATTCGTCGCTGAACCGGCTCCGTGCTCTTCGTGTCCTCCGCGTTTTTCTCTCCCCGCGCGTCGAAGGAGGAATTATATATATATATATATATATATATATATATATATATATATATATATATATATATATACACACCCCTACAACGTGCAGCCGCCGCCGCAGAAAAGAGCCGGGCAAAAAAGATTCTTGTCTCGTAACTCTCCGCCAGCGCGCAGTCCCTTCATTTCCGTTTATCGTAAACTCGCCTCGTCGGTTGATGAGCGTGACGGATGTCCATTTCCGATTATGGCTTTGAAAATGCGTTTGCTCGCTTTCTTTTTACTCTTTGACGTTCTCGCTCCTCGCGCGCTTTCCTCGCGCGCTCGGCCGCATTGTTCTCCTCCCCGTCCTCGGGATCTTCCGTCCGCTCGCAAATGCAGCGCAGTATTTTCGTCTCCGCTCGTCGACGTCCTCCTTTTTCCATCCTCGCGCGCTCGTGTTTGTTTTTCCCGCGCTCGCGGAATTAAAATCTCTCACTCGAACGTACGCCACACGCCAGGGCCGATGTAGATTGCGCGGCTTCTCGGAAATCTATTTGCACAGCCTCGGGTAAAAATTAATTGCTACAAAGTGCGCTACAGCATAGTCGCCTGCTGCGCCCGGTAACGAGATTGAAACAAAGCTGTCGCTCTGCATTCTACTAGTCGCAATTAAACGCGGCTCTGCTATTCTCCAGACGGACCGTTACTATATAGGTACTCTCGCCTCTCGTCCTCTCGATCGAACGCGAAATTCTGACGATAGTGGGCTCACTTTGCCCAAGCTCCAAAGATGGAAGCCGCGTCGCGCTGGCCTCGTGGAATGTTTGCGGATCTGATAACCGCGGCGGGGGAGAGAGCTGCGCGGTGCAAAGCTCGCAGATCGGATCCGCGCCTAAACATCTGCTTTTTTGCAATTAGCGCGGCTTATCTCGATGACCGGGCCGCTGCGTCGGCGAAGGTGAAAAGCGGCCGCTTTGCGTATGCGGAGCGTCTAATGCACTTATCGCGAGCCAAGAGTCGTGACTCACGCTGCTGCTGGTGGCGGCGAGATCGTCGGTGTACATCTGGCCTGTTCGCGGCCACGACTTTGCGTGCCAAATCCATAAGCGGCGCTCGCTGCCGCCGCTGCATTAGCGCGACAGGCCGATTCGATGCAAATGCGCGCGCGATACCCTCCGTGCCGGATTTCTCGAATAGCCGCATTATGACAGCCGTCGTCGGGTCGCTGCTTTAACGAGATATATGCGGGCGTAGCCGATGCGCGCGAGGAAAACGAGCGGATAAGGAGGAGCGGAGCCAAGGAAGAGAGGCGCGCGGCAAGGTGCACATAGCTGGGGCCGCGGCCGGTTTGCTCCGCGTCTCGAGAGAGGTGGTTAGTTCTGGGCATTCTTCGATGTGTTCACGGCCCTCCCTCGCGTTTATTCTGCCTCATTTATCCCCGAAGGCTGCTGCCTCGTACACTTGTACGGTCTCTCAGCCGTCCCGCTCGTGTCCCGCTCGTGTCTCGCTCGTCTCGTTCTCTCGGTTACACTCGAGCCGAGTTTTCAGGCTGCCTGGCCCTGCCCTTTCTCCCCGCACGACGAGTGGGCTCCGCGGGGCGCAGGCTCTCCCACGGCTGCCGGCGCCGCTCAGGTGTTAAGTGAAAACGCCTGCCACAAAGCGCGCCTTTATTTGCCGCACACACGGAAGAGCGTCCACGGCTTTCTTCTTTTTTCTCGGGCTCCTCTTTGCTCTCGGCGGGCCGCGGTCCCGAAATCAGAACGAACGCGCTTCCAGGAATCGCCGCCGGCAATTTCATTAGCGGATAGTATCTTTCCGCGCGAGCGGCCCCGTATGCAGAGTACAACGGAGCAGCTGGAGAGACGAGGCGGAAGACGAATTTTCCTCTCTCCCTATCACAGGCGCAGGCAGGCTGCCCCGAGAGCGAGCCCTTTCGCGAGCCCCATCGCAAGCACGCGAAATAGGTTACACGTACGCGCGGCGTCGGCGCGGACATCTTGGCTCTTTCGCTCTCCCTCGCGTCGCCGAGACCGCGGGCGCACAATGGGCACAATGAGAATCTGCCCTTCCGCCGCAGACAAGAACAAAGCCTGCTGCACTCGCGAACACAAGGCGCGCTCGTCGCGTTTTGAATCAGGCGAGCGTTTCAGTACAAGGGTTTTGGGTTTCACGTTCCATCGCGCGCGAGCTAGGCGAATCGAGTTCTCTTTTAATTGCTCCCGCTCGCAGCCTTTGCCAGGGCGGCGCGGCGACGGCCTCCTCCTTTTTGCGCCTTTTGCAGGCAAACTGGATTGGTTTTGCGCGCGGATTCGAGCGGCGTCGTCCTTCGTGTTCGCGACTCGCGTGCGCCGCGCCGAGCTAATTGAAAAAGCTGTGGGAGCGCGAGCGGAAAGGCGAGAATGAAAATTGAAAGTGGCGGAGCTACTACGCGCAGCCGGCGTGTAATCGATTAATCGAGGAAGGAAGGAAGGAAGGAAGGAAGGAAGGAAGGAAGGAAGGAAGGAAGGAAGGAGGGAGGAACGCAGGGAGGAACGCAGGGAGGAACGCAGGGAGGAACGCAGGGAGGAGAGGAGGGGAGAAAGGGCCGATTTTGCCGAGCCGCGCTTGCAGATTACACACACACTCCGCACGCAGACGGCGAGACATGCACGCTCGTTGTTGGAAATAACGACATAATGACATGGTAGCCCGATGACTGCGCGCGCCCGAGGTAGGTAAATCCGCGCGCCGCAGAGACGGCGCAGACACTCGCGCGCACCGGTTTATCGACTGCCCAGCGATTTCTGCTTTCTCGCTCCGGAGCCGCCGGATCGAGGCTATACTCGCGCGGGAGCGACGTTAATGAATAATCGCTCGAATCAGCGGCTACGAGTGTACTGCGATCGTTGCTACCGTGTGCGCGATACATTCTCACTTCTCCGCTCGGCTCGGCAGCCCGTAATTCAAAATACAAAGTAGCCGACAGGCCAAACTAGGCGAAAAGGGCCCGCAAACGACCTTGACACGCGATCGGTGCGCGCATCCCGAGTAAAGCCTTGCTCGCTCGCCCTCTCTCTCGCTCTCCAGAGCCGCGCTATTTAGCCCCGCCGCACTCGAATTAGCCGCGGGCTGCTGCCCAAAATCCATTCCGCGAAACGGTGCTGCAATTACGCGCGACGCGCCGCGTCAATGTGCGTTTCATTCATTTCGACGAGCTCTCTTCCTCTCCATATTGTACACAGTACAGGGTTTCGAAAGGCGATCGAAAATCAATGTCTCGCTGCGCGCGGCGAATGAAAAAGGAGGAGAGAGAGCCTTGTTTTTGCATTTTTATTTGGTACCGAGCGCGCGCGCTCGCGCTTGGATGTTTTCGCGCAAGAAAAACGATCCCGAAGCGGCAGCAGGAAGGACGCGAGCTGAACAAAAATGGCAAAAAAGGGAAAAAGCGACGGCACGGCTCGGGAGAGTGAGGAGGGTGGGCTGAAAAAATCGGCGCGTTCGGATGGCGAAAAGGGAGAAAAGAAGAGGGAGAGAGAAAAAAACAAAAGCAAAAGAGAGAGAGAGAGAGAGAGAGAGAGAGAGGGAGAGAGAACGCAACATAAAATAAAAGTGCAGACAAGAGCTGCAGACTCACCATAGAGACTGGAATGGGTCCTCCCGCTCCGTTGGGGTAGGGGTACGGCGAAACAAGGTAGCCCATGTTGAACGAGGAGGTGTGCGGCGTCGGGTCCACCTTTCCTGCACGGACAAACAGACAAACGGAGAAAGAGAAATTATTCAGCGTTCTCAACTCGCTCCGGCATAGACATTAGACCCATTCACGCACACACACACACACACACACACTCATGCACGCGCGCACTCTATAGCCGTCCACACAAGTGTACAGTGTACACATGCACATGCATGCCAGCACGAGATTTTAATCTCCACGGCGCGCGGTTCGCGCCTACTTAGAGCCATTATAAATCCTTATCTTGTAGCCATCAGCCGGTCTTTTCCTCCTTCGCCGCCTATGCAGCTATAGATAGCTCTCTCGCACTCGCCCTGCGACCGTGCAGCATATTCCTCCTTATTTATTGCTCTATCAGTGGCGCAGTTGTGTGCTTTATTGATTTAGAAAGTGGTTCGCGGTCTTACGCCTCTTGAATGAGCGGCTCTTGCTCTCTTCAGCGAGGAATGCGCGAAATACATAATAATCGGGGAAAGTACGCTAGGTCAGTAGAGACGAACTTTTATCTTGCGCGCAAAAACCTCAGCAAACCATTTCACGGCTTGAATATAAAAAGCGTCTACTCTGCTTTTTTCCCCAAAACAAAATCATCCGCGAGCATAATTCACCAAAACGAAACATTTTCGATGTAGCAAAACAGAGTCACGGCGGCGATGGTTTAAAATTATATCGATTTATGTTGTTGGGAAAATTCATCATTTCAATGCAGGCTACGATAACTAGTCCGAAAAATAAAAAGTCCATTTACAATTCACGATACATTGCAAGGACAGCAAAGAAGTTTTCATAATACGTGCACGAAAAAGGCCACTTTCCATGCGTGTAAAATGAATGAAAAATCGAGCTTCTCTTAGCAGCGGGAAAAAACTACTCCCAAGGGAGTAGTTTTTTCCTCACTCTGCAGCCTATCCGATGGATGTGTGTGTGTGTGTGTGTGTGTGTGTGTGTCGATATAAGTATTTTAAAAATTTTCAAAATTTTCAATACAAATTTGTTTTACTTTGAAAAGTCCTCGAATTTATCATTTCTTTTATATGCATGAAACACGGAAAGAATTTCACAATAAAAATTACATAGAAATTAAGGATCAAAATTACCGTGCTAGCACAGTAACGTAGGGACGCCTCGCCATCTAGAGCACTTTTACTGCATCGGCACAGTACACAAATTTTCGGTACTTTTTTATTTTTATCCATAGCCTCTATATTATGATATTTTGTTCTATACATGTTCGTGACGCATTCTTAACGTCGTATTATTGATATATAAAGGGTTATTTGTATATGACACACTTTGAACCAAGAAATTCGTTGGATTCAACGAGCGTACATCAGGGTTAGACTTCGAGGTTATGGAAGCAGATGATTCACACGGCCGCGCATGAATTTCCTTTGCAGCACGGTTTGCAGCAAATTTTCTACATCAAAAAATTGACAGTGCTGGTTCAGTAAAATTTATGGGGAGCAAGATAAATAATATCTTTAGTCAGATAAAAACTTTAGGAAAGACACGGCGGCCCACAATTACCGTGCTATTCCGGTAATTTTTACTGAAAAATTCTTTTCGTATGTCTTATTCGTGCACTTATCATAAAAGTACGGTGTGCAACAAGGAGGGAGTGGCTTTTTCAGACTCGGGTGATGTTTTGAGCACTCGTGCTCGCTACTCGCTAGAAAAAGCCAATTTTCACCCCTAGTTGCACAATATACTAATATTTATCAATAGTATATTATACTCTTAGTTGTGCACAACTTTTTTCCAAATATCAATCGCTTTAGGATATTGAAAAAAAAGAAAAAAATAAAATAAAAAGTTTTTAAAATTGCTATTTTCTCCCGCACGCTTGACATGAGGAACTTCCATTCACTTATTAGATGCATAAAAAAGAGCCTTTTTATAAGCATTTTATTCGCTCGCCAAAAATTCGAAATCATATTATCTTCTAAGATTATGAATACAAAAAATTTTCATACTGAATTGCAAATGGTCGAACCCTTTTCCTATAATTGTTTGCTATTTTATTCCTTCCTAAGGAAGCCTTGTAATAGAAATTTTTGGAGTTTGTGTAAAAACATGTAGGAAGTGTGTTTTGATATATTTTTAGTCGAAAAATAGTGTTTTTACAAAATGTCCGTACGGATGTGTGTGTGTGTGTGTGTGTGTGTGTGTGTTCGTTCGTTCGTATACGCCTGTGTCTCAGCTTCTAATCAGTGCAAAAAAGAAAATGGGGGTTAAACCCACCAAGTCTCATTTTCTTTTTTTTTTACTAGTACATAGTGGGAAAATAGTCCATTTTTACATTTTGTGGACGCGTTTTCTTATATTTCAATTAAATTACCTATCTTTTTACCGCCGAAAATTCATACTATCATTCGTCGTTCTTTTGTTATACACTATGAAGCGCAATTTTTTGAAATCTTTTTAACTTGAAAACTAAATGTCGAACCTTCATAAAAAAAGCATGATTATTGAAGGTTATTAGGACTATACACCACTTTAATTTAAAGTCATTTCATGGGACAGATCCCGAGAAAAACATCAACAACTGATAAAATTCGTTTTTCTACGTGACGCGATAACTGTAGTAAAAAGGAAATAATTACTTTTAAATTTTGGATTTAGTTAGCAATATATAGTACCTTGATCCCTTTCTTTGGGCTGTTTATGAAACCAGTTAGTGTCAAAGATATTTATAGGCTTCAAAATTTGTTTTTTTTTTTACCCTGTATACTCTATACAACTGAAAACTACATCGCTTATATCTCAGCTTCTATTTAATAGATTTTAATCTATACCTAGGCTCGTTTTTTACCAATTCGTGAAAAACAAGATTTTCAGTTACGCATGTGCGTTTTTTTCATGGCGATTTTTCGATTACTAGTGATTTTAGACGCGTTCCGCAAACTATCCTAACCATTATAACTCGAAAACTAAAAATGTTGAACTCTTCTTAAAAAATCATGATTAGGTTATTATAACTATATAGACTGCTTTCATTCCAAGTCCTTTCATGAAGCAGATCCGAAGCGAGTGCTTCTGTTTGTTTCTCTTTGGCAAATGGCGCGCGTTTTCGCGAGGAATGTCAAAAAGTACAAAAACTTTAAAGAATTATATATGAAGTAAAAACAATTCCGATATTAGAGCAATACATAATCTTGACTAATATTCATAACGTCGAAATATTTGCACAAACAACGCGAAATGCAATGCCTGTATCATGATTCATAATATATTTATAGGCGAATGTGGAAAATAGGTTCCATTCCAGCCATTCCAGAATAAAACGAGCGTAATTATAACTTCTCGCATTGAGGATGGCAAATTTGATTTGATTAATCGCAATAAACTATAAACTAGAGGTTTGGCACTGGTGAAAGAGCTCGCGTGACTTTTACACAACACAACTTGCACGAACGATGGGCGGTAAGAGGATTCAAACTGGTGTAGCAGTTGCCGCGCTGCTTCAGCAGCAACAGCAACTGATAAAGAACACTCGGCAAAACGATTTGAACACATCGCGTGCAAGAGTAGTATGATAATGCCTGATTATATTTAATTCGAAGGCGTGACGATCTATGCTCGCCGCCGACGTTCTGTATGCAAATGCAATCCTATTGTGCGCAGCAGCGGCAGATATAGCAGCTGCTCGCACATTTCGCTGTAGCAGCGAGAGCTGCAGGGCTAAGAAGAATAAGCTTTCGAGAGAGGAGTCGAAAAGTGCGCATATTGCACGTGCGTCGCACGCACACCTCGGTCGGCCGGCCGAGTTTGTTATTGCTGCCGCTGTCCCATACTGCACTCCTCATTTGCCCTTCTCTCTTTTTATCGTGCGCAATCATCTCTCTCGTTCAGCTCCTTCTTCTTTCCTCGCAAGCGCGCGCTACATTCTTGTTCCGATTTCGTTTGCAGAATACTTTCGCGCCTGGGCTATTGTTCTCTCTGGAGAGAGGGAGAGGGAGAGAGAGAGAGAGAGAGAGAGAGAGAGAGAGAGAGAAATATTCCGAGAGGCGAAACTTGTTTGCGCAGCGTTTAAGGAAGCAGACGGACTCATTCCCTTTAGGAACAAAGTTAGCGCGTGAAAAAAGGAATGTTTACGAACGAAACCCTCGTATTTTCGTTTGGGGCGGGTGCCGCGGCTAGCTGATACGCACGCACGAACCAGGAGCGCAGTTCAAGAGCCTGCCGCGCTCTCCGTTTACTCGCTTCCCCGACTTCTTGTTGGAATAATACGGTAATTATAGATGCGCAGTATACAGTGCATCGCAGCTTCTTCCGTCGGCGGCGCCAGAGCAGCGTGAAACCGCAGAGCTTTTACCGCCGCACGCGCGCGTTCTCGGAGACCTTTCAAAGGGCGGTACCGTCTTGCCCAAACAGCCGGGGAAAAGTCAACGCTCAAAGCGCTCGCCGGCGTTTATTGCGTAAGCAGAAAGCCTCGATTATGCGAGACCATCGGACGATTGATTAATCGAACTCTCAGCTCCGTTAGGTGGCTCCGCTTGACGAGTGAAATATAATGGACGTACGAGGCGCGCCGCGTGTAATTAGACGGCTAATCGAGGGCTCCGTAAAACAATTCAATCACCCCATGCAGTGGAAACGATTCGATCCCGCGGAATAAAGTTAGAGAGCGCAGTGTAAAGAGCGGCAGCGCGAGAGCTGTTAATGCCAGCACGCCGAAAGCCATAAGCGCGTGTGCGTGCGGGCTTGTTGTCGGCTGGTAAATTACTATAATTGTGAAGTTCCGGCGATTTTTAGATTAGTTCTGGTCCATCAAGCGCATACCTACCCACCTATACCGAGCTCGAGTGCGGGGAGGAGAGAGAGAAGAGCCAAGTCGATCCTCCGCTGCATAGCACGCGGCAGCTCCGTTGTGCGCCTCAGCCCTTGTCCTCGCCACTCGCTCTGCGGAGTTCAGATTTTCTGCTGCAGCAGAAGAGAGTGCAGCGAGCTCTCGACGAGCGGGGCGTTGAAAATTAGCTGCAGCCGATCGATCGGAGCGGCGGCGGCGCTCGCCCCCCGCGTTGCGCGCGATTCGACACGACGCAGAAGCGGCCGATTTATTTTCAGCGCCCGATTTTCACGCACTCGTTCTTCTTTGCCTTTCGCTTTCTCTTTGCCTCTTCACGCTCGTGGGTATATATAAAGACCCGCGGAGCTTTCCACCTTTTCTCATTGAGAGAGGAGTTTGGCTGTGATAACGAATAGAGTTGCCCCTGCCGACGCTCAAGCATTCGACTACCTCGATTATTTCTATTCATCGAGAAGCAAGATTACTTTACAGTTGGACAATTGCGAAAATTCGACCAAAAAGCAAATTGTCAGCCGGGCTGGAGGGCTCGAGAGCCAATATTTGAAGCTTCAAACAGTCGATGTTTTGGTTAGTCATTAGGCGTGAAAGGTGCAACGCCCAGTACAGTCCCGGGGCAGGGGCAGCAGCAGCAGGTTCACGGAACGAACGGAGAAAGCACAGGTCGTCTCTGGGAAGTGCCCGTCGAGGAGAGACAAATTGAAAGAGCAATCTCAGGCCTCGGACCTAGTACGTGTAGGGAATGCGCTACGGGGAAAAAAGCAGCGCCCTTCCGTTTTTGTGCCGCGTGTGACCGGGCCAGTGTGGCACTTAGGCGTGCAGCGCGAGCCACTGCAGGGGAGCACAGCGTCAGGAGCTCGGAGACGCGCGAGCGCGAAAAAAGGTCAAGGATTAGCCGCTGTCGTCCTGCGAAAGAAGACTAGAGCAAGAGCATCGCGCAAGGGGAACCTACCGACGGATTTTTCGGCAGGGCAGGGAGAACAGAAGAAAGGGAGGCTGAGCTGTGTCGATAGTCAATAGAAATGCGCGGCCATGTCCGGTCTCCCCGATGCGGGGGGCTTCTCTTCGCATCTCCCCGACCAATGAGAATTTACTGCTCTTCTCTCTCGCTCTTTGTGTGCAACAAGTGCAATGCTTTAGTCACGCTCGCCGACCTCAAATCCCAAAACTTCCCGGAGGGAGTCCCCCATCACTGCATAGCAGGGAGAATGCGGGCCACGGGGGAGAGAGAAAGAGAGAGAGAGAGAGAGAGAGAGAGAGAGAGAGATTTCCCGCAACCGAAAAACGAAAACATTAGCGCACCGCGACAACATCGTTCCGGGCTCCCCCCGACGTCGAGTTACAAAGTCGAGGAATTTCCGAAGACCGCGCGCTGCCCAGTGCAGCGGTCGCGGACGGAAAATTTCCTAGGTATAAACTCATTTCATTTTCCCTAATGGATAGCCTGCGATGGGAACGCCGTGTTTTTCCGAAAAACGTAAATAATCCAGTGTTCCCGCTGACGTGCTCAAGTGTGTGCCCCTCGTTCAATGAAGGAGTTTCACATTTTTCACGGTTCCGAAATGTCGAAATGTAACTTGGACAAGCTTCCTCTATGCATAACACACTCTCTCTCTCTCTCTCTCTCTCTCTCTCTCTCTTGAACACTTGAATTTCTTGTACACATTCACGCACACGCACACACTCACACACTCTCGCTTAACCCATCTTCACATTATCATACTATCACAATACACATTTTTGCTATACTAGTACTCCTGCTGTATACAATTTATCGTACAACATATTGTACGCAAAATAAAACTAATTAATCTAATCTAAAAAAATCTCTCTCTCTCTCTCTTACTTCCCGTACTTCGACTACTGCGGGTCACTGTTCCTCGGAATGTCAAAGGAGATGTCGAGGAAGCTTGAGCGTTGCCTGAACGCAGCCCTGCGCTTCGTGGAAGGCATACAAATTTATGAGCATATCACTCCAGCTTATAAGAAGTATGACATCTTGTCGTACCAGGGTCGACTCAAATACGTTTCTCTTTCCTTCCTAGCAAGAGTGCTTCGCACTGATGCACCCTCGTATCTAAGGGAAATGTACGTTTTCCGTGACGTTGACAAGCCCGGAAGAAGCAGGAGAGCGAGTGTGCATGATCTGGTGATCGCACATGCGAGCTCTGAGTGCTAGAGACACTCGTTTAGGATTGGCACAGCCCGACTATGGATCGACTTGCCGCACGAGCTAAGAGAAAAGCGCGGCATGGAGGGCTTTAAATACTACCTGCTCGAGTACTGTGCATCGATTGACCCCAGACTGCAATAGTTATCGACCACATCGCGTCAAGTTTTCTTCTGTGTTCTTATTTTTATATTCGACTATTATAATTGTATCTTGTAGCCTCGACGATTTAGTAATATATTTATTTATTTATTTGTACATAATTCTACGATATTTTATGTTATATTACTTAAATAAATTTTATTTTGTTTAATTATTATTACGTTTTTTATTATATTTTATTGCTATACTCTTATATCCTTCGTGAGTACTACTTAGCGGCCTGCGAGCTATGCTACTTTCAGCGTCAGTTATAATCTGCCAGGTAATCGCTTTGATAGCGACTATGTTGGACCTTGAGTCCTTAGTCAATTAATAAATAATCTCTCTCTCTCTCTCTCTCTCTCTCTCTCTCTCTCTCTCTCTCTCTCTCTCTCTCTCTCTCTCTCTTTCTCTGCCGTTGACTGGTTTGGAATAAAGACTTCTTTCACCAGAGAGTTTCGAGTCGACGTTTACGCGCACAAACAAGTCCGTTTTTTCAAACTTTTTTCTCCCTCCACGACGTCTGCTCAAGCGTCGTCCAAATGCCTTTTCCGAAAAATTCAATCAACTCAAGCAGCAGCCGTAGCCGGAACCCCGATCGGTCGAGTGAGCGAGCGGGAGAGAGAGAGAGAGAGAGCAAACAAAAAGTATCCTTTTCGTAGATGGGCGCGAGAAAATAAAAAAGGGCCGCCTATTCCCGATTTTACGAGACCGTAAATTAAAAGCGGGGAGCAGCGAGCTGGCTCGCTTTGAATGAGAGAAAGAGGCGAGTATAAGAGAGCGAACATTCGCGAAATAAAGGTCGAGGCGAGCGAGAGAGAGAGAGAGAGAGAGAGAGAGAGAGAGAGAGAGAGCGAACGAGACGGCGCACCCTCTTGTAATAGGGCCTCGCGCGCGCGGATTCCTGGCGAGCCTCGAGGCCGGGCCCAACGCCCTCTCCTTCCTTTTCCCCGATGCAACGAGAGAGAGAGAGAGAGAGAGAGAGAGAGAGAGAGAGAAAGAGAGAGAGAGAGAGAGAGAGAGAGAGGGAGCCAGTCTCCGCGGCGGCGCAAGGATGTGTTAGCGCTTCATGCCCAGTCTCGCTTGTATTGTGTCACTCTCGGCTGGCACGCGCGCGCGCATTTCGTTGACATTTTCCGAGAGACCAATAATCGCAGGAGCGGCTTGAATTCGCGCGTTCACGCTTCTCTCTCCTGTCACGCTCGTTCGAGCAGTGCTCTGCAGCTCCCTCTTCCACTCCTCGCCGGCCGTAAGAAGAGACGCGCACTGCGAGTGCCGCACAATGGGCGCCCGCCAAGGCTACGCTCGCGCCGTATCCTCCGCGCTGGAGAGCAGTGCAGACTGCAGAACTCGTATATGCGGGTATACACACGCCACAGTGCGTTCCTCTCTCGCTGCTCAGTTGCGGATCTCTGCGCAGCCTCTCCGCGTTTACGTCAACACGAATACGAGAATACTCCTGGTCTTATTGAATTGCGCAAGAGTTATATTAGCCGCGCGCTGCGATTAAATTATCAAGGCCCAGCATCGTTGCGCGCTCTGTATAAGCGCAGGCGGCGACGTCGAGAGCGAGACCTGCAGAAGAAAGCGCCCGATCAACGAGATCAGCGCGGAGCCAACGGTCGTCGGCGCATACTTGGCAATTCGCGTGCGCGTCAATGTTATAGTCCGATCCCGCCGCGCAGCGCCTCAGCTGTTATGCGCTTTCTCGCGAGGCCTTCCTCGAGAATCGGCGGGATGGCAAACGAACGGTAAACGCGCGGTTGCACAATTCACTTAGAGCGCGTTGTATAAAAGAGGCTGCCGCCGCCGCATGCGTGCTGCGAGTGTGAAACCCGCCGCGCGCCACGCTTGCGTCACGGTAATCGAGCCTCGTTCATTTGCATTGGCTTAAAAGTCCAGCCGACAATGGATCGCTCAACGGGGAGATAATTTATAGGAAAAAATTCCTAATTGACGTTTGTGCGTCCGCGCGTGTTTACACAACCTTGACTATTCTCGGATCCGTCAAAGCTCTCTCTCTCTCTCTCTCTCTCTCTCTCACGCGCGCTCGCTCGCGAGCAAGCCCAAGCGAGTTTATGCAACTCGCGATTTATTATGCCGGGCTTCATATACACTATCCGCGTCGATCTCGCATCGTACATTATTCAATCGAGCGACTGTGCGCGCTCAGGCGAGATGCAGCGGAATATCGACGCTGGCGAAAGATCGAAAGGCCCGAGCCAGCCACAGTGGCAGCACGGCTACAAGACACCGCGAGCGCGCCCGAGAGCTAATTCAATGTAAATACCGAGAGCCGAGCGCACCGAGAAATTAGTCGCTCGTTATTAATGCTATTATGATCCGGCGGCCAGCCGAGCTCGAGCGATAGCATCCAGCGCAGGACGGGAGGCTCTGTCGGTCCAGCGCGATTATTTACAACGCGCGTCGCGCACGCATTTTCTTCGAAGCCGAGAACGTTGCCCTCGTGAGCCTAGCAGCCCATCTCGGTAGATTAGCCCACTATAGGCTTCTCGAAAGAACGTCGTTTTCGAAATAACTAACGAGATCCGCTGCAGCCCGGCCGGGGCGGCGCTCTCCTCTCCGAGGACCGAGCTCCTCTTGCTCGCGAGACGTGTTTTGAGTTTTGGAGCGGGCTGCGCCGACGACGACAATTAGAGTGCTCGCGAAAAGTCACGTACGCGCGAGAGTTCGGAGACACGCGGCCACTCGTTTCCTTATTTACAAAGAGCAGCGGAGGAGCCGGCTTGCGCAGGCAGTTAACCGGCGGCGAAGGCGGAGGCCTCGATTCGGGAATTTATTTAAAAGAGCGGCTCTCCCCCCCTTCACTCCCCCACTCCAGTGGCCGAGCACTCCGCGACTCTCGACTGCGCTGCATACCGCGGGGCCTCTCGACTGCCGCACGGCCTAGAGGCGCACATCCAGCTGCAGGCGAGAGCTTTTTTCGAAAAACCCCTTCTCCACGACGACCACTCGCGACGACACGAGTTACTACTCTTGCGGAGCCTTCTCTCGGAAATTCCGCCTTCCTCGCTTTGTCTTTCGCCTTTTCTTCGAGCTCCCGGCAGCGCTGATGGCTGCTTGCAGTCGCCACGAGCACATTTGCATTGTGCAAATTTTCAAAAAGCGTTTAATCGCGCTCGAGGGCCCCGCGCAGCGCGACGCCTAACGACGTTTAATTTAGCGTTTAATCCCTCCCTTTCGGCCACGGTAACTATTGACACGGCCCCTGCAGCGGAAAACAATGATGCCGCGGAGCGAGCGATGTCACTCTCCGCGAGCCGATTGCCCCACATACGTAGTGCAATACCTATCGCGCCTCGCAGATAAGATTAGCAAACTTACGTCGCTGCTGCTGCTGCTATGCCGGCGCGTGTTTTTAAGCGCTTAGCGCCACCACGCGCCATGAGCATTGAAAAACAGCGGTGCGAGGACTTAGGCGGCGTCCTCATTTAGCTCCAGTTAGGCGATACAGACGCGCGCGATCAACGGCCTCGAAAGGCGATGGTCGGGAGATGCGATTCTAATCCAGTGCTCTGCCTAATCGGACAAATATGATACCGAGGACGGCAGGCATGGCTTTAGAAATGCAACGCGCGAGAAATAATTTATGGCGAAACGCGTGCGCACACGAAAACAAAACGTTCAAAGAGCCAGCCGAACACGCGCGCGCGTATACACAGTAGGAAGAAAGCGAGCGGAAAATGGATATTTAAAAATTGCCTCGTAAAGCGAGATGATATAATTGCGTAATAAAGTGTGTCAAAAGTCCAATAAAATAGGCTTAAACATTGTTAATATCTGTTGCGGGTATAAAAAGCGCGGCGGGCAATAATTGCAGTGCAAGAGAGAGAAAATTCGTTAATGCGCGCATGGCACGGCGGCAGCGGCAGCGGGAACGCAGCGAGAGAGAGAGAGAGAGAGAGAGAGAGAGAGAGAGCCGAGAGAGACGAGAGAACGAAGGGAAAGAGAAGCGAGGAGAGAAGAGAAGAGAAGTGCACATGCGCGCGAACGCTCGCTCGTTCCTTCGTCCTCTCTCGCACGCACGCAGCGCTGCAGCGTGCAGACTCTCCGCTCTCTCGCTCTCCTCGAGTTTCGAAAGCCGGACTAGCCGTTCTAAACAAAGAGCTTTATGGCCATATTTATAGTTGTCGTAAAACACTACGCAGATTGCTAGTCTCGCGCGCGCGCCCGCTAAACGGTCGCGCTGCAGCCGCTCTCCCGGCCTGTCATGTCCTGCAGCTCTTCCCCCCCCCTCCCACCCCTTCTGGGCCTTAATTTTTGTCTCCGTCTCTCGGGCCTGCTGCGCACAATTCTTATCCACCGTTGATTGGGCCACTCGAACTTATCCGGGTCGTCATGTCCCGCATGCAGTAGCGTTGAAATTCGAGAGTACCGCCAGCAGCGGCTATTACGACGATTAACAAATACGACGCGTGGGCGATAATAAGCGCGCGCCTCGCGTCTCCCCGTCTCGGCTCAAACCAGGCCACGAAGCGCGACGAACTCGCGGATTTCCCGACGACGTTTCTGATCCGCGCTCATCGGCAGCGGCAGACGCTCGAGTATTTACGAAGCGAGAGCGATGTAAAAAGCGGCCGTTGGACTGCTTCCATACGTACTACTTCGGGCATCATACGGCGGCCACGTGTCTAGCACGTGCATCTGACGGGGCAGACATCTGTCAAAAGCTTGCGTCCAATAAGACAGTTGTCTGGAAATCCAGCGGCGCAGAAACATATTTGACAAAAAACGTGATAAAAGAGACTCGACGCAATTAAAAGCCCTCGCGAGGTAAACATTTTCTCCCTCCCTCTCTATCTCCGCAAGCAGATGCATTGTGCAGAGAGATGGAGAGAGAGAGAGAGAGAGAGAGAGAGAGAGAGAGAGAGAGAGAGAGTTTCGGGAGCGCCGCGCGTTAACGAAGGGCGCGCCCCGACGAAATGGCAGCGCTAGCGGCACGGCAGGTTCATTCATCGCGCGCAAAATTAATTTAAACTGCAGCAGCAGCGCTGGCAAAGAGAAGCTGCAGCGCCGACAGGAAGCGCGTAAAAAAGCGAAGCAAAAAGCAGCAACAGACTCGCTCGGCTTCACCTCCGCCTCCGCATTTGGAATCACTTAGATCCGCGCGTACGCATACACAGGCGCGCTTGGCGGAACACAAGTTGAGTCGGGAGAGGAGGGGGCGGCAGCGGCGGCGCCCCCCGCGGAATGCATATGCAAGGCCCGAGCATTATTTTACAGGCTGCTGCGTCGGCAAGTGTGATTTTCCTGCGCCGCCTCTCCTCGTACGCCCTCCCCCGGCTTTCCCGCGAATGTTCGCGCGAACGTTTTTCCGGCGCGCTCGCAAGAATACGCGAGCCGAGCGCGTAACTGTCGATCTACTGCAGCGTACATAGCAGCTGCGCGCAGCCTCGAACCGTTCCTTATATTATTAAGCTTCCGGCGGATCTCGCGCGGGACTTTTTGCCGCGCCGCATTTCGCCATCGGCGACGAACGGGATAATACGTATAATGCGGCGCGAAAGTCCGAGGCGCAAAGCAAATTACAGAAAATTACAATCATCCATCAAAGCCAAGAGTCGGCTGCTGCGCGCACTTAAGCTTTCACACTTCAGGGTGGTCGTCGGGTTTTGCGCGCATTTTCGTCTCGTTTGCGAGAGCCGGGTGCTCATGGGAAAGCGCTGCTGCAGGCGAGTGTAGGAAATTCGCTCAGCTAGTCAGATCTCTCGTACAGGAGCGAGCCTCGGGAAGAGCATATAATGTAATGTTGGCCACGAAGCAGGTCCGAATGCGCGAGCGAGCAGTGCAGGGCGCGCAGGTAGGCTCGTTAGCGAGAGCAGGTATAGTCGGGCTCTCGGGCGTGTAGAATGCTCCGGAGAGGGAGCCGAGAGAGCGTGAGCGCGCAGTTACTATACACATTCATCCTGTCCCATCTATCGGGTGTCTTCGCTCGAAAATTACGGCCAGGTTAAAACATGCTGATGGAATTCGTCCGCTCTCCCAGCACCGTATCGCCTACCCTTCAAAATCAAGCCCAGGCTCTAATTTGCGTTTTGTTGACTAGCTCCTCTCTTTGTTTGATTTATGTCATCGGCTCATTCCACTTTTTCCCTCTACATCTCCGGCATCGGCCGCTCTCCTCGACCACCTTGCCCCCTCTTTCAATATTTGCCCGTTAATGATTGTGGAAATTGAGAGAGGAGAGAAAAATCGTCTCTCTCTCTCTCTCTCTCTCTCTCTGTCTCCCTCCTGCTCCTTCCATTTCGTTTCGTCCGGTTTCGGCCGCCACAGCCGCTTCTCTCGCCTCGGGCTATCTAAGCGCCCACGCGCGCGAACTCGCCAATTACTTTGCACAACGTGATAACGCGCAGCTCTCTCTCTCTCTCTCTCTCTCTCTCTCTCTCTCTCTCTCTCTCTCCTCTTTCTTTTTCTTTTTGTCTCGCCATTGCAACCCTCCGCATCGCCTTCTACTTAATAATATCTCTGCAGCCTCGCGCGAAGCGGGCTTTTCTACTCCTCGTCGTCGTAGCTGTTCGCCGCGTCAGGAAATAACCTTTTCTTCCCCAGTCCAATCTTCTCTCTTTCTGGCAATTATGAAAAATTCCGCCTGCTCGCAGAAAAGCTCATTACTCGGACACGACCTTGACTCGAACTCGCGCGGCAAACTGTTTGCCTTGTTGAAATCGGACTGCTGGCTTTTCCGCTGAGATGAACTTCTAGAACACGCAGCAGGTGTCTCGGCGCTTCGTGCCTCCGAGCTCCGAGTTTTGAGGACGACGGCCCTCGGCAGCGTATGCGGAAAGGAGCTCGCGCCGCTTGTTAACTATTCTCTGCGCTGCATGGAAAGATGTTTCACCGCAGCCGATTGCGATGGGCCGACTGCGTGCAGCGCCGGACGTGCGTCGCGAAACGACTGCCGCGCGGTAAGCATTGAGTGCATAAATTAGCAACGATCCGACGCGAGATAAGAGAGGCCAGATCGAGAAAAGGGGGAACAGAGGGGGCTTCTCGAGCGCACTCGCATAAAAGCCAACTAATCATGATAATCGCGCTGAAAAAGACGAGCGCAGAGAGCTCCTCCTCGTCGTTGTTTCGCGCGAAAGACGCGTCATATATACACAGTGCACACGCGCGCGCCTATACAGAGCCCGGGAGAGAAAGAGAGGAAGCGTACAGAAGGAAGGAGACTGTACAGTGAACACTGTACACGCACCGACAGGAGGGGGCAGATAGAGATAGAGAGAGAGAGAGAGAGAGAGAGAGAGAGAGAGAGAGACGACCAGGCGTTGCTCCCTCTCTCTTCTCTCTCCGTCTGCTTTGCATTTCCTGCCATTATATGCCAGAGCATCGTTAGTGAATCTCCCGCCTCTCTTCTCGCTCCCGCGAAGCGCCGCACGCAATGTTGCCAAATTACGGCTGGCATCTTTTACCCCGCAGTTCCTCTCTCTCTCTCTCTCTCTCTCTCTCTCTCTCTCTCTCTCTCTCTCTCTAGCTGCGCTCCGTCCTCGCTAAGCCCGCGAAGATCTTCTTAATTTTCGAGTTTTTTCTCTCTCCCCTCAACCGCTGCTGCTGCGGCTTTCTGTCGCCGATGCTTCACCTCCGCCCCCCTCTCTCAATCGTATGTATTTTTGCGGTCTGGGCTCTCGTTTCGCCGCAGCGAATGCCAGCTTGGATTTCAATTGCTCGCTAATCGCGCCTCTAAAACGCATCATTACGAGCTTTCTGTCTTCGCGTTCCGATGCCTCAAAGTCTCACAATCAGTGTTTGCCACGAGGATTATTTGTTCCCAAGTTATCATCGCTCTCTCTCTCTCTCTCTCTCTCTCTCTCTCTCTCTCTCTCTCTCTCTCTCTCTCTCTCTCTCCCTCTCTCCCTCTCCGTGTGCTCGGTCGTAAAGCACCTTGTATACAGTTTAGCTGTTATTCCTCATCGCGCGGCTGCAATGTTATTTTAGAAGAGCGTGAGAAAGCGATCTGCTACCGTCACTGATACGCGCAGACTCCGCGTCCGCAGAGAGAGAAAGTCGGAGAAACGGCCATTTTCACGCCCTTAGGGGCTTCTCATTCTTTCCTATTATCCTCGTATACCCAATGCCCATAGGTTATATAAGTAGAGAGACTCGCGGAGCTGCAGAAGCGCGCGCGGCGGGTCGAGCGGCAGCGTTCGCTTGTTTATTTAGGATGTCCGGCGGCCGTTCGACCGACCAGGAGACAATAAAGGGCGATTACAGTCGGCCCCGATTGCCCGCCATAAAGACGGCGTCTCATCGTCCTCGTCGTCCTTTGCTGTATAGCGCACCGGCCGGTTTTAATAATAAAAATAATCATGCGCCACCTCTCTGCGGTTTCGACTACGAGTCCTCGTATATAGGTATACAGAGGCGCGCAGCAACGCGCTCGCTTGCGCAACCTTTCAATAGAGCTTCCCGACGTCCATCGTTGGATAATCTTCGTTTCTACCAAACTACACGCACTCCGGCAAATATTTGTCGTACAATCGCCGGGGAATTAAGGATAATCTCCCACGAAAACAGCGCCCGCGCTCGGTTTTACGAAAGATCGGCGGTGTAAAACAATGTAAACAACAGTCGAAAAAGACAAACGCCGAGTAGAAGAGCGGGAGTAGATTAGATAGGGGCGACGATTGCACTTTCCGCCCGCTGCCGAGCACAGATAGCAGCCCGCCGGGAATAAAATATCGAGGGTAAAAATTTAATTAAGCGCCGCTTGCAGCAGCGTAAACTGCAGCGCGGGCGTTGTGGCAGTAGCAGCGCGTCGGTCTGGCTTTATCGCGAGTTTATTAAAAAAAAGAGAAAGAAAAAAGTGGTCAAGATAGCGCGGCAGCGACGGCAAGTGGGGGGAGGAAGGCGCTCGAGGAGGAGCGGGGCCGAGGAGGGAGCGGAGTTATTGCGCTCTCGCGCGTCGTTGAACTGCGCGCGCGGATAAAATGACCGCGCGGCGACGCGGCGCGAGTATATAGCCAGAGCCATCGGTGAATCTCTAGAGATGACAATCAGCTGGTGTATCGCCCTCGCGCGCGATCGCGACGCCGATAACTCTCGGAGAGGCTCTTTCCGATCGCCGTTGCTAATAGCCGGCTGGCCGAAATCGCCCGGCGAACGTGCGTCAGTGGTGCCGATTATCGCGACGAGGATTTTCCCTCGACAGGTCTCCTTTGCCTATTGTGCACGATTAGATAAACATAGCGAGCCGTGGTCTTATCGGAGATGAAGCACCTGTTTCCTCGTTGCGTGTACCTATATAACGAGACGCGAACGACGCGACTGCGGAGAGATGAGGTTAGAGTGCGACCGCGACGGGCACGACGAGGACCGAGTGCGTGAAAGGCAGGCGGCGAGCTGCTCAGCAATTTAAAATGTTTACCGATACTCTGAAAAGCAGAGCCGCGGAGCTCGACAAAGGAATGCCTCCGCCTGTATACTTAATTCAAGCGACGAAATTCGTTCGCAGCGGAAAAAACGAGCAGAAGAAAGGCGCGCGCTGCTATGTAAGCGAGAGATGCGTCACGCTGTTTTCTTTCACTCGTTGTCATTTTATCGCTGCCAGCTATCCCCGTCCTTCTCTCGTGCGTTGAAGCGGCGCGACCAGCAGCAGCGCGCACATTCTCGCTCATGCGAGTCACGTTATCGCGTTGAAAAGCGCGCGCCGTACGCCGCCGCCGGCCGATTCTGAATTTCTATTAGTTTTCTAATCGCGCATTCGCAGAGTCTCGCTCGTCGCCGCTCGCGCCCCTCGGCCTTTCCTTCCACGCGCATCTCATGCGCAAGTATGAGATGCCAAACGTAGCGGCGAGCAGCGTCCGTCGGTTCGCCGCGCGACTTGCCCGCGCGGTTCACCGAAACGGCTTTACTTGCTTTCTGCGAACCCCCGCGCGCTCGCTCACTCGTGTTATTCCGTATGCGAGCTCTGTATCCGCGCCGAAAAACCGCTGGATCACCTGCCAAACCTCTAGCATGCACACTGTACACACTGACACTACATAGCCACACATGGGTATATATCGAAAAAGAATGTGAAATCGTAACGAGGGTGAAAAACTCACCAAACACCGGGCTAAGGTCGGACCTTGCCGCCGCCTTCCCCGTGCTGTAGCTTCCTCCGGCGAGGGATACCTTCTCCTGCAACACACGCATAAACACACACGTCGTATCACTTCCACGAAATGACGAGAGCCGACCGGATAAGAGAACGCCAACAACAATCGACCATCGTTATTCGCCGACGACACTCGCGAGCGGTTCCTGCTGCGAAAATTCCGAATTTAGCACTACATGGGTGCAAGGCTTCTCGGAAAGGGAATCGACAATTAAAGATAGAACGCGACGGCACGTGCTCGCGCGCGCGCCGGGCGTGTTGTGACGCTCGAGTCCGCTCGAACGCTCCAGCGATTCTACAATTACAACCATTATAAGCGAGTCGGCTCTGGTACAAGTGTGTACAATGAATCGAATGCAAAAAGAGAAATGTTGCGAGGTGGCGTTCTCTCGTCTGTCGGGCGGGCGATGCTCGGGGTGGCGCGAGGGAGTGTAAAATAGAGAAGAAGAGGACGGGCAGGCACCTCCGACTCCGTGAGATCGATGAGGGAGCTCTTCTCCTCGGTGAGGTTCTCCGAGGACCTCTTCTCGTCCTCGCCCTCATCCTTGAAGACCTTGACCTCGTCCTCGCTGCCGAGGTCCTCGCCGCCGCCGCTGCTGCTGACGTGCGGCATCGTGTCGGTCCTCCTCGGCCCTTCAATCGCTGAGGCAGGGCAGAAGAACAGCGACGAGGCGAACAGGCTGCAACTGGCACTCGCGTGTCACACTCGCGGCGCGGGCACTGCGGAGACGGCGCAGGCGAATGATCCCGAGAGCGAACTGTCGTGCGGTAGGCGGGCGAGAGGCTGTCTAGTGGGCCCGTCCGGCCGAGCGAACGACCGTCGGCGTCGTCCGCTGCTGGACCGAGGCTGCTGGGCCTGGCTGCACTCGGGAGATGGCATGACTGGGCGCCGGGATCGCGCGCCCGGCCATCGTCGTGCGCGCCGTGGCCACGGCCGCCCCTCCTACGCGCTGCTGCTTCGCCTCTGGTGCAGGGCTTTGCCGCCGCTCTGCAGCGCGAAGCACGACCTCGGAGCCGACGGAGGACGGTAGACTTGAACTGCTCGTGGGCCTCTCGGACACTGAGGCTTGTGCGCGCGGAGGCGGCCACCGCGACGGAGAAGTGCTGCTCTGCTGCTTTCACGGCCCGTCCGTTGTTGACGTAGCTGCCGGGGCCTCTGCGTGTGTATGCAGTGCTGCGCACGTTGAGCAGCGCGGAGAGCCCGTTGCGAGACGCTCCCCGTCGTGTAGCTCGCTGCTGACTGCCCGAGCCGGCGTCTAGTGCGGAGTCGCCACCGCCGCAACTTTACTCTCTCTCTCTCTCTCTCCCTCTCGCTCGCGCTCGCGCTCAGCGGGCGGCTGCTCTCCCACGCGCGGACCAATCACGGCGAGCCCCGCTACGTCTCTCTCCCTCGCGCCGCACAGCAACGCGGCCGGGACGGGAACAAGTGAGCGCGAGCGAGTGAGAGAGAGAGAGAGAGAGAGAGAGAGAGAGAGAGAGAGGGACTCGACTCGACGACCGCGCCGCCACCGGGAGTCGTGGCAGCAGCGGCCAGACCGACGAGGAGCCAGCGTTGCTGCCGGCTGAGCGAGCGCGAAGAGAAGAAGCGCTGCAGCGCCGTGTGGTGTCGGTGTGTGTGTGTGTGTGTGTGTGTTGTTCTTGTGCCTTAGCTTATAGTTGTGTGTACACTGTGCAGCACCTGCGCGCGTGTGTGACTGTGCGGCGCGGCGAGACTGCGAACGTGTGTATATACATACACTATACGCGACGAGAGACGAGTCGAAGCGCCGAGTTGATCAGCGCGCCCATTTCTGCCCTATTCTGCGCCTCGCTCGCTTCTTTTGATTTCTCTCTCTGGCTCGCGCGAGGCTCTTCTGCCGTTGCAGATAATAATTATGCGCGGCTCGTTCTTTGTGCCTGCTACATTACATCAAATCAAACATCGCCTAGCGATGATTAATTACAAATTGATTGCGGCAAGTATCTCAATCGAAAGGTGTTATAATTAAACTTTGGATGTGGGCAACTCGTCTCAGTTGTTAATAGCCTGAAGATCAGTGAGAGTATGTACATTCTTGGGCATCGGCCTATCAGTCCGCGAGCATTATTCAAAATTATAATTGTACATGTATACATCTCTTACTTTCAGCTCCCTCTGGCTCTGCGGCGATATTTACTTTCCTCTTCGCATCGACTCGTTTATCGTGCTTTTCGTTCTCTTGCTCCCCTCTCTCTCTCTCTCTCTCTCTCTCTCTCTCTCTCTCTCTCTCTCTCTCTCTCTCGCTGCTTCTTCATTCTTCGTCCGTCCTTCAGCTCTGTCATCTTCGTTTGCGTCGCCCCCCCCCCCTCTCTCTCTCTCACTCTCTTTCCCTCTTTCTCGGCTGCTGCAGGCACCTATCCAGGGCTATCTTTCTCGCACTCTATAAAGACGCGCGCGCAGTACCCAGAGGCCGTGTACCTTTGGAAACAACGCGCGCAACAATCACCGTGCATCGGATTTACAACGAGGGATAAGGAGAATTTCGTTGTTCTCAGAAGTCTTGTCGCGAAAATTTCGCTCTTTTTCCGCCTTTCCATTTGCTTGTATCACACCATAATTTTGTTCACTCGGCTCATCCCACGACATTTCTCTGCAAGATTATGAATTTAAATTATGAATTCAATTATTTATAACGCGATATACGCTGTCAGTTTAATCTTTAAACTTATCGTCAGAATTTCTCGACAAGTCAAATAGATCGTATGAATCGTTTGAAATTTTTGAATGTATTTTTTACATTTTTCATGGATTTACGAAATTTAAGATAATTCGTAATTTTTTAAAAATATTCCAAGAGTTATTTTTAGAATTGCACGCTCTCGGTCTGCGTGTGCCTCTTAATCGGGACTAAAGTGACTCTTTTTTGATCGAGGAACTAAAAATTATTTTAGTGGGCAAAAGAGTTTTTATTTATCTCTATTAACTTTTTTAACAAACGTTCAACAAACGTAGCTAAGTAGGTGGGCTTTTTCACCTCGTGTGGTTGCAGTACTACGTGCTGCAAATTCCACACCCAGTCTAAAAAGGCCACTTCAGGCTCTTGGCGCGCAATATACCATTATCCATCATTGCCCAAAGTTATTAATACAAAATTTCAAGGTTTTCTTGGATTTGGAATTTGGACAATGATGGATAATTACATTACGAAGGTCAACTAACTCTTGGTTTTTCGTAATTTTCCTTTATTTAATTATTCTAAGTAAATCAATTGTTTTTTCATCTGATATATTGTGGCGCGAAATTTGAATTTTTAATCAACTTTGAGACCTCCTTATGGAGAAGTTTCAACAATATTACGCGGCGCACTTCATAGGAATATTTTCTAAAAACCCCGCGATTCGAACTCGAAACCCGTACAAAAATATTTCCAATAGAAAAGCCTGTCAGTTCTTAATGTAACATTTGACCGCCCTGGTAGAAATGTTAACAGGTTTCTTGCTGGAAATTAACGTTATCTGTTAAAAAGTAAGTTGAAATTAGCCAAAAGTCCGCTATCAGAGCGACCTTTTTAGTGGCTTTGCAGCTAGAAAGCTGCTAACGAGAGTGTGTTATTTAAGCCAGTTTAACGCTAAAATATTACGCGGCCCGCATGTGCGGTGCGCGGGACACAGCGACAGCGTATAGACGCCTGACCTAACCTCCCGGTATACCTATATGAGTCATTCTACGAAAAATACGAGATCTTGCAATTTTGAGGGCACGCGTACCGGTCCAAGTTTTTTTTCCAGTGCGTTTGGACATACAAAATGTAAAAGAAGGGTGGCACCTTCCAACCATATGCCAACGAGAAGTTTCGGGTTCGAAGGTGCCATCATTTTTCTTTACATTTTGTATGTCCAAACGCATGCAAAAACTGGTCCGACTTCTCGTAGAATGGCTCATATACGAGTTTCCGATTCGCATACTTGATCTGAGCTTGGCTCCTTGTCAAGACATTCTAATAGCATTAGCGTTTAATATACTTAAGTCTTCGGAAATCACTAAAGGTCAAAATAATCGTGGCACTGGGAGGAGTAATTTTTTTTTACTGTAAACTAATCCATGCATTTGAAATTCGAACATCTCGCTTCTTTGGGCCAAATCCATACGGATTAATAATTAAATAATTACTCCATATTACTTCACTGTTAGTCACTTCTTGTATAGTATAGAGAAAAAACCGCTGCCAATCCTTTGGCACATAGTATAGCTTCGTTCAACAATATGCATCAGTTTAATGTCAAAATTGGTTTTACTTCGTACATATAATTCTATAAAGTTTTCGTCCTCGCTCTGTTGATGGATAAAATTATTTCTAATCAATTATATATGATGCATAATCAATTGTAATTCTCTATCATATTGTGGTGGAGCCAGAATGGACTTGTGACCTGTTGGTCCGAGGATCGATTCCCAGCTTTGGTGGTATTTTTTAATACAATTGTTTGTATTATAACGAGTTTGAAATTTTCAAAATTTCAAATGGATTAACTATGAAGAATTCTCGTGCATTAACTGTTAATGAATGTTTGTTACCGGAGCCTTGAAGTCGTCTCCATTGACGGTAAAGTCGTGGAGTTTATTACTGTAAAGAAATTGTTCTCTCAGTATGGAACCGTATTTTTTGACGTACACGCGGCGTGTGCGAATCTCGATTTAGCATGGAGCTTCAAGTACAACGCAGTGACCGCGAAACAGTGTTTCGCACGCACGGAATGTCAAAAAATCTGTAATATAAAACTAAATGAAATTGTCAGGTGAACACGCATTTCCCCCCGATTAGGGTAACTATGTATATGTTTGATTCGATAATTTTTGTTCAGTTGAAAGAATTTAACTATCAAATATAAATGTTATGATGGTAACGATCTACTTTGTTTACATTCGGCACAACTGGTAAGGTAAGCATCCGTGAATGGAGCTTTTGAAATTAACTGTATGCGTAGCAGCAGTTCCCGATAAGACGACCATACAGAGTTAAAACACGTAGCATGTAAATTTGGTGGACGAAGGAAAACTGGTTAAATCGAAGAATTCGAAATCTTCCTATGCGGCTATATAGACAGCCAGGAAAGGAGGGTCTGGGGCACTCGTCGGTGTCCGGCGTGCGGGCCCATTCTGTTCATTCACGCTTGAGTCACGCGCCACTACACTTGCAACATGCTATACTCGTGAATACGAAAATCGTCGAAACCTCGGAATAGAGAGTAGACAGTCGCAGGTGCGTAAGTATGTGCGTACAATGTACACGTGTGTGTATGTGTGTGTGTGTGTGTATCTATATCGAGGCTTGTGTACGTAAGAGTGAAATGCGACTCTCCCGTTCCCGACTCGATAATCTCATGGTAATTCATGCGCCCGTCATCGATCTCTCTCTCTCTCTCTCTCTCTCTCTCCCTCTCTCTCTCTCTCTCTCTCTCTCTCCCTCTCTCTCTCTCTCTCTCTCTCTCTCTCTCTCTCTCTCTCGCTCTCGGATTATTTTTGCATTTATTTCGCGGCATTAGTGCGCACGCGCTCGCACTATACTACTATACATATCCCGACTCGTTTCTCTTTCTCTCCGTCTCCGGCTACTTTTTTGCGCGGTTATTAGCCTCGCGCCCTAATGACGGGGCGCGTCGCAGTTTTCGAACCGCCCGCGAGAGTGTGAGAGGCAAGATCCAAAAAATATCCTCGTTAAGTCCCTCGCGACGATGTGTTTTAATTTGTTTGGATAGAAGCCTCGCTTTACGATTGGGAAGCCATAATGGCTTTACGGCCGCTATATAGCTAAGCTTTTATGAAAGAAATAAAAGACTGCGCGTGAGCGCGAGAGAGCAGGCCGAAACTCGCGACTTCGCTCGCACGAATTTACTTTACGCGCTCTAACAGGTTCTCTCTTCCTTGTGAATGAGTCTCGCGGGCACGTTAAATGGTGTATTTTGCGTCTTTGGAGCTATATGTATATAAGTATATAGTCACGTCGTTTCTGCCTCAAATTTGTACATGAACGTCTCTGGCGTTCGAACGTCAGACCACAGTTGCAGAGCAGACTTATTCAAGCCATACCTGCAATGATGCACAATTTTCATTTAGGGGACTTTAGATCGTTTGAGTTTCAAATTTTAACTCATTCCTAACTCGCTTGGCTCGAGCAAACCAAGTTGATCGACATTCAAGAATAATCACCATAGTTTGCGAGCATTTTGCGCGTTTTTAAAGTGGCTTCCAATATTCGAAATATACGTAAAATAAGTAAATAATTCCACATATCTGCTTTATTTCTTTCAGTTTACCCTTATAAAAAAAAGAGATAAGTAAATGACTATAAATAAACACACGGTTACGCCAACATTGGTGTATTTTTGGATCCTTGACCAAAATATAACTTTTATTATCATTATTATTACTATTATTCTGAACTACATCAATTTTCTACGCTATATACTTCGTTTATTGTCAATAATTTAAACATATTTTTCATTCAAGTAAATATCGATTCTTCTGATGTATAAGATTTCTTTGCGAAGAAAGAATGACCCGACATCTGTTGTCTGTTTAGCCAACTAATCTCACACGGCCTCGCTCTCTCTCTCTCTCTCTCTCACTTTGACTCTCTCTCTCTCTCTCTCCTGGTAAAACATTTGATTTGACGCCCTGCAGAAAAATTCTTCACCGGATAATCCGCGACGTTTACATTTTTCATTTTTTCTTTAAATGTTAATCGCTTCAAAGTCAGATTTTCTTTTGAGACACAGCTTTGCTAAATATTTCACGTACGGATGATTTTTATCTCTTAATTTGAATTGTTCTATTACACGAAGCTGCAGTTTTATGTTATCGATAGCGCGTTTAAATCCCACCTTACTGTGTTCTCCGTTAGCGTGACCGTCGGTCCTGATATTCAGAAACAAAATTGTACGAGAGCGTCGAGCATGCGCGCACGCACGCTAATGAATGTAGTGATGTTAAAGTTCTGCAGCAAGAGTAAAATTCAAATCGCATTCAAGATAATTTGTTTCGAATAGAAAATTACACAATATGTTTGTTTAATGTTGTATTTTGACCAAAGCTCTGTAGACTCTTATTGGCATATTGTACTGCTAAACTTACTAAGCAATACTCACTCGTCCCCGTGCTTCGTGTTACTTTTAGCTATTTCGATGAGGTCTTCTGCCAGTTCAAAAGGAACGCCCAAATTACTGTTGCTGTTACTGCGCTTGGACTCGATAAAGCCTTTCAAGTGCTTGTTTATCCACTTGCTCCGGAAAATCCGATGATCGGTTACTCTCCAGATGTGCCACGAATTCCGTTTGTTTCAGAAGACGTTGAATGTGACCCTATATAGACAGGCGAATTCGAACGATCAATCGCAAAATCAATCGGAAATCGGTAAAAGCGCACGTACGACCTGTTCCAGGGCCTGAATGTCGCTGACGGCCAGACCAATCATGAGGTTCATGAGGACGACGCTGGCCAGAATGACAAAGGCGAGAAAGACGATGCGGCCGGTGACCAGGAGAAACGAGTCGGCGGCGTTGGTGCGCACGGCGAACATGTCCGCGTACTCGTATTCGCCCATCATCATCAAGATGGTCTTGGCTAGGGCTTTCCACGAGCTCTGGAAATGGTCGGTCTCGTGGAAGAGCACGGAAAAGCTCAGCGTGAATCCGACGATCAGCCAGATGAATGCCAAGAGAACCTGTTGTATGTGAGGAGGGAAAATGTAGCTCGGCTTACTCATTTTCGTTCTCTTGCCTCGATCTGCTCCGCGTTCTTTTCGCTTTTCTCTGTGTTCACTCTCATATTATGCGCATGTATCTGCAAACGCATCAGAAATCATCGCCCTTTCGAGCGATGATTGCTCTCCCTCATTCGCTTCATTTTCATTACAAGCCGCGCTCGCTCACCTTCAGCAGATTCTTCAGCACGGTGTAGAACATGAGCGCGTAATATCCGCAGGCTGGAAAGCGTCCGATCAGCAGCATCAGGTGCATCCACGACAGCAGAATGACGATGCTCACCAAATGCAGTTTCCACTCGGGAGTGCGGCATTCTTCCTTCGAGCAGTTCTCATGGGAGAATCAGCAGTGAGGTCGTCGAGCAAACGAGCGAAAGCCATGTTTCCAGTTGCCTCACGTAATACCTGCGGGTGTACAATTGACGGATCGTTGAAGCATGCTTGGGTATAAAGAGAGAGAGAGAGAGAGAGAGAGAGCGGGGGGGGGGGGATGCTTTTGAAATACAAACTCTTCTCTATCAGCTTTACCTCGGGACCATCAGTATCTGAATCGTGTTGTGGAACAAGAGAATGCCCGTGCACAATAAGACGATCTTCTGAGACAGGTACCTGTAGCCGACTTTCTTCAGCAAAACTGCCGAATACGCCGAGACCGATATCGCGAAGCAAACGTGCACCAGAACCAGAAAGATGAAAAATATTCGCAACCGGTTCTATTTCAGCCTCAGAAATAGCTCCAAAAGAGGATGCTGCAGCAGCGATAACTGCTCTACATTGGCTGCAGCGTTGATCAGCGAGCAAATCACGCTCATCTGCAGCTCATTCGCCGGAGTCAGAACGCCGAAATCCACGTCAATCTGCAACGAAAATATCAAAATCGGAATCTTCGATCCAAGACCTGCGCTCTAAATCATCTTCCTCTTATGTTCATGCGCGCTTACGCAGCTATCTTTCTCCAGAGGGGAAGTCGAAGTGCAATGAATTCTGCGGTTGAGCGCGTGCTCCAGCAAACACACGGGTCGCGGCACGTATGCAAAGATCATATCTAGACCCGAGATACCCATTCTCGTTTTCGCCGCCAAACTGCAGCCCTGCTCGATAAGCAGCATAAAGCAGTCACGATGTCTTTGGTACGCAGCTCGGTGCAGCGACGTGTGTCCGTCCTGTCGCGACGCAATAAGGCCGTTGAAAAATCTCGTCTAATTTTATAGGTTAAGAAAGATACCTGCGCGGATATGTCATTTGAGGAATTACAAACTTTATCCCGCAAATCGATGCATTCTTTCGGAATTTTCAGCATTAATTCGCACAATATTTGCAGATGACCCCTTGCTGCCGCTTCATGAAGGGGCGTGCTTCCAGTACCGTAGCACCGGAGTACTGGAACGCTACCGGCATTTAATATAGCTTTAACAGACGCCGTGATACCTAAGATGCAGGCCTGATGCAAAGCTGTCAATCCTATGAAACGAACCCATCAGAATAAATTTAACCACTTGGTTTCATAATTGGATGCGCGTCTAAAATTTAAGAGTCTGTGCCTACTACAGCTCACTAATCGTAAATAGAATAGTAACTTAGAAATCATGGATCGATTCTCCAGTCTAGGAAGATTTCTATTTTTGTGAAAACATATTAGAGAGTGCGCGTCTCCTCGTTCCAAACGAAAAAAGTTTCAAACAACTAAAGGCTCCAAGAATTAGGGTCTGCTAGGATAGTGGCAAAGTGATGGAATTTATAGAAACGTGAATTTCATTACATAACCTACAAACGCTTCGAACTGTTAGGGCTCAGCCGGCGGCAAAATTTAAAATCTTTCTAAAAAGATGTGATTGATCACTTGATCAGATCTCCTAGTATACACAAAATCTACCGTTTGATGAATTTATTTGCTTACTTTCCGCCAACAAGCTATTCATGCTTCCAACAGTTTTTTTTTATAATTTTTTGCTAGCTGTTTGCTGCCGCAACTGCGATATCTGGATCATCTGTAAAAATATTTTCTGGTACGTGGCAGAGGCATCAATTCTCTTTATTATAAGAACATCAATGTTCAATATTAAAATTAAATTGACTACCTGTATTTGTGTGTACTGCGTTAATTTGAGCTCCGGCGGAAATTAAAAGTTCGACGATTTTCGCGTACTTCGTAAGTTCTTGAAAGTCATTGACCGTCACCTTAGAACCTGTCTGTAGAAGAGGTTCTATTCCTTGATTATCTTTCACGTTGCTTTCTGCGCCAGCTTCTATTAGTATTTTACTTACTTCTAGATGATTATTCTTTACAGACAAATGGAGCGGCATCCTTCCCCAACAATCAGGTAGTGGCAGCTTCCACGAAACACAACAAAAATATAAATTATATATACAACAGTTCACTTTTCGAATTAACATGATAGATTTTAATGTATAACAACAGCTTCCTTCGATCGATTCCATCTCAAGCCCTGGAGGCAGACTGAATAATACCTACTTCTCTAAATGCGACTTCAAATTTACTCCCTAAATAAAACTTTTTTCAAAAGTAAAAACCTTGACAAGAAAAAGTAGTGAAATCTATAAATATTAAAATGTCAAGTAAATGTCAAGTAAACGTCTGAAGTGTCCGGTTTTCTGTGAATTTGCACATCTTGATTTTAAAGATATCCAAAGTCCCATGACTGTTATTACGATGATCCGACGACGCAACCACGATGACAGTACCTGTAGGCAGGCAACCCGCTCGCCAGTTGCGCTGGCGGGTGTACATGCTGAAGTGGAAGGCATCTGTGGTGGCCCTGTCCGGCACGATGCTTATTGCTATTTTTTTATAGTTCCGCAAACTTTGCTATATTTGTATACTTATATCAAAATTGACCGCACCGTTAGGTAGCAAAGGCAAAAAGGATGATAAAATGCACGAGGTGATAAGTACCGTATCGTTAAATTTTAATTCGCCCTGTCACCTCCCTCCTTCTAGCTAAGACATTTCTCTTTTTAGACATCTAAGCAATAATTCGTTTGTAGATCAAAAAGCGCCGTCAAATTTTCATTTATTTTGTAACGTTTACTACGTTACTAGGGAACGTTTTTGTAGCTTCTATAACGATTCATGACGCCTTAAAGTACTTAGCTAAAGAACCATATAAGTGGACATTTACGCATTTTTAAAACGTTTTATATGTAATTCTTATAAGTTTTTAATAAAACGTTATAGGAGTGTTTTTAAATCCAACCTTATGCTATGTGGGTTATTCTTATCAAAAACTCGGGTAAAAAGGTACAGTCGGCCTAAATGATTTTGAGACGGAATTGATTCTTCGATTAAGAAATACTATGGTGATTTCATTTTTTGCAGATAATTTTTAATTAAAGTTTACCTACACAGTTACCCAAGGCAAAAGATCGTTCGTTAAAAGCGCGTTCTTTTAATCTGTTGTCATTCGTGCAGAAAGATGGTACAAATTTACTGTTGACCAGAGCACCATGCTGAAGAAGCCACCTGACGATATTTACGTTGCCCTGTTGGGCAGCGTAATGAAGACCACATCTGCCAAGCTTATCAGTGCCGTTGACGTCGATACCTTTTTGCTGAAGAAGATCCAACAGGCATGCTTGTCCCTTCCATATGGCTATTTGAAGAACAGTTATGCGTAGAGGACCAACGCCTTCTGAAATTAATCCAGTGTCGCTGTTTTCTGATAATATCCTCAAAGCCTCTTCTATATTATCTCGTTCGATCGCCATAAACAGTTTTAGTTTTTACTTTTTACGTTTTTACGCCATTTCTAGTTTTTACAAGCTGTAAAAAATAGAACTCTCTGGTGAAGTTTTAAATAATATTGTGGTTGAGTTTTTAAAAATATCAAATCGCGTAGAAACATCGAGAGATCGTGACGCACATACGCGGTGACGCTTTTGAGCCAGGCTCAACATAACATACTGCACTGCAATTGGCTGTGATCTATACATTTATGAATTCCTAACCTAGAAAAGTGAAATTCGAGAATGCACGACAAGAATAAATAAAATGCTTATACAATCAGTTTGAGTGTATGCGGTAGCTAAAGCTTTAACGGACGCCGTGATACCTAAGATGCAGGCCTGATGAAAAGATGTCAATCTTATGAAACGAACCCACCAGAATAAATTTAACCACTTGGTTTCATAATTGAATGTGCGTCTAAAATTTAAGAGTCTGTGCCTACTACAGCTCACTAATCGTAAATAGAATAGTAATTTAGAAATCATGGATCGATTCTCCACACGATCCAAATCCATCACGATCCGTATTTCAAATGTCAAAAAATTAAAGGTCGAATTAACTTTTTCTTTCGATAGAATGATTTATTAAACTTAATGGAATGATACGATGCTGCTTATATTGATAAAAATTCAAATAATAAAACGTTTATTGGTTAAATTAAAGTACTACTTAGTTTTAAAGTTTGCGCTGAGATGCGTAAACACTTATTCGTACTTTGAAGCTTGTTGAAAAATTACTATAATTACGTTCGGTATAATGATTCTTTGAATATAATACTATTGCGCTCCGGTTTTAGTATTTTATTAAACGCTCTATTTGAAAACTTTAATAGATCAGAAAAACAATGTTTATAGCTTTCACATCCCCTTTGCGAGGCTAGGTTAAGGTACATCATTTTTAAACTACTCAATACGCATTGAAATTGATCGCAAAATAGCATCAGTATTGCAGCAGAAATCATTTTTGAAAACTTCAAGCGAAATCCGTGTAGAAATTATTACAAATACACACTTACAATTAGTTAGAATAAGAAATTAGTGCTGAAATTAGGACAATTGATACTCTGATTCTATGTAGATTTATTTGCAAAAAGTTAACAAAAATTTTTCATGACACGTGCATCGAAAGCGCGCTTTTGGCCTACAAAAAAGTGGAGCGAAAGTTGAGTTTTTCAAGCCTGAGGCAAAAGGCCTTTTTAGTGTTTTTGTGTGTATTGTATACGTATAAATACACACACTCATACACACACACACACATACATATATACACATATATTTGAGGCGACAGTACTTTCGCCTCAGATATTTGCATTTTCGTGTGCGTATGCGTGTGAAAATGTATGTATATACCATCGGTACATCCCTGGTAGAAACGGAATTCTAGTAACTAGCAAGTTCTTAGGGTCTCAATCTAAGAAATTGGTAGTTTTACTTGCCAGTTTTTGTTACAAAATGTAACGCTTTTTCTTAGATTGAGTATGCTTAATGGTAACTTCCCATAATAGTTAGGAAAAAACTGGAATCCAGTTACACGTGGGATATTGCAATTTGGGATTAGGTATAAAAAGCTCGGTATTAACACGCTTAGTGGGAGTTTCCGTTAAAAGAAGGTATTGAATAACGATTTCTATGCGAAAAATTGTTCCCGAAAAATTGAGTCCAATCGGAAAATGGCACTCACGCCTTCCCTGGTAGAAATCAATATCAGTTTAAAGCTACAACATACCACGTATTACTAGAGATAGGCGAAAAATAGGTCCATTTTTCGACCAGCGATGAAACGCTTTTTCGGACATTTTTTACGCATTTATTGGAGTAAGAATAGAGTCATACCGAATTACAAGGAATTTTCAAGCTCGTAAAAATAGATTTCATTGTCTAAAGCAAAGCACAGGTGATAGCTAGTTGATGGCTACGAAAGTACCCTACTGAAAAAAATCAGATGACAATCAACTGATAATCAGCTGATAATCAGCTGATAATCATGCCAAAACGTCAGCTGATTATCAGGTGATTTCGGCTCAGTATTTTTAATAAAGCTGATAGTTATAAATATGCGTGAGATAAAATGTTGATAATAATCAGGTGATAATCAGGTGAAAATTGTTTAAAATAAGTAAAATTTATAAATTTCAAATAATGAGGGCCAGTATTGGTGTTACCATCAGGATGATAACACGAAAACTCTATCTGTGAGCTCCAAAATTTTTATTTTTTAACAATTATTGTTTAAATTAAATTATTGAAAAACAAAAATATTGGAGCTCACAGCCAGAGTTTTGAATGATTATCACCTGATTATCATCAACATTTTATCTCACATAAACGCATATTTATAACTATCAGCTTTATTAAAAATACTGAGCCGAAATCACCTGATAATCAGCTGACGTTTTGGCATGATTATCAGCTGATTATCAGCTGATTATCAGTTGATTGTCATCTGATTTTTTTTTCAGTAGGGTACTACGCAAAATAAGTCGGGTCAAAAAAGTGAAAAAATAAGAAAATCACGAATATCTTCGTATGTCGTGCTTGTATAACTCTAATTGACTGTTAATTGTGTAAACCATTTGAAAATCGATTAAAATCCGTAAGCTTCTTTGAAATTAGTGTACGACCCAAGGACTAATATCAATACGAAAGATTTAAGGTTATGTTCATTTCAACAAATGCTCAAAAAATGGGAGAAAAAGCGTTTCATCACAAGTTATGACTAGGCTATTTCTCATAGCCATTATTTCATAGTTTCCAGCCCATTTTAATAATACTAGCAAGATCAATGCGGTTTACTGAAGATCTGAAGAATTTTTTAGGCTCGATCACAGCCAACTGAAGTACACACCCCTCATTCCACGTAGATCACCATCATCCGAATCGTTCACCACATCTTCAATCACTCCTAAGGTAACTCTGTCTCACGGTCTATGTCTTATGTTATGTCTCAGTTTATGTCTCAGTCTAAAATATATATATATATATATATATATATATATATATATATGATTTCACATTCACTCTATATACCCACACAGCATGAAATATTTCAATGAAATATTTCGAAATATTTCAGTGAAATATATCCACGGAATATTTCTGAAACCTTCCAGTAATATTCCATAGAAGAGCTATCAACCGACTCAATGGAAATATTTCAGAAATATTCCATAAATATTTTGTTGGAATCTATGAAATTCCTTTTTAAATATTTCAATATGTTCTTTAGGAAATCTTACATAAATATTTCATAAAATATTGCTCAGAATTATTTACTTAATAATACACTAAAATATTTTGCGGAAGATTTTTGGAATATTTTTTAAACATTTCTTTGGAATTTTTGTAACGAATTTTTAAACATTTATCAAAAAATTTATGAAATATTCCATAGATATATCTTGTGAACTTTTACATAATTATTTCTTCATTATTACAATGGAATATTTCTTAAAATATTTATGAAATAATTCTTTAATATTTTATTGAAACTTTTCAAATAAATTTTGGATATTTCTTGAAATATTTCAGGATTATTCCATACATATGTCTCGAAAACTATCATGTAATTAGTTCGGAAATATTCCAATGGAACATTTCTTGAAATACTTATGAAATAATTCTTTAATATTTTATTGGAACTTTTCAAATAAATTTTGGATATTTCTTGAAATATTTCAGAATTATTCCATACACATGTCTCGGAATCTTTTATATGATTATGTCTACAATATTCCAATGGAATATTTCTTGAAATATTTATGAAACAATTCCTTAATATTTTATTGGAACTTTTAAATTACACTTTGAATATTTCTTGAAATATTTCTGAATCATTCCATACATATGTCTTACAAACTTTCATGTGATTATTTCTTCAATCTTTCTTTAATATTTTAAAAAATGTTTTTGAATTATTTGAAGGCGCAACTCCATGAATACGTAATTTTTTATATATTAGTGAATGTGTAAAAGCCATATGTCGTCAATGCGTCATTGGTTTATGTAAACCAGTACATATATTTTTTATAAAAATTGTATATCGAATCGTGTATCGAAAAACCCTTTATTTTAACTCTAGCTGCCTGCGCATGAATTCTCACTGGATCAATTATGTGTTTGTACCTGCTGTCAAACTATGGAGTTATTCTTTATATTCAAAAACAAAAGGGGTTCGAATTAACGAATTAACAGTTTATCCGCTTACATGATTTCAATTATTTTTCGTATAATTTGATCCAAAAGTTTAATATTACTAACATTAACTAGTTTACGAAAGCCGATGGCGTAAAAGCAAAGATACAAACTGTTTGTGTATTTACTATAATTATATATATAAAATAAGATATATTCACGGTGTCGTGGTACAGTCGCCGGACACAATAACTTTGCTTTACGCGCCACAATATGGCGGCGGGTCTCTTGTTGATTGGGCTTTCAGAACAAGGTGGCGCATTGGCTTCGCAGTCGCATAGACAGCGAACCACGGCCATAAAAAGAAGAAGAAGAAGGTTAGGACGGTCATGACGTCAGATATCGCTTTCCTGACAGTCATGACCGATCTAAGGAGTCCAATTAACAAGAGACCCGCCGCCATGTTGTAGCGCGTAAAACAAAGTTATTGTGTCCGGCGACTGTACCTTCAAGCAATTCGGGAACATTTGAAGTATATTTCACGGAAGATATGTGGAATATTTCTGAATTATTTCAGGTGAAATATTTTATTAAATTTTTCAGAAATATTTCTGAATCATCATTTCACTAGTAACTTATAGTGATTATTAAACTTAGAAACATTTCAGAAGTGTTTCTCAAATCTAGGAAACAAATATTTTATGAAAGCTTTCTTGAATGTTCCGGAATTATTTTACTGCAAATTTTCCAGTAAATATTAAACACAGAAATAATTCTGAAATAAATCAGAATTATTTTAAAGAAATATATTTTGGAAGCTTGCTTAAATATTCCAGAATTATTTCAAATACTAATTCCAGGAGACTACGGGCTAAGAAATAATTTTGAAATGTTGCTTAAATCTAGGAAAGAAATATTTTATGAAAGTTTTCTGGAATATTCCAGAATTGTTATACTGAAAATTTTCCGGTGACGATTAAACACTGAAAGAATTACGAAATAATTCAGAAATATTTTAAAGAAATTTTTATGGAAGTTTTCTGGAATATTCCGGAATTATTATACTGAAAATTTTCAGGTGAATATTGAACACTGAAATAATTAGGAAATAATTCCGAAATATTTTAAAGAAATTTTATGGAAGTTTTCTGGAATGTTCCGGAATTATTTTACTGCAAATTTTCCAGTAAATATTAAACACTGAAATAATTCAGAAATAAATCAGAAATATTTTAAAGAAATATGTTACGGAAGCTTGCTTAAATATTCCAGAATTATTTCAAATACAAATCCCAGGAGACTGCGTGCCACAAAATAATTTAGAAACATTTCAGAAATATTTCAAGGAAATATTTCATGAGAGATTTGCAAGGCGGGGCATTTTATGAAATGATATTATTGCAGTAATATTTCTGAAATATTTCGTGAAAAATTTCAGAAATATTCCTGAATTCTTTAAAAAAATATTTCAATATAGGAATTCGAGGGACAACATTATTTCAGAAATATGTCGTCGAAAGATTCCTGGAAGATTTCAAATATTTAGTTCCAATATTTCCGAAATATTTCGGAAATATTTCATGCTGTATGGGTATATCATCTCACACACACACACACAAATTATAACTTGTTTTACTTTATACTGTTATTTCGAATTGTACAACACGATGTACAGAAATAAAACTTATTTAATCTAATCTAATCTAATCTCTCTCTGATGAATTGGCGCCTCTTAAAAAGGCTTGCCCTAACAAAACACTTGCTCCATGGCTTGGTCCTGAGTTGAGGTTGCTCATGGACAAGCGAGACGCTACGCACAGACGTTATCAACGGACTGGCCGTGCTGAGCTTCTTAGTAAGTTTCTTCGACTCAGTGAGGAGGTTGACGTGCGAATAATAGAGAGCGGAATTTATATATACAACAATCTCTCAGACGCTCTTAACAATAATAAGAATATCTGAAAAGAAATGCGTCACCTAGACCTCCTTCCTAAAAGCAAGGAGGAGGAACTTCATTCATTCACTCCTCCCTTCTCGAAAACATTGACGATGCAATGGACCTTATAATGGCTACGGATGAAGAAGGTATTTATTTTAAACCCATAAATTTTACTGATGTTGTTCTTGCTATCTCGTACTTCTCCTCGCAGGCAAGGGGGGGATGGGGTTCCTCAACGAGTGATCACCATGGCTCTTCCGGCTATTGGAGAATTTTTAGTTAAAATCTTTAACTCCTCCTTCGCTTCGGGGGTCTTTTCGGGGGCATGGAAGAGGGCGCAGCTCATTGTTCTTGGTAAGAAGGCTGCCCCTTCAACGGTGTCGGACTTCCGTCCCATAGCTCTGCTCTGTTTCCTTTCCAAGGTCCTCGAAAAGATCACCCATGACCAAATCATGGAGTATCTTAATGCCAATAAAATTTTAGTTCCCCTCCAGGCTGGTTTCTGCAAAAATCACAGTACGCAGACAGCACTGATTAAACTTACAGAGGACATACGTACTAGTCTGGACAAAAGGAGAGTTACTCTCCTTTTACTATTTGATTTCAGTAAGGCTTTTGATACGATCTCGCCTACGAAGCTTCTTCACAAGCTTTGTCAGATGGGTTTCTGCAGGGCGGCTCTTCTGTGGATCAAATCTTACTTACAAGGTCACTCTTAGATGGTCGTTACAAGAAATAGCGGTGTTCTGATTACGTTGAAACTAATCTGGGTGTTCCACAGGGTTCAGTCCTGGGCCCTCTGCTTTTCTGTCTATACGTTAATGACCTAGAAGACCTCCTCGACGGACGTACAATTAAACACATTTTTTCCGCAGATGACCTCCAGATCTATCTTGATACCACCAAGGATAGATTTCAGGAGGGCATGGCTCGACTGTCTAATGCGGCACAAGTGGTGGCTAGGTGGGCCGAGCGCTCTGGCCTGAGACTCAATGCATCTAAGACAAAGGCAATTTTCTTTGGTTCCAGAAGAAATGTGAACGATCTTGAGTCGTTGAACCTGCCTGGCATTGCATTAAAGGACGGAGAGTTTGTCCTTCAGCAGCGAGATTGTGAGTCTCGGTGTTGTTCTGGATAGTAAGTTATCGTGGGAGCCACAGATGGGCATGATTACTAAGAAAATATCTCATCTTGACTACTGCACGGTGGTGTGTCTCGACGCGTTTAACGAACAACGGAATCGCTTGCAAAGACTCAGTAATGCATGTGTGAGATATATTTTCGGACTTAGACGGGACGAACATATAACCTCCTACCGCAAACGCCTGGGCTGGCTTCACTCGGACTCCCGCAGGCTGTATCATACAGCCCTTTTAATGTATAAAGCTGTGCGTATGCGAGAGCCCTCTTATCTAGGTTCGGGGCGCTGAGCTCTGTAACTCCCTTCCCGTCTCCGTTCGTCATCTGCCGTCGTATAATACTTTCAAGGGTGCACTGTGTCGACACCTTCTTGATCTTGACCCTTTGCATTCGCCTCGAGCGCTCCTATTGTATGTATTTATCCCTTATTTATTTGTCTAATTATATCTATTCTAGTCATAGCATAATTTATAAACTGTGACTCTCATTCGTATTCGACGGTAGCGAATCACTTTTGTAGGCCTCCATGCAATATTAATTAAATTTTGTTAGCAACAAGTGCAGTGTGAAAAATATTAATTAAATGTATTAGCTATGTATACAACGTATGGATAATAATATTTAATTAATATTTTTTAGAAATGTCTCATTAGGTCTGAGGGGGCATGTTTAAGGTACATTTTAAGCCCGGGTAGAGTAAAGAAGACGGTCTAGATCTTTCACAAAGCCGTGGCAAGTGACTAAAAACACTTATTTATATAGTAAAATGTCATGAATTTTGGTCAGTGATTTTGTATGGTATATATATGATATTTCTTAGTAGAAATAGTGTATAGTGTAAATATTTACAGTAGATATTTTTTGTTTTTTAATTTACGCAAAAAGACAAAAAATTTATCGGACGAATATTTTGTTGTTTTTTTGTAGGATTTAACCCAGGCAGGACCTCTTAATAATTAGTTTAATATATTAGTACTACCAGCATAAATATAAGTTTAAGTTCAAATTTAAATTTAATTTCTTTATTACAATCGTACTATGCTCATGCTAATTTTTTTTTTTTTTTACATGGCATTTGGAACTCGAAAGTTCATTGCCTCATCTACGCAAGCCTTCCACGCTGCCCTATCTTGTGTCAACCCCACCCAAGATGCACCTCTCCAATCGACACCCACCCGTCCTATTTCTACTAGATCCGCTTTTACGTTGTCCTCCCATCTACGTCTAGGTCTACCTAGAGGTCGCGTTACCATCGGCCTGCCCTTCATGACACGAGCTGCCGTACCGTCGTCTCCCATTCTCGCTACGTGCCCTGCCCATCCCAATCTGCGCGATTTTATTATTCTGTTAACATTTGGTGACGCGTACAGATTGTGTAACTCATCATTGTGTAGTCTCCTCCATTCCCCGGTTTCATCTTTCTTCGGCCCGTATATTTTTCGCAAGACTTTATTTTCAAATACCCTAAAACGGTTGTCCGCCTGCTTAGTGCGAGCCCACGTTTCGCACCCGTACAGAACCACCGGCAGTATTATTGTCCTGTATATTCTTATTTTAACGTTTTTAGACAACAGCCTCGACTTAAGTAAATTACTCACGGCGTAGAAGCAAGTATTACCCGAATGGAGTCTCTTATTTATTTCGACATTAATCTCGTTTCTATCATTTATGGTCGTACCTAGATACCTGAATTCGCTAACCTTTTCAAAAGTAAAATTCCCAACTCTGAGATCTTCCTCCCCTCTGCAGATGCCTAGCTTATCCACAATCATGTACTTTGTTTTTGATTCACTCACTTCTAACCCTGTATACTCCACCGCTTTTATGAGGATTTGCGCGTTTCTTGCTACCGTTTCCCCACAATCCCCCAGTATATCCAAATCATCTGCGTAGTATCTGCGTTGTTCCATTAAGCGTTGCGCCCATCTGGCTAACCTGCATTTTTCTAAAGGCATACTCTAACGTTAAGTTGAACAGCACCGTAGAGAGCCCATCCCCTTGTTTTAAACCATCGCGTATCATGAAGGGTTCTGATATATTACCGCCTACTCGGACCTTTCCCGTGCTTCCGTTCAGACATATTTGAATCAATCTCACGAGTTTTTTTGGTACACCGAGAAATACTAGAATTTGATACATTTTGCTTCGCTTAATAGAGTCGTACGCTTTTTTAATATTTATAAATAGTTGGTGTATGGCTTCGCAAAATTCCCACTTTTTCTCTAACAACTGTCTTCTGGTAAACATTTGATCGCTCGTCGATCTGTTGCGCCGAAATCCGCACTGATAATCTCCTACTATATCTTCCGCGAATGGAGTAAGTCTAGCTTGTATTACGTTTGACAGAACTTTGTAGCACGTTGCTAAAAGTGAAATACCCCTATAGTTATTGCAGTCTGTCTTATCCCCCTTTTTAAAAATCGGTATAATGATAGATTCCTTCCAATTTTCGGGTATTGTTTCATTTTTCCAGATGGCACATACTAGTTTACAGATTTTGAAAGTGAGCTCGACGCCCCCATATTTGAGTAACTCAGCTGGTATAGAGTCATTTCCCGCAGCTTTGTTGTTTTTTAGTTTTTTAATCGCGGCCTCTACTTCTTGGTAGCTCGGTTCCTCCACGTTGGGTTCAGCAGTGTGAATTTCGTCCCCTAATTCTTCGCTATTTTCGTGCACGTTTAATAATTTATCGAAATAATTTTTCCACAGCGACAGTAATTCGTTGTCATTTGTTACGAGGTCCCCGTTTTCGTCCTTCATCAATTGCGCTCTACTCCTAAAACCCTTTCTGATGGCGTTAATCCCTCTGTACATTTCGCGGGGGTTATTTTCCTTACTGTTAGTTTCTATTCTCCTAATAAGATTCTTTTGATACTCCCGCTTCTTATTTCTGTAGATCGCGCTCGTCTGTTTCCTTACGTTAGAATACTCTTCTACGGTCCTATCGCTTCTATTTTGTAAGCTATCTAATTTAGCTTTTTTGCGCCTTTCAAACCAGAGTTCGCACTCTTCGTCAAACCATGGTTTGCTCTTTGGCTTTTTCTTTTTACCCAGTACTTTGTTCGCGGCCTCTTTTACCGTTTTTTCGATGTCCCCCCATAAGCTATTCGGTTCGTCATTCCCCTCCGGCGATGTGTTTGCTTCTTCAAGTGCCTGAAACCTGTTATTAATTTCTATCTGGTACCTAATTCGCTCTGTTCTATCTCGTAGTTTCTCAATATCGAAGCTTTCTACCTTGTTTGCTCGCTTACTATTTTGATTCGCTACTAGTCTAGCTCTTAATTTGGCTACTACTAGGAAGTGGTCCGAGTCGCTATCTGCCCCTCTGTAAGCCCTTTCGTCAAGAACATTAGTATGACGTCTTTTTTCAATGAGGAAATGATCAATTTGGTTCTGTGTGGCCCCGTCCGGCGATGTCCACGTTGCCTTGTGTATGTTCTTGTGCTTAAAACACGTAGTTTTGTAAATTTATGACCCTAATACCGTTATCATTGCTAGCTTCGTGCAGGCTTTCCTTACCTATAGTAGGCCTAAACATTTCCTCCCTACCTATTTTAGCATTGAAATCGCCTAATACTATTCTTGTGTCGTAAGACGCGAACTGGTCGATTACCTGCTCTAAAGTTTCGTAATAGAGATCCTTAGCTTCTACTTCTTTGTCCTCCGTAGGACAGTGTACATTAATAAATACATATCTATACCATTCACCTTCGATAATGATGTACGAGAGCCTATCATTGACGGATTTGAAACTTTTAACCGAATGTATGATGCTTTTGCTTACGAGAAATCCGGTGCCTAGAGATTCCCCACTCCCGGCCCCATAAAGGTACGTGAAGTTACCCGATGCTAGTACTCCGCCATCTGGCCACCGCGATTCCTGTATTGCTACCAAATCTAGATTGTACCTATCAGCTTCCTTTACGAGTTCTTTAAACGTACCTGCTCTGTATAGACTGCGAACATTCCAAGTTCCGACCCTTAAGTCTCTTTTGGTTCGGATTTGATTTTTTTGAGCCATGATGTTATGTTAAACCCGCGCGCTTCGAATCCTGTTCCGATCGCAGGTGAGTCCACCGTTCTAGAGGTGATAACCCCCATACCTCTCTAGAACTAAGTATGAGAGCTTTCCGACTTTGACGAGGACAGTGTCAATTCGTCGTCAGACACACTACGGTTTCATTCTCGCATCCTAACGCGCCCCTGCAAGGCAGCGCGCCTTCGCTGGCATCGTTACCGCGTAAGACCAGGTGACGAATCATTCTACACATCCCCTTTCGGGGCAGTTGTCATCGCTCCCGCATCCTCCTCGGCAGTAGGATTTTTGCCCATTTTTGTAATGTGTGATGAAAGAGATAGATTGAGAGATAAGAGATAATGTGAAGTGTTTTTGTTGTTGTGGTACTTGCGTAGTGTTTCTAGATGAATGCGTTCGACAGTATGGGCTCATCACACCCACGCCTGTTCCTATCGGCTGTCCGCGGCTGCTTATTCAATTTATTCGCAGCTAACCTCTTTCTCAGGGGCTGTTCCTCTATCCGCAACCTAAGGACGCGCTGTGTAGTGGTGATAGGCACCCACCCGTCCGATCTGGACGACAACGCCCAAGACCCGCTTAGGGTAGCGGCATTGTAACAGATGCTCATGCTAATAGCTATGCTAAATGAGAATAGCTTAAATTCTGCCAAAGATATGCTAATTACTACTGTAACTACTTCGCAATTGATATGAAATTTACCTTTGTAACTATCGTATGTACTGCTTACCTCGACTCACGGCCCTTGGGCTAGGAAATTAATAAATTTGTTATCATTCATTCTCTCTCTCTCTCTCTCTCTCTCTCTCTCTCTCTCTCTCTCTCTCTCTCTCTCTCTCTCTCTCTCTCTCTGCCTGACAAGTCTGAACAAATGGTGAATATCTCGCATTATACGCTGCTAAGGCATGATAGACTCCCGGCCAATAAGGCAGGTGGAGGTGTGGCTCTGTATGTCTCTAATTCCGCACGTTGCAAAATTGTTGACTCTTCTCTCAGACCAAATGTATACCGCAAACGCCCTGAATTTCTTTTGGTTTCGATCTCATTGGACAAGCTTAGACTGCTCTGTACACTTGATTTTAGCCCCCCAAAAGCGGGCTACTGGTCGGATGTTAAGGAGGCTATCCTAAATTGTAACTAGCCCTATGACCAATTGATTCTCATGGGTAATTTCAATATTGAGTGGCATAGTCGGCCGACAAATCGTGGCATTCTCGCACAGTCTCTTCATAAGTTTGTGGCCTAACGCCAGTACCCTTTCAGGCGACTCATAATCAGCATAACTGTGCGTCGACTATCGACTATATATGCGTCTATAGCGCTTCTCCGCCTCTAAGTTTTACTCTACTTCGGTACCCGTGGATTTCTGAGCATGAAGTTCTCTTCGTCACTCTTGATTTAGCAGTTCCATTGAACAAGCCGCAAACCATCAGACGACGTTCTTTCAAGAATTTCAACCCAGAAGCCTTTCACCGTGACTGGGAGCGATCGACTAGTCCTTCATTACACAATTGGCCGACATTGACGAGAAAGTCGACTTTCTCACATCTACATTGTTGAGCCTGTACGATAGGCATGCCCTTTTTCGCACCTTCGTTGCCAGCAAGAGCCCCTCTCCATTGCTGACGGATGAAATTCGAGCTCTTATCGAGGCTCGAAATAAGGTTCGGCGAGATTTTCGGCAGTTCAAAAACTCTCAGTACGAGCGTACGTATAAGAATCTGCGTAATAGGGTGAAGCAGATTACTAGGAACGCCAGGTATGTGGAAAAATGTAGACGATATGGGTTTAAAGGAGAAATCGGACCGCCAAGCTGGTTTGCCCGCTACCCCCGACGAGTTCAATCGACACTTTGTCGGGGATAATCCGCCAGCCGCGCTGCACGATGCAGGGCCTAGGGATCTTGCAGCCTTTGACGACCGCTTCTTCCTCGACCATGTTCAAGACGAGGAAGTTCTCGAGGCGTTCAACTCTGCGCACTGGAATGCTATTGGCCCAGAGGCTCTGCCGCTGCGATTCTTGAAAGAATCTCTTCACTGTATAATGCCTGCACTCATAAACATTTTTGATGCCTCACTTCAATCGGGGATCTTTCCTAATAGTCAGTGGAAGCGTGCTATTGTTAGACCATTGCCGAAGGTAAGCCAGCCAATTAGTATTGGAGACTTCAGGCCTATCAGTATTTTATGTGCTCCCTTCAAAATCCTGGAATCCATCGCATGCAACAAAATTATGAAATTTGTTAACAGCAAAAACCTGCTTAACCCGTTTCAATCAGGGGTTAGAAAGGGGCATAGCACGCAATCCGCTCTTGCCTGCATCGTGGATGATGTTCGCGAGGCGATAGACATGGGCGAGGTGACTCTACTAATCTCTGTCGATCAATCACGAGCCTTTGATCTGGTGAACATTGCGCTGCTCAAGGAAAAGCTCTACGCCTTAGACTTTTCTGATTCGGCTTGTAATTGGGTTGAATCATTTCTTTCAGATCGCTCGCAAGTTGCAGTGACTTCAAAAGGCGAGTCATCTTTCCCTTTGCAGAGAATGTGCGGGGTTCCCCAGAGCTCTCTCCCTGGGCCCCTACTGTTTATATGTTATTTATCAATGATCTTCCCGACGTATGCATTAATTGCAAATTTCATCTATATGCAGACAACTTCTGTTTTTATCTCCGTGACAAAATTGCGAACGTCGGCTCGTTGGTGACGAAGGCTAACGATATTCTTGATGCGGTGTCTCGCTGGTCAGGTGTCAATGGTCTGGTTCGGTATCCGCGGATTTAGCACGAAAGTAGTGACACGAAATCCCCCGGACATAGTATTCGAGGGGCAAATTATTGAGCCGTGCAAGTCGCTTAAACTCCTAGGGTTCATGCTGGATAATACTTTCACTCTTAAACAGCAATGTGCCAACATTTCTCGGAGATGCTTCGCTACATTGTTCAGACTTCGGAAGGGTGGTTATTTCCTGCCATGGTCCACTAAGCTCTCTTTGGTTAAAGCACTCGTATTCCCGTACTTTGATTACTGTGGTTCGCTTTTCCTAGGCCTAACGAAGGAACTCGCAAAAAAGCTAGATCTCACCATCAAGCATTGGGAAACTGACTGTTTTCGCGAATCATTCAGAATATGTGCAGCGAGACTGTGGAATGATCTGCCACATGATTTGCGAGCGAAATATAAGATGCAATGCTTCAAATACCATCTACTTGATTACTGCACTGAAAAAAACACAGTCATTTCTGCTGTAAAGTCCGGTAGTTTTAATCGTTCTGCCACCGTAACGACTGTTCAGTAAGAACGACGGTGTTCCACTGGTAGTTTTGGCGAGTCGCGACTAGTAAAATTGGTCGCTTACGCGGGACACCAGCAAAAACGACCGAACTGATTCTTTAAAACTACTGAACTCTACAGTAATTTTGGAGAGTCGTCGTACAATGACGGATTACTGGTGCGATTTCAGTTAAAATGGCTGAGTTTTTTTTTCAGTGTTTGCAGCGATAGATGTCCGTCTGCATTCAAATGCAGTATCTGTGATAATTTTTCTCGTCGTTGTTCATGCGTAAATTAATTAACTTATTTCTTTTTATGCCATACTTTTGCGTCTTATCTTACGTTTTAATATTTTATCTTATAGAATTTAAGTATAGTATCTATTTATATTTTTAATATTAATAGTATTTTACCTCCAATTCTGTATACGCGACAGCGCTTCACGCGGCTTGCATTCCGTCTTGATCGCGACATATTTGTACAATGTTTGTAAACTGCCTTGAATGCAACTATAATGGACCACGGAGTCCTTAGTCATTTCAATAAATAATCTATAGTCTAGACCTCCCGGAACATTTTAAGTTTAGCACTATAACGGAATCGGATGTGTTGGCTGCGGTATCGCATTTCGACACACAGACTAGGGGAAGTGACGGCATCCCACAGGTTGTTATTTCAAAAGCATTGCTGGTTCTCGCTCCCTTACTAAGTCAGATCTTTAACCTGTCCCTGAGCGAGCCCTGCTTCCCCTCTTTCTGGAAATTGTCGCTTGTGCGCGCACTCAACAAAGTCAGTTCACCAACAGCCCAGACTGACTATCGTCCGATTTCACTTCTCTGCTTATTCTCCAAGGCCCTGGAGTGACTAGTGCACAGGCAAGTCTCGGATTACCTTGAATTAAGGCTCTTGCTAGACAATCTTCAAACAGGCTTCCGCACTGGACACAGCACTCAGTCCGGCCTAATTAAGCTAACTGATAATGCCAGAGTCGGGATAAACAAAAAGAAAGTAACACTTCTCCTTCTTTCCGATTTTAGCAAGGGATTGGACACTGTATGTCACGTCAAGCTCCTGAGAAAGTTATCCACTTTCGGTTTCTCAAAGCAGGTTATCCGCTGGGTTGCCTCCTATCTCACTGGGAGAGAGCAGGCCGTCGTTAGTGACAATAACGAACGTTCCTCTCTTCGGCGTCTTAACATCAGTGTCCCGCAGGGTTTCGTTTTGGGTCCCTTGCTGTTCGCATTGTACATCAACGACATCGGTTTCTGCCTAGATTCCGATGTCTCCCATCTTATCTATGCGGATGATTTGCAAATATATAGTCAATGCCACCTTGAGGAGCTCGATTCTTTATCTAACAAGATAAGTGCTAACGCCGAGAGAATAATGGGCTGGGCTGCACAAATCAGACTAAAACTCAACGTTAGTAAAACTAAAGCAATTGTCCTGGGCTCTCCCTACTATATAAACGCACTCCCTTCAGTAGCTAACACGTTCATTGATATTGGGGGTGCCCAGGTCAATTTTTAATCTTCTGTGCGCAATCTGGGTTTGGTACTTGATTTTAAACTCACGTGGAAGGAGCATGTCACACAATTGTGTAAGCGTGCTCACTCACTAATGTACAGGCTCTACTTTTTCAGAAAGAGTACTAATCTCAGATTGCGCAAACACCTAATGCAAGCGCTCCTCTTTCCTATTATCGATTACTGCTCTCTTGTGTATTGTGACCTGACTCAGGAACTTGACTTGACGTACAGACGGGAGTTGCAATGGCTAACCACCACCGGACGCAGGAAGTATTTTACTGCTTGTTTACTTCGTAAAATGTTTAATTCAGCCGTACCATCATACGTACTGGCTTACTTTGACTTCCGCGTGACACTCTGGCCTGTGAGGGGAGAGGTGACACCCCTGGATATATCTGCCTTCGTGACGGAGACGCTCAGGAACTCGTTTCATATCAGTGTCTCATACTTGTGGAATAGCCTACCATCACACATCCAAAACACGACATCCATCGCCAGCTTTAAAAAACTTGCTAAGAAACATTTCTTCGAACTTGAAAACACGTAAACATCTTGTACACTCTCACGCATACACACACACTTACTCATACTCGCTCAATCTATTATTTCACCTTTACACACTCTCACTCTATACGATCTCTAATAGAGATAACCTCAACTTTTTATTAATTTCCTTTACTTTACTCAATATTTGCTTTGACTACGATATTGTACAACATAATGTACGCAAATAAAGCATAACTCTCCCTCCCTCTCTCCCTCTCTCTCTCTCTCTCTCTCTCTCTCTCTCTCTCTCTCTCTCTCTCTCTCTCTCCCTCCAAAGAAGAAATCATCACGTGCCTTGTGGAGCTGAACCTACCTGGCATCCCAGTCGACGAAGGTAAACACGGCCTCTACGACAAGTACGCTTCTCTGCGCACTTTCATCGTCAAGAAGAAGTCGCCTCCATTGATGACGGATCACATTCGCACTCTTATAGCCGCTCGTAATTTAGCGTGGGACCAGCTCCTGAAAAACAAATAAAACGAAAATCGCTCTGCCTACAATAGACTGTGTAATCTTGTCTGCGTATATTGCCGAAACCCCAAGGAGATGTGGGAACTTGTCTACGACATGGGACTGCGCACGAAATCTAAGGCCGACGTTTTGCTGCTTGACTCCCCGGATGCTTACAATCGCCACTTCGTCGGTTCGGATATGCCGGACGTTCTTCACGACAACAGGCCTACCGTCCGAACTTGCCCTGATGATTACTTCTACTACGACCACGTCAGTGCCGAGGACATCCTGGAAGCTTTCAGCAGAGCTCGCTCGAATGCGCTGGGCCCGGACGCCCTGCTGCTGCGATTCCTAAAAGAATGTTTGATCCACATCGTACCGGTATTGCAAAATATTTTCGACGCATCTTTCCAATCGTGTACCTTCCCCTAGCCAGTGGAAACGCGCGACTGTTCGCCCATTGTATTCCTTGTAGCATCGATGACTTCCGTCCGATCAATATTCTATGCGCGCCCTCGAAAATCCTTGAGTCCATTGCTTGTGCAAAATCCCGTGATCTCCATAATCCCTTTCAATCGGGTTTTAAAAAAGGCTATAGTACGCATACCGCTCTAATTAACATAGTCGATGACATCAGGAGCGCGGTCAATGAAGGCCATGTAACGCTGCTAATTTCAGTCGACCAATCGCGCGCATTCGACCTCGTTAACATCTCTCTGTTAAGCGAAAAGCTGTGTGGCTTCCGTGTTTTGGAGTCGGCTCGTCAATGGGCCGAGTCTTTCCTTACCGGGCGATCTCAAATTGTTGCTGCGTCCTCGGGCGAGTACTCCTCTCCTCTCACGCAAAATTGCGGGGTCCCTCAGGGCTCACTTCCGGGCCCTCTATTATTTTCGTAGTTTATCGACGATTTTCCGACATATGCGTTGATCGGAAATATCACCTGTACGCTACCTGGACTTTTGCTTCAATATAAGCGGCCATATTAAGCATACCGCGAATCTATTCCTCCAGGCAAACGAGATTCTTGCCAATTTTTCCAGCTGGTCAGCTGCTAATGGTCTGCTCATCAACGCTCGTAAAACGAAATCCATCTGGTTTGGTTCTCGTGGCTATTTGGTTCAGTTCAACGGTTTTACACTGCCTGATATTGTGCTGGATGGTCCACCTTGTGACTCGTTAAAACTGCTAGGCGTAACATTGGATAGCACGCTGACCTGGCGGGAGCATTGCACAGTCATTTGTAATAGGAGCTTCGCCGCGCTCCCCAGGCTAAGGAAATGTGGCTATTTCCTTCCTCTGAACTCAAAAATCGCCCTCGTAAAATCTGTGCAGCACTCTTTCTTGACTTATCAAAAGAGCTTTGTACGAAACTCGAGCGTTGCTTAAATGCCGCCTTACGGTTCGTGTCCGGCTTTAGTAGGTTCAATCACATCACCCCGGTTTATATAAAACAGAACATTTTGTCGTATAAAGGTAGAGTACGTTATCTCTCCCTATCCCTGCTGGCCAGCGTGCTCCGATTGGGTCGTCCTTCGTACCTGCGTGAGAAGTTTAAGTTTCGTGGGATGAACGGGGCGGGAAGAAAACGCGCAAGTAAATTTGACTTTGATTTGGGGCGGTTTCGTACTGATTGTTACGCTAACTCGTTCGAAATCGGAGTTGCGGATATGTGGAATGGTTTGCTACACGAGTTGCGAGCGTTGTAGCAGGTAGGTCTAGTAAACTCAGCAGGCTGCGGCGACCGAGGTGTCCTGCAGCCAGAGGACTGTCCAGATCGGCAGTCTCGCATGAGCATCGATATGAGTAGCTACGCTCTCGTGAATTGTAGTAACTGTTCGATGTCTCAGTGTATGAGTTGTTCTTCTATTTAATAAATACCGATATTTAGCATAACTCCAAGTTTAGGACGTCGAGCACTTTATTTCGAAAATATAGCTTCCTATTAGTTTAAAACATAAGGCATGCGCGATACTGTCGAAGCTCAGAACACCCGTATCACTACCCTAGAAAGCGCAAACGCATCAAATCGTAGCGAAGTAGAACAAATTCAGGAGCTTCATGTTCGCACCCCTGACACTACGGAGCTTAAAATTGTAAGCATTCCATCTAACAACAATGTATCTTTTCTAGACATTGTCACTAAGATTTTGTTATTGCTGGACTTGCAATCATTGCAGTGCGATGCTCTTGAGGTTCGTCAAATGCAATGTAAGGCACTAGACTATTCACGCACTAACCGCTTCGAGCAGCCTGGGCCCTCGTCTTCCCAAGAACGGGGTAGCTCTGCGAGCTCTACGAATATTATAATTAACGCTAATTGTATTGTTCAAGTCGTCAGCTATACGCGCGACTTCGTTCTCCGTGCGAAGCGCCGCTTTGGCCCAATGTCTTACTCTGACATCGTCTCTGGTGCCTCAGCTGATCAAATGGGTATTTATGAAATGGCCCCGCCATTGATAAATAATCTCCGAAATCAAGCCAAAGCAATCTCAGTTGAGCGCAGCTACAAGCATGTTTGGGTAAGCCGCAACAATGTCTTTGTACGCCAAACGGACGTTAGTATTATTCCGATTGTTACCGAGGCCAATCTCGATAAAATCGTTTGGCGCCAGCATTCTCCAAGTATTCCGAACGCTCTAAAAGTACTATGTAAAGACGCTATGCGAGTTGCCCATATTAATGCTACTCTGAGAGCAGTTCGATTTAATACAGAATTTCATTCTTGGAAAAAAAATTGATGTCTTGTCCGTTTGTGAAACTTGGCTAACTCCTAACCTACATGACTCCGTCGTTCAAATCCCAGGCTATAAATTGATCAGAAACGACCGTGGCCTTCTGTCAAGGCAGAATACTACAAAATCGCCAACTCGTACCAAGAAGGCAAGTAATCTATATGCAGAGGAGCGGTGTAGCTTGTTATATCCGAGATGGCATCATCTTCCAAATCTTGCAATGTTCGCAAAATTCAGACGTTGATGAGACAATATGTTATTGTGGAATTGTGTTTTCAGAATGATGAGCGTTATTTCTAATTCTCATCGGTTTATCGTAGGCCGTGTTGGATGACTTGGCTCCATTTATTGAACATTCACTTCGAAAGCTAGTTTCTCCCTGGTATCATTCTAGTTTACGCGCCGCATACAAGGCCTGTGACAAACTCTACCGCGCTGCTATTCTCCTTTAAAGCTCTACTCTGTTTGCACTCTATTGCCAAATCCGTAAAAGGCTTAAGTTTGAAATTAAAGTTGCACAGGACAAATTTATCAGTGATAAATTATCTCAGATTACTGATCCAGCAAAGCGTTGGCTATTTCTGTCTAAGGTAGGAATAGTCAAACCTTTGAACAGTTCGCCCTTAAATAAATTTAGTGCAATTGAATTAAATAAATTCTATGCATCAGTAGCAGCCTCGCATCTCCTCTGCCCTGTAGTTGAGTTAGATAATATTCCGGCTATACCCCTGAACAAAGAATCTCCTATATTTGCATTTACTCCCTTGGAAAATTACCAGGTCCTACAGACTGCTAATCACTTCATGGGCAAGACTAAAGGTCGCAGCAGCAATGATCTCTCGCTACTCTAATTCAAAGATGTACTCCGAGAAGCACTGCGCGATGTTTGTGAATCATTACGTTTATGCTTGAAATGCGTCGTTGAATAAGATAGTGCATGTATCTTATTAGAAGTAGAGGTAACCTCATCCGCTGTTTGATGAGTTGACTCCAATGTATGTGCTATTTCGTAAGCGTCCTTGAATGTAATAGGTTTCTTGGCGATTATTTCGTCGCGCATATCACGATCGGTGAGACCATGTAGGAGTTGCTCAATCAGCATCCTGTCGAGAAATGTGTCATATTCACAGAACGTAGCTCCTTGCTTTAATCTTATTGAAAAATTAGCAATGAATTAATTCTGTAGCTGTACAATTTGTCGTAACTTAACACTTTCTGCATATTTATTTTTCTCGACATCGAAATGTGTAATTAAAACAGTGCGAATTTGTTGATACGTACGACTTTCTGGTGTATCAGGATCAACAAGAATTTTCAGAGCATTATTAAGTTCTGCACCCATATATACTCGAGCGAAATTACCGTATTCTTCTTCCGAAATTTTACTCAGTTGTAATGCCCACTCGAATCTGTTGAAATAATCGTCGACTGTTGTTCCGTCGGACGAACGATATTCTTGATACTTGAACGGAGGAGCTTTGAGTTGAGCTTAAGAAGAAGATTCAGGCTGGTTTGTAACAGAAGTGGTAACTTGTGGAATAGCAATCCTCAGAGCATCCGCCAACGCCTTCGTCACAGCAGTAATAAATGCAGTAGAAGGTTCCTTTACGTCCAACATGGTTATGCTGACTTGTAATGAAAATATGCACTTTTCACTATTTCTCTCTGCGTGTTATTGTAGTAGAATATAGGAAATCAAGTAATTGGCGTATTTTCGAAACCAATTCTGACACCAAAATATTGTGTATGTATAGAGTAAACTTGAAGAAAGTGCAAAGATGTTTACTCAAAGATAGGTTTATTTAGAATGACAGTTATTATTTACAATCAATAATATGAATTTAAACGATATTTTATCACTTGTGGGAAAAATATCACTTTCCAACCGCTAATTTGAAAAATGATTTAGTAGAGTTTTTCAATATGTATTTCAGATTGATTTGAGGAAAATAATTTGATTATTTTTAATCGTCATTATTTAGTAATAAAAAGGAAAATGTATAGGTATAATGGAAAAATAGTCGAATATTCAGAAAAATCACAACCACATCGATAACGGAGAAAGGAATCGAAAATAAGGCTGGCGAACGTTTACGTAAATGGAATGCAAAAGTGCAACTGGAGGCTTTCGGTGCTCGGCCGCGGCGTCGCTGCGAGTCAGCAGTGGAGATCGCGCGCGCGAACTCGATTACATCAGAGGGTAAAGAGAGGCTATAAGCCACAACGCTGGACTCAGCACACGTTCACACGCTCAATCAAGTGTAGAGGTATTGCGTTACCTTGGATGAGCCACTGCCGCTACGGCCGTCCGCGGCCGAGAGAAGCCCGGCCGGAGGAGACCCTGCAACAGTACTCGCTCGACCACGCAGCTGCGTGGAACCCGGCGAACGTTTCGTTGCTCACTCCTTCTTTCATATACAGCTTTGCCGAGCGACCAACCATTTTCGGAGCTGGCCCACTTTACCTGAGAAGACAACACCAGCCTCGCCATGCCCAACTGTCCCAAGTGCGACAAGCCCGTATATTTCGGTGAGTGCTGTACGCAGATTTTTCGCGAATTTTTAAGCAAGTTCAGTTTTACTATGCGTCATTTGCGTGAGTCTGCTTTTCTTTGAAATGCTAGATTCTGCACGCCATGCTATCGGATGTTATATGGATTGTATTGTGCTGCAAGTATTATCAAGTTTTCATTCATTTTCATTTCTTGCTATTTTTACGTTGGAACGTGACTGAATTTTATTCAAATCATTATGTGTGATTGGTATATCGTGTGTTGACTTTTCTTGAGAAATTCAATCACCGAGACGGCATTAAAGGTGATGTGATTGATGACGAATATGATGCATGTCACTATCTTAAAAAAGATGCATGACTGAAAACATTTGGCATTCTGCGTATGATTTTTCTGTGTTTTTTCCTTCAGAATGACGTGCCATTGTAGAAACGAAACAAATAACGCAGTTTTCAATTTTAGATGAAAACGTCGCGTTTTTGTTTAGATAATACATTAGAAAAGTGTCATGAATATCGTGAGAAAAGCAAACTATGCGATCTAAAATGTTTTGCAGTTTCATTTTATGAACAAATATAGTATTTAAGACTCTGTTTATTTATTTGCGTGAAATGAATGAAAATAAACTTGTGTCAGTGTGATTATTTTATGAACCCTCGATTATTGTAATCATGTGAATTATAATATTTGTTCTTCGTACCTGTATCCTGTATCGTGTAGATCGTAGGTGTTGGCTTGAGAAAATGGCAAATACCCATCCATACTCAGTATCAACAGTTTGGTCAGCACATGAACATCGAATTTCTGATGTGCGATGACGTCAGCAACCGTTCCATGATCTCATTCCCATTGACCTCGAAGTCAGTGCTTGGACAAATATTATATCACTTCTACATTTCGCATCATTTTTTTCGTATTTTTATTATATACATTTTTATTTAAAGAAAAAAAACTATCAAAAGGAAGCTAAAGAAGCTTATGGAATGTGTCATCAAGTGTTACCTCGACTATCGGTTTTTTTAATCATAGTTTATCATGATGACATAAAGGAAGATCAAGATAAAAATATGAATAAGTAGAACCATGCGATTTTTTGTAAAACTCCTATCTATATACGTCTGGAAATATCAATATATAGGTTTAAACATTTTTAAAACTGGACACTGAGCATTGCAATATTTATCCTTAGCGTATGCATTTATAAAATTATAAGATAAGTGTATCAATGTCATAAGGTAGCTCAGCATCAATTCCCGTTTTTTGTTGAATTAATACACGGGCGCAGTCGGTTTTAGCTTTGAGCTGGGACTACAGGGTATACATGCGTACGCGCGTACACATATGTCTTACATTTGGTATTTGGCTGGGCAGGAAAATCTAAAAACATTCAATCGCATTGTGAAAAATATGTTGCTCCACTTTCTTACTATTTCATTGTCTTACTTAACCCATTAAAGCCCATGCTAAGACTGGTTGAGATAGCGACAAACAAACTGTGCTATCCTTTGCAGGTGAAAAATAAAATATACGTATTTTTTCTTATGTCATTTGCAATTGTTTATAACAAATTATTTAAACAAATTACAAAAAAATTCATAATTTTCAAAATCTGAATGCGGGAATCGATTCTGGAGGTAAAATCGAGACGAAAACCTATATAACACTTTTTTGTCAGAGTTCAATTTGTTAGTGTAATGTAGGAATAATCAATTGCATGTTGGGGAGAAAAAGTGACCATGTCAAGTCCCAAGCAAAATCTATCTGGAATAGCAAAAAACAAACTGTGCCATCCTTTGCATAGCTAAAAAATAAAATATACGTATTTTTTCTTATGTCATTTGCAATTGTTTATAACAAATTATTTAAACAAATTACAAAAAAATTCATAATTTTCAAAATCTGAATGCGGGAATCGATTCTGGAGGTAAAATCGAGACGAAAACCTATATAACACTTTTTTGTCAGAGTTCAATTTGTTATCTTTATGTAGAAATAAACTATTGACAAACAAGTGTTTTCATTCTCTTGCATAGTATGTGGAATCATATCAGTATTTTTTAGTGATAAATTTTGAGATCTTATACTGTAATTGGATAAGTTTATTTCATTTCGCAAATCCTTCGATAATAACTTTATTAGAAAAAACTGAAATCTCGATTTCCGCATTCAGATTTTGAAAATTATGAATTTTTTTGTAATTTGTTTAAATAATTTGTTATAAACAATTGCAAATGACATAAGAAAAAATACGTATATTTTATTTTTCAGCTATGCAAAGGATGGCACAGTTTGTTTTTTGCTATTCCAGATAGATTTTGCTTGGGACTTGACATGGTCACTTTTTCTCCCCAACATGCAATTGATTATTCCTACATTACACTAACAAATTGAACTCTGACAAAAAAGTGTTATATAGGTTTTCGTCTCGATTTTACCTCCAGAATCGATTCCCGCATTCAGATTTTGAAAATTATGAATTTTTTTGTAATTTGTTTAAATAATTTGTTATAAACAATTGCAAATGACATAAGAAAAAATACGTATATTTTATTTTTCACCTATGCAAAGGATAGCACAGTTTGTTTGTCGCTATCTCAACCAGTCTTAGCATGGGCTTTAATGGGTTAATTGATGTTCATCTTTTATTCTCTCTCTCTCTCTCTCTCTCTCTCTCTCTCTCTCTCTCTCTCTCTCTTTTCTTTACTTACTTTCTCTATTTTTATTTGTAAACAATGTTGAAACCAAATCGGACAAGAATGGTTGGAGTAAAAATGTAAAATTTAACCGGTTTGAAACTTGTTTGAGGTGTTTATGTGAATACGTGTAATACACCTACATATATATTGATAATATGTACCAGAATATTTCAGGTGAATATCAGTTCAAATTCGTATGTATGGATTTGTTATGCTAAAATTGTTGCTTTATGTATTATAGTTCCTATGTCTAGCAAAAATTTGTTTTTTTGTTTAATCTAATAGACTAAAGAAACCCCGTCACGTACTTATGATTACTAACTACTTTTAGATCCGGTTAGTTAGGTCCGTCTTCGGCGCCCTCGACTCCGACTTGTGCTGGACACCTCACTCACGCTTGACATAGCTTATTTTCTCCCCTTATTGCACAATGTACTATTCTTACTGTTTCATTAATTTTGTGAGTAGAGTAAATACGATTTCAGTTAAAATATTTGTGAATGTGTTGGAACTCTGTAACTGGCCCTGCACTAATGCAGTTCATGAATAAATGAATTTTATATGTGAATTTTGGCTCCTATGTTCTGTACTGCAGAATCTTTCTCTGCATCAACTTCGTGCTCATCTCGGGGTTAAATTAGAAAATTCTGGAATTTTAAAATATTATATGCTCGTACAGTATTATATAATGTAAAAACCATGAACAATTCATATTATAAAGCATCAGAATGGCAATAAAAATGTCTAGAGTTTCAAACACTTTCAAAAGTTGCGAAAGATTGAAAAATACTGCATTAGAGAGATATTAATAACATGGGATTAAAACTTTGGATTGTTGTATCTTGCAAAAAGCACCTTTTGCTATATCAAACGCACTTTTTCTTCTTACATGGTGCGTACTATTATTTTATAGCATCGCTGGTTTATCAAAAATGTATTGGTTGGCAATTCAACGAAACATCTCTTACTATATCTACTAAAATGTTATCAATATCAACATAAAACACGTATAAATTTATACGTATGCGGTAAATTTGAGAAAGTAAGAAAAGAAAGTGTTTTAGAAGGACCTTAAAACAGTAGCATATTAAATTTCTTAGTAGGCAGTGTCTAGATATCAGTTGCAACTCATATTTATGCAAATCCGTGGCCAAGAGAAAACACATTTGTGGTAGAAAATACGTCATAATTTCTATAGTCGCAAAATTAATTCATAGTAACTTCTGCCCAGTAGTTTTGCCCAGATTCGGCACAGGAAAGTTCGCGTCTGGCGAGAGTTTCTGCGCAGTATGTGCTGAAAATTCTGGCAAAGGTAGAGAGACGTTAATTTGAGGCTAATGGAGTCCTTTTTTCATTATCTGTACAAAGTTTTTATACGATACGCGTGCGCTGCTTATCTTGACCGAATTTGGTAGAAATAGAATCCCATTTACTTGGAAGTTTTGAGGTTACCAATCTAACAACTTGGTAGTATTTTTGTTAGTATTTGTTACAAGATGTAACACTTTTTATCCTAGTTCTTTGTCAGTTCTTAGATCGAGTATTCTTAACTGTTTTCAACAAGTTGACTGCCGAAGATAGTTTGGTCAAGTAACACGACACAACTAGGATAAAAAGCGTTACGTCTTGTAACAAAAAATGGCAAAGAAAACTACTAAGTTCTTAGCTTTTTCACTTTTTCAAAATTTTTAAAACAAAAGCGGAAGAAAAGAACTACAATTTGAGCCCCGGCTGGACCGCTGGGACCAAAAGTTATAAGGAATTTAAAAAATCAAAAAGTTGGCGATTTCTTGCCATTTTTGTTACAAATGGAGAGGAGACAGAGTCGAAAGCGAAAAAGTAGACGACGGGACTCGAACTCGCGGACCCGAGAGCCAGAGGCCTGTGCTCTAACCACTGAGCTAACGTCTACGTTGCATCCGAAGCGCATGCATCGCAGTACGACTCAGTTGCTCGACTCTTATCGCTGACTCGTCTCGCTGCTCGTGTTGCAGACGTGCGCGTCTGTGACATTTTCAAAACACTTTTTCTTTAAGGATTCTATAACTTTTTAGAGGAGAAATCATAATTATAATACTAAGATACAGAATGGTGAGAATGGGTACAAAACTTATAGTTGCCAATATTTTACCTTGTAAAAGGTGTTTTTTTAACTGATTTCATAACTTTTAATTAGTTTCAAATAAACTTATAAAGAAATGTTTAAAGAAAAATTCAATTTGAATTACAGCATAGCATAGTTAAAGTTTAGGTTTGATTTTTGCATAATCTACTACACCTTCACTAAAATGCTTTAGATAATACTTTATGCACTCAACAAGTTTTAATAACTTTATTCGTAATAAGAGCAGTCGTTTGTGAGTTATTGATTTTTTGATTTTTGAAAAATACTATTTTTTGTTTTTTTCAATCATCCCATTGTTACAAACAATTCAGCTATAATGCATTTGGAAGAGAATAAAATTACCTACTTTTCTTGTTTGGTGCTCGGAATCAACCATTTTGTTCGGCGGATAAAATGGAAAAGGTGATTTTTTTTAATTCATATCTCTGAAACTAAACATCATAACCTCACGAAAAAAATTATGTCGATGGGTCACGTGTCAAACTATATCCCATTAAAGTGATTTGACTACTTATTTTTTCAGTAATAAATCGAAAACTGAAAAAATGAGTTTTTATTGCACTTGAGATTTCGGGAAAAAGTAGATATTTTACGTGTTTTGGCTAAGTTCATTGCACAGCTTTCAAACCCCTATAGTCCGTAAGATATCAAGGTTTTAATTTTTTTTTTGAAAATTTTTTGATTTCTTATATCTCTAAAACAAAGTAGACAAATTCTTCAAAATTTTATTTGGTGATTCACTATAAAAAAAGCTATCTGCTGCTAAAATTTTAAACGATTTCGTCGAGCAGTTTTTAGCTAAAGAGCTAAAGTGTAAAAATCGTTTTCTCTTGTATAAATAGCCTCTTGTTTTGATGGTTAGGTTGATGAACCATCCAAAACTTATATATTAAATTATGTATCAAAAATCGCCTCATACATTAGCAAGCAGATATATAGATATATTAAAACAATATTTTATTTATTGGACCTATAAATTTAGTTGGAGAAAGCTACGTGCCAATGAATTGGCAGCGGTTTTTTTGTGGTCCAGTAGTTTTTGAGATATTTTTAAAAAACCATGAATTCGCCGTTATTATTGTTTTAATAACAAACAGAGAAAGTATTTGCTAGGGGACGCTCCGCGCAGAGTGTTTACTCGCATTAGCTGATCAATTAACCTAACCTGATAAGGCATTGGGGCAAGAGGAATATCACTTGGTGCTTGTATAGTGGGGAAAAAACATATGCAGATAGACAGTATGTAAGGTATTTAATACTCCAACACTGTCATGGACATGTGTGACGCACGGCTAAAAAATCAGATGACCGCAAAAGACAATAAAATTGTAATAATATTAATAATGATGATAAAATGTCTGGAGAAGGTCCGCGTCTCTTCGAATGTCCGAGGATGTTCGTTTTTGTTAATAGTTTGTGCAAGGTCTCTAGATATGCAGTGAAGTGAATTGCAGTCAGACAGGTGCTGATTTTAATGCCCCCACAGACACCAAGGAGCTCTATTAGAATTATCGCGTACTTCAGCGGCCTCTTATATTTCATATAATATATGATTAACCGCGAACGATTAGTTTAAATCATTTGAATTTTCCTTTGTTTCGTGTACGCAGAGAGGTTAAACGCGTCATGTCTATTAAGAAGACTGGAGTAATGCGTATTTACTAGGGAGTATATAGAGATAATTCGATATTTCAATACTGTCCCGTACGCATACAATGTCAGCAGTATTTTAATATTAAGATTTGTTCGATTTTTGCAATTATTTTAAGATTAAAAATAATCTATGCGCCTCAAATACTTTAGGACAGTTCGAAATAAACTAATGTACACAGTTCACTTCGAATGCCAGCTGAACTTACTAGTACATTAGCTATAACCGATTTGAATGGGTCATTCGGTCTGATCGAGCTTCGTTCAGTCCGATCGAGCGTTCTTCGGTGCGATCGAACTTTTATTGGAAGCGTTCGAGCAGTCCGTGTAAACATCGAAGCGGCTCGATCAACTCCGAGCGCTTCGGAAGAGTTCCGATCGCTTTCGAAGAGTTCGGATCGACTCCGATCGCTTCCGAAGAATTCTATATATTTTCCTATGCGAAGATTAAGCGTAAAAACAAGGATTTATAGGAGTCAAATAACAAAACTGGAAGCTGAGGTACGTTAAAAGCTTTCGATACGTATATAACGATATGTTGATCGGAAATTTTCCGAAGCGCTCGGAGTTGGTCGAGCCGTTTCGATGTTTACACGGATTGCTCGAACGCTTTCGATAACAGTTCGATCACACCGAAGAACGCTCGATCAGAACAAACGACGCTCGATTAGACCGAGCGACGCTCGATTGGACCGAGCGGAGCGAAAGACGCTCGAGCGGACTTGAGATTTTAAACAAACCTCGATCGTGCCACGAACTATAATAGAGAGCCTGCGTGACGCAAAAGACAACCCGAGCAGCTTCGAGGCTTACCTACAAATGTCGAACCGAGCTGTAAAGGGCGTAATCACCCGGACCGCATTTGATATTGCAGGAGAGTGTAGAAAAAATGTTACATGATAGCTATGTTAAAATTAATCAAAAATTGATAAAAAAATCAGTAATATGCTTATAAAACTTTTTCTATGAAATTTAAACCAAATCCCCTCATTCATACCATAACTAGTGTACTTATAAACAATATCCTGGAGTTAGAGCTCATTTGGGCCATTTGTTCCTTTAGAAACTTACGGTAAGTGAATTATGCACTGAGAGAAATAGTGCGTAAATTTTACTATATGTTCATGATAATTTACTGGAAAGTTTGGTAATCGCGTCACAGACTGACAAAACTGACCTTTTTACTAGATTTATATCAATTTTTACTAAACTTCCATATAAAATTTACCATACTCAATAGGAAAAATTAACAGAAACTATAGTGAAAATCGCCAATGTATGAATTTTTACCTGACAGTATAATAATTTTTAATAGAACGTATAGTACTTTTCATCTGAAAATCGGAACTGATGCGTATTGACGCCTTATGCGCATGCGCGTTTAGCAAACATGGCGGCCGCGAGAAGAAGCACCTGAAAATAAGCATCATGGCAAGACTCGACTTCAGAGCAGCAGTTTGAAGCTGGTGCTGTTTCAAATAAAGTCAAACTGTTTTGTGTGCTGCCGCTAGGGGGTGCACGGGAAATAAAACCCGCAAGCGGTAAGAAGTTAGCTCAGTTAGTATATAAGTCCGTTTAGCAACCCTGTTGTAACAATTGCGAGCGTATAAGCATATGTACTGCGAATTGCGAATATGTATAATAATTAAGCGTTTAGTTGTAGGAAATGTATCTAGGTTAGTTTAATGTCTCTAAAAATCAACTGCGGCGAGTGAATCGATAATGTTCTCTGAATGAAGTGCGTTAGAAGAGTAACCCTCCATAACCATAAAAATTTAGAGCCATATAATAATTGAAAATAATTTTTCCACTATGTGCATTTTTATATTTAATTTAGTCAGGGTAAAAATTACTACTCAGTATACTAAAATTTATAGTTTTATAAAATTTACTATACAGTTTAGTAAAAATTACTAGACTGTCAGTCTGTGAGTGGATTACCAAACTTTTTATTAAAATTTCCTATCCAGTATAGTAAAATTTACTATAAATTTCTCTCAGTGTGGACTCCCTACTATACGTAGGTATTATAGAGGTATATAGAAGGTCTAAAACCATCAAAATAAAGGTAATTGTGTCTAAGAATAGTAATAAAAATTTGTTTCATTTATATAAGTATTTATAAATTTTTAATGAAAATTTTTGATTTTAATTTCAAAGGTGGCGTACCCCCTTAAGTAAATTACTCACGGCGTAGAAGCAAGCATTACCCGAATGGAGTCTCTTGTTTATTTCGACATTAATCTCATTTCTATCATTTATGGTCGTACCCAGATACCTGAAATCACTAACGTTTTCCCTCTGCAAATGCCTAGTTTATCCACAATCATGTACTTTGTTTTTGATTCACTCACTTCTAACCCTGTATACTCCGCCGCTTTTATGAGGATTTCCGCGTTTCTTGCTACCGTTTCCTTACAATCCCCCAGTATATCCAAATCATCTGCGTAGTATCTGCGTTGTTCCATTAAGCGTTGCGCCCATCTGGCTAACCTGCATTTTTCTAAAGGCATACTCTAACGTTAAGTTGAACAGCACCGTAGAGAGCCCATCCCCTTGTTTTAAACCATCGCGTATCATGAAGGGTTCTGATATATTACCGCCTACTCGGACCTTTCCCGTGCTTCCGTTCAGACATATTTGAATCAATCTCACGAGTTTTTTTGGTACACCGAGAAATACTAGAATTTGATACATTTTGCTTCGCTTAATAGAATCGTACGCTTTTTTAAAATTTATAAATAGTTGGTGTATGGCTTCGCAAAATTCCCACTTTTTCTCTAACAACTGTCTTCTGGTAAACATTTGATCGCTCGTCGATCTGTTGCGCCGAAATCCGCACTGATAATCTCCTACTATATCTTCCGCGAATGGAGTAAGTCTAGCTTGTATTACGTTTGACAGAACTTTGTAGCACGTTGCTAAAAGTGAGATACCCCTATAGTTGTTGCAATCTGTCTTATTCCCCTTTTTAAAAATTGGTATAATGATGGATTCCTTTCAATTTTCGGGTATTGTTTCATTTTTCCAGATGGCACATACTAGTTTATAGATTTTAAAAGTAAGCACGACGCCCCCATACTTGAGTAACTCAGCTGGTATAGTCATTTCCCGCTGCTTTGTTGTTTTTTAGTTTTTTAATCGCGGCCTCTACTTCTTGTTAGCTCGGTTCCTCCACGTGGAGTTTGGCAGTGTGAATTTCGTCCCCTAATTCTTCGCTATTTTCGTGCACGTTTAATAATTTATCGAAATAGTTTTTCCACAGCGACAGTAATTCGTTATCATTTGTTACGAGGTCCCTGTTTTTGCCCTTCATCAATTGCGCTCTACTCCTAAAACCCTTTCTGATGGCGTTCATCCCTCTGTACATTTCGCGTGGGTTATTTTCCTTACTGTTAGTTTCTATCCTCGTAATAAGATTCTTTTGAAACTCCCGCTTCTTATTTCTGTAGATCGCGCCCGCCTGTTTCCTGACGTTAGAATACTCTTCTACGGTGCTATCGCTTCTATTGTGTAAGCTATCTAATTTAGCCTTTTTGCGCCTTTCAAACCATGGTTTGCTCTTTGGCTTTTTCTTTTTACCCAGTACATTGTTCGCGGCCTCTTTTACCGTTTTTTCGATGTCCCCCCATAAGCTATTCGGTTCGTCATTCCCCTCCGGCTATGTGTTTGCTTCTTCAAGTGCCTAAAACCTGTTATTAATTTCTATCTGGTACCTAATTCGCACTGTTCTATCTCGTAGCTTTTCAATATCGAAGCTTTCTACCTTGTTTGTTCGCTTACTATTTTGATTTGCTACTAATCTAGCTCTTAATTTGGCTACTACTAGGAAGTGGTCCGAGTCGCTATCTGCCCCTCTGTAAGCCCTTACGTCAAGAACATTAGTATGACGTCTTTTTCAATGAGGAAATGATCAATTTGGTTCTGTGTGGCCCCGTCCGGCGATGTCCACGTTGCCTTGTGTATGTTCTTGTGCTTAAAACACGTAGTGTTGATTATAAGATCTTTTGCCGTCGCGAAATTTATGACCCTAATACCGTTATCATTGCTGGCTTCGTGCAGGCTTTCCTTCCCTATAGTTATCCTAAACATTTCCTCCCTACCTATTTTAGCATTGAAATCGCCTAATACTATTCTTGTGTCGTAAGACGCGAACTGGTCGATTACCTGCTCTAAAGTTTCGTAATAGAGATCCTTAGCTTCTTCTTCTTTGTCCTCCGTAGGACAGTGTACATTAATAAATACATATCTATACCATTCACCTTCGATAATGATGTACGAGAGCCTATCATTGACGGATTTGAAACTTTTAACCGAATGTATGATGCTTTTGCTTACGAGAAATCCGGTGCCTAGAGATCCCCCACTCCCGGCCCCATACAGGTACCCGATGCTAGTACTCCGCCTCTGGCCATCTGGTCACCGCGATTCCTGTATTGCTACCAAATCTAGATTGTACCTATCAGCTTCCTTTATGAGTTCTTTAAACGCACCTACTCTGTACAGACTGCGAACATTCCAAGTTCCGACCCTTAAGTCCCTTTTGGTTTGGTTTTGATTTTTTTGAGCCATGATAGTATGTTGAACCCGCGCGCTTTGGATCCTGTTCCGATCGCAGGTGAGTCCACCGTTCTAGAGGTGATAACCCCCATACCTCTCTAGAACTAAGTATGAGAGCTTTCCGACTTTTCCGAGGACAGTGTCAACTCGTCGTCAGACACACTACGGTTTCATTTTCGCATCCTAACGCCCCCCCCCCCTGCAAGGCAGCGCGCCTTCGCTGGAATCGTTACCGCGTAAGACCAGGTGACGAATCATTCTACAGATCCCCTTTCGGGGCAGTTGTCATCGCATCCTCCTCGGTAGTAGGATTTTTCCCATTTTTGTAATGTGTGATGAAAGAGATAGATTAAGAGATAAGAGATAATGTGAAGTGTTTTTTGTTGTGGTGCTTGCGTAGTGTTTCTAGATGAATGCGTTCGACAGTGTGGGCTCATCACACCTACGCCTGTTCCTATCGGCTGTCCGCGACTGCTTATTCAATTTATTCGCAGCTAACATCTTTCTCAGGGGCTGTTCCTCTATTCGCAACCTGAGGAGGCGCTGTGTAGGAGGCGCTGGTGATAGGCACCCACCCGTCCGATCTGGACGACAACGCCCAAGACCCGCTTAGGGTATCGGTATTGTATCAGGGTTAATCATATATTATATGAAATATAAGAGGCCGCTGAAGTACGCGATAATTCTAATAGAGCTTCTTGGTGTCTGTGGGGGCATTAAAATCAGCACCTGTCTGACTGCAATTCACTTCACTGCATATCTAGAGACCTTGCACAAACTATTAACAAAAACGAACATCCTCGGACATTCGAAGAGACGCAGACCTTCTCCAGACATTTTATCATTATTATTATTATCTTTTGCGGTCATCTGATATTTTAGCCGTGCGTCACACACGTCCATGACAGTGTTGGAGTATTAAATACCTTACAGACTGTCTATCTGCATAAGTTTTTGTCCCCACTATACAAGCACCATCTTATCCATTCCGCCAAAATTCCGTCCGTTAAGGTAGATCACCGGCTGCAGTGGTGCTCAATTAGGGTTTTTATTAGAAAATTTCTTTTTTAAAATATTATACAGTGTTATCTTATGTCAAAACCTTACAATTCATAGTATCAAACATTAGAATGGTGATATAAATTGTTTAGAGTACAAAATACTTTCAAAACTTGTGAGAGAGCGAAACACTGCGCACCTCTATAGATATACTGATAGCATGGGATGAGAACTTTGAATGGTTGTATCTTAAAAAAAAGCCTCGTTTACCCTATCCAACTTTTTCTCCATGATTTGTACTGCTATTTTACACCATAAGCTAGTTTTTTAAAAATATTCTAAGAAAATTCGCTTCGCAATTCAACTGAACGTCCTCAAAATTCGGACTCGGTATAGGCTTCCCATGTTAAATTACAAAATTTCAAGGTTCAATATCTCTAAAAATAATGTCGCTTGGGGGGTAAAAAAATACCACCTTGTAGAGGACACTTAATTGAACATGTAAACAAAGTTTGAGCGATATCCTAAGAAAATAAATATTCCGGTGAAGTACCTTAAAACATCTGCATGGTGGTCCAAGACGTCTGAACAGCTGATTATAGAAAATCGGAGAACAGCTTCAAAATTACCAAAAAATACAGTAATATTTATTACGTAGTTTAGTATAAACAACCAGTTGCCATAAAAATTACTGTACTGCCTTAGAAATTTTCGCCGTTCGCAAGCCCATCTACTACGTTAATATTGGTTGTGATTATATAAAATTTATTCCGTACAAACACAATCTCGTATGGCAATCCTTCTGTATCGATAACCGAAATTGACAATTATGCATTTAACAATTCGTATGAGACTGGATAACATAAATACACAGTGTCACTGTCTGTAGAAGGTGATATACCAACAAGGAGTACAGAGAGAATGAGAAAGACAGTGACGGAAAGCGTAAGCAAAGTAATGCGGTATAGTATGCATAAGAGAGTAAATCTATAGGTATTGCTCGGAGAGGGAGGGGGTCCGAAAACAGTATAGCTATATGTATATACTTATCCCTGCGCCCGGAGAGAGTGTATAAGGTCCTAAGAGAGTAAATCTATATTTAGATAAGAGCCCTATACCAGTATACTTATAGATACCACTGTAACGCATTCCATATAACGCATTCGATTAACGCATTCCAGAAGTTTCAAACATTGTAGGTTCACCGTCCCATAAGAAGTTATCACTTCAAAAAACAGGCGTGCACAGTGCGCACTCCGTTTCTTGCTAAAACTTTTCGCAATGCATGAAATTAGCACAATCGAAAACTTGCGTTGTTTGCTTGAGAGCAACATCCCTACTCTGGTTTGTTCATAACTTCAGTCAAAAGGTCGTTCATTAGGCGTGCAATAGCAATAATAATTACTAAAAATTTAACCTAGATGTAGGCACCTTAGATGCAAAAACATCAAGTGTAAGTACAGCGGCTCATTATCGGGTGGCTTCGTGCGGAAGCAACAACACCCGTGGCGTTTCTTACAGAAGTGTACACGCGAAAGTCATGAGAGAGGCACCAGCCAAAAGATGAGCGTGCAAGATTCCGCGATGCATACTTTGCGCTCGTTGGTAATAACATGCCGAACAAAAGAGCCGGGGCACGCGCGACGAGGTAGGCTCGTCGCAATGAGAGGCTGCTACTTACCGTCGGGAGCTGCGCAAACGGAACGACAACAAAGTGCTTGGCCGGTGGAGAACAATGACAGTGGTGGACTCGTACACGTAATAAAAGGAAAACTGCCGCCCTCGAGGGGATGAAAAAGGTTTTGGGGGGAATGCCTATACGCTGCGATGCATTTCTGTATTTCTGCGCCAAGACAATGGCCGAGGGTTGGGGAACGACGGGAATGCGAACGAAAATCTAGACTGTCAACGGTGATCCGATATCCGCTGTCGGAGTCGAAAGATGAGCCACGGAGATCGAAAGAGTCAAGACAGCAAAGAGCCAGGCGCTCGCGGGGGGCGGAGATATGAAGAAGGAAGCGTGAAGGAGCGCAAATAGGCGCGGTGCGTGCCGCGTTGCGAGTAAAAAGTGCCCGCACCACAAAGGGGGAGGGCAGGGCAGGAGGCGCGCTTTCGGCTCACGGTCGGCGATTGCATCGCGCGATTGTTCAAAGCCGTAAGTCTGCGCGCTCGTTCGCGGTGCATGTTTTAGCGCTGATGCACTCGTTTCATTCCCCTGCCTCCTAATCGCCCCCTCGCCCGTCGCAACGTCTCTCGCTCGAGCGGCGTCCTCCCCCGACGACGAGCAGCACAATGCGCAGCCAGCGACGACGCCGAGGTCGCGGAGGTCGACGCGACGTGCATTCGCCATGTAATTAGGGGTTAATCAACTAATGGCCCTCTATGATGCCCCCGTGCGCATTCTCCTTAGCGCATCACCTGTCGCGGCTAAGAGAGAGAGAGAGAGAGAGAGAGAGAGAGAGAGAGAGAGAGAGAGAGAGAGAGAGAGAGAGAGAGCGGAGCAGCGCTGGCCTCCGATCCTCCGGAGCTCCGTTTCGACCTCCTTGACGATGCCTCGCCGTAATTATGCTGCCGCTGCCCAACGCCTGTCTCGCAGGTAATGTCATCGTCTGTTCTGCTCTTTGTCTTCCGTTCCGGCAAGGCGCATGGCAAGGCACATGACCATCGCGAGCTGCGATGCTAATGGCTCTTGCCACCAATATAAGAGAGCCGATATTTATCAAAAGTGCGTCGAGCGCGCTCCGCCAAGCGTCAGAGTCGCGGGGGAGAAGCGAGCGAGGTCTAACACTCATTCCTTGCCGCTTGTTCGCTTGTTTCCCATTTTCATTCGCACGCGCGCTTTCTTATTAGCGTCGGCGCGCGCGCGGCAGGTGGTCTCTCAGCGAACTCGTCGGCGTACGAGGCGAGTCAGCCGCAAGGGAGAGCGAGGCGAGGAGGCGGCAATTTTCGAGAGAGCGCGCGCAAGCTGCACAATGCGCGAAACTCGCGATGCTCTCTCGACGCTCTCGACGCTGCCGTCGCCGCCGCTGGAACAATGCTCGAGTTTTACGCTCACGCCTTTGCTGAATAGGAGCCGTGCCGGCGGGAGAGTGCGGATCTGCTCTTCTCTCGGGGATTTTCTTTCAAATGTTTGATTACGAAATTGCTAATGGATCGACGAGTCTGCGGGCTCTGCTGTGCTTTTCCCTCACGTGCTCTTCTTCTTCTCTTTCCGACTCGCGGGATCATTGGCGAGTCGAAAAATGAAGTAGTACCTACGCAAACGAGGTGTGAAACGAATCGCGGAGGAGAGAAGAACGAAGGAAAACAAGAAGACGGCCAGCTGAAAAAGAGCAAAATGCTTGATTAAATGCTTGATTAAATGCTTGCACATGCGTGTGTTTGCGTCACAACACACGCTTCCCTGAATTTAACATTACTGCGCGCGCGCACTTGTTTTCGGAGACGTGCGTTATAGCGCGATAAAAAATGCTATCAATTTATTTCCAGCCAATGAATTTTATCAATTCGTCACTTATTAATCAAGCATGTTCAATTGTGCCGTTTTTCAAGGAACGAGCTTATTAACATCGGTTTATAATGCGCGAACGATAATTATCTAAGATTTTTAAATAAATTATACCTAATTATATGTGAAAAATGCATTTTCATGATACGTGCACGAAAAAGACCACTTTCCATGCATGTAAAATGAATGGAAAATCGAGTTTTTCTTAGCAGCGGGGAAAAACTACTCCCTTGGGAGGAAATAGTATATTACGTGCCTACACGGAAAGAATTTTTCAGTTAAATTTTTATCTGACCCAAGATATTATTTATCTTGCTCCCCGTAAATTTTACTGAACCTGGCACTGTAAATTTTTACTGTGAATGAATTTCTTGGTTCAAAGTGTCTCATATACAAATAACCCTTTATATATCAATAATACGACGTTAAGAATGCGTCACGAACATGTATACAAACAAAATATCATAATATAGAGGCTATGGAAAAAAATAAAAAAGTACCGAAAATTTTACTGTGCCGATGCAGTAAAAGTGCTCCAGATGGCGGGGCGTCCCTACGTTACTGTGCTAACACGGTAATTTTGATCCTTAAATTCTATGTAATTTTTATTGTAAAATTCTTTCCGTGTAGGGAGGAAAAAATCAATTCAATTCAATTCAATTCAATTCAATTCAATTTTTATCCCGTGGTGCGTATACTATTTTTCTCCACAACAGCACCGAACATGCACATTCCTCTCCATGCGCTCGGGAGGAAGTGTGGTACTTTCGGTGCAGGTGTGGAGAAAAAACTTGTTCCTCCCAAGGGAGAAAATTTTCGAAATTTTCGAAATTTTCAAAATTTTCAAATCTTTCAATACACTATTGTTTTACTTTTAAAAACTCCTCGATTTTCCCATTCCTTTCATATGCATGATAAGTGGCCTATTCGTGCACTTATCATAAAAAGTACGGTGTGCAACAAGGGAACAAAAATTAAATATGTAGCGTATAATTTTTCTTTCTCATCCTAGACTAACTTGATGAGGTTTTGAGATCTTTCAGTTGTGCTGATGTACGTTCATCTTGTTCAGCTATGCCCTGTCCGGCTTGTTTTTACTATTCAGTGAGGCAAATAGAGCGCCACTAATCACCCTATTTCACTTAATCCAAGTCATAGGACACGTAAGCTTGCGATGGCTTCACTTTATTGAAAGCTATATGCTGCAGGCTATACGGGTTAAGCATAGACAGATTAGGGCCACGCGTGCACGCATTGCAATGGAGTAGGGTGATGGCACTTTAATATATATATATATATATATATATATATATATATATATATATATATATATATATATATATAAATGATAATAAATGAATAAATTGCTTATAGCGTCTAAATGCGGTGCTCCCTGGTCGCTATTGCATCAATTTATAATAGCAGACTCTTTTTTCAGTGGGATGGATATTAAATAAAATTTTTTACTAATTTCGTATCAACTCTGATGTGTTTCGCGGTAACCTACACTGTGCGACAAACGATTATCAATTTGATTCTTGATGGTATGCAAAGTATATTGTAAGCAAACAATGTAAACTACGATTCGAGGTGGAAGTCACAATTGGTCACGTTGGCTCCGACATCCTCTAGATGAAGCGATCGAAACTTTTAGTATAGGAATAAGGGAATTTATAGACATAAGAAAGAGATTAAATAATTATTTAGATCCCAAAATATGTCTAAAGATTATTGCAATCGTTAGAAAAATAAATATAATCACAAATTTAATTTACAAAAATTATGATTTTATACACTGAGAAACATTTGACAGTAAAAATTACTATCTCGGATAATAATTTGTACTATAAGAGATATTTGTTTTTACTATCTCAGATAGTAAAAATTGTTACGGCTTTCAAAAAACTAAATTTTTTAATTTTTACTACCTAAGATCGTAAAATGTACTATAAAATGTGGGAAAAATTATAATATTCTCAGTCGGTAAGGTTTGAATTTAATTTTTTTTTCTGCAGTAATCAGTATTTTAGTTGACATTTTACGTTTATTTTATTATAATGAGTTTCTGTGTCTATTGCTTTAACTTTATTATTTATTAATCGTCGTTAATTTTTATTAACATTAGTTCGTACGTCAATTCAGTTAGATCTGAAATTTTGTACGTAACAGATTTGTTTAGGTAAATGGTCAGCGCACTCGACTCTCATGCCGGAGCTCCAGGTTCGATTCCCGTCGCCGCAAAAAAATTTAATCTCTTTCTTTCTTCCAAACATCATAATAATAATCAATAAAAATAATAAATAATAAAGTAATAACAGCGCGAAGTACCTAAGAGGTGTAAAATATAGAACTAAGCGAATATGAAATTAAATTGTAAAAAATTTGGTTTCATAAAAAATTCCTATCTTTGGATAGTAAAATCTAATATCTTAAAAGTCTGTTACCAATTTATTATGACAATCAGTAAAAATTACTATCCTAAATAGTAATTTCTACTATCAACATTTTCTCAGTGTATATATATATATATATATATATTTCAAATTTCAAAATTTTTTTTTTTAGCTGAGAGGAAAACATCTCTAGGAAAAGATTGGCACGGAGCATGTTTGCGATGTGAGAAATGTAACAAAACATTAAATCCCGGTGGTCACGCAGAACACGAAGGAAAGCCGTATTGCAATAATCCTTGCTATTCAGCAATGTTTGGTCCCGGAGGTACTTTATCATTATTTTTATTTTTCATTAATGTACTAGGAGCTATATTTTAGATATACAATATATATACAATATAAAAATCAAGGTAATTTATTAAAGATAATTGAATAATCTCTATCAAGTTCAAAAAATTTTTAAATTTCATTGAGGTTAGGTGTACCTTTTAAAATTTCATTGGTTTATTACTACACTGAAAAAAAAAAACAGCCGTTTCTGCTGTAGAAAACGGCAGTTTAAGCGAGTGCGCCACAGTAGCGACTTTTCAGTAAAAACAGCGAGTGTCCACTGGTAGTTTTGGCAGGTCTCGGCGAGCTGTCTCTATCTCGAGCATATTTATGTTATGTATCACCTTTTAAAACACCAAAAATCTTAAGAAAATAATTCATTTAATGAGTATTATGATAAAATATAAAGCAATGACCATTATGGGACTGATAAGTAACAAAATTAAAAATGTTCATGTAACTTACTTGCTAATAGTCACTCTGCATGCGATAATGGGATAGTAATAAGTTGATGGTTGTTATTCAAGGTATTTTTCTCTCTTATAATAATCATTACTTATAACTTTAATTTAATTAATCATATTACTTATTTAAAAAACTATTTTCTTAAGATTTTTGGTGGTTTAAAAGGTGATACATAACCTAAATATCCTCGAGATAGAGACAGCTCGCCGAGACCTGCCAAAACTACCAGTGGCCACTCGCTGTTTTTACTGAAAAGTCGCTACTGTGGTGACACTCGCTAAAACTGTCGTGTTCTACAGCAGAAACGGCTGTGTTTTTTTTTCAGTGATACGCTTACAGGCTCCACAAGTCATGCCTACAAGCACTTAAACTATTTGTCAGTTGCTTAACGATCAATAACCTAAAAAATTTGAATGAATATTCTGAACCGTCAGTTTTATATAATCAAGAGTGCAAGATAAATATGCGCATTTATGGACATTAAAATTTTTATATTTTTTTGCGCTCCAAACCTTCACCAAAATTTAACTGAATGATTTTTTGTTTACCAAAATCCACTTGTATGCAGAATTTTAGTTATTCCTGAACCGTCAATCATTTTGGTCTAGTACTCTCTTAAACTCTCAAAAAAGTTGATGATATGTTGCATGTTCATAATAAACAATAAATATATTAAATATTTCAAAATTATTTATGTGATTTTGAATTTAATTAAAAAGTATATTCATTACACCTTTACATAAATTTAATGTTTCAGGTTTCGGTCGAGGTGGAGCTCAGAGTTACGTATACAACAAATAATTTTACCGCGAAAACATTATAGATTAGTTTTACATTTTGAATAAATCATCAGTATAATTTATTCTTTTTCGTTATATATTTACTTTTTTAAATAATCGGTGAAAAATTATGAATTTTCACGTTCATAAAGAAAATAAATTATATATGCTTGTTTGTAATAACTGCATCACTACCTTAAATAAAAAATAAGTTGTTATTCTTTAGTGTTGCTAATTTATGCGTCATATAGAGCATACCAATACGTATTATCTTAAAGAACTATATTTACAACTTGTAATAAAAACTTAAAAGTAAAATAATACATCATTATAATATTTATAAATAAGCTACCCTACTGAAAAATCTCAAGTGAGATGTCACCTGAGATTTTTCAGTAGAGTAGAATTTTCAGTAGTGGTTTCGCTTCCTTCCTAATAAGAACGCCTTGTATAATAGTAATTTTAGAATTCGTGTAAAAATATGTAGGAAGAGTTTTTTGATGCATTTTTAGTCGAAAAATAGTGTTTTTGGAAAATGTCCGTACAGATTTATATGTGTTCGTTCGTACACACCTGTATCTCAGTATCTTCTACTCATTATGTCAGTGGTTTTTAATTCATCAAGTATATATATTTTTTTTTATTATAACATATACTAAAAAGAACAGTCCATTTTTACATTTTGTGAACGCATTTTTTAGCGATTTTTTAGTTTTGAGATTTCATTTTCTACTAATAAAGTTATTGAAAAAGTTGATAAAAGTAAATTACTTAATATCGTCGCTCCCTACGAAGAGTAGCACTGTACCAATTTCCCGTCATAAATAGCACAACTTGTTTGACGCACGCTAGACTAGCACAACTCAAAATTTCCCGCGAAGACTAGCACAACTCAAACTTTAAACAACGAATTTCTGTAAAAATTTCCGGATTTTCGCGAAACTGTCCCTAGTGAACATTTTTAAATATTCACAATTTAAAACTTTTTACCGAATTTAAAATTTTTTTCTTAAACAATTTTTTAAATTATTCACTTTTTTTAGAAATTTCCGAAACCTTTTAAAACTTTGAGGTTTGTCTTTGTCAAAGGTTTTCACGAACTTAACCAACCAAATAACCCAATAAAAACGTAAAATATTCACATTTTAAGTAATATAAAGTCGCGAGTTGTGTTACTTTTCGCGGCATTTCTGAACTGTGCTACTCTTCGTAGGGAGCGACGATATGTACCTGAAAGAGAATACAATTACCTATTTTTTCGCCGCGAATAATTTATAGTATCTTTCGTAGTTCTTTTATTAAACACCATAAACTGCAACTTTTTTGCTTTTTAAAATTTAAAATATAGTAATCGTTTAAAATAGTATATTGTGTACTAAGGGCGTAAAACAGGCTTTTTTAGACCGAGCGTTGAGATTGCAGTACGAGTGGAGGCGAGTAGCCCGAGCCGAAGGTGAGTGCGTTTGGGAGCCTAAGACGAGTGCACGAACGATTTTTGAGTTTTTCTTACCTTATTTATCGGGCCTAATTCTTTTTGACTGGCGGGTAAATAGTACATTATGCAACAAGGGACGAAAGTAGCAGATTTTTCCCGCGGTGGATTTACTGCTCGAACGAGAATATTTTCCCAGAGGATGTACCCGAGGAAAAAATATTCTCGTGAGGACAGTATAATCACCCAAAAATTATTGAGTTATTACTACTAGAGAGAAGGAGCCATATGCTAGCCTGTAAGCGGCGTTAATGCTCTCTCTAGAGAGAGAACGCAATATATTTGAAAAAGACAGAGAGTGGAGAGTACTACCTCTATGGGAAAAATCTACTTTGTCTCGTGTTGCATATTAGTACATTACGATACGTGTGACCTAAGTGGCACTTTATTACACGGTGCGTAGCTAGCTCGCTACGCTCGGGCGATACTGCAGCGCTGTGTAATAAAATGCCAACTTATAGGTTATAAGTATCGTATTAGTATATTACGATACAAGTGGCATAAATGGTCCATTACGGCACGGCGTGCATTAGCACCCGAGCGTAGCGAGGGAGCTAAAGGCCGTGTCGTATCGGACTATTTATGCCACGAATATTGTACGCTATTTTATAGCACTGACTAGCATAAATCCGCTGTCACGCCTATCCGTGGCCTAAACAGTCCATTATTGCACCGTGCTAACTGCATATTTATGCCCCGGATTGACGTGACATAGATGCGGATTTATGCCACGCAGTGCTATAAAAAAATATACAACTTGTTATTCAAAACTTTAGAAAGCTGTACGCGAAATTTCAACTTGTGTTATAATATGAATTTTCGAGTAATCAACGTAGACATAAACAAAACGTCAAGCTTGTAGACTGCGCGAGGAGGTAAGGGGTGAGACCGGTGCGCGGTGCAGGGGGTGCCCCGATCCTCACCCCGCCAGATGACACCGTCGAACCTCGCTTACACTGGAAATAAAACACAGCAGTTTCTGCTGTAAAACGCGGCAATTATAGCTGCTTTGCAACTGTAGCAACTGTTCAGTAGGGCCACTGTTAGTTTTGGCAGGTCTTGGAAAGCTGTCTCTATCTCGAGGATAAGTAGGTTATGTATAACCTTTTAAAATATAAAAAATCTTGAGAAATTAATTATTTTAATGAGTAATATGATTAATTAAATTAAAATTATAAGTAATGATCATTATAAAATATATAATATTTCCCTTGAATAACAACCATCAACTTATTACCATCCAACTATTGCATGCAGAGTGACTATTAGTGATTAAATTAAAAAGTGATTTTAAACCGTTATAACTCAAGAACTTAATTTTGAAAGCTTTAACCAAAACATTTTTACAATTAAGAATAATAAGAACTACTTTCAGTATAAATATCGAGTTATTTCACTAAACGTTTCTTGAAAACAGATTCGTACACTGAAGAAACCCATTTTTTAACACTCCGTGCGCGAAACGCGGTTTCTAGGGCTCGTTTTCCGTGCGCGAAACACCAGTTTTTTTAACTAGTGTGCAAAACAAATAATATGGCGCGAAACATGCCGTTGTTGTGGAATATACTATTTTTACCGGCTGCGATAACTGAAAACAACAGGCATGAATCACATAAAAAATTTGAATTTAGACATATTCACTTAGTGTCTAGGTCCCTTTCTTTGGGCTGATCATTAGCGCCATTAGATATTTGAGATCAAGAGTCACGATAGCGCTATGATGGCAAGTTTGAAGTACAAAGTACACTCGACGGACAAAACATCTGCGACGAACGATTTGAAAATTTGCTAGTGTAATATGGTCCTTGCGTAAGTTAGGTTAGATTGCTCGGAGTAACGTTATCAGAAACTGATGCAGCCGAAACTAACTTACGCAAAGAACATATTACACTAGCAAATTTTCAAATCGTTCTTTTCAGATGTTTTGAAAACGTGCGTTTTGGATTCTGAATTTAGGAAAAGAAGTTAATTTTGATTCAGCTAGCTAATTTTTATTTTATAGCCGTTTTTTTAAGTTTTCAAAACTATTTTTTGCGTTTATTCTAATATCATCTCATCGTTGCGAATAATCCAACTATAACGAATTTAAAAGAGAATAATATCACCTACTTTTCCGCGTTTGGCTCTCGAAATCGACCGTACCGTTTTAAGGTTATTTGATAAATTCGCTTCTCAGTAACGATTCAAAAACTGAAATAAAAATGAGTTTTCTTTGTCCAACGTTTACAAGAGTAAAAAGGCTTGAATTCATCTACAATTTTGGGAAAAGGTAGATGTTGTCGACAGATCTGAGTCTCGGATAAGTTCGTTACGCAGCTTTCACAACCCAATGGTTTCCGAGATATCGCACAATTCGGAATCTTAGCGGTGCTTGGCCAGTGCTCAAGCAGTCATCATGCTTTGAACTAGAGTTGGTTCCTGAGTTATACGAGCCAATCTCCAAAATCCGATTTTTCCCCATTTTGCTTCCTTTTAGAGGTTTGTAATAGTAAAATTTTCGAATTTATCAAAATTTCAAATTATCTTGAAAACTGAAAAAAAATTAAAATACCATTTGAAACTTTATAAATTTTGTCATCTGTGCGCAAATTTGAAGATATATATTTTTTATTTTACATTCAGTAATTTTTGATACTGTTTGAGATGCATTCATTTTGAACAACATTAATTGTAGGATGATAATATTATTGTCAGTAATACCTAATACTTCTTTCTGTTACATTATGATGTAATTTGGCCTGAAAATTCTTCAGAACACATCATGAAACAAGGAAGTATGAAAAAATGCGGTATAGATACGTGTTCGACGAGAACTGAATGGTTCTGTACGAAATGTTGCAAACCTATTTGCAGAAAACACAAAGAAGATCACGGCAATGAGCCATAATTGGGTTCATAACTCGGAAACTTATTGAAACTTTTACTACTTTGCGCACGATTGTTTATCCTTATTTTACACTAACAAATTGAACTCTGACCAAAAAACGTTACATAGGTTTTTGTCGTGTTTTTGCCCGTAGAATCGATATCCGCATTCAGTTTTGCAAAATTACGAAATTTTGGGTTATTTCGTTAAATAATTTGTTACAAACAATTGTAATCGACAAAAGAAAAAACACGGGTACTTTTATTTTTGGTTATGCAAAGGATGGCATAGTTCGTTTCTCGATATCTCTGCTAGGTTTTGCCTGATTTTTAATGGGTTAATATCTAGTTTTCTCAGTGTAGTACTTTTAACCACTTGAAAAAGTTCAATTTATAGTTCATTTAAATTATTGTTTTTTCTTCAAGTGAATCAGGGCTGCTGTGATAAATATTGAAGAGAAATTCATCATATAAATAATGTTTGAGGACGGTGTCTAGATGTACGTACATACAAATACAGAGTGGCTCGCAGGTCTAGATGTTGTGCTCCGGATTTTATGAGGTCTATGTGGAAATAATATTCAAGATAAAGCCCATAACTTTTATTAGAGAGGATACAATTAGTCATTTTTCAATCTTTTTTAACGTTGTTCTCGATTTACCGGCGGTATTCCAAACTGCTATAAAATATTTCAAGTTATTTCAAGTTTTGAAATTATTATTCATATTTAAAATTTTGTAAAAATTATTTTAAGTTATGAATTTCTAAATTTAAACTTTAAATTTCGAAGAGTAAAAATTGACGTAAAAAAGTAAAAATTTTGCGAAAAGCTAGTTTGAAGAGAGCGAACTGTCACTGTCGCTCTTTTTAAAGTGTGAATCAGTTGAATAACATTTTTATAAAGGTTAAACTTATAAATTTCTCCTTTTAGAAAGAGAACGTGTGTCGTCCTTACTTCAAAAGAGTACAAATAGAAATGATTGCTCTGTACCAAAGAGCACTTGAAATGAAAACACAAATAAAAATATTAAAAAATGGCTAATTTTATTAAACAAGTATAGAATGTTTTGCTTAAAATAAATAGTTGACATTTAACTTTTTGATTTCAAGACTTTTTTTGTTACTTTTTGTGACTAGTTTAGGGTAGTATATATTTTGTTTATTTGCGAGATACGCATAATAATAGAAGTTGCATAAATTAAGTTACATTAAATTATTATTTACCGTAATTATCAATAAAAAGTTTTAGGTAGAAGCTAATTTGACTCATTTTTTTGAGGTTAAATGTACATTTTTTAAGTTTTATTTGTTTATTACTACGCTCACACGTTCCAAGTTTAGATTTTTGAGGTATCAACTTATTCGTTACACGTTTATCTACTAATTTGCAAAGTTTGGGTGAATTCTGAACGGTTATTTTTGTGAAATCAAGCAATTACTCGAAAAGTGCAGATTTTCGTAAATTAAAATGTTTATAACTTTTGTCACATGCTCCAAACCTTCACCAAATTTTAACTGAATGTTTATCTTATCAATATCTAACAGCATACCAAATTTTATCAAACTAGTAAGATCATTGCGCGCTCCGCGCGTTCTGCTTTATATTAAAAATTTTTATAGGTTAGAAACAAACTATCACGCGCGTCCCGCCATCTATCTCGTAATCTTATTGGCCAATCGATGACCAATCAGAGAACGAATAGAATGATGATTCCTCTCTTTTTTAGAGTGGGATTCTGAACAGTCAATCACTTTTGGGTAGTACTACCTTATAAAATTATTTCAGTTACAAAAGTATAGTATTAGAAATATACAAATGAATTAAAACTAATTTATAATTGCCAAACTTTTACCTTTTGATTTAATTTATTTCAATTTTTTTTAAATTGTTACAACTAGATAATGAAACCACGTCATTCTCTCCTACCTAAAAGTTTTGATCGCTCCATTTTGAAGGAGTTCTATTTGTTGTCTGATTGGTCGTTTAAAAAATGAGATTTACATGGAGTCTGGCAATCTTAAGAATGGCAGATTGGAGAGACCGCGAGATTTAAATTCAACGTCAAAAGTATAAAAAATCATTATTATAAATGTTGTGATCCACTTTATGGATAGATATATTATAATATTTACACGAATAATCATTTTAACGCATCAGCGAATCATAATTTTTTCGAAAGCATGCTTGCAAATTTCGTAACCTCAAAATGGCGGGATATTCATATTGACACTCTATCTTGGATTTATAATATTTTACTTACATATTTGTCTAAAACTGAATGCTGTTTTTTAAAATAATACAAAAACTTTTCCTAAGGTGCATCACTACATTAATAATAATGAATTTAGTAGGCTTCCGATTTTCAATTCAAATCTCCCGGTCTCTTAAATCTGCTATTCTTAAGATTGCCAGACTCCATCTAAACGCAGTCTCGAGTTTTCGAGCGCAATAGCGTATGAATAAATTTCAAACCTCATAGAGTGAACTTTCGGAATAAAATAATTTTTTTTCTTCCAAATAGGGTAGCCTGAACCTTAGTCTATTAAATTAGTTCATATTTGCACGCGTATCTAACTTTGCATTTAACCTTTAAAAATGAAAAATCAGAAAAAACAAATTAAAATGGGCGTCTAAAATCATAGTGTCACTAAGAATGATAAGATCTGCTTTTTGTGGCAGTATCGAGTTCTTTCACTTAAGGGCCCTCGGGAGTATAGTTTTTCAAGCGTTGTAGCGACGTTTCTGAAACGTTGCTCACAACGATTGAGAAACGTTTTAACAACGCTTCTAATACGTTTTGGAGGAATAAATAAAAAAATTTGGTAAGTTTATACACGTTTTGGCAACGTTTTGGCAACGTTTTAAAAACTTTGTGAACATCGTACCAATGATTGCAGTTACACGGCCATCATCTAGGTGGTGTCTTTTAAACCACTAGTGAAATCGTGCTCTGGTGTCTACATAGGAAAGTGTAGCATTTAGGGTGGTAGGGTGGGAATTCTCAGGAAAGGTGGTAGTAGAAAGATATTACTTTGAATATTTTTAACTTAATTCAAACCTAAGAAACGTTTTAGAAACGTTCTGACAACGTAACTTTTCCAACTAAAGCGGACATTTTCACGTTTTAGAAACGTTTGTAAAACGTTGAGAAACTTCAAATTTAACGTTCCATGGTTTCAAATTCAACGTTTGAGAAACGCTTCGTGCTATGTGGGACAATGAGCGAGAAATATAGCGGTACCTTGCATCCTATTGATTCAACCGGTGCACCGATGACGCTGAAAATTATATATGTTATTGATATACCCTTTCTGCGGGAAAGCGAGTTTATAAGCTTCCGTTGATTCTATAAATTACAAAGTATATAATTATTTAGTTTATCGACGTTTCGAGGTTAGTATAAACTAGCGCGCCACGCACGGCCTTACGGCCGCGTTTTGCGCATAAGGCACGACCGCTGACGCTCGCGCTTCGCGTTCGTAATGCCTGTCGGTGCTTATACAGTATTATCCTGTTTTTTTTCAATATTGTTGTCAAAGTTTTGATTGGCGGTCATCAACATTATCATCAAAACTACTGGAAAATTAGTAACTTATTTGTATTTGTATCAATTATTTATTTTTGTTTGTAGATATTCTTAAAATATATCTTATTTTTATTTTATTCTGTTGTAATTTCAGATAAATAATACAACACTTTTGTATCGCAGTTTTCAAGAGGAAGTAAACAAAAGGATGATATTTCGTTTGTAGGATTTCAATTAGAATATTAGAAAATTGATTGTTTAGGTATTTGGCATAGTTTAGAGGTAGAGGATGTAGTAGGCTACTTAGAGCTTTTCTTCAATCTAAGCAATTTTTTTTATTGATTTTAGGTTTTTCTAGTTCAGTATATACACTTGAATTTTGAAAGTGAATTGTACTGATTCAGCTTAAAAGATTTAATTAATATAGCGTACGTCGTTATATGATGCCAATTTACACGGATTGTATTCGGCGATTAGGTATTTCCTAAATTATGCATTTTTTATAATTTAATTAAAAAAGTGGTTTAATTTTGTATATATGTATGAGATAAAGGCCAAAATATAACTTTCAGCTTTTAATAATAAAGGAAAATTGCTGAAAATAATTGGGTTGGATGGGGTATGTTGCACCGAAATTATTATTGAATTTATGTATCAAAAAATCGCTTTTAGGGTAGTGTATGTCAAAAAGTGTTAAAAAAAAAAATGTTTGCCACGGTAAGAAGTTGTATTTTGAAAATGTTTACAAGTTTTACATTTAACATATTCATGTAAAACGTAAATCCGTAATGTTTTATGGCAAATAATTGGTTTTTAGCTGTAAAAATCGATTTTGGGCTGTAAACTCGAGTTATAAGCATTTTCATGATTTGATGTCAATAGAAAAAAGTTGTATTTTAAAAATTTCTACAACTTTTACATTTAATATTTTAATGTAAAACGTAAATCCGTAATGTTTGATGGTAAATAATTGAGTTTTTAGCTGTAAAGAATCGATTTTGAGCATTTTCATGATTTGATGTTAAGGGGATAAAGTTGTATTGTTCAAAGATCTATAACTTTTCCATTTAACTTTTTTTTGTAGAATACTTAGAATTCAACTTAGAGCTAAAAAACCGTTTTTAGCGATTTTTGGAGGTGACCGCATTCTGCGTATACGTGCAGGATCAAGCCCAAAATAAATCTGTCAGCTTAGTATTACGAGGGGAGTTCGCACACAAATTTTTAGCCCGATTGATTAAAGTCTTTCCGAGATAATCGCATCGCAGGAAAATTTTTATTTAAAAAACGCTTAAAAATCGAACAAATTGTGCCCGCATTTCAAAACGACGTAGAGGATCGGGATAAAAAAAATAGTTTTTTAGCTTTTGCAAAAGGAGACTTCTCCTAAAATTTCAGCCCGGTCGAAAATTGCGTGAGATATCGCATCTCACACATTTTTCGCACACGAAACTATAAGGCACTTCCGTGTCGCAGTCGTGCCTAAAAAACAAAAGAAATATGTTGTTTATACACTTCGTCCTGACAGCTTCAAAAACGATAAACTTAAATAATTATTTTTGATTCACTAGGGTCACGAAAACTTATAAGCTCGCTACCCCTCAGAAAGGGTATATCAAATATTAACACACACACACACACACACACACACACACACATATATATATATATATATATATATATATATATATATATATATATAATTTTCAGCGTCAGCGGGGCACCGGTTGATTCAAAAGTTGTGATATGCAACCCTGGTAGAAACACTCAGCATCAGTTGGCGAATCGTTGGCCAAATTCGTAATTAAAAACGACATGCCATGGTTATTTTTTTACTATCGGGTATATATAAAAAATTTCCCCCGTAAACATGTTATAATGTAGATGCTTTCACTAATTACCAAAGAGCTAGACCATTTATAAGAAATGCAGATATTCATTTTGGAAAAAATGCATCCATTTGATTAACACGTTAACCAATCAAAATAGTTAATTCTACCAGGGAAGGTATCGCTATATTTCTCGCTTATTGTATAGCTATATATACACTCCCGAGGGCCCTTCAGAACTGATATTGAATCAATACATAAGGTTGAAGGAAGCTACGTGCTAAAGAATTGGCAGCCGGTTTTAAAGAATACGAATACAATGCATAATGTTATTTTAGATGTATATGGTAATGCAAATTGACAGCTGCAGTATAGTAGGTCTTCTGTACAACTCAAGTAAGGTAATAAACCTGCATTGGATGAAGTGAATTTCTGCATTATCGACTGCTGTGATATTTTGAATCATAGCTAGCTATGATAACTGCTATACTGTATATCATTCATCTATCTATAGATGGATTGCCACTCAATTGTAATAAAGACCAAATTTATTAACAAGGGGACACCAAAGCCCGTAGGTAGCCAATCCTGTTCAAATTTTTTGTTGATAAATAACTTAAGATATTTGTAAGGTTTCCATCCCATGGGTTTCACCGTCGAGGATAAGCTTTATATTCTTATATAGTCGTCGCTTTGTACAAATACTATTTCAGTTCATAATTTCCAGCGAAAACTAGCACAGCTGAAAATGTTGAGGAAAGAGTAGCACAGATCAATTATGCCGCGAAACGAATACAGCTCAGGGATGAACCAGCGATTGGGGTACTAAGAGTTGTGCTACTGTTGGTAGAAATTTTGAACAGTGCTAGTCATCGTACGAAGTAAAGATATAAGAAGACAATATCTTTCCCCCCTTATGAAGACTTGCACAATTTGAGTTTTCAACAAAGACCTTTTTTGTAACGATAACGCTATAAAAACTGAGTCGTGCTAGTCTTTGTTGGAAATCCAAGTTGTGCTAGTCTTCATAGGCAAGCGACGATGTATACGATACGTTCTTCGTGATGATTTGTGACATTATTCTTGTACTATTTTCTATAATTTAAGGAAAAAATCAGCGACTATTTCAGCTAAATGGGATTGATTAGCATTTCCAAAACTTAAAAGATTAATAGTACTATGCCCATTTTCTTGTATGTTTCGTTTTTATTTATTTCGTATATTTATTCAAGTGTCTTAATTCAATCAGAATATAAAATATTACATACTCTTCAAGTTTATCGGTCCACCAGTAATGTAAAAGGTATTAGTTGATTTTGTAAAATGTTAATACACCGAAATGATTGTTAAAATTACATTTTCAAGTTTGTTTTGCAAATTGAGAAAAAAAACTGTAAAGTTGGTTATCATATCAGAACATGATTTTTTATATCGAGCTTTTAATAAGATGAGTTAATTTAAGAAATTTTAAATAAATAAAAATAAATAATAAAATTAACGTGCATCACTTGTCGTAAGTGAGTTTTTCACATTCTTATTCTTATAGGTCTGCTGCCTTCTTTACGTAACTAAGATACTTGTATACGTTCGTATAAACGTCAGGATAGCCTTTGGCACATCGAATGCCTCCAGAGACGACTCCAATTACAAAACCATCTTGAACTAATGGGCCACCACTGTCACCCTAAAAATCGCGTATCGAAAATTAGTATAATGATTATTCTGTACAGTAAATTGTTCATTTAGCACAAATTTTCGAACTTCATTGAAATATATTAATGCAAATCGTTAGCTTCTAAATTGTAAATTAAAATTTAATTACATTTTTCATAAAAATGTATACTTCTTAATGTAACAAAATGTTTCTTACACTGCAGGAACCTTTTCCTTTCTTTACGAATGTGCAGATGTGAGACTTGTGTACTCTAGCAAACGATGGCATCATAGACTGGCATTTTTCGTAACTAATTATGGTCAAAGTAAGTTTCTGAAGAACGTTCGACACAGGAGAATAAGGATTAAGCATGGTACCCCAACCTGATACCACAGCCTTAGATTCAACTTTCACATCTTTGATTGGTAGTTTGACAAAACCAATAAGATCAGACAATTCCACTTCAGTTTTCAGCTAAACAATAAAACAAAAACGACATTCCAATATCAAACAAGATAATTCATTACATTTAAAAAAGTACGATATTAATATTTCATGCATTATTTATGCAGTGTTTTCGCAGCATACACTGAGAAAACAAAAAATAATTGTACCCTAAAAAATGAGAAAACAATAAATGATTATATCCTGAAAAGTAAAACGTAAAATTGAATTGCGCTTCCGATTGAATACTTTTTGTCAGTCTGCAAGAGAAGCTCCTTGGATACACATTGAGCTTCGAAAGCAAGCTAAAAAAATTATTAAGTGCAATGCGTATGCGTGCGTGTGTGCATGTTTCTGTGCGCCAGTGCGTGTGCACTCGCAAAAATCAATATATATATATATATATATATATATATATATATACATATACATATACATACACACACACACACACACACATATATATATATATATATATATATATATATATAATGAACTGAACTATCGAAAACTGAAATGATTATCGTTATCTCTATAGTTAAAAATGACTCCTGTAATTCGAGGGATTTTTTACTGAGAGAGAGAGAGAGAGAGAGAGAGAGAGAGAGAGAGAGAGAGAATTTGGCGTCAAAAGAAAAAAAGAATTTTTGTTCTTATTTGACATTATTCATGATGTTATTATAATACCAATAAATCATACCGAAAACACTCCAATGTCGTACATCCAGGCGTTGCTCTATCACGGTAATCTGGTTGCATAGATTTATCGCTGACTTGGTACGTTTTTCCACCGCTGGTCAAACTATCGGTACCCACTATAGTAGTGACATAGCCAAAAAAGACTTTTTTCGAAGCCATGACACAGTGAGCGGCAGTAAATACATGCTTTTTTGCTAATAAGGGCGCCACCACAAAAATGTTTGCCATTTCTGCGTAAAGAAACTTGATATGGAAATTCACCAATATCTGCATTTTCTGCTCCAACCAATTTTTCTGTTTCTTCAGCCTTTGCACCTAGATTTTTTTAGATCTGAAATATAATAATATTTTTAAGAAATTGCTTTATATACATTTGTTAACTGAACTAATTTTCAAAGTGTCCATTGAATTTTCTCGAGCATTACACGTGGTAAATCTGTCATCTGATAAAAATTCAATGTATATATTTTTTATGTTATTTTTGGTCTTTTGACACAATGCCTATGCCGATTTAGTTACATTCGCTATACATCATATTTTCATTTGAAATCTTATAACCATTTAACAAAGAACTTGAAAATCGCGCAGGAAAACGAAATAATATAAAAATAATTTTTATTTTACAAAATATTTGAAAAATTGAAAAACCTAACTTTATTGCTAGCGCTGACTATTGCTAGCAGAACAATTTACTTTCCACTCTCGTGATTAGGATATAGTACAATAATTTTAAAATTTCATATAAACTTACCAAGTGCAAAAATCGCAACCAGAAGTATACAAAGTTTACATTATGATACCTGCACCCTGGTAGAAGAATTAGCTTAGGCGTTGGCTTGCTTAGTAAGAATAACCTTATTTCTTTCGTTAAAATAGACCAATTTTAAGCTTATAATGATTTAATATGCGTGGCGAATGAGATTATAACCTATATAAAGTGCAGCGAAAGAGACAATAAATAAGAACTCCATAAATATTTATGAAAATAAGTCCAGCTTTGCTACTCGGGGGTTTTTACGGTCGCAGAACACGAATATCGTGACGGCAACGCTCTCCTAGGTACCTGGTGCCCAGGGTGGACAGTATCACGTCGTCTCCTGGAGTTTTTTGGGAATTTAATAATAATTAAGTGAAATATGTTACTCACGGATTTCTGGGACCACTGAGCATGGATATATATGGTGCTATACTTAAGATAATCCCAGGAGACGATGTTGTGTATTCAGTGACCTCAAAAACCCCCAATCAATGAATCTCGACGAAATATGTCGTTATTTCCCGTGAAACTCCAGGAGACGACGTTGATACTGCCAACCCTGGGCGCAGGGTACCTCGAGGAGAGTTGCCGTCGCTATATTCGTGTTCAGCGACCTCGAAAACCCCCAATCAACGAGTCTCGACAAAAAATGTCGTTAATTTTCCGTGAAACTCTAGGAGACGACGTTGATACTGCCCACCCTGGGCACCAAGTACCTGGGGGAGTATTGCCGTCGCGATATTCATGTTCAGCGACCCCAAAAACCCCCTAGTAACAAAACTACTTTCTCTCATCAATATTTACCGCATTTGTTTGCTTTGCTGCATTATTATTTACATTTGAGCTTACGTATCTCTTCTTTAAAAACAATATGAGCAAAAAAACCTTATTCTTGCGTTAAAACGATGTCGCTGTTAGCCAATTATAACCCAATATTCTTGGCTTAGATAAGCTAATTCGACACTTATAAGCTTATTTTTGGGTTAAAATTGGTTGCGATTTCTACCAGGGCAGATGACGCATAAATCAGAGGAATAGGTCATTAGGTCATTTTACTCAAGTTTCAAACTTGAGCAATAGTTCTAGCTCAAATGGAATACGCTAATATTTACTTCAGTTGATTTATCATAAACTATAGCAGCATCTATTTTCCAATAATGTTCGAGAAAGAGCAGAATCAGTCAGTTCCGTACCTCTAATTAAAATGGGGGGAAGGATTTCACCCAAATGCTAAAATTTTAGATGAAAGTGTAAATAAAAGGCGAAACTTTCAAAATTTCTTGTTTTTTTTTTAATGTTTGTCTCAAAACCAATTATTTGTTGTTATATTGGCTCTTTTAATTTACGTTTCTACCTTTTTGTACATAGGAACTTTTAACGGCTTGATTAAAAAAACCGCTACTAATTCATTGGTACGTAGCTTCCTCCAACTAAATTTATAGGTCCAATCAATAAAATATTGTTTTAATATAAAATATATCTTCCTGCTAATGTATGAGGTGGTTTTTGATACATAATTTAATATATAAGTTTTGGATGGTTCATTGTCCAAAAGTTTGCCGACCCCTCTGTTTTTTTATTATAGATAATACAAACACTGCCGTCAATTTTTTTTCACAGAAATTTACGCATGTTTACATGTGTTCCTAACCAACCTAACCAACAAAACAATAGGCTATTCATTAGATAGGTCGCTCGCGCAATTTTCGAGAAAACGATTTTTACATTTTAGCTCTTTAGTTGAAAACCGCTCGACTAAATCGTTTAAAATTTTAGCAGCAGATAGCTTTTTTATGGTGAATCACCAAATAAAATTTTGAAGCATTTAACTACATTGTTTTAGAGATATAAGGAATCGAAAAATTAAAAAAAAATTGAAACCTTGATATCTTACGAACCATAGGGGTTTGAAAGCTGTGCAATGAACTTAGTTAAACACATAAAATATCTACTTTTTCTCCCGAAATCTCAAGTCCAATAAGGCCTTTTTGCGTCCGTAATCGAGGCACAAAAAAAACTCATTTTTTTCAGTTTTCGATTTATTAGTGAAAAAATAAGTAGTCAAATCACTTTAATGGGGTATAGTTTGATATGTGACCCATTGACATACTTTTTTTCGCGAGGTTATGATGTTTGGTTTTAGAGATATGAATTAAAAAAAAATCAGCTTTTTCATTTTATCTGCCGAACAAAGCAGTCGATCCCGAGGACGGAACAAGGAAAAGTAAGTAATTTTATTCTCTTTCAAATGCATTATAGCTGAATTGTTTGTAACAATACGATGATTGAAAAAAACGCAAAATAGTGTTATTCAAATATCAAAAAATGGCCATAAAAAAGTAGTTAAGAAAATTAAAAAAAAACTGTTTTCCCCGAATTCAGAATCCAAAAATAGATATACATGTCAAATTTTATTAATATTGACCGAATATGATTAGTACGTTAATACAGTCAAAAAATAACTTTGACTCACCCGTGTTGTAAAAGTATACGATCCTCATGAACATAAATTAATCTGAAATCTTTTTGTCAAAATTAAGGCATTAAATCATACCGAGGCTTCAAGTGATTTCTTAGTTTTGAAAAGAGCGATATTTATGATACGATGTGGCGTAAACCTCGATTTACTGCACGCTCGTGCACAAATGCACTGGCTAAATCTCGGTTTACGCACGTTGTGTCATAAAATAACGTATGATACTAGGGGGTAAAGGGATTTCACCCTCGTGGGGACTTATCACCCTTGCTCCGCTCGGGCGATAACGTCCCCACGAGGGTGAAACTACTTTAACGCACTAGTATCATAATATACTATTCCATTATTTTGGGTAGGGTGATTGTAGATTCATTATCAAAAAATCCTCTCTTAAAAAAATGATGGCCTTTGTTGTGAAACATTTAATACGTGATTCTGATTGGTTGCTGGCTTTAAATTCATAACCCTCAAAACAGTCATAACGCGTAACCCTGGTAGAAATGTTTGAGGTGTTTAAAATGAAATGTGGAAACCTTGATAACAGATAAAATATATGTAATATAACTAACAAGAAATTTTAGTAAAAATTAATCATTACCAAGAGTGTGTATAGTATTACAACATGTGTATTGAAAAGTGGCACCCTAATCCCATTTGTAGTAGTAATAAAATGTGTGAATATTATTTTGTTTTTTGAAATGTCAGTGAGAAGTTCAATTAAAAGAGTAAAGAGTTTGAACATATACTGTGTCTCTGTGCCCAAAGTCGCCCTCGGTGAGGTTTGAGAGGTGAATTTAAAGAAAAGTTCAGTATCCGAGTCAGTAAGTTTAAGTCTATCATTTTACAATGCTCTTTGAATTGTAAAAAGGCTACTAGACAACAAAAATATGACACTGTCAATTCCTATGTTACCTAGAAATATGTAACCTAGATGATGCTGATTTAACTGTTATCGTTCATATTTTGACATTCAGGCTCATGCGAATTTTTTAATTGAGCAGGTCAAATTTTGCTTGTAGACAGTTACACAGAAACTACCATCTCTAGCCCACTGTATTTTTAGTTTCCAGTGTATTTTTACATGAAGAAAGTGATAAGTATTTTAGCTTTTTTGTCAAGGCATTAATTAGAATTTTGACTTTTAACAGTTGTAAGAATTTTTGAGACCGATACCTGTTTCTCCATTTTTGCATTTTTTCTCATTCGAAAACTAACAGGTCTAGAAAGCTCATATTTTGCATATAGATTTCTTCTGTGATTGTGAAAAGATATTTAAAGTTGATTCGACCTTAACTGAAAAACTTCTGATTTCGACTCCGACACTGATGTGAACTCATTCTATACGACTAAATAATTATTGCGGGTGTTGTAGTCGAACACAAAAGTATTTAAATATCTTTCCACAATCACAAAAGAAATTTATATGCAAAATATGAGCTTTCTAGATCTGTTAGTTTTCGAATGAGAAAAAATGCAAAAATGGAGAAACAGGTATCGGTCTCAAAATCTCTTACAACTGTTAAAAGTCAAAATTCTAATTAATGCCTTGACAAAAAAGCTAAAATACTTATCACTTTCTTCATGTAAAAATACACTGGAAACCAGAAATACAGTGTGCTAGAGATGGTAGTTTCTGTGTAACTGTCTACAAGCAAAATTTGATACGCTAAATTAAAAAAATTCATATGGGCCTCGATGTAAAAATATGAATGAAAACAGTTAAATCATAATCCTGTAGGTTACATGTTTTCTAGGTAGCATAGTAAGTATCTGTGTAAAATTTCAGTTGTATAGTTTTTTTTATAATGCAAATAAATGGCATTGTAATGATAGACAAACCCACTGACTCTTATACTGAACTTTTCTTCAAATTCACTATTCAAACCAATGATGACGACATTGAGCATTATTAATATATTTATTGAAAAATAGTTTTGAGATATTTAGTAACATGCTACATGCTTATAAAATATTAGCAGACGTCAGTGTGCCGCCCAACACTTATGGTAGATTTTCTACCAGTGTTATTAGACAGAGATAGAATCAAGAGCGCGCGAAGCGAGCCTTTATTCCTAGTACAATAAAAACTCCATATATTATCACATAATTTACATATACATACATAAACATTATTATAAATTATCGGCATATACATATTTGCATGTGTAAAACTTGAATATACATTTCTATCTTACCTCAGTCAATTTTTGTATTGTTGAAAGCATCTTACGTTTGTTTGAAATATCAAGGGGCACGGTAGCGCCCCGATGGAAAGTATAAGTTTTATACTTACGTTTTACACTGTGCTGTCGGGAGCACCGCAACCCAGTATACTTTAAAATTCCTGTTTAACCTATTTGCGTCTCACTGATTTTATCTATATATTTTATTTGATTTCTAGTTGACGCTCATGTATTGTACAGCAATTAAAACGGTTAAGGTTACACGTCTCTGTTTACCACTTATTGAAAATTTTAAGTCATCGATTTAAATTAACTCTAGAAGTATTTAGACCGATTATATTGTCAAATAAAATAAAAAATTGAGCTTTTATTTGTTCGTGTATAAAAAAGTAAAGAATAATAACTCTTAACAGTTGTCCCAGTACTGGGCCCAAACATCGTGTCCCACTACTGCAGTCATCGTCTCTTTTATTAAAGGAATTTTGTCTTGAACTTTCCATGCTTTGTTAAGGAGAGTTCATCTCCTAGAGTCCATCCCATTCTCTCCATGCTTTTTCATTAAAATTATTATTTATTAGCCTAGAAGAGTTTAAAATGTAAATTTTTTATTTTAATCGATAGGAAATTTCCTTGGCTACACACTAGTACTATGCTTTTTGCAATTTTGTTTTTTCAAAGGGCTATATCAAAAGTGTTTCAGTACTGGTGCTTTTACCTTAGTTTCCTGACGAAATGTCCTGGAAAAATTTCTTATTGGAGTAGTGTCTTTTAGGTGAAATGTCCTTAGGTGAAGTGTTTTTTGGTGATATGGTCTTACGTAAAATGTCCGGATACGGTTTGAATCGATGATGATCCCTTTTTTGCTGCCACCTGCTTTTGTTCATTTTCCCTTCTGTTCTCTCTCTTACCTTCCTGGCTCTCTTATTCACCTTCTTTTCATCTTCCATCCACATCTTCTTTTTCACTGGTATCTTCTCTCTCTTCTGGCTTTTCTCCAGTCTTCCTATCCTGTCCCTCATCTCGGAGCTGAACTTATCCATCTCTCTTTGTAACCATTTTAACTCTCTTTCCATAAGCTTTACTTCCTTTTCACGTCTGGTAACTTTCGATCTGCTGCATCCTTCTTCTCTTCTCGCTACTCGATGTCTTTCCTTTTGCTAGTTTCACTAAAAACTAAAGTTTCTGAGACTTGTTGTAGTCGTCTATAACCTCTACAATGCACTACGAGTTTTTGATTCTGCTCGATTTTACTCTGTTCCGCTTGCTCATCTTTGACCAACACCAGTTGCTCCCGGTCCTTTTCTGTGTTCCGTTCTTCTGGCTGTTCCTGCTTTCTTCTCCAGTATCTGCACTTAATGTTTTTCATGCTCTTTTCGTTGCTTTTTTTTTGCTCTGTTCCGCTACTCCTTCTTTTTCTCTCTTCTTTATTTTCTTCCATTCTTCAATTTCTCCTCTCCCTCTTACACTTCATTATGAGTAGCTTCCCTAGGTTTGTTCTCTCTCTGCTGCTTGCCTTTTCTTCTGCATTTCTCGAACATGGGTTCTCTTCTCCTCTTATATCCAGTATCTTATAACCTCTTGCTTCGTTTCCTAGTCCGTAAATCTCGCTGTAATTGCTAAACCTGCGATATTAATTATTGAATTGTAAACTTTTCGCGCCTGCTGAATTAGATTTAAGTTTCAAATGATTGCGATTGTGATTGATAATATGAATTAGGAATGTTGATGGGAAAAATAATGTTTACTCGGCTATAGATAAAAAATTATCCCTGATGCAATAAAGGCTGTTTTTTGTCAATTAGTAATTGGCCCGTAACTTTTTGTTGGCATAGGGTTTGGAGGTGCTACCCATGCTTTTTACATATTGTATGTTCAAGCGCATGTAAAAAAATGCTGCCAATTCATTATATATCTGCTTGCTAATGTATGAGGCGATTTTTGATACATAATTTAATATATAAGTTTTGGATGGTTCATTGTCCAAAAGTTTGCCGACCCCTCTGTTTTTTTATTATAGATAATACAAACACTGCCGTCAATTTTTTTTCACAGAAATTTACGCATGTTTACATGTGTTCCTAACCAACCTAACCAACAAAACAATAGGCTATTCATTAGATAGGTCGCTCGCGCAATTTTCGAGAAAACGATTTTTACATTTTAGCTCTTTAGTTGAAAACCGCTCGACTAAATCGTTTAAAATTTTAGCAGCAGATAGCTTTTTTATGGTGAATCACCAAATAAAATTTTGAAGCATTTAACTACATTGTTTTAGAGATATAAGGAATCGAAAAATTAAAAAAAAATTGAAACCTTGATATCTTACGAACCATAGGGGTTTGAAAGCTGTGCAATGAACTTAGTTAAACACATAAAATATCTACTTTTTCTCCCGAAATCTCAAGTCCAATAAGGCCTTTTTGCGTCCGTAATCGAGGCACAAAAAAAACTCATTTTTTTCAGTTTTCGATTTATTAGTGAAAAAATAAGTAGTCAAATCACTTTAATGGGGTATAGTTTGACATGTGACCCATTGACATACTTTTTTTCGCGAGGTTATGACGTTTAGTTTCAGAGATATGAATTTTAAAAAAAAAAATCGCCTTTTTCATTTTATCTGCCGAACAAAGCGGTCAATCCCGAGCACCAAACGATGAAAAGTAGGTAATTTTATTCTCTTTCAAATGCATTATAGCTGAATTGTTTGTAACAATGGGATGATTGAAAAAAAATGCAAAATAGTGTTTTTTAAAAATCAAAAAATGGCCATAAAAAAATATAGTTAAGAAATAAAAAAATAACTGTTTTTCCCGAATTCAGAATCCAAAAATATATATGCATGTCAAATTTTATTGATATTGACCGAATAGTTCCAGAAATATTACGGTATACATACACGCACATCCACACACACACACACACACACACGCACAACCATACGGATATTTTCTAAAAACACTTGATTTGAACTTCTAACACACCAAAAAGTATTTTCTGAAAGTTTTGACAAAACTCAAAATTTTACTAAAGCAAAACTTGGTCTGGTGCGTGTGCCCTCAAAATTGCAAGTGCTCGATTTTTTGACCGGAAAGTGTTAGACTTTTCGTAGAATGACTCATATATATTATTATTATTGTATTTATTTTATTGATCTTAAAAAATGTGATGACCGGATAATTTGAAGCCGTTAATAAAGCGATTTTATTGGTTGAAAAACCAATATCCGGTGTGAATGTATAGTTGCAATTTTGAACTTTTAACCTCAAGAAATTGAGCACGCGCGAAGCGTGGATTTAACTGGTACAATAAATAATACACTATTTATACGGAAGGAACTTAAATAAATATAACTAAATCTTATAAACCTCGTATTTATTTAAAAAGGATTTACATAGTTTTGTTTGCAAGTATCAACAGCGAGACTCGGTAAGAGCGACGCACAGAACAGGATAATATCACATAGATAAATGAAATGGAATTCAACTAATTAATAAATCTTTTTGCTGACGCTGGCTAAGCAAATTTCGAATTCATGCGTGAAGAGTCGTTTTTCTTATTGAACATTCTTTTCTTTTCATATGTGATTTATACAAATGCTATAAAAATCGTAATGATTGATTATTCAATTTTATACTTGTTTGACTTTTATGAAAATTACATGTTTTGAATCTCACAAGTTTTATTACATTAACTTAATCAAAAGAATGCGAGCTGAAAAGCTCTCTTAAAAAGGGTTCTTTGGCAAAACTTATTACACATAGATGACCGTTATAATTAATAAATATCAAAGGTATTAAATAATAAGTATGATGATGATAATAATAATAATAATAATAATAATAATAATAATAATCGTGATAATAATTGATAATATAAGAAATAGTAATATAATAATAATATAATATATCATTGTCATAATCGTCTTCCCATTTATAATTGCGTACAAGAATAAAGTAACAATATATAATGTAATATACAATAATCAAATTTTATAAAATCACGGAGACGATTCTTCAAAAGAACGCAACTTGGAATACCTATCTAAGAGTTTGACGTTTCAAACGAAAAATACCGCATGTACCCGAATGTAACTGAATTTTTCGGATTGTTGCAATCTACATACATTGATCACTCATAAACTTATAAGTAATGAATATTCAATCACCACATAATTCCCGGTCATTTTTTTTCACTCAACTTGTAATTTTTATAAGTATTTCATGATATTTTTTTGCGTAAAAAGTTTTCGCTCTTTGCGATTGTGACATTTTTGCGTCAAATAAGGATCGTTTAACGATTTTATCAATATACTATTAGACATATTATTTAAGTATACTTAAATAATACTTGAATTGATCGTCGACTGAAATTAAGAATTTCACTATAAGTACGAACGTCTACGGGATTCATTTAGACAAAATTCACACGAACGCAATGCTTCTTCTTCAAGCGATTTCTCTGTTTCGGAATATGTTTGTATGTATGTACATGCGTTTGTGTGCGGGTGTGTAACCTACATGAAGAACGTTCATTGGTAAAAGTTCAGGCTATGAAAGTACTTTTTAAGTACTCTGATTAAATCACTTCATCATTTATAGAGTCTTATTGAGTTTACGATCCACGAAATCGAATGCTATATATATATATATATATATATATATATATATATATATATATATATATATATATATATATATATATATATATATATATATACATACACACACACACACACACACACACACACACGGTTTCGCGTGAATTTGCCTGAATTTCGTTCAATATAAATTATGGTAAATATAAGGGCTACATGTACGTACACCAACTGTACTCTTTGTATTATTTTTCGAATTCACTTTTTAATGAGTGTCGCTTCATCTATACCTCATTGATTATCTAATACTTAAAGAATAATGAATAATTATGTACAATAATTGATCAAAACATTCGAGTCAATGCACAACACATAGTGCAGCCGGAAATGCTCTGCTCTTAGTTCTATATCTTCTGCTTAGAATTGTCGATGTAGTCTAATCTCTATCTATCTGTTTATTTTATTTATTCACTCATTTATTTATTTATGTATATATATATATATATATATATATATTTATTTATATTTTCTTCTTCGAATCTCTCGCTTGATGTGGTCTTTGGTTTTTCTACAAAAAATATATATGCGATATTCTTAACAGTTATACAATGTATGTGATCGTTTACCGGATTCATCATGCTCTAAAAGTCTCAAAGTTAGCCGAACAATCGCCCACTGCGGCGATATTATTCGTCATTCTGTGATATAGAATCCTTGCTGGTTTTGTTTTAATCCTAAGAACACGGAGACACAGGATGGATCAAGAGTCCGGAATCTCTCGACATCTTCAATTCGCGACCATACTATATAATAATCATACATGTATATTATATTTCATGATGCATATTATATACACATGCGCAATCATGACATGTCACGTTCGTGCTCTGACACAGACTTGCGAAGAACGAGCCTGAGCGGCGTTCTCATTATACGAATTTTACTCTTCTATTATGATTATGCCTAAACGTATTTATGTGAAGATACGTGCACGTTGCGAATACCGTCTCGGACTGTCGGGCATCGGGGCGCATCGGCCAACTACCTACCCCGCATCGGGTTCGAGCCCGAGCTTGCAGCGAGCCGGTATTTTCCAAGCGGGCCGCCGCAAGCTCGAGCGCGGAATCACCTCGAGAAGTGCATCCCCGCCCCCGAGAGTCAGATAGGCGTTCTTGGTGAGAGGAAAAAAACGTAAAATCGTGCTAACCGATGGTGATAAATTAAACTATCTAAGGTAAGACTTGTGCACTTGGCGAGTGGAGCGCGGCGAACTCTCGGAGTCGAGTTCCGCGAGGCTGACGACCGCGCGAGTCTAGAGATCAGTACATTGAATTCCAGTGGGCTTGATCCTCTCGTCCTCTCTTCTCTCTCCTTCCCGCTTCCCGAGATCCTTCTCCTCGTACCGAACGCGATCGGCGGAGTGGCCTAGCCGACTTGGTCGAGCCCGAGCAATCAGGCGAGGTACAGCTCGGTCGGCGTTTGCGCGAGGTCCGGCTTGGTGCAGGCGCTACCCGTAGGCGAGGCCGCGGAGGCGCCGCTGCTCGCCCTGGTCGCGGCCAGCGGCGAGCGCGACGCTACGTCCGCTGTGCTGTCGATACTCCCACACAGCTGTTGCTGATGCTGATGCTGATGCTGATGCTGATGCTGATGCTGATGCTGCTGCTGTTGCTGCTGCTGGAGTTGGCCCTGACCGCCACCGTTCTGGGAAGACGCCAGCGTGTCCCCGTTGCAATAATAGTACGTAGAATCTGTTCAAACAGAAGAAAGTCGCCTTAACTATGGGATACTGATAGTCCAACTGTTATAATAGTCCTGTGCTTTTCTATGTACAGTAAATTTTGCTTGTCGATTTTTTTTCAATGTACCGCTATACATTTAACGACACATCTATGAATTGATCGTCCGCTTAGTACCTTGGTTCTGGTGCAAAGTCACAAACAATTAAAATATGATAAGAACGCCAGATTAACGACTTTTTAAACAAGCTGAGATTTTCGACAGGTTTTGACTATATTTTCAAGTGCTCATAACTTCGCATCCAAGCTTGCATCTTTTTCACGTAGTAATTTTAAATATCATGGTACGTTACGATACAAGTGCGCGAAGTTGGTGATTTCTGAAAATTCCCGTTTGGCTCGCGACTCTCTTTACTCGTTTGATTTGAGATCCAGTTCCAGAATCGAGATCCAGATTCTTTTAGGATTTTTATATTACTAGGGTTCGACTAGGGTTCGATCAGAAGAAAAGAATAATCCAAAAGACGTTGCACGCCATGTCTTTTGGATTATTATTATTATTATTATTTATTTGTAGTTTCGTAAATAATTATATGGCTTTTTATTCATAATGAATTGAATGAAATATGGTTAGAACAGGGAACCTCGATCGGAAAAAATGCTATGAAAGATTATTCGAATATTACGAGGTGCTGCTGTTTGGCATAATTGGGCTGGATGGACCCCTTTGTGCACGTTTCCGGAGACCCACCGGGACTGGAAAGTTGTATTTTTTCGCAAGGATTCGAATTAGAGTGGTTAGAACAGCTAGCCTCGAATGCTATGAAGGATTTTATAAATATTAAAAGTTTGCCAAATCGCGAGTGGTTAGAACACAGAGCTTAGATCGGGATGAGAAAAGTTATGAAGAATTTTCAGAGCGTTCAAATTTCGACGGCCTGCGTAATCGGGCTGGATGGACCCCTTTATTATACATGATCTAGGAGCTATCCACTTGGTCTAGATCGTTATTTTTTTTCCAAGGAATTAAATACGCTTGGTTAGAACAAGAAGCTTTGAGGGGACGTCCACAGTGGAGCATTTTCCGAACCTCGAGATTCTTCAGGTTCACGTTTGTGTATAAATTGCGTACATGTGCTAATCCGCGACAGTATACAACTCGGGTGTTGGAAGTTGAGTATTTCAAATTGAGGGCACACCTACTAGACCAATTTTTTCTGATTCTTTAGGCCGTCTGAAGTGAGGAAATGTCTGCGTGCATCGCCGATCGCTTGCCAAACTTTTTTGCGGGGCAGTTGAAATTCTCTTATGGGAATTCAACATTGGGTAAGATGAGAGAAAACTTGTCACAATTCAACTTCACCCACTGAATGCGTATCTGAAAGCGTAATCCAAAAATGTGTTCTACTAGGATTGAGGTATCTGAAGAGAGCTTTAATTTGAGGGCTGGTGGGTTAAGAATGGTTGCCTAGGTCAAAAGTTGTCTAGGCTTAAAAATAGTAAAAAATCACACAGAGTATGATTTTTTATGAAAATCCACGGTTTTTCCTTTTTATAAAATTCTTATTATAACTTTTGATCTGAGCGGTCAATTTTAATCACCTCAGGGCTCTAATTAAAGCTCTTTTCTTCTACTTTCGTTTTACAAACTTGGATTAACATTTCAACTTTACGATCAGCTATATATATATATATATATATATATATATATATATATATATATATATTGCGATGTGTTTTTGAAAAAACTACTGCACCTAGGACCATGAAAAAAGTAAATGATATTGTTTAATATGCGTTTTGTGCGCGTAAGCGAGCTGAAATGTCTCCATGAACTAGAAAATGTATAACAAGTTCCATTTCTAATAGGGAGAGCCGCAATTCAGACCGTTATCAAAAAATTTGATTGATGGGTACAGTGGAAACAGGGAGTAACTTCAGAGAGTTCAACAACAACAAAATCAAGCCAATCTCTACTTAGTCATTTAAAAGTACCTTTCCAGAAGCTGTCAAAGCGTATAACCTTGTTACCATGGCAATGAGTTGATACACTGAGAAAACTAGATATTAAAATTTACTACATATGCAGGAAACATTACTATATTATATAGTAACGGACGGTTATACTTGCTTTGTATTAAATTTTACTATCTCAGATAGTAATTTCTATACTGAAATGAAATTTTTTAAAATTTAATTTTATTTTGCTGGCCAATTTTACGCGCTTATTCGATTATTATTATTATTATTGATAATTAATGTTGTTAAGTGAAAGAAATAAACGAAACAAAGAAATTTTTCTGCGGCGACGGGAATCGAACATGGACCTCTGGAATGGGAGTCGAGCGCGCTGACCACTTACCCAAACAGTACTGTTATGCACTAAATTTCAAATCTGATATATTAATCACATTTACTCATGAGTTAACATTAATAATAAATTGGCCAAAATTAATAAATAATAGCAGCGAATGATATTTTATCACTTAATAATATCAGAAATACAAAAAATTATATTTTTGCCCCAAGGTGCTAGATGTAGTCGTTTTCTCAAATGTACGTCGCAAAGAGACCCGTCCGTTACGAAGAGCGTAGTATCCATTACGCGTAATGCCACGATTATTTATAAGCCAAGCCCAGATTAAGTATAATGTGTATCGTAATCTTGCACGTATACATCGTGAGATTAGGCCAGGTATCTAAGTTGTCGCTGTATCCCGTGCACCGCGCATGCGCTATGTACTAATATTTTAGAATTAGCAGGTTTTAATCATTAAACCGGCTTTTAATAACTCACTCTCGTTAGCAGATTTCTTTGCTAGAAACCCGTTAAAAAGGTCGCTCTGATAGCAGGTTTTTAGCTAGCTAGCATTTCATGCTAATTTTTAACGGGTCTCACATATTTCTAGCTGGAAAACCGTTAATATTTTTACCAGGAAGCATAACCTCGAATTCAAAATCCTTTATAAAAAAAAAAAAATAAATAAAAAAAAATATACAAATAAAAATAAATTGATATCAAAATATTGTGACCACCTTGTATGGATCTTTCAAATACAGTCAAAATTTGAACTACCAAGACAGGTTCTATAATTTATCAATATAAAATTTAAGATATTACCATAAGCAAGGTATTTGGGACAATCCTCTCTTAAAAAGAGATGACCGGATGTTGTGAACCCGTTAATAAAGCAATTGGATTGGTTGAAAAACGAATCTCCGGTCTGAATGTAGCTGCGATTTTGGTTGTTGAACTTCTACCCTCAGGAAATTTGAGCACGCAACGCGCATTATTGGATTTAGCTATGAAAAAACATGCGCACGTTCTGTTGATCGATTATAAAAAATAATGCTTGAGAATCTCGGATCGTTATCTCGACCTGGACCTCACGAGCAACATGAAAATTTTCAACTATGTTCATGTTCGTCGTAATCAAGGCTTTCTGTTCTAACCACTCTCACTTGATCGCGTGGGAAAAATACAACTTTTTAGGCCCGACGGGACTCCCGGAACGTGCACAAAAGGGTCCATCCAGCTTAATTTAGCGGACCGGTAAAATCTCGACCTTCAGAAAGTCCTTTATGACTTTTCATGCGATAACAAACATAAAGCATCACGCAGTAAAAAGTACACTGATTTTACTATTCTATATTCATCGCAAGTATATGAAAAAAATTTAAAATGTCGTAAGAACGTTTGTAATTTGTACGTGTAATGCATGATGAAAATCGATAAATTCATAGGCACGTCTCAGTATGTGAGATGAGTGACAAAATTTTGAGAATTGTCGAAAAAAGAAATGGTGCAGAACGTCATGTTGACCCTAATCTATTCGGTACTCATACTCACTGTTTACTTACTGAGCAACCCGCTAGTCGCTGCCCCATAACTGTATCCTCCGTAGGGTGCGCTGGAATACTGGGAGTACGCCGCGCTATACGCGTAATCGCCACCACCTGAAATGAGCAGTCAATAATTCATTCTCACGGATCAGTCGATTTATTTTTTAAGTAATCGCCGGCTACACGACAATAATCGACACATAATAGCGGATCAGGCACAAAGTATAAACAGAAATCCAAACGTTGCAAATAAGACAAATATGAAAATCGGTCGTCATATAATATGCGTAGCAATGTAGCAAATATTCAGGAGGGTTGTGGGATAAAGCTGTTCGAGGGTTTTATACTCACCAGTGGCGTAGTGTCCAAAACTAGGCAACATCGTAGAGTAGGGCGGAATCGCGGAGGCTACCTGGGGCTGCGAGACAGGCGGCTGGAGTACCGTGAGTCCAGGGTCCCCTCCCTGAGGGGTTTGGGGGGCCGCGGGGGCGGCGCTAGCCTCGTTCTGCATCGACATCGGTGGGCTCTGCTCGCCCCCGCCAGCCCCCACACCCACGTATGATACTGCCACGCTGCCACTCTCTCCTACGGGATTGGCCATGCACATAACACAACACAACATTCGAGTCAAGCCAACTAATTGCTAATGCCTTATATGACAAGCTAAGAATGACGGACGGATCTTTTGAGGGATACTATCATGTGGGATATGTAATTAGATTCGAGGTAGTTCTTGCACCGACTGACTCATACGCATCAATATTTATTTTTTAAATACCATTGTATGCTGCAGAGGTATGTAGAGGAAGTCTCTGGATTCGTTGACAAATCGCCGTTTCCCACGAAGAGTAACAAATTACAGAATTCTCGCCGAAGTCTAGCACATTTCAGAGTAACAATTTTCAAAGATCTCGGCAATTTTCTATTTTTACCTTTATAGCACAGACTGCTAAATCCGCAAGTCACGAATAGTCGAGACTTGCGGATTTTAGCAGTCTGTGCTATAAAATTTTATACGATACGCGTGACTTAAATGGTTCAGTTATACACTAACTGCACCGTGTAAAAAAGAACCATTTAAGTCACACGTATCGTCGTAATGTACTATTGAATATAGAAATATTTTTAATTTTCAAATCTGGTTAAAATACAGCTATTTATTAGTTCCAATATCCTCGACTTCTCGTTCTTTTTCTTTGCATAAGGAAGAATAAAAAAAACTCTAAACTGCGCCGATATTCGCGGCGAAACTGTGAGCTGTGCTTTTCGTTACGCGTTACGGGAAATAAAATATGCTGCTCTTTGTCGGACATTATGCCCTCTTCTATCGTATCTATTATAAATGAAAAACCTATTCCTAAAGCGATTTTGCATACTGTTAAAGTATATAAGCTCGCTTTGTACTTCGACTAGTAAACAGTTCGAAATACCTGCACCAAGAGTAGGACAACTGATTTTTCTCATTCTACGCGCGCTAAGCTAGCGAGAGACTCGAGAGTTTGACACGAAAACTAGCACAACTCAGAGTACCAAAAATGGGGGGTAATGCCTGAGAGTCGTGCTAATCTTCGCGGAATAATGAAACTGTGCTAGTCATTGTGCGCATTAGCGACGATGTGTACCGTGTAGAAATAAAGAACCTCAATGTAAATATGTCATTTGATTATGCAATTTGAGACAAATGAGAAATTTTTTTTTAACTTGTATACTTGGAAGGATATATTTTTCATGAAAGATAAAAGCATAAAATGACATCTGTTATTTCCTGTGATTGGTTAATAAAAGTTTTCTAATTCATGTCATATAACAGTTTTTATTCGATTTTCAGTAGAAACCGACGTGCCTTGGTCAGACGGTAGTGCGCATGGGTTTAAGCCAAATTACGAGAATGTGCAATTTCACTGTCTAATAAGCCGATATCACTTTATTCCCCAGCTACTAACTATGCATATCGTTGATGTTATTTATACTTGTTGTGCATTTTTCAATAATTAAAATGTAGGTTATATTTACATCCCTCTTTTGTTCACTGAGAAAAATGATATAATAAAAATTCAAATAACTTGAGTAAAAATTGCTATAATCTTACGTAATAGCGGGACATACTTGCACTGTTATAAAAATTACTATATTATACAGTAATTTTTATACTGAGATGAAATTTTAAAAAATTAAATTTTTTTCTTGGTTTATCCATTTTACACGCTTATCGGATATTATTATTTTACTTACCTAAACAGAACTGTTATGTACCGAATTTCAGATCTGATATATTAATCACGTTTACTTGTAAGTTAACATTAATGATAATTTAACGGAAATCAATAAATAATAGCAGCGAATGATATTTTATCACTTAATAATATCAGATAAACAAAAAATTATAGATTTTTAACAAAAGATTATAGAACTTTCTAACCTCAAATTCTGGCACACGGAGAAATTCTTAAAATCATTTTTACTATATAATGTAGCATTTTTTAAAGTACGTATAACAATTTTTATGACCGAGGATGTTAAAAAAGAAACTTATAAGAAAATATCTCATAGAGCGAGTATGTCCCGCCATTACTCAAGATTATAGTAATTTTTATTCAAGTTATTTTAATCTTTATTGTATCGTTTTTCTCAGTGTTGAAGTACAAAACCAGTGATATTTTGAATGTCCGTACAAATCGTACATGTGAACATTTTTGAGAAAAAGAGTCGAATCGCAGATTATAAGTATCATTGGTCTACTCGACAATTGTAGGCTGGACTTCTTATTGATTGTCACAAAGTAAGGACAACACACGCGAAAAGATGCAGCATACCAATCGTGTACAAGGAATACCTCGCATAATTTTTAACACTGCTAAAACCAGCGATTTTTCATTCTCAACTTGTGGATAAGTGGGACGGGTATATGAGTGGAGTTCATTGCAAATCATACATGTTATACATATAAACGAATACGACGCAATAGTTAGACATAAATATGGATGTAAAGGATGTGAACAAGGACTGCAGTTGGGTCTTTAAATTAATTTGCGCTCCAGTGAGAAATTATTAAGCGCCCGTAAGATAAGGTGGCAAACTCACCGGTAGTATGGTAAGGAGACATGTTAGTCCCGTCCAACGTTTGGCTCAATTTTAGTTCTTGCATCGTCAGTGGTGCGAGCGGCGTCAAAGTACCTCCTGCCATTACACAATTATCCCCAAATTTTTTCGTTAATTACTTTAATCACCGTTGATGCTTATTAAATCTTGCATTATATTGTATAATGATAATGTTAACACAACGGGGCTCATAATGCAGACATCGAACATATTATTGTGGAACGATAAGCTAAATCAGTTAGATCCAAATGAAATGCAACTATTCTTACGACAGCGATGTCGCGACGATTGATAATTAGCAAGCATCGCTGCTTTCGCGATGCTACGCGCAGATGAAGTTCTTTTCGAGCACAGGGCAGGAAGAGATATAAGTATACCGACGAGAGTGCTACAGCGCGCTTTCACGGTTCGTTCGCCGATGAATATGAATTTCATGAGATGCACTCGCGCAATTGCGCGAATCGCTTCTATTTCCATGCCGCAACATCGCATTCTCTCCCACGACTTTACTTATACGTACGTCGCGAAGCTCTCCCAGAGTCTCGGCGCGGCTTTGGCTCGAACAAATTTTTCCCCGTTCCACAGTTTTCTGCTCTTTGTCATTACGGCAATATATTATGTGCATATCAAGTGAAAAACAAACGGTGCGAGATGCAGAAGGACGTTCTCGTCGAGACGTCGAAAGAGGCGTATAACGAGAATGGGGAAACATTACTTATAGAGCTGAGCCGGAAAGGGCGAAAAAAGGAGAAGGAAAAAGTAAGAGTAACGTTGCGAGGGCCTTGCGGCGTTCATCCCGAGCTGACTCCGGAAGCTTGCATAGGAACAAGCAGAGCGTACAAAGGACCAACCACCGAGTAAGCCACCGCCACCTTACCTCCGTTTCTTCGCATGCATTATACCGAAGCCGCGTATACTTAGTATACAGTAAAGTGCAAGCTGGGTCAGGCAGCGGCAACGCGAGGAGTTAAGAAGCGTCGAAGAGTCACGGAGTTTGGCCGTCGCTTTCCGAAGTAACTGTGCCGGATCAGGCACGTTTATGTGCGTGTGTGTGTGTGTGTGTGTGGAGAAAGTATAAATGTACGTGACGCGTAGAACAATGATAGCGAGTGAGAATAGTGACTGACCTATGCTGCCTCCGATGGGGGGTGTGTAGAGATGCGGCGTCTGCGCCTGCGTCATGGTGCTGATGGTGCCTAGCGAGTCGTAGAGTTCCGCGGAGGTGGCGATAGTGTTGCCGGGGAATCCCCCGTGCTCGTAGTACCCGGCGTTGTTGGCGGCGTTGGCCTGGGGGCCGCTGGTGCCGTTGCCGCTCGCCGTTCCGCCGCCTCCGCTGCCTCCTCCGCCGCCACCGCCTCCGCCACCCCCTCCTCCGCCGCCGCCGCCGCCACCGCCGAGCTCGCTCAAGAGCTTGTGCTCGTCCTTGATGCTCCATTTGCTGGACCACAGCTGCGAAACGAGGATCAAGAGGAGCTTAACTATACCGGGCGACTTCGAATGGCCTCCCGATTATGTCCGCGCGCACTTACGTTGGAGTAGAGCTGGTCGCCGTTGTAGGTGTTCCTCTGCCTCTTGAGATCATCGTCGGAGTGGTCGGCCAGATCGCGATTATCATCTGGAAAAAGTCGTCAGGGAATGAAATGTGCGTCCGGCCGGCGCGCGAGCCTATTGTGGAGATCAAGCGCATTTGCCAGCGAAATCAATTATTCCCCGAGGGAAAAACAATGCCTCCCGGCGGAATAACGCTAACGCACGCTCGGGCGCTCCGTCGTATAACTGCGCAAATTTGATATTCGAGCGCGCGGCGGCCACTGCAGTATGCGGAGCCGCATAATGGGACAAAGGCTCCCGCTCGTATGTATGCATAGGTGCCGTTTGCCGGGCATCAAGACGCGGGCACAGATTAAACGTGCCCGACGCTAAATTGGATCTAAAATGGAAGAGAGCGCTCGACGCAGGGGGCCGAGGAAGGCGAGGAGGACGGCGAGGAGGACGGCGAGCCGATGCATCCGCGGGAGAAACGGCCGAACAGCTGAGACTATTATACATGTATCGGCTCGCGGAAAAGAGGGGCCGGCCGGCCTGTATGGCATTCATAGATAGCGAAACAATTTCGATTCCATTATATATACGTCTTTATTAGATTAGCTCGGCGCTGAATGCCAAGAGTTTAATTCGGAACGTGTACGTGCGAAGCGCGGGAAGGCGACAAGAGCTTGCCGTGCCGCATACGCAGACGAGCGAGAGAGATCGGAACGGAGATGAGTGCGGCGGCGTCAAAGGGAAAGAGAAAGAGAAACACGCGAGAGGGATGGCTCGGGGAGTATACGCGTTGGTTGGATATCTCGAATAATTAAATGACCATCCCGAGCTGGACGGGGGCAGGGGCTGCTAGCATAGGGCTCGTTAAACCTTCCTGTCAAGTTGTGATTGTCCGGGCGGCGGTAGTGGCGGCCGAACGTTCGACCGGGGGACGCTCGGGGGTTTGTTGCTGCTGGCGGCGACCGCTATAAAACCCGTTTCGCAGCGCGCACCACCAATCCTCTCTCCCCCCCCCCCCCCTCTCTCTCTCTCTCTCTCGCACGCGCGCTTGCACTTTGTGCAGACACTGTACGCCGAGCGGCCAAGCTTTACGATCAAATCGATCGGAATGAATATCCTCTGAATGCGACTATGCACGACCGAAACTATATATAGCGGTTTCGCACACAACGGGCAAACGTTACGTGCACGAACATAACCGACTCTCGCTTGGTTTTATTTCGCTCGAACAGAATCGCTACTGTGCGTATACTGCGTTTGTATGTCGTGTATGAAAAAGAAAATTTTTACGCGCCAAGGAGTGCGCACTTTCCAGCGTGTCGACGAATCGAGACCTCGCGTGACAGACTATTTTCCGAGACTGATTTGACACTGGAACAAAGAGATCGGGACAACTGTATATAGGCCGCAGTAGAAGGCAAGCTAGAAAAAGCCGAGAGAAGAAGAATGGAATAAGAGAGTTGATGTTATATGGGATAAAAGAGTCGCTTTCCCCTCTCGGTATTTTGAGGAGAGCAATAAATCGAATAATTCGATTGATACTCGAGGTAGTCGGGAGACAAGCGGCATGCATCCATAAGAGCCACTCATCTCTCTCTCTCTCTCTCTCTCTCTCTCTCTCTCTCTCTCTCTCTCTCTCTCTCCCCCTAACTTTATATGGGTTTGTATACACGCGTATGTCTCCCTCTGGTTTGCGGCAGCGCCGAGTCTGTGAGCAGGGTCGAGGCGTCGCCCGTTATTCGAAAGCAATTGAGTCAATGTTGAGCAATACAATACACGGGTAATAATGGAAACACCCCTGGCTGGGGTGAATCCGAGTCCATCCCCGCAAAAGAGCGAGCGAGCGAGAGAGAGAGAGAGAGAGAGAGAGAGAGAGAGAGAGAGAGAGAGAGAGAGACGCACGCCGGGCCATAAAGGAGGGGGTCCGAGCGCAGATGTAGCGCAACTGCAACAGCAACAGCGATTTCTTTCCCAAGTGCGTTTCTCATTGACTCTACAAGGCTCTTCGTCACCTAGATTTCTAAATCCCGGGCTCTCTTAATCGACTATTGTCGCGCGCTGTGCCTGCGTGTACGAGCACAACACGGCCCTGTCATCTGCTCTCGAGGCCTTTCGAGTACCGCTCTACCAAACAGGGGAACTGTCATTTTACATTTCTATTTACATCAAATTCCCATTTGGGAAGGCGAAAGCTAGGGGACGCCTGACTAAATATCGATACACTCTGCAATTCGGCTTATTGTTCGCGAACGACGATACTCGAAAATCACATTTAAATAAGTCGAAATATTATGCAATATGCACTTGGCAAAAAGTGCTTTGGATTTTTATAGACTGCTGAATTTTGCCGCGTGTACTTGCAAGTCCCTACTTTTGGACCATTAGTAGTACACACGCCAGCTACCTTTCTGTGTTTTTTTTTTTCGTTGTTTGCAATAGCTCAAAAGCCGCTGCACTTATTACAGAAGAATATTGCTGTTAAAAGTGTGTAGTGTAGCAGTATAGTAGAAACCGATTTTCTGTGTAACTCAAACTGAAGTTCTTACAAATAACTTGCCTTTCCAGCTGTCAAACACTTTTTTTCCGTTCATATGTGCAAATCTAGAAAAAACCGGACACTCCAGGGGGTCTGAGTGAATAAATTTGAAATTTGAGAGCACACGCGGAGAGAACTATATATTAAAATTTACTACATATGTAGAAAAAATTACTATATTAGATAGTAACGGCAGGTCATACTCGCTCCATGACGATTTTTACTATATTCATAGTAAAAATTGTTAGACTTGTATTAAAATTTGTTAAGTTTCACTAGTAATTACTACATTATATAGTAAAAATAATTTTAAAAATTTCTCCGTATGCCAGAATTTGAGGTTAGAAAGTTGATTTATGCAGTAATCAGAGACCAAAATCTATAATTATTCGTTTATCTGATATTATTATGTGATAAAATATCATTCGCTGCTACTATTTATTAATTTTGGTCAATTTATTATTAATATTAACTCGTGAGTAAATGTGATTAATATATCAGATTTGAAATTTAGTACATAACAGTACTGTTTGGCTAAGTGGTCAGCGCGCTCGACTCCCATTCCAGAGGTCCAGGTTCAATTCCCGTCGCCGCAGAGAAATTTCTTTCTTTCGTTTATTTCTTTCACTTAACAACATTAAATATCAATAATGATAATAATAATCATATTCGAATAAGCGCTTGAACTGCCCGGCAAAAATAGGTATTTTTTAATCTTAGGAACTCAAGGTTTTTCGGGTTCTATATGACCTAAAGAACGAAAAAAATGTGGTCGGGTAGGTGTGATCTAAAATTTCAAATTTGTTCACTCAGATCCCCTGAAGTGTCCGGTTTTTTCTGGATTTGCACATATAACAATAATAATGGTCAAAATATGGTTTATTAACAAGATTCTAATCAATACTTTTAATAGCAATGCTTTTTCGTAGGTGCATTACTTTTTGAAACATTCTGGAACAACCGTTTTCACGATTATTATCGTTGATAACAGACGCAGAGAAAGTCTTTGCCGGTTGGAAAACCTATTTATTCCGGAGCTAATAAACGGTAGGCACGCATAGAACCAAATCGCGGACGATGAAAAACACATACTCAGAAAGGTAGGTAGCTGGCGTCTGTATTTGAAAGTCATACTTGCATTCGCGGTCGCAAACAAGTTCAACGAGTTTAGTTCGACGTTCACACTTGCATATCTCGGTCCTTTGCGTTCCGTATACTGCGGGCGAGGTTTTTTTACTGATCAAAGAGATGACAGCTTTATTCTGTTAAACAAACTTTGGAAAGAAAGAGAAGAAACGTGCGTGCGCTCGTCCGCAGCGTGAAAATCTTCGACGTTTCTTCCCACGAGCGAACTGAACTGAGCATCTTTCATGCTGCAAAAGAGACTGGTATACACTTGCAAATGCAAAAATGCGCAGAGTAAACGGCGATCGAGCAAAGTTCAGGCTCCCTCGAGGTGCTTCGCGTTCAACTGCCGCCGCGGTTTTCCGCCAATGTATCTGAATAAGAATTTCTGTGAGTTTATTTCGCAATGTTTATCGCATAACCGCATTCATGAAATGTGGGAATCCTCGAGGGTGCAGAGAAGAAGCTCACTTTGAAATTCTGATTTTCGAATGCAAATTCGTCTCGATCGGGCAGACGCGTTCTTCGCTTTTTTTTTGACGAGCGAGCGATTCCGCTCGGTGGTTATATGCGGAGGAATTTCCTCGAAGAATCGGCACAGACGATATCGCAAATTCGCGGCGTGTTCCGTGTCGGCGATGCGTTGAATTACAGCGCGAACGCAGGCGGGGAGCTATTTTTTCAATTTTTCCACGCGCGCGGATGCATATGATTTCGATGCAATTGTACGGGAGACAGCGATCAAAAAGCAGACTAGATCTCCGTCACGTAGCGGCAGGTGTATGCGAGGGGGCGGTATTTCGGGGCGAGCGTTCACGATCTCCAGGGAGGACATGCAGATGGGTAAGAGGGGTCGGGGAGGGGGGGGGGGCTGCAGGCAGGCGCATATAGGAAGCGACGTGGCGCGGCGCGGCTCTGTGAAGTTCATAATCTAATGCATGCACCAGCGAGCCCCGCAAACATTGAGTGCTCTCTCTCTCTCTCTCTCTCTCTCTCTCTCTCTCTCTCTCTCTCTCTCTCTCTCTCTCTCTCTCTCTCTGGCCGCAACTGCCACTTTCGCAACCGCATGGGTAAATACATGCATGTGTAGGCCGTCGCCACCGGTGCGCTCTCCTCATAATCGAATTATATCGAATTACTGGCCGCTGCGTCGCGCGCTCTTGTCGTCGCGTGTCCGTGCGGTGCGCGAGCTGGAGCGACTACGCGATGGCATTCGATCGAAAGGACGATCGGCCTCGGCGCTAGACGGATCGATGTGTGCCCAAGCGCGAGCCCGCTCACGCCCAGTTACGTGCGCGATCGCTCGATCGCCTTTACTCCCCGAGTCGTCCGAGCGGAGGGCTGTGCTCCGCGCTAGCGAAACCCCTACTAACAGCGCGCAATTTAAAAATGCCGTTGCGGACTTTGCAAGTAAGCGACGAGCGGCCAAGGAGGCGCGATTGTTCCCAGCTCGCATTATATAGGAACCGTTGCGTGCGCGGTCTGGAGGAGCCGAGTCCCGAGTCGAGTCGTCGAGGGTTGTGGCGTTAAAGCGATCGGGTCACGCGACCTCTGTGCGGTGCATGCGCGTGTCGGGAATATTTCTCGGGCGCTGCGCCCTCGAGAGTCACGTGCCGTTGTCCCGGCCAAGAGAGCCGCAGATTCGACACGGTCCGCACGCGGCCATGTCGAATTTTTGAAAAAGAGAAACCGTGCATGCGTCCCCGCAACCCCTCGCTCGCACATTGCCTGCGTAGGCTTACCGTTGTTGTTGCTGTGTTCTTTCTTTCATGTGAACGCGTCCTCGAACGCGTCGACGGCTGATGCGTCGACGCGGCTTTCGGCTGCTTGCGCTCGTAATTAGCATTCGAGTTGCGGACTCGGGCTTCTCCGACCACTAAGTATCTCCGACTCTCCGGCGACTCTACGGTCTTGCATGTACGATTTTCTAGTAAGTTGGCGCAATGGGGCACATTGCTCCATCCTCGGCTTTATCGCTCTGCGTCGTACGTATTGAGACAGAGATATTGAGGAAGGTGAAGTGAAATCGCATGCCGACGACTCTGACAGCTTGCTTGCATCGATCGATCGAATTGTGCAAATCGATTCTTTATCCCTCTGGCCGCGCAAACACCAGCAAATGACCGGGAAATCCACGGCCGACCCGATAACCGCCCGCTATGAATAAAGACGTGTGTCTGCAGAGCGCCGAGCGCGAAGGTGTAAGAGAGCCGATAAGCATCGCGGGGCCCGCCCGAGCCTGCTGGAAAACCGAGAGACGCGGAGCGAGGGCTGCTGCGCCGAGAGATAGGAATTGCTCGCGTGCGCAAGTGTGTGCACAACTGACCGTCGTCGGCGCGCTTCCTCTTGATGCTGTTGCCGTTGGGGTCCTGGTGGTGGGCCGGGATGCCGAGGATGCCGCTTATGCTGTAGGCGTTCGGGGCGGTAGCAGCCGTCGCCGGCGCGTGCGCTATCACCGACACCGGGCCCTGCTGCTGCTGCTGCTGCTGCTGCTGCTGCTGCTGCTGCTGCTGCTGACCCTGCTGTTGCGCCTGCTGCTGCTGCTGCTGCTGCTGCTGGTGCGCGTGCTTCGCCTTCTCCGCCGCTTTGTTCCTTACGATTCTGCAACAGGCATAAATCAGTGGATGAGTTTGCTGACAACTGTATCGGGGAAAAGAGGAATTGAAACGTTTGGCGTATATTTTGCTCTACTCGACGATTTCCGATCTGAACTTTTTGCGCGTCCACTGCCAGCAAAGGCCTGCCCGCTTTAAATTCGAAAACCGCAAGCGAGGAGAAAAAGTGGGAAAGCAGCATGTAAATCTCGCAACGTGACATCTCGCAAAAAGCGGGACAAACGTCCAGCAGCGTAAAAATGTGGGACGCGCGTTTCGCAACGCGCGAGATTTAGCCACCTCGCGTTGGCGTTCAAGGCGAAAATTGAAGGTTCATCCGCCGCCGCCGCCGCCGCCGCCGCGCGGATGCGCTTTTCTCTCGTTGCGCAGTATGATACGAGGCGAGCTGATTGGCCAACCGAAGCTTGCGGTAAATCCTGCCGAAGGCGCGAGCCGTCCTCGAATTAACGACCGAGCCGACTGAGATCGGCCAAACAAGCTTATTGGCAGCGTGCGTCATCTGTTGCGCGGAGCGAACTACCCTTGAACGTCGGATATATTCGAGCCGCTTGGCAAATCACCCGAGTCACCCCCTGCGGCAATTGTCGGTTTTAATGGGCCGCGCGCCGCAACAAGTCGAGCAAGGCAAACAACGCGCGGCCGTGCAGAATGTACGATGCAGCGATGCAGCCGCGCGGAATCTGTTGCTCGCGCCGCACGCGAGGGCGCGATCGCGTGCGCGCGGGAAAAAAGCGCGGCGGGGTGGCCGGGGAAGGTGGGCGAGGGTGGGAGGGCGAAAAGCGCATCGCGTGCGCAGCCGCGGTTCAGCGCCGAAAGGATAAAGGATCGCGTGGAGGGGGATGGGCCAGTCCTAAATGGGCCGACGTTAAGCTCCGCTTATTTCCGTCTCGCTTGCGGCACTCGTTCGCCGCTGCGGGCGCTCGGGAGCGACGGCGATCAATCAGATGACACCTGTTGCGACTTCCCTCCCGTACTTTCATTCGCCACCTTCGGCAATTCCCAACAATTAGCGGCGATCCTTATCAAGCTCGTGTCGGATAGCGCTCGCACGGGGGGCAGCGGCTCCTCGGCCTCGTCCTCGGCCGGCCGCGCGCTAATGTCCGCGCCCGCCCCCGCAGCCTGGGATTATCTCCGGCGGCCGATCGCTCAGGCAGCGCGCGCGGCTGAGATTTGTCGACTCGACGCACAAACGCTCGTATAATGTGCGGCTTACACCGCTATAGTCAAGCCACCGGACACGTCCTCGTTCATCGTTATCGCCGCCGCGATCGAGCCGTCTTCACGCCTCTGCCCACGCCGCGGCCACCGAGCTTTCTCCTATTTGGCCCGTGCCCGCAGCAGATGCAGGACTGGATTATGTTATAATCGCTTGCAGCGACGCCGCACGTCGCCAGCCGAGGCGGCGAAAAAGCCCGATAAGAAGAGGGTCGTTCCAATGCTGGTTACCGCGATGCCGCGAGGGGCAAAAAAGCAAGTGAGGCCAGTCATCGCGCGCCGAGGAAAACCGGAGAAGCGGCAAGCCGCGGCGCGATTTTCCGAAGAGCGAAGGCGATCGACCTATGCAAAAACGCGGGAGAGAGGAGCGGCTGCTTTCACGTGCAGCTGAACAGAGCGCGCGCCCGAGACGGAGAGAGGGACGAGCGAGCGGGGATAGGAATAAGGAGGGGCTGAAAAAGCGGAAGCGCGTGTGCGTACGCTCGCCAACGCCAACGGCGAGGATCCCCGACGTTTTCCGGCCAGACCGTCGCTTCCACCATATATTTATGCGCACGCTACGCGTCGCAAGTCGTATATCTCGCGGATCGCGGGTGCAGGGGCAGCGCGGAGGATTCGGCCGCCGCATTGTTTTCGCCGAGCGCACGGCGAGGAGTTGCAATAAGAACGTGACTATACTTCTTTCGAGGTGCTCGCTTGAAGCCCACTTTCAGCGGCGCGCGGACAATGCGATTTTTAGCTTTCTCCGCGATCAGAAAACAATTCATATTGTTCTGTTAAAGTCTACTAGAACGTAGCGCAGGCTAAAGGGACGCGGCGCGAAGAGACTCTCTCCCTTTTTCCCCTTTTTCGTTTTCTCCGCGTTCCCCATTCTCCTCGCGGAGCGCACTTCCGGCCGCGCTCCATCTAATCATTGAGTGCTCGCCGTCGGCCCCCACTGCGCCACAGCGCCGGTGCTATCCTCGCTCTCTCCTTTGTCGACTTGCGAGGATTCTCGCCTCCTCGCCGCCGTCGCTGCGGCCACTTCACTGAAATTGCTCCCTTCAATTCGGAGCAAGTGCTGGCACTTCCAGTTCCTCAGTCGGCGGCGCTACGGGCATCGAGCCCCCGCCAAGTGTCCGCAGAACAGCCCGAATAATGGCTTTTGTTTTCAGAAAATTCAACGACGATCGCCCCGATCCTCGACTCTTCCGAGCTCAACAAGTCCCTGTATTATTACTGTGTCTTACATACGTGCATGTTCAAATCCAGAAAAAAACGGACACTCAGGGTGTCTGAGTGAACAAATTTGAAATTAGAGAGCACACCTACCCGACCACATTTTTTTCGTTCTTTAGGTCATATAGAACTCGAATAACCTTGGGTTCCCAAGATTAAAAAATACCTATTTTTTTGCCGGGCAGTTTAAATTCTCAGGGAAAATTATCGAAATAACAAGCCACGATTAAACTTTACCCACTCAGTGTATGAAGGTGCAATCCAAAAATGTGTATTGCTAGGATCGAAGCATCAGGAGAAAGCTACAATTTAAGGGCTGGCAAGTTAAAAATAGTTGCCTGGGTAAAAAGTTGTCTAGGCTTGAAAATAGTAAAAAGTCACGAAGATAGTAAGATGCTTTACGAAAATCAGCGATTTTTCTCTTATTCTCAAAATTCTTATAACTTTTGATCCGAGGAGTCAATTTTAATCGCCCAGGGATCAAATAAAAGCTCTTTTTGTTCTATTTTCGTTTAAAATTTTACCATCAGCCATATATACGCCTATCAATTATGGCCGTTCTTTGGCCGTTTTCATCGTCTTACACACACACACACTTATATATATATATATATATATATATATATATATATATATATAGCTGATCGTAAAATAAAAATCTTAATCTAAATTTTCAAACCGAAAGCGGAAGAAAAGAGCTACAATTTGAGCCCCGGGTGGTCGAAAATAAATTAATTTTTTGTATCCCTTTGATTCTATTGAAACACAGTTTTAGATTGCGCCTCCAGACAAAAAGTGGCAATTTTCTGCACATTGTCGTTAATTTTCCCCGTGTTAAATTCCCATAAGAGAATTTGAACTGGCCGGCAAAAATAGGTATTTTTTAATCTTGGGAACCCAAGGTTTTTCGGGTCCTATATGACCTAAAGAACGAAAAAAATGTGGTCGGGTAGGTGGGCTCTTAAATTTCAAATTTGTTCACTCAGATTCCCTGAAGTGTTGGGTTTTGTCTTGGTTTTGCACATATATGTATATGTCCTACTGCACGACACGTCGAATGAAATGTAAAAGTGAGGAAGAGAAGAAATGGTTGTCTGCGACAGTGGGTTAACACCGCCGCGTGATTGATATTCGTGTAATTTGGGCGCACCTTCTTGAATCATATCCGAAGGTGCGGTTTATGCGGCCAGGACCGGAAATCATACACGCATAACTCGAGGCTAACGCACGCCCTGCACTGTAGGTGTACGAGTTGCGTCGGCTACCGCGTATGCGCGTATCGTGCGCTACGAGCCTGGACTTCTCGGATTTCATGAGAGGGCGTTTAATTTATGCAACACCGCGCCTCGCCTGTCCTCGGGCTCTCGTCCTCGCACTAATCCTCGAGGAGGAATGGAAATCCGCGAAAACGCGCATTGAGAGGCAGAGCTGCGCCGGCCCGGCTCTATTCGAAACTTCCGGCCGCGAAAGTCGAACACTTAACCTCTGACGATCTTTGCGCGTATACCTATACATCAGACGCTCGCGGTAGACGTCTGCAGCCAGCGCCAAGAGCGGCGACTCGAGAAGCGGGACAAAAGAGAAATTTTCAAGGAGAGACAGAAAGCGTCATCTTTTCCGCTTATTAGACCGAAATTGCAGCCGTGACGTACACGTACTCGCCCACATCATACAGCCCACTCATGAAAGTTTCAGCGACATGCCGCAATACTTTCGGCAGCGAGCCTCCGAAGCGTTGCGGGAATTTTGAATTTCGAGCCGTGGAGTAGCGGAGCTCGGGGTCTGCAGAATTATGGAAGCAGCGAGGCGAGGCGCCACGTGGGAAGGAGCTATGCCTCCCTTGGCGCCGGCGCTGCTCGATCGTTCCCCAACGGCCACTCCCGAACTAAACTACGCGGCCATCGCATCCCCCGTACGGTATGTCGTAGCGTAACCGTTTTCCATATAAGCCGGCCCTCCCTCTTGAATTTCGCGCTCTCGCTCGTTCGAGAGTCATTGCGGATCCGGAATGACCTCCTCCTTCCCTCCTCCTCGTGGTTTTTCTCTTCTCTTTTCGGCGCGCTCGGGTTTAAATTCAACCTTCGCGCGGGCGGATAAGCCTTCGCCACGTGTACAGCTCGCTCGTACACGCTCGGTCGCAATTAAAAATTTAAATTTCGCTGATTGAATTTTAATTGAGGAGAGCCTTGTTTTTCCAACGCAGCAGCAGCGGCGACATTTGCATAGTCGCGCGATAAAAGCGCTGCGTGTGCGCGCCGAGTCTAGATTGCGCAAGCGAGCGCGAGGGGGACAAAAAGTGCGAGGGACGAAATTGAGAGAGGCTGCAGAGAGCTGGTGCGCGGCTCGCGCAAGCTCTCGGGGCGAAGGAGGAAACGCCGCGACGGCTCTGGAGCCGCAAACTTTAATGTCGGCATTACTTTTATGCTTGCGACTTTATGCCAAGTATCCTAGGAAATGTACGAGCCGCAAGCCGGGCTGCGAGCGCGCGCCGGCTCACCTCTAAATTATTGCGAATAAAACTTTATACTGAAATTACCTCTACGCTAACTTTATCGCGTTTCGTCCTGACGCTGCGGAGTCGGGCCGCAGCCGGAACGGAATCGACGGGGCGATTTCGACCTCCTCAGTTCAGCTCGCCAACTTGTGTGTGCGCAGCGCGAGCGCAAATTTGCATAGAATGTAGCGCGGAAGAGCCGCGCGCTCGCTGCTCATTCCGGCAAATGACTGGCTTTTATGGAACTTGGATGGAGCTCTTTCTCTCGATTCGCGCGACTTTATCATTTTTATGGGGCTCGTTTCGGACACGCGGCGCGACTTCCAATTCTCCGATCCGACCGATTCGTCATTGGAGAGACCGGTTTTACAAGGGCTATCGCTTATCGTCCAATGAGCTGCGCAGTTAATTCGAGCCTCGAGGTACGGGGGCACGTAACAAAAATGCGGCCGTCACCGTCATTGCGGCGACTGTTTACGCGTTTATATACGTGGGCGCGGAGCAGCGCGCGAGCCGTGAGTCAAGCCGTTGTGTCGTGAATAGCCGGGCGGCGCTTTGCGCGCGGGGATTTCCCAGGATTTAGTGGAGTTAGCGGCTTTGCGCGCAGATGCTTCTTCCCTTGTTGGCACATACGCCGCCGCTATGAAGTATGTAGCCGCCGCGCAGAGCCGGAGTAAATGGAGAGCCGAGCCGAGGGCCAACAAGGCGAGTACACAGCCTTGTATGTGTGTGTGTGTGTGTGAGAGAGAGAGAGAGAGCGAGAGAGCGAGAGAGAGAGAGAGAGAGAGAGAGAGAGAGAGAGAGAGAGAGAAGCGTGGCCGAGCGAGTTGTAGGTAGCCGTCTCGGGACGATGCGGCGGTTCCGCTGCGAGGAGCTTGGCCGCCGACACAATGCCGCTACTGCGAGCCCATTGTGTGCGGTCAGCCCCGCTCCGACTCTCTAGACAATGCACGCACGCTCGCACCACTGCAAAAGCTACTGCTGCATTCTGATGTACACAAGCCGCGCCTGCACCGAGACACCCATCTTTTGGATAATACGCGCTCGCGAGAGGCGCCGCGGCCGCCGAAGCCGGTTCTCGCTCTCTCTCTCTCTCTCTCTCTCTCTCTCTCTCTCTCTCTCTCTCTCTCTCTCTCTCTGTCTTCCGGCTTTTCCTACTTCCTCGAGCGCGGCTCTCCTCCGCCACCGCGACGACGTCTCCGCGAGAAATTGCTTCGTGTACTTGTCCGCGCTGCCGCTGCTACGTACTGCCGTGTGTCACGCGTTTGGCCCTTCGCGCGGCGATGCGCAGACGAGACCTGCGGTCCGTTCGCGAGATCGCGTGCGCGGCGCAATTCCCCGCTGAATTCATACGGAATTGAAGCGAGCGGCCATTTTTCGCGTTTAATTGGGGCTTCCTTATGTGGAGCACGGCGTAGAGTTACGCAAGCCCCGATAAGACGCGCTCGCAATCGGATCGCAATCTCCGTCTGCGGAATTCCGGCTCTGGAAAACGCTCTTCCTGCAATTGCCTCCTGCGCGCTATTAATTATAACTCATCGGCGAACTTCATCCGCACGCAGAGCGCGTGTACCGCGTCCGAGCCATCGAATGATCCCCGGAGCTGATGCCCCTCTTGCGGACACAATAACGAGGCATACACACAGTCGAGTAGAAAGTCATAAATCCGAGGCAGGAAAAAAGGAGCAATCACGAGGGCAAAGCTGTCGGCTCGAAAAAAAAGAAGAGCGACGACGTCCTCTCGATCGTTAAAATGATCTTCCGCTCGTGAAATAACAAAAAGAAGAAAGGAAGAAAAAAGCCAGGCGAGCGAGGAAGGAAGCGCGCGCGTCGCAGGGAGCAGCGGAGGGGTGGGGGGAGAGTTAACGCGCGCGCGCGCGTGTATACCTACAGATGCAGCGGTGGAGGACGCGAAGCCAGCGAAGCAGCGCGAACGTGAGGTAGGAAGTAGGTATAGAGGTATATAGTTGTAGAAAGAGAGAGAGAGAGAGAGAGAGAGAGAGAGAGAGAGAGAGAGAGAGAAGGGGGAGAGAGACGAGGCACACATATCGTCGGGAGAGCCAGAGCCGGGCGTCGTCGTTTTTTCCTCCTCCCGTGCGGCGTTCACGTGTGCGCCGAGCGTGGCCTATGGCAGGGCTCCCGCGGCGCCTCCGCGCGCTCTCTCCCGCTTCTTTCTCTCCCGCTCCGGGCCTCGGGCGCGCACATCCTCCTCTGCGGCTGCCTACTCCGACTGCACGGCCGCGGGCCGAGCGCGCGGCAGTTTGATGAAGTAGCCGGGCCCGGGAGAGAGGGACGAGCACATTATTATCTAGCCGTGCGCGCCGCATTGTCAAACACGCCAGCTGCGCCCGCCACCTCCTCTCTTGCGACTGTATTAAAGAACGACTACGCGCGCCAGGCTGCGAGTGGGGACAAGTGGCGAGCACTGCATTATGTATATCGTATCTCGCATCCCCGCGAGCCTCGCAGCGCGTCGCGGACACGTGGGGAGTATATAGGTATGCGTGTCTGTTTGTTTGCGGGCGCACAAAAGGCCCGGTGCCGGGCCGCTCGAGTCTCGACAATGGCGCCGCAGAACGCGCTCGCGCACCAGAAAACGACGAGGCTGTAGCCTGTACCGCGGCGGACAATGTCGCGCGATGCGCAACTCGCGCTGCACCATCGGAGATCACGCCCGGCTGTCGCAGTCGCTAAGCAGCCTAATCATCCCGCGCCGCGCTCAGCCCCGATTCTTTATCTTCGGCCCAGTTTTTGTATTCAATAGCCTGAAACTCGGACTTATCGATCGGCCGATAAGTGAGTCCGCCGCAGCACAGGAGGATCATGCTGCACTCGGGCCTACTTTTTTCTCGTGTACCGTTGTTCACTTGTTCCGTGGGACGTTCGACTCGTCGGTAGTGGCGGTCGGCTCTGGCACGGTAGCATTGTAGCCTTTTTTCACCCGGCTTTTTTCGCTGCGCCACTAATCGTCGGGGAAATCGATTGAGATTGATTCTCTCCTGCGCGGCACAGTTACCGGCACTTTTTTGTCATCCCCGTCGCTCCCGGCTCCCGGCGCGAGAAAACGCGCTGCGGCAGCCGATGTATGACTGTCGAAGCTTTTGCTGACTCGCGAGTACAACGAAGCGCGCCGAAACTCGAGCAGTCTCGCGCACTCACCTGTTACTACTATACCCACCGGGTATCCGTATTACGCGCGTGTTTCGTTCAAAGTTTCGGGAGCCGAGGATTGTTTTGATCGACGCCTGCAGCAGCGACAACAAAGGTCGATGAAATCTGGCTAACTCAGGGCGCGAAAGAGAGAAAGAGCGAGGCGGAAGAAGTCAGGTGCGCAGCTTCCGCGACTTGTGCAGCGGCGGCAGCCGCGAAAATTCACAGAGCGGATTGCCGCTCTTGACTCGCGCGGCGGCGCTTCTATACATACTGCACAGCGAAGAGAGGAGAGGAACAAAGGAGCGCACGCTGGCGGCATTATGTGCCGCGACCATCCGGCTTCATCGCGGTTCCGTCTGTCCTCTGACGTTTCCACGGCAACCCGGATTTCGTGGCTCGGCGGCGGCTGCTGCTGCTGCTCGTGCTCCCCCTAGGGAGCCGGGCCAAGAGAGGGACGGATTGCGTATCGCGGCGAGAGGGAGAGAGAGTGAGAGAGAGAGAGAGAGAGAGAGAGAGAGAGAGAGACAGAGAGAGAGAGAGAGAGAGAGAGAGAGAGAGAGAGAGAGAGAGAGCGTCAGAGAAGAGCGTAATTGTAACTTCATTTGAGGCTAATTTCGAGGAGCGGAGGGTATGATGAAACGCGGTAATAATTGTATTAGCCAGACAAAGGACGGTTATGGATACGCGCCGGCGGCGATACTGGCAGGCACCCCCGCGGATCCTCCGCCTCTCCCGAGACTCGCTCAGCTCAGCGTCAAAGCCTCGGCCAAGCAGACAGAGGGATGCATCTGCACGCGCCGCACACAGGCAGTTCCCCCTCATGCCTACCGCGAATATGGCGGCATTAGCTACCTACGCGGTACGCCGCGCGCGGCGGCCTCCTGGGGCACGGCGAACTTTGCGCCCCCGCAACGCGATCGCGATTCGCGGAAAGCCGGGAAAGCGCGCGGCCCATAATTATGCGCTCCGAGAGCACGCCTAAGGAAGATATGTTTTGGAAGATTGTATTTATGGTCGCGTGATTCAATAAGCGAAAGATGATGCGGGAGATATGCCGAAAGCGGCATGAAAGTAGCAATGGTGCGAGGCCATATGGCTGTCGCCGCGCGCCGAGTGCTCTTTGGGGGTGCGAAATGATATGGAAGTAATGGAGAGCGAGAGAGAAAGAGAGCGACTGCTGGAGCACGTGTCGGCCTGCTCGGCTCACCCTCGCGAGATTGAGCCGTGCGGCGAGTGTCTGCAGCTAGGCGGCGGATTACACACGCACACAGCGCGCTGCACACTTCGCGCGCGCTGACAGATTGATGCGATTCCCGCGAGCGAAATGCCTGGCGTCAGATTCCCTGCCAACTGTCGCGGCCGGCGGTGCGGTACATCGCTCATCGAGCCGCTCATTACGGCGAGTCAGAGTCGTGATGCCGATTCGGGAAAACTCGGAGGAAAAGCGCGCGTAAGAAGGCTGGACGGAGCGCGGGCGCCTGGGCTGCATCGTCAGCCGCGCGGTGAAACTCGCGCGGCTTATCGATCTGGCCCCTCTGCCGCACACTCGCACAGGCCGCGCAGGCCGCAGAGCGAAAGGGGGGCCGAGTTAGGCGCCGAAGAGCGAAGGAGAAGGACGCGACGGAGAGCGCGCGCGCGGGAGAGAGAGAGAGAGAGAGAGAGAGAGAGAGAGAGAGAGCCGCCGGGCAAGACACTAAGACGGAGAGCACCGCCTACTCGAGCGTGACTCCGCAGCCAAAGCCGAGCCTATCAATATTTCCTCCCGAAATCCCTACTCGCGCCGCGCGCCTGGGTAGGCTCCCTCCCCCGTCCCTCCCGCCGCACGCAACTCGTTCCAATACTCCTATAATCCTACTCCTACTCCTACTCCTACTCCTACTTCTACTGCCTACAGCCACGACGATTTCTCGGCCGCGCGTCGCCGCCATCTTTTCCTGCCGACTCATTTGATCTTTCAATTCGGAGCTCGATCGCCCGCTCGCGCGACACCGGCGAGCCGTCGGCCGTCGGCCGTCGGACGCTGGCTGCCGAGCCCATAGCGCCGGGTTTTGCCGCTTCGCCGTGATTGACGGAGCCCCGCATCTTTCCAGCTCCAGCAGGCTTTCATTCACACTCGGACCCTTTTATTCCGTGTCGGAGCGTCCGCAGCGATCTCGTCCAAGTAACAAAATCATGAAATCCGTCACGGCCGAGATTTTCTCCGGCGCTATTTTTCGCGAGCGCTTGGCGGCCGACGGCACTCCATTATTTCTTGGGGGCTTTTTGCGCGCGCTGCCGAGTGGTCCGCCCGCACGAGTCTTAGTTACATCAGTTACATCAGCCGCTTATTTTTCCGCCCGAAAGTCAGCGCGCGGCGACGGGAAAAAGCCTGATGCGATCATAATGGCCCCGGCCAAGAAGAGTAATCGCCCCGTCGTTGCCCTAATGCTGCGACTTTTTTGCGCGGATGTTTTTCATATATATATATATATATATATATATATATATATATATATATATATATATATGAATACGTATGTATATATATATATATATATATATATATATATATATATGCGCGAATGTATGTATACATATGTATATGCGGCGCTCGCGATTGCTCGAGAGCTGTGGCGGTTTCATTATTTACGCCGAATCCGGCTGAAGCCATGTCGAAGTTCAGCTCGCGATAAATAATTAATTTCGCGGCGTTGCCCGACAAAGTGGCACTTCGCATTCCCTTTGAGCTGCGTGCACTGATCCCGTCGGGGCTCAACGCGTGCGTGCATTTTGAAGCACGCTCTCACCGCAAAACTGACAATCGCATTCGCTCGCTCGAGTCGACTGGGGCGAGGAATTCGAATTATAAGCGGAAGGGCTGGAGCTTGGTCGAAAAGTTCTCGGGCCCGCACGCGAGCCCCATAAATCGCGCGGAAAGTCGAGCTAGCGGCACTTTTTCTTCTCCGCCGTCCGCGAGAAAGCCGGGCGACGAAAGAGAGCGAGCGAGAGCTGGAACCGGCAGTTTCGCCCGAGCCCGAAGGGACTTTTCGGTGGAAAGCGTGCGAGGGTGCGCTCGAAAGGGAATTTCCTCGAGGTCGAGTGCCGTCTCTCCTCTCTCTCTCTCTCTCTCTCTCGCTCTCTCTCTCTCTCCTCGAAAGTCGATGTAGGAGAGCTCCCTCTCGTTCTCTCGCGGCGAGTTTTTCCAGCCGATCTGCCACTGCTTGCCCGAATTTCGAATGCGGATCAAGCCGGGTTCAAAGAGTTTCGACTTGGGCGCACACTTTCCCGCGATTCCGACGCGGCGACTGCAATGATCGAATGGCGCCGCAGCTGCGATATGGACGGGATTCATCATGCGCGCGAGACGATTAGGCGGCAGAACTGCAGAAGAGCACAACATGTCGCGCGGAAGCGCTCCCTCGGGGACATTAGCTTCCGAAGCATATTGCGCTCCTTATATGCCTTCTGCTCAACTCGCAGCAACCGATTGAATAATCAAAACAACTGCAGCGTCCTCGGGCTCGCGGGAGCTGGCGATTCGGGCAAACGGTCGACGCACGCCCGGCGATTGGGCGATGCACTTGACGCGCCCTCTCGCCTTCCCGGATTGACTTTTAGCGAGCTCCTGCGGGAATAGCCTGGCCGATTAATTCAAGTGTTTTTACGTCTCGCGTACACGTGTAGAAAAGCCGAGCCGGGCCGAGCCGGCCGTCCCCCGGGAGGCCGGGAGCGCGCTGCCTGCAGGCCGAGACGAGAGGAAGACAACGGGGGACGCTCCCGCCCGTCGCGCATATGTCGCCAGATTTAATCAGCCACTACTTAGGCCGCTTATCTCTCGTGGCGCATAATACGGCGCGAGCGGCCGGCTGCGCTACTCGATCGCACGTACGCGTCCAGCCGCGCTCCTCTTCTCCCGCGCACCGCGACGAGATAACGGGATTGCTCTTAATGGGCATCGAATTTCCTGTGCTCGCTCGCGAGCGCAGATCCACTAACTCGATCTCGCGGTCGGGCCGCGCTAATGGAAAGCCACGCAAATGAGTTAGCGGGTGTAGGCGCTCGCGATTAGCGCCACGCGCCGGCGATCCTTATAAAAAACGAGTGCGCGAGCGCCGTCGATGCCTCGCCCGTTTTCCTCTTCCGGCGCTAATTAATAATTGTGGAATCGTAATCGTCGCTCGCGAGCCGTCACGCTCGTAAAGGCCGATTCCGAATAATGATCCGACGGCCGGGCGAAAGATCGGATGAGTGATGATGCATTGAGCTAAGATACAAACTGTCACAGACGCACACGTCTGCAACGCGAGCAGCGAAGACGAGTCAGCGATAAGAGTCCGCCGAGCCGTACTACGATGCATAGCGTCCGAATGCATCGTAGACGTTAGCTCAGTGGTTAGAGCACAGGCCTCTGGCTCTCGGGTCCGCGAGTTCGAGTCCCGTCGTCTACTTTTTCGCTTTCGACTCTGTCTCCTCTCTGTTTGTAACAAAACTTTAAACAAACTTACCGGTTGATGGAGGAGACGGATGGCACGTTGTCCTGCGAGCAGATGCCCTCGGCGAGCAGTCTGTCGCGAATCTCCCAGGCGAACATCGTGGGGTTGTCCCTCTTGTAGTTGGCGATCGCATCGACTACCGGCGGCGTCGCCACTTTCGGCTTCGAGCCCCCGATGACTCCGGCTTTGAAGCTGCCAGTCTCGTAATACCTGCGAATTTCGACGCTCATCAGTAGATACCTACGAGTGTCGGACCGAGTCCTATGGTCGCAATGGTCGCAGCGCGCGCTCGACATTTTTTGCTCCCCCGGCGCGGCGAAGAGCCAAGGCGGAAAAGAGCACAAATTAGCGGGGATGAGTCGGTAGAATGCCGGGCCCGCGGTCGCGCGAAAATAGCGATTCGAGGGGATCGGGCGCTCGAGTTTCTGGCCAGCGCGTCGTTATTTAGGAGCGCGCGGGCCCCCCAAAGCGCCGCGATGCTATCGGCCGAGTCCGCGGCCTGAAGGAGCCCTTTGTGCCTAATTAGCTAAATAATATCTTCGCTCGTGCTTAAATTCAATTACATCGCAGGCCTGCAATAATGGCTCGCTTGCGATCCCTCCGAGTCGTGATGAATGCGCGCCGCTCGCGAGCTCTATATATATATATATATATTATTCTACCTACACGGCCGCACCGATCTCCTTCCGGCTTGCGGGAGCTGCGGATGGCAGGTCGAGCAGACGCCGCTTGCTCGTCAGACTTCGAGACCAGCGCGACCGATACTTTCTCGTGAACGATTCTTCACGAGCTCGAGGCCCGGATTTTCCCGTACAAGCATAGCAAGGTTACAATATCCTGCTGGGGACTTGTTTGGCGGGCTCGGCGGTCGCCACTGCACTGCACCGGGGCCGCTCATCAAAGGACACCGCCAGGGAGTGACGGCACAAAAATTTCCGATCACTGCAGGATCTTCCTCAATTTTCGAAGATATCACAAAAACAGCAGCGGCTATTCCGTAATCCATCTCACAATAGCCGGTTAAGCCGAGTCGCTTTTCTCGCCTGCCCGCCCGCAGAAAACAAAAACAGAACGACAAAAAACTGCAGCTTCCGGTCAGAAAAAAGTCCCCAGAGGCAGCTGCCCGAGGAGGCCGCGGAACGCGCCGCCGGCCGCCCACCTGCGCTCCGAATTCCGGCGCAGCCAAAGAATTGAATCGCATCCATTTATTTATCACGACTCGGACGGAGCAGGGGCGATTACGGAGAAGCGGGAGAGGCAGCCAGAGCGTCGATTATGCGCGCTGGAAAAAGGCAGCGCGCGCGCGCCCCCCTCGAAATCATAACGATTATATCTTGCGTAAAATCCCATTCGCGCACATGTCGAGCCCGTTGACGCTTCGCTCCCCCGAGCTCGTGCCACCCCGCTCTTTTCAGCGTGAAATGACCATTAGGAGGCACGATTTTTCAAATCCCGGGCCGCCTCAACGCGCCAGCGCCACCCGCTTCTAGATGTGTATGTGCCGATTTAAACGACCTCAATAACTGCTCCTGCGTTTCTTCTTCCTTCTTTGTCCTTTGTCCTTTCTCCGTCGCGCAGCCGGAGAAGGCCTGGAAGCGGCGTTATCGCCCGGCCGACGCGTTCATCGCGAAATTAGATTTGCTCAAGCGTTTCGTAACGAGTAGAGTCTCGTGCCCGGCAACTAACGACTCGGCGGCAGGATAATCTTGTAAACTAGCGGAATGAAAAAGAATAAAGGCGCGTAGGAGGAGGGAAGCCAGCGAGGCGGAGAGGGAAGGAAGACTGACAAAGGTTTTCCGCGCGCGCATCCTCTCTCTCTCTCTCTCTCTCGCGCGCGCGCGCGCGTATAAAAAACTTTGCGGCTAATTTTACAGATTCGTGCAGCACGCACGCGCATCTATTTCGGAGCGGCCGCGGCTTCCTGGAAAAAGTCTACGCGGCTCGTCTTCGCGCATATAAACGGCGCGTGACTGCGTAAACTGCGCGCGTTAACGGCACGCGAGCGGGATTCACGGAGAGGAGAAGTCGGCACGCGCAGGCACTCAGGCAGTCCTCGCTCCCGCCTCCGCGGGCTTCTCTCCTCTGCCTGCGTTACGCGTCTCTGACTCGGCGTCCTCGCTGTTGCGCAACGTTTTTTTGCCTTCGACTACTTGCCACGCGTTCAAAAGCTTCTTTGTAGCCAACTGCGCTACTGTGCGGACTCGTTAAATCTTTTATCGATCTCTCGAGATATTTCGAGAGTAAGAGAGAGAGAGAGAGAGAGAGAGAGAGAGAGAGAGAGAGAGAGAGAGAGAGAGAGAGAGAGAGAGAGAGAGAGAGAGTGAGACTGAGCGCGGCTCCAGCTTTGACGGAAGCCGGCCGACGAGCATCGCACGCGCGCGCGGGAGCCGAGGCGGCACGTGATCCGCACGACGCCGGAGCGCAGGCGACAAAGAATGAGCGATGCGTATAAGAAGCTAGAAAGCGAGCGGGAGCAGAGTATAGGGCGAAAAAACATGGAAAGCGCATCGAGTCACGTCCGCCACCCAGGACCTTCCTTCCGGTCTCTCTCCCAGCAGCGGCGGCGCAGGACGCAGCCCCGGCTCTCCTTTGTAGCCGGCTTCTCCGCCGGCTCGCAGGTGCAGCATCGGGGAGCGTTAATCGAGCGGCTTAACTAGAGCTTCCACTTACCTCGACAATATCTTGGATACACAGCCGTGGGATACCCTGAGTTGTCGGGAGATGTCGCACGGTCGGACGCCGCTGTGCGCGAGCTCGACGATCCTCTGCCTCACGACGTCCGGCAGTGGCCTCCCGTTCACGAAGACGCCGCCCAGCTGGTTCACTCCCCCGTGGCCTGAAAACGACAACGACATCAGTATGAGCGGGCTCAGTTTCGCTGCTGCCCTCGCTACTTTTGCATGATTCTCGTAGACAAACTCGTTACCCGGCCAAGGGGTCGCTGAGATTGGCATTATTCGGCATCCGAGTGCCGCAAGTGGGGCGAAAAGCGCAGCATCATGAGAGGAAGCAGCGAGCGAAGGGCTCGGTTAATTCGGCTTCGAGGCTACGTCGCACATACACGCCGCGAATTACACGGCATATGTCTTATTCCCTCTCGGTCGGCTGCGCGCGCTCTCTTGTTCCCGGCCCCCCCCCCCCCGCCGCGGCCGATAGAATGAAAATGAAAATGACGATAGCCAGTCTCGAGCGCGCATCGACAGCTCAATCGAATTAGCCTGCACCCCCGGGCTACCCCCCGATTCCTCGATTTCTCAACTGCAGCTCTGAGTAACGTCGTGAATACCGCCCCGTCCTGACTCGCTGCGCCAGAAGTGGATCCGGACATTTTTATGTGCTCAACTAACAATCGAGCCGAAAGCGGGACCGAAAGCGAGACCGAAAGCGTGAAAAAAGTTCGGAGCGCCCGCGACCCATTGCGGCTCCATGGCTGCGGCCGCACATTGTCCGGCTTTACGAGGACAGGATACCAGTAATTTAGCAGAGGGAACGCCAACGTATCGTCGTTTTTCCGCGCTCTTCTCCCGCGCACGAGCGCATATTTCACTTGTTCGAATCGACGCCGAACTTTTGTGCTCTCGAACCGAGCCTGTTTTTATGACCATCGGAGTCCTGCGCTTTTTCTCTCTGTCTGTCTGTCTGTCTCTCTCTCTCTCTCTCTCTCTCTCTCTCGCTCTCTCTCTCTCTCTCTCTGTCTCTCTCTCTCTCTTTTGATGCGCACGGAGCATCGCTGCGAACTTTCAGATTTCCACGCGCCGATAGCCGAGCGAGGGGGGGGGGGTCCGCAGGGCAGTGACCGGCAGCGAAAGTGGCGTGGTTCGACGACTCGTGGCCGCGGCGTCGACTTTTCTGGCTCGTTTTCGCAACGGCTTCGGACGGCCCGCGCGGAGGCTGACGAGCCTAGGTGTACCGGCGCAGCCGGAGCGTCATCGTCAGCGGGAACGACGCACACTTCCGCTCTTCCGCTCGCAAATCAATTCGGCTGCGCGCGCTCGCGTTTATGGACAGCGGGGAAAATAAAGCGGGAGCGGCGGTGCAGGCCGTGTCCCTGTAGCAACCCTCTGTGCACGGCTCTGGTTCGCCGTCACGCCTGCTGACCGCGGGCCGAGCGACGCAGCTACTGTGCCAGCGTGTCTCTCTCTCTCTCTCTCTCTCTCTCTCTCTCTCTCTCTCTCTCTCTCTCGCGCGCGCGCGCGCGCTGCACTGCAATAGTCTCCTATCGCCTCGCTGCTGGGAGCCCCGACCCCCTCCCCCTCTCGAATCTGCACTGCTGCCGGTGCTCCAGTTTGACGCGACGAGCAAAAAGCACGACTACCGTGCGCTACCGCGTCTCCGCTACTGTTTCGATTTCTCCGACGCAATACCAACTTTTTTGCCCGCAACACGTCCTTCCAGCCGCTGCCAGCCGTTTCCGAGCGCGAGTTAAGCAGTGCGCGGAGGAGGGAGAGATCGAGCAGCATGCAGAGGAGTTTCGGGCACGAATTCGCCGTTTTTCGCGGTTTTTCATAAATTCAAATGCAGGGAAGTGTGGGAAAGCTTTTGTCGGTTCAATTTTTTTCTCCGACGTGTCGAGAGGCAGGGCAAAAAAGCGGGGACACTTGCTTTTCTCCGGATGATCTTGTTCCGAGCAGAGTTGAGCGAAGCAGCGCGGCCGCGAGCAACAGTAAAAAGAGCGACGCGAATAAGATGACCCAGCTGCGCATCGAACTGTGCCTCGCAGCTTCCGGTAGGCCGAATTCTCATCAGTCTCCTACCTCGAGTCGGCTCTATGATTTCTAATTAACAGTCGGTTATCAAGAGGGGACGCGCATTGATTCACGCTTTCGCTGCCCGTTTCCCCAGCAGCTGGAGCGTCGGCGAGTTCGAATTGGCCGGACCGAGCCGTGCGGCTTTTTATTCGTCATCTGAATTTCGTGATGCCGTTATAGAGATCGGCGCTCGCGATATTATATTGCCTCAATTGTTTATACAAATGCAGCGGCCGTCGCAGTTTTTAACGATGATCGTGTGCGGCCGAAGAAAAAGAAGAGTTGCTTATCAGCGCGGAACCGACAGAACAAAGCAATAATTACGAAGCGGCTTTTTACGTCCGGGATGGAAAAATAAATTCGTATTGTTTAATAAGTCCCCGTCGGTCCGAGGGCTATTTTAGGCTATATTTCAGAAACGGCAACGGTAAACAACGTGACGGCGAGGGCAATAAAATTTTAATCTCAATACGACGCCCACTGTCCACTGCCCACTGTCGGCCGTTACTAACTGAGCCTCGGTTTTTCATTTTCCTATACGAGCGCGATCTATTGATTAACTGGACTCTCTGAGTTTAAGCCTACTCCAGAAGATAATAGAATAGCAGAAGATACGCAAGTAAATGTGCAGTGCGAGCAAAGGCCGGCGGCGGAGCATCCGTCATGAGCCGCAAGTCGCGCGATGATATAGGAGCCGGCGCGCCGCGGATATTCGATATTTCTCGCTCTCCCACGACTGGCCCTGCTCTTTGTTCCGCGCGTCGAGTATATTGCATTACTCACGCGCGTGTCGCGATTCCGTGGCCGCAATAAGATTTTGTTACCCGCGGTGGCGCTCGCGGGCACGAAAGTTCGGAATCGGACCTCCTTCCGGATCCTTCCGGATCTTGAAAAAGAACTTGCTCCGCGCCGTCCGAGCGGCCAAACGGCCAAACGGAATATGGAGAGGCGAGAGGCGCGAGCCCCTGATTTGCCTCCGCGCGACGGCCGGCGGCAGAGCGGCAATTTTCTCGGAAGCAAACGCACGGGCTCGTAATGAAAATGTGGCGCGGCGGCCGGCGACTCTTGGCTCGGAAGAGGGTATAATGACGGCTGGGCGGCGTGGTAAAAAGACGACGAGGTAAAAAGAAATCTCTGATGTCGCGGTGAGCTGGAAAGTCGGATTTCCTGCCGGCGCGGCCGGAGGAAGGAGTAGCCGCGAGTAATGAGCGCGCGAATCGCTCTTATATACGCAGATCTGCCGACTCGGCGCTATGGAATCGCAATCGGGAAGTTCGGCGGCCGGCAGAAGCCAGAAGGGGACTTTCAATCTCTGCCGCGGGCGCTCCACGCGCGAGCGAAGCTCGCCGGGGACTATGAAAACCGGAGGCGGCGTCGCAAATGAAATTCCACAATGAGCCACTTCCGCGAAGCCGTAGGAGCGAAAAGTCAGAGTCATAATCCTTACACGTGTAGTATTCCATCATGTTCTGATTGTAGCGATAGGCCGTGCTGAGGTCCATAGTTGGCGCTTCCTCGAGTGCAGGCGTCGCTGGGGCCGCGGCAGGTGTTGCGCTTCTGATTCTCCTCGCTCGGTGCTCCCGTCCGTCGCGCTCCGCGGCACTTTCTGCTCGCGCGCGCGCGCTCCTCTCTCGCTCTCTCCCTACAGTCCGGTCTCGTGGCTTTCCGCTCTAGGAACCCGCCCGGGGGGCCTGCGCCGCTCGTCGCCAGCGGGCCGCATCCTCGGCACGGGCCCCGCGCGCACTCTCTCCCTCCCGCTCCGTGTAAACAGCCGCGAGAAAATAACGCGAGGAAGCACTCGCGCACTCCGGGGTCGCGTCTCGCCCGGCTGGACGGCGGACTGCGCGCACGCAGAGAACGGGCAGAACGAGGAGCGACGGCAGCGAGGAGCGAGCCGAGCTTTTTGACTGTCCGCACGTGACTTTCGGCTCGATTTCGCGGCGGCTCCCGGCTCGTTTGGCCCGCTTCCGCTGGTGGCGCGCTGGATGCTGCCGTCCGCTGCTGTGATCCCGCTGCCTCAGACTCCGGCTGCTCCCGCTGGCGCCCCGCCCATGCGCGCCGGCTGCAGCATCCCCCTCGGCCGGCTGGGGCTCGCCATTGGCCGGGGGAGGCGGCGCAAGGCCGAGCCGGGGCCGGGGGTTGCTACGGCGACGCTCTCCCTCTCTCGCACTCACCCTCTGGCCTCTCCGAGCGAGCTTGCCGGCAAACCTCGTTACTCGCGCTGCCTGCAATCGAAGCTCGCGGCGCGCGGAATCACGCGCGGGAGCCCGACAGATCCCACTATCCCAGTCAGGCCCGATTCGCCGCGGCCGCCTCTCGCTTCCCTAGCGCGCTCCCTTATCGCGCGCGGCCCAACTCGACTCGACGAACGGCCTTCAAGGCTCGCAGCGGCGGTGCGACTCGCGGAGCAGCGCCGCCTCGACTAATTGGACGTCGGCCGCGCGCCGCGACCGATCCGCCGATCTCTATCTATCTATCTCCGTCTCCGTGCGTGAAAGAGCGGCGAAAGAGAGGAGGCGAAGGTGGCGGCGGCGGATCGCCCGGAAGGTGCGGTCAGCGCCGGTGGGACCGCCGCCGGCCGACGAATCTCACAAGGGCCGGCTTACATTCGAGCGCACTCGCACAAGATCGCTCCGCGTTCTGCCCCCCGCGCGACTTCTCGGCGTACCCGCTGCGCTCGTCTGATATCAGATACGGCATGTCGAGAATCTCAGCGCTGCCCGCATCCACGCGCTTACACAACGCGCGAGCGCCGGAAAAAAATGGTTACACTGTATTATGTTTGCGCAGCGGCGCACGTGTGAGTCGGTGTGCGCGGATCGGCCGGCGCGGCGGTCGGGCTTGCATTGCGCGAGTCGACCTGAGCAGCCGTTCCTCGACCCGAGTAGACGGTAGAGCGTCATCAGGTATTGTATTGTCGTCGAAAAACGCACGCTCCGCTGCTTGTCCTGTGTGGCCTTTCGACTATTCAGCTGATTGTCGGCGGATCGGCGAATGTGCAGGGATTCGCCGAAACTGAATGTAGCAGTAGCGACGATTTCTCAGAAGAAAAAAACAAAAAAGTGTGCCTTTCGGGACGCCCAACAGAAGTGATAACTTAACTTGATTTAAGTAGAAAGTATTTAAAATTGAACTTATTTATTATTCAAATGAATATAATTTTTGGAAAGGATTATACAAATAAAGAAGTATTTTTTTCAAAGTAGCATGCTGATACTAACGGGAAATGATTTCTTTTTGCAATAATGGTTTATTATTATTTAAGTAAACAGTTGCAGTTCTTCGGTCTATTGGCACCGCTTGATGATGGATATTATATTTAGTTATGTGAGCAGCAGTTTTAGTCTTAATTTTTGTCCAGTTTTTGGTCAATCTTGAAAGTGCAACCATATACGTGTAATTTCATTTTGATCGTTAGTTTCAACGTAAACTAATTTTTCAACTGCACCGTTCGCAAGCCCATCTGCTACGTTAATATTGGTTGTGATTATATAAAATTTATTCCGTACAAACACGATCTCGTATGGCAATCCTCCTGTATCGATAACCGAAATTGACAATTATGCATTTAACAATTCGTATGAGACTGGATAACATAAATACACAGTGTCATTGTCTGTACAGTGCGTAAATTTTACTATATGTGCATGACAATTTACTGGAAAGTTTGGTAATCTCGTCACAGACTGACAAAACTGACCTTTTTACTAGATCTATATCAATTTTTACTAAACTTCCATATAAAATTTACCATACTCAATAGGAAAAATTAACAGAAACTATAGTGAAAATCGCCAATGTATGAATTTTTACCTGACAGTATAGTAATTTTTAATAGAACGTATAGTACTTTTCATCTGAAAATCGGAACTGATGCGTATTGACGCGTTATGCGCATGCGCGTTTAGCAAACATGGCTGTTTGGTGTGCTGCCGCTAGGGGGTGCACGGGAAATTAAACCCGCAAGCGGTAAGAAGTTAGCTCAGTTAGTATATAAGTCCGTTTAGCAACCCTGTTGTAACAATTGCGAGCGTATAAGCATATGTACTGCGAATTGCGAATATGTATAATAATTAAGCGTTTAGTTGTAGGAAATGTATCTAGGTTAGTTTAATGTCTCTAAAAATCAACTGCGGCGAGTGAATCGATAATGTTCTCTGAATGAAGTGCGTTAGAAGAGTAACCCTCCATAACCATACAAATTTAGAGCCATATAATAATTGAAAATAATTTTTCCACTATGTGTATTTTTATATTTAATTTAGTCAGGGTAAAAATTACTACTCAGTATAGTAAAATTTATAGTTTTATAAAATTTACTATACAGTTTAGTAAAAATTACTAGACTGTCAGTCTGTGAGTGGATTACCAAACTTTTTATTAAAATTTCCTATCCAGTATAGTAAAATTTACTATAAATTTCTCTCAGTGTAGAAGGCGATATACCAACGAGGAGTACAGAGAGAATGAGAAAGACAGTGACGGAAAGCGTAAGCAAAGTAATGCGTAAGATGCGTAATGCGTATAGTATGCATAAGAGAGTAAATCTATAGGTATTGCTCGGAGAGGGAGGGGGTCCGAAAACAGTATAGCTATATGTATATACTTATCCCTGCGCCCGGAGAGAGTGTATAAGGTCCTAAGAGAGTAAATCTATATTTAGATAAGAGCCCTATACCAGTATACCTATAGATATCACTGTAACGCATTCCAGAAGTTGCAAACATGGTAGGTTCACCGTCCCATAAGAAGTCAAAATCACGCGCGTCCGATCGCCTCGCTGTCGTCGTTTGTCATTATTGCACTCCCTGCGCCGGCAGGAGCCTGCGGGTTTCGCCAGCCCCCACGCCTGCACGCCGTCATCGGCTCGAGAGAGAGAGAGAGAGAGAGAGAGAGAGAGAGAGAGAGATTACGATCTGGCATATAATTTAGGCAAAACGAACGAGCTACTCGGGCTGCGTTGACGGGCAATACGTCTCGACGAGATCGAGTCGGCGTTTTTTTTCTCGCGTACAGGCTATATGGGACACAGCCCCCACTACGCCGAGTGGATTACCCAGTTAACTTTACATTGTGTACGCACGGTCCTAAACCGTGGCCGGTGTACGCGGGTTTGCGGGAGGAAGCGCATAGGGATGGACGGAAAAGCGCGGGGGCGAAAACAGCATATTCCAGCATGGGCAGAAAGAAGAGCGCATACGAGCAATCTGAATAATAAGAAAATAAATATGCCGCCATAATTCGAGATTAAAACAAGGCGCGCAGAGAGCACATAACTCTCGGGAGTCTCGGCGGGCCATTGTAATTCATCAGAGAGAGAGAGAGAGAGAGAGAGAGAGAGAGAGAGAGAGAGAGAGAGAGAGAGAGAGAGGGTGGGTTGTTTAGCGTATGCGTCTTCGCGGCGGAGAGGGGGCGACGCGACGGGAGCGGACCGCGCACCTATGCAGATGAGCCAAGCACTCTTGTCGGCGGCGTGCAGTATATAGACTACATCATAGGGCTGGCCAGCTCGGACGACTGCACAGGGCATCGATCAACGGCGCGCGGCGCTGCAGCAGCCGAATCAGTCGACCTGCCGTCCAACTCCTAATCCAATCCACTAATCCGGCGAGCCGCGGCATTAGTCTCATTTGCCATAGGTCGCCGCCGGGAATCCGAGATCGAAGAGCGCACCGGGCAGCGCCGACGTTTGCCAAATATTGCGAGCAGCCTCGAAGTCGACGCATTCGTCAGGTTTTTCAGACGCAGGCTAATTTGGAGAGCCGTTGAATCGCCGATAAAAAAATACGCGCCTTATCTTCGGTATACGGGCGCGTATTATACGTACAATACTTGCCCAGAGGACGCTGTCAAGCTATGGAATTCGATGCGAGCAGCGAAAGACTGCGGGCAAAAGTTAAAAATACCGTGCCCGCGACGATGGGGCGAGAGGGAGCGAGACGAGGCGGACGGGCGGAGGGAAGGGAGGAAGGAAGGAAGGAAGGAAGGAAGGAAGGCAGGAGCCGGGGGCGAGTTCTTTACGTAATGAAAGCAATCAATTCAAGTCGAAGTCGGCGTCGCTGCTGTCTGCCCTCTCTCTCTCTCTCTCTCTCTCTCTCTCTCTCTCTCTCTCTCTCTCTCTCTCTCCTACGAGCTGCACCCTCTCTCTCTGCGTATAGTATACGCACGATACAAGGCGTATAGGCCACACTCGATGAGCAATTAGCAGTGCGGCTCTATAAAATTATGAGGAAGCGAGGTTTGAATTGGGAAATTTATGATTGCGCGCGGAAACTCGTGTGCCTGTATACGAGGCTCTCCAAGACGTCGCGCTACTAGCGCTTACAGAAGAGGCTCTTTAAAACAGCGGCAAAGTATCGTTAATCTTGCCAAGAGGACCCTTACTTCTGTGTTCGCGAGAGAGGGAGCGACGAGCACAAACTAGTTGGACACATCCACTTGATACAAAAATAAATCGCGCCGCTCCGCGATGGATCTTGCGAGCTGCGGAAATTAGTGCGCGCCCGGAGATATCGCCTTCCCTGTGCTCTCTCCCCCATTCGCTTCTTCCTTTTCTTCGAACGCCTGGCCGCTGGCCTCGCAACGCCCAACTTTACAGCGACGTCCTAACGAACTTGGCTCGCTCGCAGCCCGAATAATTTTCTTCGCCCCCTCATGCGTCCCGGCACTTGTTTCACGGCGTTTTTGTTTTTCTGTCAGCAGGCCTGCAGTTTCGCAGGAATCTCTAGGTTCTTTGGCACGCAGCTTCCCCCAACTAAATTTATACTTATTCCAGCAGATAACATATCGTTCAGCCTATACATTGAGAACAGTATAAATTGAGGCTTTTTTTCAATAGTTTCAATCCTAATTATTTTACCGATTTTAGCGATTTTTTAGCCAAAGACTATGGTAATCAGAAAGAGCCGAGGAATGGGGCGCCCTGCAATCGCGCCGACTAGCTGTTCCCGTCCTCCACCCGTCAAAATATCAAATCATATATAACTCTAAAAAGTTTTTGTATATAACGAATGTGGAGTTTGCAGTATATGAGAGTCAAGCGCACGAGCTCGAAAAGCCCACTTAGTTAGCCCTTGGTACACGTACACCATATTTTGTGTTTTTTCGCATACTTATACGCGCTTGTTCGTAAATCTAGCAACCACATGAAAATCAGCACTTTTTTAAAAAGCGGGCTTAAAAATAGTATAAATTATGCAACAAGGGGCGAAAGTATACTATAGAAGACTTTTCCGGCGGGTGCCGAGTTTACTGTCCGGGCGAGGAAATTTATTATACTTATATAGGGTAAACAGAATATCGAGAGAAAAAGAATTTGGATGTTAATATCTTTTGAACTGTAATCGGTTACGCGATAAGCTGCGCAAAAGGAGCTTGATTAAAGCCGTATTAGTATTACCCCCGTAATAGTCAGACATAAAAGCCCATTTCTTTGGTTTTCGATCTGCAAAGTATTGGGAAAAAAAGCAAAAATATTTTGCAAAAATCGAAAAATGGCCATAATCATGAAAGAACCAAATCCAGAAAACATGGGCATGTCGCTGTATGAATTATGACGGTATATGCATACGCGCAAACTCACACACACGGACATTGTTTGAAAACGTGTGATAATTCCAACTCCGAACGCCTCCGAACACGTGTCCATAAAGTTTTAGCGAAACCGAAATTTAACCATCTCAAAGCCTCCTGTTGTCGGAGGAAGCAAGAGGTCGTCAGTATTGGTGCAAGGAAGGCATTATCTGGAGAGCGCCTGCTCTATGTCACGAGGCTGGCTCGGCCGCAATAACAGCAAATCCAGATCAGCCTGCTGCGCATACGTGGCAAGTCTTTTGGATCCCGCGGGACGCGCCAAGTGTCAAGCGGCCGCCGAGGCCCCGCATCGTTCCCCCGAGAGCGAGAGCGAGAGCGCATACGCGCATACGCGTAACAGCTAGCGCGCTCGGTAATATGATTACGTCCCATCCATCGCGAGCTCCTTCGTGCGCGATTATATGCCCGGGGCGCGCGCGTTATGATCGAGGAGGCGATAATTGCATCGGCGAATGAGTGGTAAACTTGCGCGCCGGATCGTGCGGCGGGCTCGTGCGCGCAACACGCCGACGCCGCAGCCTTCGCGCGGAATAAAACATTGCTTTTCGCTGCCTGGCTTAATTGCTTCGAATTTCCCTGCATGTATCTCATGAGATTTAATTTATTTTTATGGCTCGCCGGGACGCATTATACTTACTCATGCTGCAGTGCGGGAATCAATATAGACCGTGGACGACGACGACATGCTGCCGAGCTGCAGATAGTCTTGGGCGCGACTTTTCCGTCGAAGGCACGGCATTAAACGCTTCCTTTTCTGCGCGTCATGCGCAACCTTTTCATCCTTAATATTCGAAAACAGCGAGTGCCGAGTGCGCGCTCTGCGAAGAGGAAATGAATACACGAGCCTCGCGGCGAGCGCGCGTACGCAGTATACGCACACACGCACACTGCGGCGCATGGAAATAAATCTAATTCGTGTAAGGCCGGATATGCGTAATGGACGGAAGGCTCGCCTGCACCCTCGACAATGCGAGCGACCAGCGGAAGTCTTCCCGCGTCGGTGTAGCATGCGCGGCTCTGTGCGCGTGTGCGCAGCGCAGTATACTTGTATATTGTATAGTTATATGCTCGGCGCTGGCCATCAAGGGCACGGCCTCAAGATGCCCGAACGTCCCGAGCGCCTGAGCGCGTCGAGTAATAGCGCTCGGGCATGAACGGCCGCCGTCAGCTCTCCCGGTAATGGACCGGGCAAGGGTTGCTCGAGTGCTTTCGGTTTGTCGCTCGCGGTGCCCGGTGCCACGTGCCGGCGCGTGCGTCGGAGCCCCCCGCGAGTCGCGAGCGTCGGGCCGAAGAAAAGCGAAAAATAAAATCGGACCGCTCTGCCGCCCGAGCTGCGGCAGTCCCTCTGCTTTTTAAAGCATTTTTTCCGCCGGCGAACCGGACGATCCTGCGTGGCTCGCCTGATGCGTGGGGGAGATTCCGAACAACGGAAGTACTTTAAATATGCCGGATTGTTAGCGACTCGCTTGGATGAGAAAGTCCCGCTCCGCTGCGCGAGTTTTGGAAGTTCGACTTCCTCCCCAGTCCCGCAAAGAGGGAAACAGGAAAAAAAAATATTAAAAAAATATCCGAGCCTGAATAGAGCTACGGCTATGCGGTATGCGTATACGGCAGCGATGCAAACTTTTTGCGTAAAAATAAGCGCATCGCGGCGATGCTGTCAGCGGAAGGAAAGAAAGGTATTAGCGGCGAGCAAAAGACGTGCTTGCGGAACCTGTCGCGGGCACAGTTCAGTGTAAGCCGGAGCAGAGAGCCACGATGGCCATGATTCTCGGGGCGAGAGCCCCCTCTTTCTCTCTCTCTCTCTCTCTCTCTCTCTCTCTCTCTCTCTCTCTCTGTCTCTCTCTCGCTCTCTCGCTCACTTCCCCAGCGCCTCTCGAGGGGCTTAACCGGGGGGTAGTGCATATTTCACGCTCGCTGGTCCCATCTCGTGGAGACAATCCGAACCAGCGCGGATACATCATCGCGTGACGCCGCGCGTAATAACCGCGCGGCCTCTCCGACTGGCTGCTCTCATAGAAGCCTCTTATTTATTCATCTCGCCTCGTTGTCGACGCTCCGCCCAGGTATATCAAGGGCGCAACGTCTCCTGCCAGCTCGATCCGCAAACACGAAGAGATTTTATTTAGCCGATGCCGCGTCGAGGGATTGATGGGACGCACCGGTTCCACGGAGCGAGCCTGCGACAGTTTGCCGCGGCCGGGCTCGTTAAAAGAGATCGTCGCCTCGTGCTTTTTCGCTTTTTCCGGCGATTTCCGCGTCAAAGTTCCCCGAAGGCGCGCGCATATACGCGGCGGCCGACGAGGTAATAATAATCTCGCGGCGAAACAAGTGCGCGCTCAGCAGGCGAAGACGCGCGCGCGGAAATCGCGGGATATAAGAAGGCGAAAAAGGAGAGAAGAGCGAGAGGGAGTCGGGCGGGCTATTTGTCGGATGACAAACGAGCGTCGCACGTCGTGGGTGGTTTCGAGCAGTCGCGGGAAATGGAGAGCAGCGCTGCGTGTCGCCGCTCTCTCGCTCGCGAGCTCCGAAAAACGAGGCCGAGTCGCGTTAAATCGTCTTCGTTAAATCCGCGCCGAGCCAGATCGAGCATGAGTTCCGCGATTTTCGGCTGTATGTACTTCCGAGGCCGCGATACGACAGAGGGAGGGAGGGAGGGAGGGAGAGAGTAACAGCGGCGTAGCCTGCAGGAGAAGCAGGCCGGCGGCGGCGGCGGCGGCCCATAATGTATAATGGGGGTGATTGTGCCCGCGCCGCGTGACGGATCAATCTGCCGCCCCGTGAACATGCAGCCTCTGCGAGCTTATCGGCGAGCGTTTCTCCAGCTCATCGGCTGGCTCGTCCTCGCTAAACCGAAAGCCGAACCGCACCGCGGCGATTCGTCATACTCGACGATCGACGTATATGAGTCATTCTGGGTGGAGAAGTCGAACGTCATACGGTCGAAAAATCGAGCTCTTAAGTCATTTCGAGGGCACTCTCACCAGACCAAGCATTGTTCATAGTATATTATTTAATGTTTTTTTAAAACATTTTCAATCTTAATTATTTAACTGAAGGAGCAATTTCCTTAATAAAAGTCTATGGTAATCAGAAAGATTCGATAGCGCGCTCTTACCACTGAGCAAACCATGCACTATGAGTATCGTGCCGACTAGCTGTTAGACGGGTGCTGATGTTCCCGCCCACCACCCGCCACAATATCAAATCATATAATTTTCATGAAAACATTCAAACCTCAATATTTTAAATACCATAAGGTTCTCACAACCTCATGAAACCATGAATTTTGAACTGATCAGTTTCGTAAGCTGCAGAAAAAACTTGGCCGAGATGAGCAAAAGATCTATCTTTTTCCCAAAATTTCAACTTAATTAAAGTCTTTTTACTCCCGTAATAGTACGACATAGAAGACCCATTTTTTTTGGTTTTCGAATTTGAGCTCGAAAATTAGTCGTCAAAATGGCTTAAAATTTTTACAGCAACTAGATATTATCGTTTTTTATTGTCATAATTTTTTTCAAAACGTTCGACAATTTAGTTTTTGAGATATTAAATTTTTTTTTTTTTAATCATCTTATATTTATTATAACAATTGGAAAGTAAGCAATTTAATGTCCTTTTAGAAACACTATTGCTGAATTTGTTGTATAAATCATATCATTAAAAAAAAGCAAATATAGTTTTTCAAAAATCGAAAAATGGCCATAAAATGGACAGAATCCTAAAAAAATTTTCCGAATTCAGAATCAGAAAATATATATGCGTGTTAAATTTTATTACGATCGGTCGCGTACTTCCAGAATTATGACGGTATAAGTACATACATGCACACACATGCACAGCCACCCGCACGAACATTTTCTAAAAACGTACGATTCGAACTCCCAACACCTCTAAATACGTTTCTATGAAGTTTTAGCGAAACTGAAAATTTTACTATTACAAAGCTTCTTCTAGGAGGAAGCAAAAAAAAAAATAAGTAAAATAAATAAATAAATAAATAAATAAGTAGTCCTCCGTAAATCTATGGGCAATAATGTTAACTATGAGCAAAAAATACACACACATACACACATATAGCTGCTCAGCGGTGGCGAATTGTAGCTATAAGCTCGCGTTTTTCCTGCTCCGCATATACCGTGCACACGCATATATATTCTGTGATTCGCCGCGGCTGAGCACCTATGTAGATGCGTGACAGTCTTGTACGGCGGAATTTTACACTCGACCGCCGCAACAGCCGCCCATGCAAACACTCGATTGCCGCAGACCGCGGCAGGAGTAAGCTGCGAGCCAGGAACTACAAGGAACAAATGGAAAAAATGAAAAAGCCTATCGCTGAGCTATCCTCGAGCCTATCGTCGCTCCGTCGATGATACAAACTTTAATTGCCCCTATTAATGGCCGCGTGCGAGCGGACTGGTGCACACTTGCGGAGGCCCATTCCCTCGCGTTCGGCCGGTTAATGAGAAAACGCTCGCTTATTAATCAACTCCGTCCGCTACCGCACGCTCGAGCCCATTTTTTTACATCATTTAATGCTCTGCGCTCGAGAAATTTATACCGGACTAAATTTGACTTATCTTTTAACTATATATACTCTCGCGGGAGAGAGCTCGATCCGATTAAAAGTACCACGCGGCACAACTTGTAACGGCAAATTCTGGCGATTTTTCCCATCCCTCGAATCCGAGGTGGAGAAAAGTTGCGATTCCGTGAAAAACAGAAGCGGGCGCGTTTTAGGCAACAGCGGGAAAGAAGCGAGGGTATAGAGATAGACAGTAAGAGACGGGCAGTAGGCGCGGAAGGGAAGGGGGAAGTGACGGAATGGAAAAAGAATGGCAACGAGAGGCGAGAGCGAGGGGAGCGGAAGAAAGGAGAGGGTCGGCCCTGTCTGTGAGGGTCTGCGCTGTCGAGGTGCGAACAGTGCGTGTATGTGTTTGTGGAAGCTTGACATCCTTACCCACTGGGCCGAAAGAAGAGAGTAGCGAGGCGGCGAGATAGCCGATCGGAGCTGGCTCGCTCTCCCTGCAGCGCGCGAGGCTGCAACGTAGTCGAGTCGGCCGACTAGTGCGGTTCGCCCGTGCACCGGGAGCCAGCGTGGAAAAGCCACAGATGGCAGCAGGAGGTCGCCGGCCGGTTACTTAAGCGCGGGAAATGCAGATTATCGATAGCGGCCGCGCGCAACAGTCTGCTGCTGCTGGCCGCAGCTATATGCATGTGTATGCGGAGCCGAGCGAGCTCGCTATCGTGCATCGTCGCCCCAAAGTGCGTCTCTCTCTCTCTCTCTCTCTCTCTCTCTCTCTCTCTCTCTCTCTCTCTCTCTCTCTGCCCGCTGCTCCGCGTGCGCCAGCCTTTCTCTTTCTTCGCTGCTGCAGCGGCCTCGCTCGACTCTCCCTCTCTCTCTCTCTCTCTCTCTCTCTCTCTCTCTACTGAGTTTCGTTTTGTGTGCTTCCCGAAGCCTCGCGCAGCCCTGGCTCGGCTACTCTTATCGCCTCTTGATAATTCATTGTTTCGCGAGTCGAGCTGCCGCTGCCGGCCGCCGCTCTGCAGGTACACTATTTCTCTCTTGCAGCGGACAGTGCACCTCGCCTCGCCCAGCGATTTCCGCGAGCCGCGATCTAGCGCGGCCTTACATCGCGTGCGCTGCGCTCTCTCTCTCTCTCTCTCTATCTCTCTCTCCCTCTGTCATTCCTGCGCTGCTGCCACTGCAGGTACTCGCGGGATGTACGGGATATTCCTTTTTTCGCGTGCGTTCTCGCTTCTGTGCCGAGCACTCGCCGAGCTGAGATTTTTAGGAATGCGCGATTGATCGGATCGGCGCGCCGCTTATTATTATTACTGCATGGCTATAATGCGCTCTCTCGCTCGGCATAGTTGCGCGCCTTTTTTATAAACAACTTCTCAACGTCGTCGGATCCGATTCCGCAACGTTTCAGCAATGTAGAGTTGCTCCACATAGCGCGCGCATTGAGACTGGCGCAGGCTGTGCGCGTATAATATATAAAACTGATCTTTTCCGATTCCCCATTCTTTTCATTGAACTTTTCATAAACCTGGAGAACTTCCAGGCGCACATTCGTTAATCGCTTCTTATGCGTACGCTTCGAGCTAGCGTAATACAATGGGACGACCTAATGCAATCTCTTCCTTCCACTGCTTGCCTGTAACCAGTTACGCATTTAGCATACTAAGGTGAAACGCAGAAATCGCGCGTGACAACGAAATCAACTTTTCATGTTTCAACTTTTCATCAAGATTTCGGTCTGCGCACAGCTGCATACAGCTGCACACAGCTGAATAGATGTGCACGGCATACAGCGAGACACGTCGTCCTACCGGACCCGGCACACATTTCCTAGCTTACACAGTCGCTGCAGTATACTAAACGAGTTATCCCATATACACTAGCCACGCCTGTATAGCCTACTTTAGTAGTTCAGCCTTGCCTTCAGAGTCAATTTTTTAAAAGCTGTTATCCAGTTATAAAATCATAAGGATTAATCGTATAAATATTAATAATTTTTAAGTATGAAAGAATGCCGGATTTTCAAAGTACTGGATAAAGTATAGAGGTCGAAAAAAATGATCATCGATAGAATAGCCCCTTTTTTGAAAATGCCTCGATCTGCTTTCTTCCATCTTGCAGTGTAATGCGAATTAACATATACGGCCATTAGCTGTTTTGCCCAAGTTCTCTTCTCGTCGTCTGTACACTCTACACAAAATGCCATGCTTTGCACTCGCCAAAATGTACGATGCAGCGAACAAAGGGAAAAATCGTATGAGTAAAGGAAATTTTTCATGCTTGGCAACATTTTAACAGTACGTCTCTTTTGAAAAATGAAAAGTCCAACCTCCGCAGCAAGAGTAGCTACATAAGCAATCGCGGTTATGGCCGATCGCGTGAAAACGAAAACAGTGAAACAGGCATATCCGGCGCGCAGTAGCCAAGCGGTAGTGGCCGGCGCGAGAAAAGAGGGCCCCCGAAACCGCAACACTGCTCGCGCGCTCCGACCGCAGAAACCCTTTAGTTCGACTCTTTACTCATCGGCACTTGAGCTGCTCTTGCAGCGATAGCTGGACTGCACGAGTTTCGCCTTGGTAATTGCCCGATCGTAAATACGCGCCGGAGCGCCGTGCGCGATATCGATCCCTGCGTATAATATACACTCTCGCCTCTTCCTTCCATCCTGCATCCTTCCTCTCTTCATTCGCGTTACAATTCTCGCCGACCTGTTCACTCGCCCTCCTCCTCCTCCTTCCTCTCATTGTTTTTGCGGTCGAGCTTCGCCGACGGAAGCCTGTCGATTTTGCAGATCAAATAGCTACGGAGAAACTGCCGCGCACAACTTTAAATTAGTATTTTGCGTGCGCTTCATTCAAATCGCTGTATGGAAAATGCTGCGGCAAATCACCGACTGCAAAATAACTCGCACAAATAAAGCTCAGGCACACAATGAGCATCGTCGAGTAATCCAAAACGACGACTTATGGTCTGAACTCGAAGCAGAGATAAGAGCACGCGAACAATTTGCCGAAAGCCAAGCGAGACAGCTGGGGTTATGGGTCATTCTATAGTTATAGTCGGACACTTTCCTGTCGAAAAATCGAGCTCTTGCAATTTTGAGGGCACACGAACCTCGAATTTAAAAAAAAATCGTTGAAAACGACCGTCTCTATCGAAAGTTACAAGCAATTTAAAATATGGTAAAAATCGTCGAAAAATGGGAAAAAATGCCCGAAAAGCCAGAATTTTCACTTTTTTCTTCGATTTCCGTATTTTCGAAGATTAAAAACACGGAAATCGAAGAAAAAAGTGAAAATTCTGGCTTTTAAATTCAAGATCTCGGGCTCCGCTGTTCATTAATGCCGGAAAAAATAACGATTACTCGGCTAGGTAATTAATTACCCAAGGCGCAATAAAGGCTATTTTTTGGCAATTAGTAATTGGCCCGTGACTTATTTTGGCATAGGGTTTGGAGGTGGTAGATATGTTTTTTACGTATTGTATGCCCAAACGCATGTAAAAAACTTGGTCTGGTTCGTGTGCCCTCAAAATTGCAAGAGCTCGATTTTTTGACAGGAAAGTGTCCGACTTTTCGTAGAATGACTCTTATATGCACTGGTTGTAATTTTTATTGAAGCCTTAAAAACGATTAAAGTTTAAATGTCTACTTTATCATGTATTGTATTAATTCTTCATTATTTTCGCTAATTAATGCAATTCATACTGAATTGAATAATTTAAACTGGCCGAAAAACGCTGCTCTTACGGGGGCTTGAGCCTAGGACTCACGGGACGAGAAGCGAGACGCTTATCTTAATTTTAAAAATTTACCTCAAAATTACAACAAAAAAATTAGTAATTATTATTCCTAAATTATTCCTTGAGAGAGAGAGAGAGAGAGAGAGAGAGAGAGAGAGAGAGAGAGTCGGATGGTATCGCCGGTCTGGATTGAAGAAACTCTCGAACGTGCGTGCAGTTTGCACTGAAAACACGAAAGACTGCAATGAAGTAATGGAGAACAATGGCTCGCATATGACCATCGATTTCTCTCTTGCTCTCTGCTATAGTCAGCTACGCACGATTCGCCTCTTCGATGAATTTACGACTCTATCACCATTAACGCTCGACTATGGAATATGCAACATTTTATTGACGCGCCTGCACGGCGATTTTATGCTTTATTTGGAATTCGAAAAAGTGCAGTGTTGTGGCCGCGGCGATCCTTTGCTGCCCGAAACAAAGGCGCGCAAAGCCCTATGGTGCGTGGAAATTCTTTTACAGCTTCTTCGATACCATAAACAACGATCCTCGCCGACCTCGTCACGGGCACACACCTTCGCCCTCCGTAAGGGAAGATTGCTCGAGACGATCGATGCTAGCAGTAGCGAATTCTTACTCCGACAGTTCTGATACGCGGCTTCTTCTGAAGTGCAAAATGTTACTGACGCGGAACGTCATTGCCTTGTTGCTGGATTCTCTCGAAAAACACATCTCCAGGCCAATCATTGACACTTTTGAGCTTTTGCCCGGCTTTGCGAAAAATTGCGAGGACGTGGAGCCGCTCACTACAGCGGCGACCGCGACGACTGCTTTCGCAGGTAATGGATAGGCCCCTCTGCATTTGCGCAGCTAAACATAAGACGTATCCCTGCCGGCGCCCTTCCGTTATGCACTCGGATCGACTCTGTGCGCTTCTGCCTTCGCCCGGCCAGCGATCTCTCTCTCTCTTCTCTCTCTCTCTCTCTCTCTCTCTCTCTCTCTCTCTCTCTCTCTCTCTCTCTCTCGCTCGCTCGCTCGCTGCAGATAACAGCCGGTATGCGAGTGCGCGACGTTAATAGTTGGCAAAGTTATTGCCCCGCGCCTGAGCGACTTATCGACTTTTAATCTAGCTTTGCGGAGCTGCAGCAACCGCCCCGCCAGGCGCTGCACGGCTCTCTTCATTCTTTTTTACTCTTCTATTCCGCAAAGTAACTGGCCGCGAACTCGCGAACGCGGTTTCTCTTCTGCATATGTGTGTGCATGCGCTTTCGAACAAACGGAAAATATGCTAGGAGTTATTTTTGTGCAGTGCGTAGGACTTTTTTGTATAGAGTTTACGCGGTCTCGGATGGAATCCAAGCTATATGGGGAATTCTGCGGGAAAAATACACTTTTTTTACTTCAAAAACGGTGAAAAAAAAATTGTTGGGGCACACGCCTATAAACTTATTTTATTTTACACTCATTTTCTAATTTTTTATGCTTCAAGCAATGCAAAACCCCCTGAAAAAGTGCCTCGTGGCACTGTTTTCTCGGCCCCTCAAATTCATCGAAAAATAGCCATTGATCAAGGGCGTGTACTTGATGCATGAGGGCACAAACAGAAAATATATTAGGGTAGGACGAAAGTACGGAAAAAGAGCTTTGATTAAATAAAAAAAATGCGTTAGAAATGAACAATAGCTATTTTTCTACGAATTTGAGAGGCCGAGAAACAGTGTCACGAGGCACTTTTTCATTGTTGGAACGTGGTTTTGCATTGTTCTTAACATGTACAATTAGAAAATAAGTGGTTCGGGAGCGTGCCAACAATTCTTTTTCGCCGTTTTTGAAGCCAAAAATGTGTATTTTTCCCGTAGAATTCCCCATATACGTTTTAAAGTATCTGGGAATTTCTATGTTCGAGTACTCAGTGTCACTGGCTACGAACTCGACGACTCGACGAAGCAAAGATCAGCAAAAGTTCATGTAGAACCATTCCAATGACTCTGTTTTTGGCTTGATCTACAATAATTCTATTGTTAGCATCTGCGGTTCAGCCAAGCTCGCGGCCGTATATTGGGAGCATTAAGAATAAATGAAATCATCAAGATTTATGCCTTTTCCTCGCACAAGGTACGAGGAGCTCGCGGCTAGGTCGGAAGTAGAACGACGCGATCGACGCGAGGTCGGACCAAGCCATACGCCTCTCGTGGACCACCAGCGAGAGAAACAGATCAAGGGTCTCTCTCTCCCCCCCACTCTCTCTCTCTCTCTCTCTCTCTCTCTCTCTCTCTCTCGCGTCTTCTTCTTCTTCTTCTTCTTCTTCTTCTTCTTCTTCATCTTCTTCTTCTTCTATCGTGGGGGGCCGATTCTTCATTTTCTCTATTTTCTCCTTCGCTGCTGCCATCGCGAGTTTTTACGTGCTATACATCTTTACATTTGCTTATAAAGCTTAAGACTCGCTTTGCGCTTTACCATCTACTTACGGAGCTCTCGCGATTCCGCGCAAATTTTCTAACACTTTTTATCAAAATGCTCAACTCGAATTTTGCAATTTACCATTCATCCTCATACTCGCATAAGAAATGTCGATAGAAAAAAGTTGTATTTCTTCGAGATCTACAACTTTTTTATTTAACTGTTTTTTGTAGAATGCATAGAATTTGAGTTAGAGCCAAAAACCGTTGATAAAAATCTCTCATAAAAACTATTATCGCGCCTTTGACCATCGTACTAGAAAAACATAAGCTTTGTCCCATTAAAACCCTCTGGTTGAATTTTAGATCTATTAGCGGCCGTCGACATACACACACGCACACACACACCCATGCTATTCGAAGCTAGGAGATGATCGGGTGACGACGATGCCGTAAGAAAGAAGACAATGGCTGAATGGCAAACAAGATGGGTCGCTAGTGGCAAAGGACGATGGACTCATCGCCTTATACCAAGGATAGAAGACTGGATTAGAAGAAGACATGTGGAAGTTAACTACTACCTCACGCAGTTTTTGACCGGGTACGGATGTTTCCGGGCGTACCTGCATTGGTTCAAACTAGACGACCATCCGAACTGCCCAATATGTTCAGATGCAGCAGAGGATGTTGAGCACGTCTTTTGCGAGTGCTCACGATATCATCAGGAGCGAGAGGAACTTGAGAGTTATCTTCAGATCAGAGTAACTCCTGAGTCGATTATGACGGCCATGCTGACCACACACACACACGTACACACACACGCGCGTCTCCTAACATGTTTCTTGCGTTTTTCTACAAAACTTAAAAGTTATCCTCCTTTCGTAATAAAGTGATGACAGTCAATAAAGCGATTTGATTGGTTGAAAACCTATGATCTATTGGTTAATCGAATGGTGTTAATATTTAAAGGTTTTATTATTGATTTGATTTTTCAATATTAACAATAACAAATTTCCATCAAAATAATTATTCAGTTACATTTTTCAAATTGAAATAAATAATATTGTTGTACTGTTGTGTGATTTTCATTAGTGAGTGCGGTGTTCAACAAAAACTAGCTGAATCCAACGCAAGCTACGTTGCGCGCCCAATTTTCTTCAGGTAAGAAATTTAAAATCGCAACTATAATATATTGAGACCGGATATTTGTTTCTCACTCAATCGAATCGCTTTATTATCGGCTTCAAAACATCTGGTCAGCGCTTTTTTTAAGAGAAAAGAGATAATAATCAAACAGATTGATACAAACAAATTTATCAATATTTGAGCATTTTTCAATTTTTATTAATAATAGGAGGACACGTTACACAAAGGTGAGGGTAAGAATTTTGAAAAATACAAAAGATTAGAAATTCAAAATTTATAAACTGAGATTTTGAAATAAAAAAATTTATAAACTGAGATTTTGAAATGAAAAAATTTATAAAACAAATTTGTTGAATTGAAATATTGCGAAAGCTGATATTTGTGGTTAAAATATTGCGAAAACGATATTTTTAGGAATTTCCAAATTTAGGTTTTCAAAATTATAGCTTTCTAATATTCTGGGATTTAAAATTTTACCTTTTCCTGGTAGAAAATAGATCAACCAAAATGGCCCATTCACCAACGGTTGGTCAACAGCGTTTGCCAACCGCTGCCTAACCAAATTAAACTATTAGAAGCCTGCTCTGTGTTTATTAGCAAACATGTGCTCTGTAGCTGATGCCGTGCATGCGCACGATAGTCACTTGTGGGCCGTGGCGACTCGTGCGTACACCTTTTCACATAACCCCAAAATTTAATGAAAATGTATACTCCCTTAAAATCTAATTGTACGATGTCTCAAAACCATATTATTGTTCGATCTAATGGTTGTTTATTAAAAATAGAGTGACCCCTTGTTGAAATAAAAAATGTAATAAAGTGTAATAAAATATAAGAAAATGTAACAAATCGTAACATTTTGTACGTTTTTGTTGGATTTCGGACCTTTTTTTACGTTTTATTACAGTTTGCTACATTTTATTACATTTTGTTACGGTTTATTACAATTTATTACAAATCCATTGATCCAGGATTTCATGGGGGTCTCTTCTTTGAAACGACAAATCTAACAATACGTAAAAAAGTATAACAAAATGTAAAAAATTGTCTGTAAGCGTAATATTATATAAGAAAATGGCGACTTTTTTATTTTCTTACTTCTGCTTACATCCTTTTACTTTTTCTTACAATTTCTTATGCATTGTTACATTTTATTATAAAATTAATAATTAAAAAATATATTGACTATATTAGGCGGTAAAATAACATATGTAATAAAATGTAAAAAAAAGTTAACAGATCTGAAAATGTAAGAAAGTGTCCAAAAACGTATGAGAAAAAAGGTCCGAAATCCAACAAAAAGGTACAGTTTCTTACATTTTCTTACATTTTTTTACGTTTTATTACAATTTATTACAGTTTATTACATTTTTTTTTCCACTAGGGATATTAATAAATTATTTGAGCAGGCATTATTGATGATTTATTATATTTTTGTACGAGTTTTAAAATTGGACAGCCGTTGCCCAATGGATAGTGTAAAAGCTGACGAAATGACGCGTCTTTTGACCAATGGCTGCTGGAACTGTTGGCCAAACTTAATAAAATTGATCCGCTGTTGGCGAACGTTTCTACCAGGGTTTGTTATAAATCAATTCGTAATTTTCTCCTTTTATTTTAAATTTTTATTTTTCAAAAATTTCTACCCTTACCCATTACACGAGGAAATTGAGCTCGCAAAGTGCTCTGAATTTTACGATACTATATATACCAAGAAAAAATATCAGAGTTTTTTCTATACTGGTGCATTCTAGCGAACTTCTAGCGTTCTAACACAACGCGCAATTATTTTGATGGAAAACAATATTTTATAATAAGTCATTTCTACAGGCATGATTTTTAAAATGCGTGCATCAGCATTAAAACCGTTAACCAGGCAATGCGTATGCGAGCAGTGGCGAATAAGTGACGGGTTTCGCGAACAAAATAAGTGCATTTCGCGTTCGACGGCATTCCACCAGTCGCAGCTGACTCGGAGTACACGAAAATACACACACAGGCACAGGCACACACACACACAGGCACAGGCACACACACACACACACACACATACATGTACACACACATATGTACACACGAAAGAGACATTAAGACTCAATCTCTTTCCGATGGTTCTCTCGTTCTGGTTTGCCGAATGAGGCGCTCTTCGCTAGTATCGGCACGCTGCCGCGACTATTCCTGAATCAATAACGCTTCGGGCTGCCGGATCCAGGGAAGGCAAAAGCCAGCTAACGCTCTGGTTATATCATCGTTATCGTTACAATAACATGTCACAGACTGCATGCAACGGATTGTTGCACGCGTGAATTCCGCCCTTATATGTGCAAATCCAGAAAAAACCGGACACTTCAGGGGGTCTGAGTGAACAAATTTGAAATTCGAGAGCACACCTACCTGATCAACTTTTTTGGGTTCCTAAGGCCACCCAGAACCCGAAAAACCTCAGGTTCCCAAGATTAAAAAATACCTATTTTTTGCCGGTCAGTTTAAATTCTCAGGAAAAATTATCGAAAACAAGCCACGGTGAAACTTTACCCACTCAGTGTATGAAGGTTCAATCCAAAAATGTGTATTGCTAGGATCGAAGTATCAGAAGAGAGCTGCAATTTAAGGGCTGGCAAATTAAAAATGGTTGCCTGGGTAAAAAGTTGTCTAGGCTTGAAAATAGTAAAAAGTCACGAAAATAGTACGATGTTTTACGAAAATCAGCGATTTCGATCCAACTTTTGATCCGAGCAGCCAATTTTAATCATCCAGGGGCTCAAATTGAAGCTTTTTTCTTCTATTTTCGTTTAAAATTTTTTGATTAACCTTTCAATTATACCATCAGCTATATATACGCCTATCAATTATGGCCGTTTTTTGGCCGTTTTCATCGTCACACACGCACACACACACACACACACACACACACACACACACACATATATATATATATATATATATATATATATATATATATATATATATCGTAAAATAAAAATGTTAATCTAAATTTTCAAACTGAAAGCGGAAGAAAAGGCTACAATTTGAGCCCCAGATCGTCGGAATCGACCGCTCAAATCGAATGTTATAAGGATTTTAAAAAATCGAAAAATTGGTGATTTTTTGCCATTTTCAAGCCTAGACAACTTTTGACCTAGGCCATCATTTTTAACCCATCAGCACTCAAAATAATTCTTTTTTTTTTTTAATACTTTGATTCTATTAAAACACATTTTTGGATTACGCCCCCAGACAAAAAGTGTCAATGTTCTGCTTTTCGTTAATTTTCCCTGTGTCAAATTCCCATAAGAGAATTTGAGCTGCCAGGCAAAAAAAAAGGATTTTTTAATCTTGGGAACCCGGTTTTTCGGGTTCTATATCGAAAAAAATGTGGTCTGGTAGGTGTGCTCCCAAATTTCAAATTTGTTCACTTAGACCCCCTGAAGTGTCCAGTTTTTTCTGGATTTGCACATATGTAGATATTTATATACTCCCCCAGAAGCTCTCGCGTTAAAATAATTCCAACTTCCGTGCCAGGCCGCAAAGTAGATCGATTAATTTTATCGACTGCGAAACATTTCTATCAATCTCATCGAACATCAAACTTATAGAGCCTCGCGGAATTGCGAAACCCTGCAGCAGTCGGTATGCGGAGCCGAGCATCCAGGTGGTGCACTGCCGATCTATGCACAATACACATCCCATACATTGTATACTGCACATAATTGTAAGTGCGTACCTACAGGCACGCTATACCAGTTGGCCAACAGGGTTGATGAGCTCGCACGTGAGTGCGGAGGACGCGCCGAGCATGAAGTTACGGTTGGGAGTCGCGTGCTCGGCATAAGCGCAATGGATTGCAAGCTCTTAATGGCTCCTGCATGATAATTTCCTATCACGAGCGCGTAAATTGAACGTTTCAATAAGAAGATGCTTGATTGACGCGTGTAGTGCATACACTCGACTGCATTGTAATTTTCGCAGCAGCGGATGATATAAGATTCCCGCAAATTAGTTCCGCAGCAGTTTCGCGGTAGCACTTGAGCTTCGAGCAAACGATACTCTAATTCCCGATAGGTGTGCCCGAAGGGCCAACGGCGTTCCGGAGCGATAAAGCATGCTCGCCGAGGGTGAATCGCGTTGCGCAGCTTGTGGCGTGATGCGCTTGCCCGCGCTGCTCGTATAAGAGAGAGAGAGAGAGAGAGAGAGAGAGAATGGCAGAGAATGGCAGGCTTATACCAGAGCGGGATGAAAAGGGAAAAGAAGACTAAGGGCCAGGACAGCTAAAAAGGCATAGACCACAGCCACAAGGAACAAGAAGGAACAACGGCGCTGTGTGTCGTTCTGTCGTCTTGTGTGTATGGTCAGTCATCCTAACCTATTGAAAACAAACATACCTATTTAAATTGGAGCAGAGATATTAAATATCTAAATAAGTATTTGTTTACATTTTAAAAATTAGTGAATTGATATTTTAGGTAAATAAGTATGAATGTATCTACAGCAACAGTATTATATTGTTGTTTGCAACTATTATCTTTGGCATCAGAACTTCTTGAAGCCTGGCAATATGAAAAGAGCAAACGGTGGATAAATAGACGATGGCTACGTCGTCCTATCAATAAAAAACGCTTAACTCATGGATTTTTTACAAGTCAGTTTCAAAAAATGAAGCTTGGTAATGATATCTTTTTCCAATACGTTCGAATGGATGTTGACACTTTTAATTATTTGTTGTCAATGGTGGAGCCTTATAATTGAGGAATCGTAAGAAGAAACGAGATGCTATATCTGCTGAACAGCGATTAACTATAACGCTAAGGTATAGATTATACTATCTAAAAATATTATTAATCATTTGAAAAGCTTAAAGTCATTATTGATCATTTTGTTGCTTATTTAGATACCTTGCAAGTGGTGATGATATCCTATCAATAGCGATTTCATACAGGCTAGGCAAGTCAACCGTTCATAGCATAATTAAAAGAACATGCAGCGTTATCCATCAAGTATTATCTCCTATCTATTTAAGACCTCCATGCGCTCCAGTTTGGAGAAATATTAGCAAAGGTTTCGAACAGGATTGGCAACTACCTGGGTGCATTGGCGCAGTTGATGGGAAACATATCTGTATCCAATCTCCTCCAGATTCTGGAGCTCTTTTTTACAACTATATAAAGTTTCATAGTATTGTTTTACTTGCTGCGTGCAACCACAGATATGAATTTACTGTAGTTGAATTCGGTGCTTATGGTAGTGAAAGTGATGGTGGTATATTTTCAAGAAGTGAATTTGGTAAATCTTTAGACGAAGGTCGTTTAAACATACCTACTGAAAGTGTAAAGAAGAGGGTACTTATTATATTACTTATCATCTTATTTTGTAAATGAAATAATTGGAACTAACTAATAAACAAATATGTTCTCTTATATTTTAGAAATTTCCAAAAGAAAACAAATAATGCTACAAAGCAAACTTTCAAAAGTAAAACTCAACAAAGTCCTTCAGAGTTATTACAGGATGATACTACAGAGGATGTTCTTTCAGATTGTTTGAATGAGTCAACCAACGAGGAATTGCAACAGGTATGGATGACAAATATTATTTTCTTATTAACATAAATATATACATATCTAATCCACAATACAATAATTAGTTTTATTTCATATTTTGTAGGTTCAATATGAAAATATTGAAATTGAATCACCCAGCTTATTCAACGATGAAAATTCTACATTGTCTCCAGGGGTAAAATTATACAATGTATCATGTTAAATCATACAAATAACATCAATGCATTATATTTTTCTCTATATTTTTTAGCACAAAGAATCAATTGAAGATATGAATAATGAGGATGTTGTCTCTGAAATGGCACTAACTGAAAATACGATGCAAAGTCAGAATATTTCTAGAGAAAATGAGACTCAGTCACAAGACAAGGTTTATTCACTAGTTTTATAATTATAATTTCTTTGTGTAATAATATATTTTTATTACAATTTTATTATATCTTTTACAGGTCACTAACAGTCCAAAAAGTACAACCTCTACACCTCGCACTCCTTTACTTGATATGACAGTTTCTTTTAATAATAATAACATCGATAATGAAATGAAACAAACATTCAATTAAAAAAAATATATCACAGGGATGAAGAAAATAATGCCATTGCTGATTTGGTGACTAAGCGTCTACGAAAAATTGAAGAAGAAAAAAAGAAAAACAAATTGATTTGTACTATTATGAATATTTTATTTGAATAAATATGGATGGACAATTATTTAAAATAAAACATGTTCTTTTTTAATTATCAAACAAACTTTCTCGATTTCCTGGTAAAACAGTATAATTACTTATTGTGCTAAAACAGGCAATTTAAGGTTGTTAGGCCTTAATTTGTAGAAATATATTTTATACTTTGGGTGAAAAATATTTTAATTTTATGCAACAAATATCATTTTTTCCGTTTGTTATTAATTATAATTACACAGAAAAAATTTATTTAGTTATTTACAATTTGGAAAAAGTTACATTATTTGAATTAATTAATTTACTATCATTTCCACTTTTTTATTTTTCCAACATTAACCATTATTTATATTTTTTATAATTCTAAAATTTTAAATTACACCCAGTACGGTAGGTTAGGATGACTGACCATACACACAAGACGACAGAACGACACACAGCGCCGTTGTTCCTTCTTGTTCCTTCTTGTTCCTTCTTGTTCCTTGTGGCTGTGGTCTGTGCCTTTTTAGCTGTTCTGGCCCTAAGGCTCAGCCGTTTTTCTGTCAATCTGCTCGTGATCCCTATAATTTCCTGTGTAGAAAACTCGCGCGCCGCGGCCTTAATGCTCCATTGTCTTAGTTGGAGAAGCGAGAGCCTCTGCGCGCACCGGCGCTCGATTCCGTACTGCTCTCGGCGGCTGATGTAGCTACACAAGACTCAACGACCAGCTCAACTTTTTACTCGGGTGGCTGCAACAGTTACGACTTTACCTCGCGTGCTTTCGAGTACTAACTTGTCGACAGCCTGAGGCTCTCACCTTTGGGAAATCGAACTGCGCTAACTAATAGCGCCTAGTCGAAAAATCTTGTTGGCAAACCTCACTGCCAAGTATACCCGGTTTGGAGAAAAAATCAGTTGAAAATTAAGTTAGCTACTTTTAATAAATATAAATGTAGGTGTTATCATTGTGTCATGCGATTCAGACAATACCGGTGAAGGGTCGGGCTGGGGGCTACTTTTCAAATATGAAACTAAAATCATAAAATTGTGCGTAATACGAGCTTATAAATTTTCCTCGACAATATAAATAATAATTAAATAAATAAATGCCGAAGAGGGGCTCAGCGCTCAGGCGATTTTCAGTTCTCTTCTTAGAAAGTAGCGAGGCAATGATCTTGTTTAGAATATTCAAAGGGTTATTGACAAAAAAGCACAGCTCCCGAGGAGCTCGCAACTTCAGTGCGCAGTTACGGTAAAATAGACAGCAGAATTATATTTAACGCGGCTGGCAACGTTTGCTTTTACCTTCAATCTTCGTAAATAAGAATGATGCGCGAGCGTCCGCACTGCAGCTCGCCGTGAGGGAGAGAAGGATGCTTTAAAATTGTTGCGCCATAAACTAACAGAAGCAGAAGCAGAAGAGCGTTTGAAAAGCTCTAAAATGTAATGGCAGCGCGCGATCGCCTGTGCCGAAGCGAAAATTTCCTTGCGCTCTCTCTCTCTCTCTCTCTCTCTCTCTCTCTCTCTCTCTCTCCCTCGGTTCTCTTAGCCAAAGTTTTCAACGGTGGGAAAGACTTGGAAATCAGCTTCGAGCACGGAAAGTAGTTCACGCAAGCTGAGGCACACGAGCGCTCAATGCTAGCTGGCTCGTTATATCACTCATCGTTTTGCAGTCCGTGAGGGCTCCGTCGTCGGAAGAAGAGCAGCACGCGGCAGCAGCAGGCAGCTAATGTAACGACCAAGACGGGAATGCGCACCTCGGTTGGAAGTCGAAATTCCCGAGCTGCAGCCGTCACGGAATAAGGGGGCGAGAAATAATAGAGCTCTCCGCTCTCCGCGCACACCTTGGCGCGGGGCACTAGCGTTTCCCTGACGTTTGACCGCGCGGCGCTCGCACACTTCTTCTGTCTTGTGCAGCTGATGCCACGTCAGGCCCGTGAGAGAAAGAGAGACTGAGCAGCCGTTGGCGATGACGTCTTCCGCGAAGAAGCGCTGCTTTTACGATATGCCGCAATTCGAGAACTCGGCAAATCGGAGCCATCTCAACTCATCGCAATCGCTGTTTTCTTTGTCAAGGCTCGTATAACCTACTATAGATGCGTTTTTTTGCCCGCAGCTTTTCGTCGCGGTTCGATGTTTTCTCAGCTCTCCTCTGCTGCGCTTCGCGGGAACGGCTCTCTCCACTGCTATACACAGTACAGTGCGCTTCCATTCGTCCGCGCACTTACCAAGTCGTTTTCCTGCATATTTTCATGTCGATTATTATTGCTGTCATCGATCGTAGGAAATAAATAACAGAATTTAACGGGTGCCGATTAATAGCAATTCTGAACTGGTTCCAATTTTAATGCAAAATACACTCATATGTCAGAATTATGTGTATGCATTGAAAGAAGATCCAGTATAATATCAAATGAAAATCACGCGGGATTCTGGCCTTTGTTGTACAAGCAACTTAAAAAATGCACGTATAACGATAAAAAAATCAACTTTTCGTTTTCTGATAAGTTTGTAATGAATTTAGACTGATTAATCAGATCTGTAGAGAAAAATTAAGTGCCGTGTAAAAAATCAGGCATTGAATTCTTTAATCTTCCGTGCGTACCTCGCATTCTACAGAGCAAGTCAATAAAAATTGGTGTATTTGACAATGACGTCACACGTAGGGCTTGTAAGTGTAGCCGCATGCACGCACTTTGAGAGAGAGAGAGAGAGAGAGAGAGAGAGAGAGAGAGAGAGAGAGAGAGAGAGAGAAAGAGAGCACGGGTGAAGGCGAAGGAGCATTGTGTGATGTGCACCGATCGGTCACACGATAGTCAGCCGGTCAAGGACAAACCCGCGAATCGTCGAGTTCCCAAGACGCCGCGCTGGCTCCTGCACACACACGCTTCTTTATTTGCCGCGTTTACACCACACTCGTTGTTGCAGACTGTGTCTCGATGCGACTGGGATGTGTGAAATGTCCAAACTGCGCTATGTCCCGTTTTCTTGTCATTTATCGCCGCAACGCAACAAATCGCGATCATAATTAAATACTTCAGAATAATCGTATACCCGATTCGCAAACCATGAGCACAGAGACGGAAGCAGTGGTGGCACAGCGGCTCGTAATTATACTTAGTTCTGTATGTATAAAAATAAAAT